>NC_089858.1:20078748-21278748 GCF_036373705.1 Amia ocellicauda | reverse complement strand
GTAAATGTACAATTACATTGTTGTGCTGCTTTTGGTAGAATAGACACATCTTTAGATACATAAAACAGATAATTTTCTTTTTTTTATTGTATTGTACTCTTAATATAATAGACTTCTTTCCAACATATGCTCCATCAGCATTCTTAAAAAAATATTCATGAACTTCTAACTTTTCTTAATTGTGTTTTTCTTAACTTCAACTATTGAGCTTCCAGACAGTCCCCAGTCCATACAAACAGAACATGCCCACACATTTTACAGTTGGCAGGAAACAAAGGGTATTGTAACCCGAGAGTGAAGACATACAGAAGTAATGAGTACACACTCCTACACATAACTTGCCACCAAAACTAATTTGTATTTATGTGAAACAGATCAAATTAGATAGAGATACGATGCACAATATATCTGGTAGATTTCAGCTCCAATATATACATATATTGTGGCACCATGGTGAGTTGGACCTGATGACGGGGATCTCGGGGGGACTTAAGAAACACAGAGGCTGAGGTTTAATTAAAGTGTGCCATACTCAAAATAAAGAGACATAAAGAAAATATAAACAAAACAAAACCTTACCTCCTCTCAGGACAAACCTAACCACTCATAAACAGGCCCCTAGTCTACACATATAACTAATAATAACACAACACAAGACAAACGGCAACCATAAAATGTCCATGATCCATAATCTTGGTCAAAGTTCATAAAACAAATCCTGTTACTGATTATTACTATAATCCTTTCTCTTCAATTCTCTTCTCCCTCACTTTTACTAACCACTCACCACTCCCAGGCTCTCTTCCTGCCTCTTCACAACAGGAAGTGGATCACTTTCCTGTTTTATCAAGGAGGGGGCCAGTGTTTCAGTGTTTTGAATATGCTAGCTTTCCTATCAATAGTCAAGTATATTTACATTCAGGTGCACTGCAAATACAGTGTCTAGATGGGCATATTTTTCAGCAATGCATTGCAAAAGTGAAATGTAAGAGTAAGTAATTATTTAAATAATGAGCATGAAGAGTGTAATTGACCTGTTTAATCCCTTAAAGCAGTTTATATTCTGAAATGATTTTAATGAATTTCATACAGCTACAACAAAGTGTGGAGTTTTAAATGAATGTTTTAATTGTGGAACACACACATATATAGAATGATAATTTACAGAAATCCAAAAAAAGCTTTTTAAGTAATAATAATTATGATCTATATTATTATTACTAATAGTATTAAACAGCAATTGCAAAAGCACCTAGAGTACAGACAGCTAAGTACTATGCTTACTCTGCCTGACATAAAACAGACTGCAGCCTTGACAATTTGGTAACTTTTGTCCTGCAGTTCATGTATAGCATGATGTTGTGGCATATCTCATCAAAAGCTTTTATGTACTGGTACAATTTGAGGCATAAATCAGAAGTGAGACAGTGGTAACTCACACACCATACAGTGAACACACTGCTTTCCTCCAACTAACATAGAGAGTAAGTTATTAATGCTGACAGAACAAGGGCCCAAAACTGCATTCCCACTGATTATGTCAAGAGATCTTATCATTTCTGGGTCTGGTGAGGCCACAGTGTTTGTCACCTAAAGAAATAAACATCAACATTAATTTACCTGATGAAGGAATTAGTTCTGATTCTCAACAGTACCTTAACTCAGCACCGTAGAGTCCCCTTGAAAGGATAATTTTCCTCTTGGCAACTTTTCAACAAAATCATGATTATCAGATTAAACTCTGTGTTGATACTGAAAGATAACTGTCTTTTTCTTTCACTGATAAAATTAAATTATCTGTGCATTATATGCCTTAGTAAACTGCAGCGACAAAATGAGTTATAAATTCACTAGAAATAATAGCATTATGACAGCCAGTGAGTTTTGGAACTGTGTTTGTAAGTTGCTCTGCACAGCTGTTCAAAGTTAAAAAAAAAAACTGAAACCGGAGATTTGTATTGCATTCGTCAAGGAGTTAACTAGAGATTTACGCCCAAAGAGTATTATTCACCACTTCATGTCACATTGCAAATTAAGTTACTGTTGATATGTGTGTATAATATATATATATATATATATATATATATATATATATATAGTGCCTTGCAAATTCAGACAAATTAAGTCCCTAAACATAAGTATTTACAAGTTGCCACAGACAGACACAGGAGAATACAGGTGGAGCCAGGTGCAGCCACTTAGGTGTGAATTGGTGACAGCTAGACAAAAGCTACTTAATGCAGCTGTTGAGACCAAGAGGTAAACAGAAATATTTACAAGTTGCCACAGACAGACACAGGAGAGTACAGGTGAGAGGCAGCCATCTTGTTGTTTGACTAGTTTCAGACCAGTCTTAGCATTGCTCATTTTGTTTTAAGTTTGCCTTAATTTAAGTTAGCATTGTCTGTAGTTTGCCTAAATTGAAGTCAATTCAGTTCAGCTGCTGAGTTGATGAAAGTAAGCAGGTTGTAGAAGGGAGATTTTGTCTAGGACTAGCAGGAATTCTGTTCCAGGTGGAGCCAGTTAGGTGTGAATTGGAGGTAGGTAGACAAAAGCTACTTAAAGCAGCTGTTGAGAAAGAGCTGCACTGTTTCTCGGTCACAAAAAGTTAAGCAGTTGATCAGGGAACCAAGAGACTGAAAAAAAACTGTAACATTTAGAAGCATGTGGCCACTACAGTGTCAGGTTTGCAGAATGATTGCCTTCCTGGATTAACTCATCCAAGAAGATTTCATTTGTGAACACTGTTGGCATGTTGAAATCCTAGAGATCAAGGTCTGTGATCATGAGGCTCAGCTTGTTGATCTGCGCTGTATTAGTGATATAGAAGAATTGGTCAATCAGCCCATTAGAGAGATGGTGTGCATGCCAAAGCCTAGGAGAGTTGAGACCTCAGAGCAGGACAGCATAGAGAACTGCTGGGTTACAGTAGGTCGTAACTGCAGAAAAGGGCACGCACAACCCTTAGAGACATCCCAAGAGCTAGAAATGCCCAATAGGTTCCAACTACTGGACATCGAGTTGGACAGTGACAGCTCAGAGGGTGATGGGAGGGCAGTTGAACACCAGAGCACCATGGTGCCCACTCCCCCCCAGAAGAGGGAGGTAGTTATAGTAGGAGACTCAATTCGCAGATCACACAGTGTGTTCTAGTGATAAGGAGATTCACATGGTATCTTGCCTGCCTGGTGCTCAGGTTGCAGATCTCCCTAAACTAGTAGATGGGCTACTGGCCAAGCCGGGGGGAATCCACTGGTCATGGTCCACATTGGAGCCAATGACATTGGAAAAGGTAGGGCAGAGGTTTGACAAATTTAAAGAGTTATGAACAAAACTAAAAAACATAACCTCCACGGTAGTTTTCTCCTAAATACTTCCGGTACCATGTGCATGACCAGGGAGACATGCAGAGATTAGAAAGTTTAACATGTGGTTGAAATCTTGGTGTAGGAAAGAGGGTTTTAGGTTTATGGAGCATTGGTCTTTCTTCTGGGATAAATGGGACCTGTACAAACCGGATGGTCTACATCTAAACAGAAGGGGGGCTAATGCATTGGGAGAGCGCATGTGTAGAATAATTGAGAATCTTTTAAACTAGGGACCAGGGGGGCAGGGAGTTCTGACAATGGGAGATGTTCCACTAAGGAAAGAAAACCAAAGGAAACTACTAGTAGGAAAATCCTGAAATGTTTGTACCTCAATGCCAGGAGTATAAGGAACAAAATGTTACACCTAGAAGCCACAGTGCTGGCGTGTGACAGAAACATGGCTTACAGAAAATGATGGGGATGAATACAAGTTGAAAGGATACACACAGTTTAGGAGGGACAGGCAAAATCGAATCGGTGGTGGGGTAGTATTATATGTCAATAATGACATTGAGGCAGAAGAACTCAAATTAGATCCTAGTTAACAAACAGAATTTTTGTGGGTTAAACATTTGAACAAATGATCCGGAGGATTAGTGGTAGGAGTGTGTTACAGACCACCCAACTGAGATATTCAGAAAGATGTTGCATCGTACTATGTAATCAGGACTGCATGTAGCAAGGATGTGGCTGTTATAATAGGGGATTTCAATTTCCCAAACATAGACTGGGAAAGCCCAGTTGGGACTACAGAAGCAGAAATATAAATGGTTGAGATGGTAAATGACTGCTTTCTAACTCAGTTTGTCAGGCAACCAACCAGAGAGCAATGTTTGCATTGATTTGATATTTTCAAATGACCAAGATAGGGTCAGAGGGACACTAGTTAGAGAACCAATGGCAAACTGTGATCACAATATGGTTAGCTTTGAGGCATTCTTTAAAAAAACAAGGACCAAGTCAAAACAATGGTGTACAATTTTAGAAAAGCAAACCTTGAAGGTATGAGGTGGCTTAATAATTAATATTTTATTTAAAACTTGAATGAAAACGGAATTACAGTAAATGTCAATACAAACTACAAATATATGTGTGTGTGTGTATGTGTGCGTGCATGCGCATTTCCCATTTTAAATCAACCACATTAGTTCTGATGCACATCCTATTGATTTCCTTCACCTTACTGAATGGAGTATTGCTCTCTGTTTTAGCTATACTGTATTGCAGTTAAGTAATTGGATATAGGAACTAAAACCACAACTGTCCCTTCTGAGACAATTGAAATATCCATCTTACAATATGCTTTGATACATTTATAAATTAATCTGTACTGCATAGTTATTCTTTATAGATGTACATAGGCAGTATACACCACTTTTCTTGAAAAACATAATTGCAAGAAATAAAAAACTTAATGTTATAATTTGAAGTAAACAGCATAAAAAATATAATGACTACAGTCATGTTGTCTTTGAAATATTTGAATGTACCTTGGGTATAGATATTTGTAGTCTGTGATTGCCAATGAAACTGGCATTATTATTATTATTTGCTTTTTGTTCCCACTATTAATTAAAATCAAACGGAATAGAAAAGGTACTTTGCATTTATGATGTCAAATGTCTTCTATATTTACGCTTCATAGGTGATTTGAAATCTTTCAAAATGCGCTTTTCATGGAGGGAAATAAGAATCCCAATTGTATCATAGCTGAATAATTTAAGTGCTTTAATAAGCACTGGGATTTGTGATGCCTGTAGGATTTCTTGGAGCAAGGGAGCAAGATTCAATAAACTGTTATGTGCCTTTAACTTTTTCATCCTCGATCATTAAGAAGAATTAAGCAATTAAAAAGTTCATACTTATAAAAGAATTTCACAAGCTATGGAATTTAGAAATTACATGAATATCTTACCATTCTTTAGGTTTTTTACCCAAAACACTTTAATTGCAATTTAAGTAAAAACAGATGTGCAATATGTTTGTTTCTCTCTGTGTGTGTGTATGTATATATATATATATATATATATATATACAATCAGTGGTTGAAATGGAAATTTAGAACTGAGAAAGAATAGTGTTACTCATTTTATATTTTAACTTAGCTTACCTTATTTTAAATATATATAATTTGTCAAAGTGCAGCATACGTATTTTTGTATTGTTGTATACCGGCCTATTTTGACCACTGTATAACCTACATGGCCAAAAGTATGTGGACACCTGCTTGGCAAACATCTCATTCCGAAAACATAGGTATTAATATAGAGTTGGTCCCCCCTTTGCTGATATAACAGCCTCCACTCTTCTGGGAAGACTTTCCATTAAATGTTGGAATATTGCTGTGGGGATTTGCTTCCATTCACCCACAAGAGCATTAGTGAGGTCGGGCACTGCTGTTGGGTGATCAGGCCTGGCTCACAGTCGGTGTTCCAATTCAACCCAAAGGTGTTCAGTGGGGTTGAGGTCAGGGCTCTGTGCAGGCCAGTCAAGTTCTTCCTCACTGATCTCAACACACCATTTCTGTATGGACCTTCCTTTGTGCTGAAACAGGATAGGTCCTTCCCCACACCACTGCCACAAAGTTGGAAGCACAAAATCATCTAAAATGTCATTGTATAGTGTAGCATTAAGATTAAGCATTAAGGGGAAATAGACCTAGTCCACTATTCCTCCTCTACTAAACTTTACAATTGGCACTGTGCATTCGGGCAGGTAGCATTCTCCTGGCATCCACCAAACCCAGATTTGTCTGTCAGACTGCCAGATGGTGAAGCGTGATTCATCACTTCAGAGAACGTGTTTCCACTGCTGCAGAGTACAATGGCGACGAGCTTTACACCCCTCCAGCCGACACTTGGCATTGCACATGGTGATCTTAGGCTTGCATGTGGCTGCTCGGCCATGGAAACCCATTTCATGAAGCTCCTCATGCAACGTCAGCACAAGAACTGTTCTTCCAGATTGGAACTCGGTAGTGATTGTTGTAACTGAGGACAGACAATTTTTATGCGCTATACGCTTCAGCACTCGGTGGTCCAATATATGAGAGAGAGAGGGCATTGATTTTGATTTTATTTCAAAGTATACATAAGACTTCTATTAGTGGTAGGGTTGTGTGTATTACTAGGTCAATTCAGACATGGGTGCAGTTGCGTTCAGTTTTTGGTTTTGGCTATTTTTGGTTTTCCATTATAAGGACTAATAATGAAGTAGGTATCTTATTGCTATAGTTCAAACCTGTATACTCTCAGGTCTTTCAATTTAGCACTGCAATGCAGTATTACAGTTCAGGAGAAAAGATTCTGGTGGTTCATGAACAATAGCATTTGAGAAACATGGAATATTGAAAACATTAACTGAGCTGTTTTAGTATACTCAGCATGGAGTGCCTACACCAGCAATGGTCTCTTGTGCTTTCTTCAATACTAGGCTCAGAGGTTTTCAAATCACCCGTGTATGCATCAAAATTATATCTACCTTATATGTGTTGGTGGAATTGCATTTTATTGATCAAGCTTTTGTCTGGTGACTGGATATCCCTGTAAAAAAATCACATTATATAGTGGATTTACCTATATAAATATTTTAATAAAAATGTAATAAAAAACAGCCATTCTTTTTTTAGTCTGGCTTTCAAAACTTGATCCCCTCCTGAGAATGTTATCGATGTCTCTGGGATGATAGCTTGTGTGGTGTAACATACTAATGGTATCCTTACTTACATTGCTAAGAATTATTTGTTTTAGATAGATAAATAGTGAATGGAGCCAAATATGTGTCCTGACTTAACATGTAATACCACCTAATGCTCAATGAAAAATGCAATTTGTAGCTAAAATCACAAAATATTAGATGATACTATTAAATTGTGTAATACAGGGTACTAGAAATAACTAATCCCAACATACAATAAATAAAGACATACATACATACATACATACATACATACATACATACATACATACATATGTAATCTATATATTTTTAAAATACATATTCTGGTTGGTATCTATGGAGATATCTATAGACCTGAAGATTCCTGTCTTCTGCCTGCACTAATTTCTGTCAGCTAGAACAGTGTTTCCCATAAGAAAAATCTAACTCAACAAAACTACCCAAACACATGAAGGAAAATACATGAGTAAATTGGCCTGTTCAGCCTGAGCACTCTGTGTAGCACAACATCTTTTGGGGGTTTGAGTCCTGTAAAATGTAAAATTTTATTTAAAAAAAATAATGCGAAAATTACATTTTAATGACAAAACTAAAGTAAAGAATGTATTAATAATAAAATAATAATAATAATAATAATAATAATAATAATAATAATAATACTATTATTATTATTATTATTATTAATATTATTATTTAATGGTTTATTAAATAGGTCCCAGCTATTCCACAAAATAGGATTGACATAACTAAGGAAAACCTGAACCTGTATATTTATTACAACATACCACCAACAGTCACTAAGTGCATCGATGCAAGAAATCTTCGAGTGGTCAATCTCAGCACTATGTTCACGGTATATTTCAAGCAACAACCAAGAAAACCCTGTCTGGTAATTCAGAAAATGATGATGAGTATGATGACAGTGAGAAGAGTAATACCAAAGATAAGTGGCTTGTGGAAAAAAGTTTTAACTTATGTATTTAGTAGTAAGTGTATATATATATATATATATATATATATATATATATATATATATATATATATATATATATATATATATATATATATATATAACAGTTTCAAACTGTGGGTGGTTCCCAGACACAGAAACAGCACACTGTGGTAAAACAGGATCTGCTCTTTAATTTAAAGTACTGCTCTTACACTGTCTTAACAAAGACTATTGACTGAGACCCAGGACACAGACAGAGGGGAAGGCAAGACGGCTGTCTCAGACTCCTCCTGTGAAATCCAGGGCAGGACACACAAAGGTGAACACAGGAGGGAGCAGGGGACACAGGACACAACATTAACCTATCACCCTCACACTATTTACAATGGTGCTCCCCTCCCCATTCATATATTATATTAGTAATGTTATCTTTTTTATTCGTTTCAGAACTATTTTGTATTATATAGTGTGATAAAACATAAATTCCGGAACTACCCATTAGGAGAAACCCTGAGCTACAATATATATATATATAATTATAAGAATGTACATTATTATACCATTTAAATGCTTTCAAGCACTTAAACATATTTAACTTAAAGATCCTTTTTTGTTTACTGGTTTTTACAAATGGAAATGGAAAAGAATGAAAATGATATTCAAAATAATCAGTTATGAAAGAAGAGAGGAGAAAGGACAGAGGTGAAAGGACACACAAGAGAGAGGAAGGATTACATTAAGATGTCTTTATTTCCTTTTGAATTAGGGGAAATTATGGAAGGGAGGGCAAACTGACCTTGTCAACACAGGAAAGGAAGGGTTGCCATGTTTTATACATTTTTGCAGTGAATAATCCCCAGTGCATTTATTTATTCTTAATTTTCCAAAAGAGTACATCGGATCCCTAATATATGATATGTGATATATATATATATATATATATATATATATATATATATATATATATATATGGACAATATAACATTCATTTTAGAAATAACGTCCTTAGCACCAATTTTGAATTCTAGAAATTGAGCTTCAAAAAGAATCTGCAGATCTGAGATGGATCGATTTTTTGGGACAGTTGTCTAAATAATGTTATTATTTGTATAATAATATATAAATGTTTAAGAGCCATAACACACTTTCTATACCATAGTCTAAGAGCAGAATTTATTTCTTAAGTTAGGGTGGGAAAACACGATACAAAACAAGTGTTCAAAATTTCCATAAAATGTGCTATATCTTTCTTGCTATTATTTTAGAACAACAGACTAGGGTATAAATCCTTTCACAAGGTATTTGTCCCCTCTCCAGGTTTATACATAGAGAACAGCTATGGCTTTTGATTTCAGATCTGCCTGGACAGTTTCCACAAACCTTGCTGTGCATCAGCAAACTGTTGTCTTTAAAGTGGCACACTTAAGGAGTGAACCGGCATGAAGGGGCCATTTAAAAACACAAAACTAGCAGGAAGAGGAAGCTTTCCTGCCAGTAATGTAACATCAACATAGCTTGACTGCTGTTACATGCAATTAATGATTCTAACTCCCAGCTCATTTATATTAATTATGGTACTACAGAGCAAGTTGTCAAATACACAAGCAGGATCAACCTTTACAAAATGCATGCATTTCCTTATGGTATGTTATGTGTTTGTTTGATAGATGTAGACTGGAGGTATACATGTATACAGATAATCACATTTCTCAATTAAAATGAAAGGAGATTAATTACACCAATGTTAAATTGTATTCAAATTTCTTTGGGATGTTACAGTCAAAAGAACATGTTTGGTAGAGTATTTACACCATTTCGATATAGCTTTATTCAGTTATTAATTTAGGTCCATAAATATTGTTCATTTAACCGTACTTAGTTATGAAATATATATGTTCAGAGCTTATTTTTAACACTGATTTAGCCTGGAGAAATATGAAAAGATTTTAGTGTATTGAACTGAGGTGTGTAATATATTTTTATTACACCAAATATTATAGTTGACTACCAGAATGAGTGACATAATTATATATATATATATAGAAAAAAATCACACCATATACGGTTAGCAATAAATCATTTCTCTGCTTTTTCTGCCCTGTTACCCTCTCCCTGATAATCTCATTTTCTCTACATTGTTCTACTGCACTGGTTTTGCAAACAAATACAGGGACAATCAAAAATGTACAGTTTTATAAGAAATGCAGAGCCTTTTTTCAATCTTGCTGGTAAATGAGATTGGCCCAAACTGAAGCCTTCAAAGGCAAAGCAATTTATTGCACGGAGTTTCTTTCTTTTCTTTTTTTTAAAGTAATGCACCAGTATAAATTAGCACCTGAGCCCTCCAAAGAGTGTAAACAAGGTTTAGGTTATTTTGAAATCATAATACATCTGTCTGTATTGTTTCATTTAATTGTGAAACTTGAAGGTCTATTTAATTTATAGGACAGGAAAGCTGGGTAACTCAGCTGTCTTCTAAAAACCAATCTATTTGGACATCCTTGTATGTAAAAATGTGTTGTATCTTTTATAAGAAGAGGTTTGTAATTCCATACCACTTCAGATGGTGTATTCCATGTCTCAAAAGAAGCGAGTAGGATTTGTTTTCACAATTGTATAGACAGTGTAATCCTTCACCTTTGTATCTTTTCAATAAGATGCAATTCTAAGTAGAGAGATATTATATTGTAACAGGTTTAAAAGAAAACCAACAACCTGTCCATAACATCACCCTGATTGTACTAATTACAGACTTAGGAAAATCTCATGCAAGATTGTGTAGAATGCAATGCTGTCGTGTTAATGCATAGCATCATGATAAATACTAAACACATTGTACTTCATTTACAATGCATCAGTGGTACTTAGAATGAGCAGAATGAGCTAAGAATAGTAAATGTATTAATCTTTGCATTTAAATCTTAAATTGTAATAGTTATAGATCATTACAATTTCAATATTTAGCAATTTATTTACACAAAAAAGCACTGATGCTAGTTGCCGTGTCTCCCAAACCATGCAGAGGCAGGCTGTGGAGAAAAGGGTCACTGTTCTGAGTTATTAATGGCTTACATTTTTCTTCTCTTTTTTATACTGTCAATGTGGACTACTGTACATTTGAATTGTTCAAAAGTACTTTGACATTAAAAGCTTCCATTAAAGCCTGATTTAACGCTTTAAAAGTCCATCGGAAGTGGTGAGTTCAGAGTGTATGCTAACCTGCATGACTCAAGTGTGGAATTGTTGATGCCTTTTTGATGTTGCTGTATTAATATGTAGAGACACACATAGCAGCTTTGTAGAAACCTCACTACAAGGAATAAGTTATAATCAGTAAACTACCCTTCTTTATCCTTATTTATTTTTTAAAACATCTACCTTGCATCACCAAAAAGCAAACAGGGAAACATAATTTATAAAATTAATCCAGAAATAAATGTCCAGAGGACTTTAAAGAAATTGTTTTATTTTACATCATTAAATAAAATGTTACGCAAGGGTCCCCTTACCAGGAAATGTAAATTACAAAAATACCTCTGTAATAGAATGCAGGGATATTGTGTTAACAGAAGTATTTTGCATTATTGAGTGTTTAATATTGGTGGGAGTTTAACATTGCTTGAACTAATAGAGTTGGAGTTGCAATTGCTCCCGTGGGGCCAGTTGCAGTAATCATGAAGTGAAGTAGGCGAAACAGCAATCATTCTTTTGAGATGCAGCATGTAGGAATTTATGAGTAATTAGAGTTTGTACTTAAGGTACAATACACTGTAAAATACCCCCCAGATTCCTTTCAGTCTTAATCAACTATTGTTTTCAGGTATTTAAAATAAAAATTAAACAAAAACTTGATGCATAACAAAATATACATTACTGAAACATTATTGGTGTGGGGTTATTTAGTAAATTCCTGAACAGGGAATTATATCTCTTGTCAAGGGATAGTTCACATATTGCTTAAAAATAATGACTTTCCTATTTACAGCATTAGCTTAATGGATGAATTTACTGGTGGATGTCAGATGGCAATGCTGATATAGTTGTCAATCTCGATTTCTATATAAACAGAGGAAACAAATGCGTCAACATAATAAAAATGTCAACAAAATATCAGAATCCAACAGGATCTACGTCATTCACTTACAAAACAAAAATAAGAGGGGAAATAGATTATGTTTTTCATATTTACATAAAATGAGAACTGGGGATAGCATCTCCTCAGCTTCCCTTTTCAATGTCAATACAAGTGTCATTTTCAGGAAAACACCCTTGATGTTAATATGTTAATATAAGTTGCCATAATATTCTTGTGGTTCTTTAATTTTTGTTCTTTTTTTTTCTCTCTGTTATTTTCTTAGTTAACATTGTACAATGAATAAATCACAGCATCTTCCTTTTGAACTAAATACACTGCTTAGTTGTTGTTGTCAATAATAATAATAATAATAATATTCTGTGCAGTCACATTTCTTGTCTTAGGCTAAGGAAATGGAAGAGTAAAATTACTTACATACTACATATTACAAATAAACTTTGAGAACTTACAAACTATAACTTTCCAGTGAAATCTGAGTTGTTCTGCTGTTTTATGTTTCATTAGCACTGTTTAGGATATTCCCTTGGTTGGACAATCTGACACTTGCATGGATGGTGATTGCAAAAATCATCTTAAACTAACTCTAATTTAATCTTCAATCAGATTTGCCCTAAACAGAGGAAGTGTGTTTATTGTAATTGTATGAATCGGTAAATGCTGTACATACATATATAAATAATATGTACAACATAAATAATCTCTTAATCAATAAAGTATGAAGCAGGAAGTTAACCTTGAGAACTATAAGCCCTTTCTGGCAGAATGAGCTGCACACAATGTGGAGCATGGCCTATTTGCAATCTATCTTTAATAGATACTATGAATTCCTAGTGAAAGTGAAAAACAAAATATGTTTCAAGATTGATAATCATTTGCCAGGTGCAGTTTTAAATACGAAATGCAATTCAAAAATAAATATGGCATACACACACAGACACACACACACCTCTTTACAACTGCTCCAGAATCAGGCCAAAAGCTTCATGAATCATTAATCAAATATTCATTTATGTATTATTGCAAACCCAGTCATTCCATCTTTTACTCATGTGCCAAACAATGACAGGTCAGTGTGCTTGCTGCAATGCAGATTACAAAAGAATAATGCAAGGATGAGCAGAGAAAGATCAAGCCTGTGATAGATCACAAGGCCATCTGTCATACAGGGATGCTAAGGGCTGCATCCCAACTTTATTATTATTATTAGTATTATTTATTTATTTATTTATTTATTTATTTTATGTATTTATTTTTTAGCAGACGCCCTTATCCAGGGCGACTTACAAACTTCTTTGACATCCTTTATATATACACATATATAATTATTATTTTACTTTATTTTATTCATAGAGTGTTCATTTTGCAGATGGGAGTTTTAATTCTCAGTTCTCTTTTTCCTATGTAAAATAACAACTGATTGTGTACTGTGAAGAATTGAAATTGTTCTTTTAAAATACACAGCTTACAGTAATTGTTTCTTCTGACTGTTTCATTTGCCTTTTATCTGTATTTTTCTTTTATTTACCATTGCATTACATACACTTCACGAAATAGGAATAGCTGGCATACACAATTTATGATTGCCTTTTGTACACAATAGATGCTGATGTTATAAACATCTGTTAAATGATGCTACCTTTCTAGATTTCACAAACTGTTTAATAGGAATAAATTATACATCTGTTACAGTTTTAGTATACAGAGATATTCAATTAAAATTCAATATATTCAATTGCTACACCCTACCCACCCAAAAACACACGCTCATTTTGTTTTTGATGTAGAAGGGCTATAGTTAAGAAATTCTGTCCTGAAGACATATACTGTAACGGTCGATGGCATTGTTGGTTCATCCACCTATGTAGAAATATCATGAATAACTATAGTGAAAAAAATCTAGTTTGATGTAATTATATGGGCTCATTGAAAGGTTGTGAAATGTCATGGAGGTTCACTGGTTCCTGATGTGTTATTAATTAGGGAAAAAGAACAATGTCTATGTCCTGATTCGAATTATGTTGCATTTGATATAGCATTCAAAAAGGCTCTGTAAATTTGTCAGTTTTTCACATCTCCCAACCCCCCCATGTGTTCTAATTTACATTTCTTTCATGGGAGATACTTGAAAAAAACTAATTTCCTTTCTTTTCTTCAGCATTATAGCATTTGGGGCTATCAGAGGGAACTATTATTGTATGTGTGTGTGTGTGGGTTTCATATCCTGCATGGCATAATTTATTCAGATGTTAAAAAGGTTTAATTCTGCTCTTCTTTTGTCTCTCCTTTTATGAAGACACTGCAGCAGGATTATAATAGTATAAACATGTAGTTTTTGTGTATGTCCAAAGGCTGTAGTATATGCCGTAATGCACAGTTGAGTACCTATAAATCAGCTGAGCTAAACCTTAAAGAGGCTTGTCCATTACTAATGAGAATTCTCTTCATAACATTTCAATCGTGGTTCATCTTGGAAGTCTATTTTCATTTTTTTTTCTGGCACAGCAAAGCCACAGATCTATTTTCTAGGTGTCTTGTGTCTTCGGTCATGTATATTCAGAGAATAAACGGTGGTGCTTGGAGGTAGAATCTGACCACATCTCTTCAATGCTCCAGTGCCTCAGCACATAGCAGGCAATTCAATGACATGCTTGTGGAACCTGGAGCCTGACCACAGTCATACTTTGTCAATGTTTTAAGGTATCATGCTGAGACCATTGGACTGAAAGTGATGTATTGCGGGTTATCACTTCACTTCTGTGGTATAATTTATTATCCTGTCAGCTAAGGTTTAATGTTTTATTCATTTCACAATCATTTAACTAAATGCACCGATTATTTTAAAATGTAATGCTTGTAAATTTAGTATGGACATATATTTTGAAAGTAATGATTATTCATACTAGCCTCGGCCCGAAGCTTTGGTTGTTAATGCTTTTGAAGATGAAAAGGGTGTTGTCAATAAAGTTCTGAATCCAACGGAAGAAAAAAAAACAAAAATGGTATTTGTGTACTGATTGCTTTCATTTGTTTCTTTTTCTTGAACATTCATATATCCTGGGTGGCAATAAACAATTAAACTGTTGTCTTATGGCAAGTAATACTGACTTCCATTTGAAAATAAATGATGAAAAAACACCACTGTGCTTGATTGCAGAATTAATATTCAGAAGATGTATCATCAGTATTCAAACTTGTATACTGAAATGCAAGTGGGGTCATTAGCATTTTTAATGTTTATATAAGACATATGTTTTGCTGAACCGTTAAATGAGAAATATTTATTTTTCTTCCAGGGATATTGCAGACTGTTTGGGGAATTTAGGGACTCTGAAAACAGGAATGAACTATTCTTTTCCAATTAGCCTTTTTTTTTCCAGTGTCTGCTTAGAGTTACAATGCTGATAGCACTATGTGTTTGTTCAACTGTTATTTAAACAATGGAAAGATGTTACGTTGGCTGCAGAGGATAGCTCCACCATAATTATTTCATTAACACAATAAATTGTTTGAGTTTCTGTATAACTGAGATTATATGTTTTCCAAAGCATTATTTATTGTAGATATTTTTTCTTTCATTTGTGTCACATGTTAATGTGAAAGCAGACAAATAATCAGTCTATTTGTCATTTTATCCATCAGTAGAAAGATATACGATTTATATTGAAACCATTAATGAACTGCTACAGAGTCTGATTTTTTTTCCTTTTGTTGTGAGTTTCAAGGTTAGTGTGCAGTGATGTATTTCAAATACCATCTTGTTACTTAAAAGTCCCTGTCCTCCAGTCTCAAGGGAGAACTGTGGGTTTTATCCTGAGCTACCGGTCCTATTTCTTCTTAACCCAGAGCTTTTTGAGATATTTCCTTTTAGAGACCTCTGGCATCATTCATATCCATTGATGAATAAACTATTCAGGCATATTGTTTCTTTACAGTACAGATCTGTAGAAGTCAATCTCACAGCCTGCCATTATTAGTAATGACTAATTTAACACATGCAGTGAGATTAAAATATATTTTATAATGTACATCTTCAGTAGAAATCATCATCATCAATTATTATCATGGTAATCATAATCAAGCTTTCGAAAGATTCAATTTTGATCGCCAGCTGATGCCCCGCCATATTCATCTGGTCAGAAATCAATGAAATACAGATTGTGAAGTCAGATTTATCACATAATACCTGATCACTAGGTGTGATAAATAAATTGGGTAATATATAGTAATTGAAAAACAATAGTTTTTAATGAAAATTAGGCTGTGTGTAAATGAATGTATATTTTCATATTTATTGATTTAAAACTGATGAAAGCAGTTTTATTTATTTAAAACAATATTTTTAAATTTAATGGAAAGATGTTCAGGAAGGGATCAATTACAAACTTGTTGTTTGATACCAGGTTTTTTGCTGTTCTGATGTAGTTCTACCTGCCCATTTTAGGAACCCCCTACTCAGCTGTCGACATCCCGTGATGTGTTTCCCGTGGGATGGAGTTGTCCGGTTTACTCTGCATGAGAGTGTCCGTCAGCTCAAACTGAACCAAAGGCTGCACTGTTGGTTTCCCAGGAGGATTATTGAATCCAACTACTGTAGTCTCCAGGAGTACAGATATACATATCAGTGCAACAAGTGATGGCATGAAAGCTTTCCTTGACCTCCAACTGTGATTCTGAAAGTGCTGGGAAAGAAAGTAATATCAAACGTGCTTCAAAATTAGAGTGCCGATATTCAGACCTTATTGGTAATGGCACCGCATGTGGTCTTGAGCAGGAGACCATGGTGGGTCAGAAGTGGACTGCCTCGATTCCCCGCTGGGGTCCTTTAATTGAGGTGCAGAGAATGTACAAAGGTCAATGTGTTGTTACAAAAAGCCAGCTTACTTTTAATTCAATTTCAAAACATCCCCCCCACATACTGTATGTGAACTGAATAGTCCATTATCCTACCAGATCAATGATGGCATATCACATAGAGGGAACGCCAAAGAATAAGGCAGTGACCAACATAAGTGTTATGAGGCCAGTAATGATGAAATAATACAGTGTTTAAGCACATAGAACCTGAGTACAAAATAAACACTTCCATCCAGTCACACAATGGTACGTCGTTACATACATTTAAAAACTGTGTTCATATGTATTTCTGTAGGTGCATTCATAGTAAGTTTGTATTTAAGTGTTGAAAAGCAATGCAAATTATAATGAAACCATTCTATTCTATGAATAAGTATTGTACTAACTTGGACTTACAGATACATTCAAGGTTTTTATATATTTTTAAAATTTCATTTTTTTTTATAAAATCAGATACTTTGCATGCATTTGATGGAGCAATCCACTTTTGTGTAATTTATTCAGCAATCCGGTAGTGGTTATTTTTTTTTAAGTATTTACTAAACATTAATCAATAGTGTTTCAAGATTACACTACTATAAGTTATGCATAAGCATTAATTCAAGGATAATTAAACATAAAATACTGAAACTGGAAGCTGGAAAAACTTAACCAAGGAAACAATTTTCATATTTTTAGTAATTCACTTGAAGTTATTTTGTAGCAATTCTTAATTTCCTCAGGGTATAACATTCAGTGAGCTTTTCTTCTTTTTCTCTCTTTCTTTTTAGTTCTACTTTAGAGAGTGGCAAATCTGTTGAGGTTGCTCAGTAAGCCAGTAAATGATGAAAGTTTAAAGACTTCAGTTTTGTTGTTTTGTTATTTAGTAATGCATTTGTTGTATTTTTGTTTGGTTTAAGGCTCTGAAGTTGTTTTTCAATTTTTTTTTGTTGTTTTTCCCCAGCTCTTACTTAATGTACTATAACAGTCAAACGAACTGTAAACTGATCATTCTTTTATTATGCCGAACACTAATTTATCTAATATTTTCTAGCGATTCATGACAGATGTTAGGTGCACTCTGGGAATTACCACATAATCCACTGACTTTGGGGAAAATAGTGGAAAAAGTCAAGGGAAGGAAAATGTTTTAATTTTTTGTTTGTTTGTTTGTTTGTTTTTCTTCTCTAAATAAAGCTCGTGGAATAATGATTTAAGCAGACCTCTTACTGATCTAACTTGGCACAGAAATACCTTGTTTTAGATTATACAGTGATGTTTTGAAACTAGGTAAATTAGAATAGTATTTCTACAGTCTAAGCTGAAATAAAGTATACTACAGTCCAAATGTTTCTAAAGTTGTACAAGCACATCACAGAGGAAGGCTCAGAATAGTCTCTTCAGTGTCTCTAGTCAGTACCCTAGTTAAGCTATGAGAGCATTGTGACCACTTGTGCATAATAAGAAACTCTTTGTGGCAGTTGTTTTATACTACTTTAAGCAGATCTTAGTGAACAGTGATAACAAACACATCTGTTGTCCATATCTGAATGTAAAAAAATAGGATAATAGGAAAATCTGGCAACTGTGATTCCCATTTGGCTCAATTAGGTCTGAAAATGAAACCATCAGTTGCAGAACCCTTTGTTAAAGCCAGCCTGTAGGCATTGCTCAATCTAAAATGGGAATAATCAAAGTCAATAATTAGTTGGCTAAAAGAGAGAAGCCACGGCGTTCATTTCATTTGGCTTACTAACGCAATAACATATTCAACATAGTTTATATACCCTCTAGAAAAATCCTGTCACTATCTTGCTTTGGCATTAACCTTGTACTTTGGGGACCTCTGTTCATATGCATCACAGCCTCCAACAACCACAATTCAATATTCACGAGTGGTGTGTGTGGATGTGTGTATTGGATGGGTTTTAATAGTGGAGTGTGCACCATGGTCTTGATTGATTTATTTTCCTTTGCCATTGTCCTTTGGATTTAGGGATAAGGAGAAATGGAAATTTGGCTCCTTGTCAATGCTGCTCAGCTCACAGAAGGGATCAGGGTAGATTTGGCAGCCTGTAGAGAGGCCGGCAGATGTGACGGGCAAACCCAGAGCAGCACTGAAATCCACTAGAGTGCTTCTGTGGGGAGAAAGTGCGCCTCGACACGGTCATGGCTTTAAATCCCAGCTCTGACTTGTCAGCTTGGGATAGAGACGTCTTCTGGTGATGAGGTGATGTACTGGGTCTTAATAAATCATAGCGGGATTGTGTGTGTGCGTGAGTGTGGGTGAGTGTGAGTGTGGGTGGGTGGGGGGTCATTCTGCTGCTAAGGAAATCCCTGAAGGTAGCAGGACTAATGATGAAAATGATGGTATGTCCTTTAGTATGAGCCAAGGGGGTTTGGCTGCAGATCACGAAGTGGCCTTGGCAGACCCAAAAGCCCTTGGCTGGCCCTAGACTGAGAATCCATTTATGAATATGTAAATGGGGTACACAACATACATAACTAAGGATGCATTATAGATAGGAGACAATAATGATCTGAGAAAAGTAGAGTAAACTAATTCAAATCCACAGGGATTAGCTTTTACTTTTTTTATTTTTTTTAGGCTTCGTTCTTGATCAGGAGGTGATGGGTTCAGAAGGATTTCTATACAAATATGTCTGTAGCATACCAATACAGTAAACTTCCGTAATACAAACATTTATGTTTCAGACAAGTCTGCTGTATGTGCTTAAATACATACCGATATATAGAAATATAGGAAATAATCTTATGTTTCCCATTCATGCCAAAAAATATGAATTTCATATATGTCTGAAGAGAATATGTTTGCATATTTAATAGCCATTATCCATATGTGAAGCTCAGTGTCAGTGGAATTCCTTTTCAATAATGGATTAAGATGTATTTTTGCTTGATGATGTGGAATGGACTGACATTGACGGGGAACTGAACTGTAGGTGTTTGCATTAAAAAAAATGCACAGCGTGTTTGCTCTGAAGTCAAATAACCAACCCTCTTCCTTTTGGGGGGATTTTGCCAGAGGCTATATGATGGACTTGTCCCTCTCTGTCAAGATAACTCTGTCTAAAGGTTTCTATTCAATGACAATGACATATTTTTTTCTTCTTCAATGAGTTCATAGAAAGGCCACCTGTGCATGGACCACGCCATCAGTGAGATGAAATAATCCCAAACTCACTTGCCAGAAAAAGGTCTTCAACAAAGCCATACTATATTTGCCTTCAGAATGAACACATTTCAAGCTTGGTTCCTGTCAATTTAACTTTAATAAAGACAGTACAGTGTTCTGTAATAATCCATAAAGAAAAGAATGACCAGGACTTTGAATGCATTCCTATAATTTTCCTTTTGCACCTTTGTGTCTTTTAGTTTAAGTTTTATTCTTCAACATCATCTTAATATTATTATGTTAGTCATTACATATTTTGAATAATGCCATTACAGTATGATTCCTTGTTAAAGTATCTGCCAATTTATTAATGTATTTTTTAAATTGTCAAATACTTGTGAAGTCTTAATAATGGCATTTTTTTTTTGTAGCCACTAGATTAATCGTATCACTCTTTGATGGAAACAGGCAACTTGACAACTGAACAATATAAAGTCACTTCCTGTTTGTGGTTTATAATTAGATTGTTTAAAGTAGGTTATGTTCTTTGATAATATTCAAATTAGTGAAAAAATATTTATATATTTATTTTTTATGTTGTTTGAACTGGGTTTTTTTTGTCTGTTCTTCATTACCATACGGAATGATTATTTTAAAATGTGAAAACAAACGCAAATGAATACACAAAGGGATCTTCACTGAATCAACACTGTAGTATTCTAAAGGTTTAAATGTGAAAATTATTTGCAGAGATTACAATATTTCAAGGGGCCCTTGCAATCGCACGCAGAAATAAAAATACATTAAATGTCTTTGGCTTTCTCAACATTGCATTCTTGTAACAATCCTCGTAAAGTAAGAAATGTTGTTTGCTTTAAAAGACCTTTTAAAGGCTCAGTGCGCTTGTTTCAACCTTTTAAGTTATTGTTGTGGGACTGTATGGCTGTCATGTTATCTGTTTATTTCATTGTAACTCTGTTTCTGCAGTCGACAAAGTGCCCTGTAAACAAGATGCAGAATCCCAGTGGGCCACCCTGTTTAACATGTTCAACGGAAAAGAAGTACAAAACAGAATTTCATTTGACAGACTCTTCTATTGCATTCAGCTGAAATCTACAGCATCTGATGTTATAGTTTTATAATGATACAGACATAATTCGTGTGGATGTATTTTTTATTTTTTCAGGGAAAACCTCACAAATGTACAAAATGCCAGTTGTCTATTAATTAGACATATGCATAATACACCTCAGTGTTAGGTATTGATATCTGTTTTGTTCATTTCAAAATGGTCAGATTCTCTACCCTAATTATAAAATCGTTCAGTCAGATATCACACGTCATGAACATGCTGCTTTTCAATTACATCTATTTTGAAACATATTATGTTCCATATTTGATCCATGTTGATACTGTTGCTACTGCTACTACTACTACTATTACTACTACTATTAGTTCCAATAGTTGATTATACATTTGTTATCCTTTCCACTATTTTCTATATAGGAGACAAATTTCAGCATTATTATTTTTTTTGTTTAATCCTTTTTCTCCTACTAATGAAATGTTTACTATTGTGATTTCCATTTTCTTGAGTAAGTTATTGCCTTTGGAAGAAAATTGGTGAATGTCTATTACAATTACATGACCAAGCAGTATTTCAGTCCAGCAGCAATCCAGAGAAAGTAGCAGTTTATATATATATATATATATATATATATATATATATATATATATATATATGAACAACTGTACTGAACGCACTGTGTAAAATAGCATTTAAATAAATGTAGGTTACACAGTAAGGCTTATATATATATATATATATATATATATATATATATATATATATATATATATATATATATATATATATATATAAGCCTTACTGTGTAACCTACATTTATTTAACTGCTTTTTTACACAGTGCTTTCAGTACAGTTGTTCATCTAACAAGCACTTTGGCTTTTTGCTTTCCTGTAACATCTCAGGTCATTATTGCTGTGTCATCAATTTAAGGATGTGGACAATAATCACAGACCAAAGCATTTGTTCTTGTTATTTTGCAGAGCATTAAAAAGAAGAGTGATACAGCCATCAACCTTTCAATGTAAAATAATAATAATAATAAAAATAATAAAATCAATTTTTAAATATGTAAAGGAAATGTAACAGTGTATTTTTTACCAACCCAATCATTTCATCCTTAGCTTTTTATGTTATCCCACATCAACTGAACTGATGTAAAGTATAATACACTAATCTGGCATCAGCCAGTGAGTTATGATAAAAAGAAAGAAAATGGAAAATACTCCAGCTTAAGCACATTAAATCAAAATCACGGACAAGGAGAGTGAGAGGGAAAAAAACATAACACCTGCAGGACTGATAAAGGCCATTCTTTCAGCAAAATCACATGAGCAAGGCATTTTAACCTGCTTAAATGCATTCAAGATGGATTTTAGTGGCATCACTATGTTAGTGTCTGACAATGCAGATTACATGAAAAGGCTTAAAATTACACTCTAAGAAGTTTTTTGTCAAATTCAGTACACTTCACTTGTAAAGGCTATATCTAAGTCATGTCTGTTTGATAAAGGATGTCTGTTGAAACTGCAACTCTGTCTGACTTCAATGCACTGTAATGGACTTGTGGATTTCATACAATTTATGTAACTGTACAACTCCTCTGCCAGGGCTTACTTTTAGTAGCATTATAGCTTATGATGAACTCTTAACGTTGTTTGTGTGTCCGTCGGTCTAATTGGACTATCTTCAAATGCAGGTAACTCTGGTTGTTTTTATAGATGATGCTAAAGATACATAGATAATGAATCGATTTATTATATGTATTTAATTGTGGATTAAATATTGATTTAGTTTTGTTCATTAAAATAAGTTTGCTAAGTTATAATATTTCTACAGCTCTGGCTTCCCCGCAACCCTCACCAGGATAAGCGATTTTGAAAATGGATGGATGGATGGATGGATGGAATAATATTTCTACATGTCTTAGCCCAATGTCTCATGTCTCAAGCTGATACTGGTACAGATAGGTTCAGGCATGTTCCACAAAGCTTTTCGATTTAGTTAGATTAGAATATGTACATTACAACATTACATCTCTATGATTATATATATTTTTTTATTAATAGAAGTATATTATTAGAACTGACTACATGTACCAGTCTATTACAGTTATGTATTTTCTATATTCAGATATGACTGATGCTGTTTTGTTGTACTTTAGGAATCTGTACTTTTTTTTTTTTTTTAATATAACGGTTGATCGGTTGATATACTAAGATAGAAAGTAAAAGCAGTACGTCTGACATTAGTTAATTTTGCTTTTGTGAGTAATAAATAATGTAGTCTTCCAAAACTAGGCATGACAGCATGACATTGGAGTTTCGTATTCCCCAGAATCGTAGCATCCATAAAGACATTGTGCAGCACTCTTTGAGATTATTTTGATTGTGAAGAAGATAGAAGCAAGTATGTTCTTCTGCAGTCAGTTAAGATCAAAATTATTTTAGTTATTTGAATTTATTTTCAGTCACTCACAATTTCAAAATTCGATTGTCTTGGAGGACTAAAAGCAAGTTATGCAACATTACCCCCAAAAGCTTGAATATACACTATGTGATGAACAGTAACTCTTAGCTTATACCAGTGATGAATAACAAAGCCTTAAGCTGTTGGATGTATCCAAGCACATCTGCTCAATAACACATCAGTAAGACTTGACTCCAGTTGCTGGGCTATATGAGTCATGTTTCCAGGAACAGACAAAAAAGAAATAAACAAGGACAAAACAACTCCTTGCCAAACAATTGTATCAGTCAAATAATGGATGACTTGCGAAAGATCATCTATTTAATGCATTTGGACTTCCTAAGATTATTTGATGGATTGATAATGTACCTTAAATATATAGTGAGTGAAATAATCTAAAGGAACCAAACACAATTAAAGGAATAGAACATTGAGAAACAGTAGTATTGTTAATCTCTCAGAGCATTCACACATATTTCACAAGCCGTCAAATGTTGACGTTTTTGTCATGTTGGGTACCTATGGTATATTAAGTACAATAGTGATAGAGTTCTGGAGCCTGTCAACAACCTTCATTCGTTTCCATGTAGTATAAAATATGTTAGGATTTCTGTTATGCTGATAGTATTTGATTAGAATGCTTAGTTTTACTTTTAAATTCAAGCTAACACAGATATGTGTTTGGAAAATAGAGAATGTTTGTCTGTTCTGTGTGTTCAGAAGAGGTTCAGGGAAAATAGCTGCAGCTTGCTGTTTGTTTGACACCAAAGGTCAGTATCCTGTTTCTCCTTAAAGAAGTCTCCCCGGGTCTTTAAAATGTAGACACAACCTTTGCCTGACCTTGCCATACACAGAAACGTCATTTAAAGACACCTCGCCATGGCGTTTGCCACAACAAAATCAAGCTGTGACCTTTTGTCACAAGCACATAGACAAACCATTTCTGTCCTTTCCGTGTGGCGTTGGATATTGTCATGCACGTGTTAAGCAAGTGTAAATGTTAATTATGTAGGGGAGTCAGAGCAACTACACGAAGGGGAAAAAAATATGTAAATACCAACTCCTAAGGGAAGATAGTCTTTTGAACCATTGATTCATGGAGGTGGCTTATGCACATTCAAATTCACCAATTTATTCTGTGTGTATTTTACTTTAAAACAGGGTGGGGGGGGGCGCTTGTCTCTGACTCTTGACTTTATCCTGCTTGTATTAATGCTAGAAACTCATTATGTCTAACTTAAAAAGACTCGGGTCGATTTCAGTCAGTTTGAAATAGTTAAGTGTGTAAACTCCCTGTGTCGGTTGATTCCTTGGGGGAAGCATATTGATTTTAGAGCGTTGGCTTGCAAACTTAATATTTTCTTTAGTCAGTACTAGCCTTTCCCATGTTACCCTTGCCTTTTCTTGTTTTGTGTTGTTGTTGTTTTTTTTTGTTGGTGAATTATCTCTGACCTATGATATTATCTGACTAGTGTCTGCTGACATCTGCTATGTGTCCACTTTCCTTACAATTCAGTTGGGTTTTAGGAAAATTGATTCTGAAGTAATATGGCCTAATTTTCACACAGCCAACATCGGTGGCTGAATGATAATGGCATCTCTCTGTCGTAATGTCACAGGAAATGTAATGGCTTTCGGGAAGGAAATATATAAAATACAGGTTCTCTGGCCTCTGGGCATTGTGATCCATGGCTTCATTCTAATTAACAGATAAGTTTTTCCTCTTGCAGCTCTACATCAGCGGTCTGACAGGTGCCAGGGAGCTATTGACAGAGTTTATTGTGTGTGTCGATGTCCACAGTATAGAGAGAAGCAGTGTGTTTAACCCATGTCTAAGTGACTGAGGTCATTATCAGCTAAGTCTGCAGTGCAATCAATAGAAACCACGTAAAAGAGGCCACCTGAACAGAAGAAAGTATTTTTTTCTTCTTCTTTTTTGTTTTAAATGAGGAAAACTGTAACTGAATATAGTTGGAGGGGGTGGGAGGGTGGGTCTTGGTACTTTAACATTTAATCAATATGGTCCAAGCCATGCTATCTGTTTAGCTATTTAGAGGCCAACAAGGAATGCCAACATCCTTCTAAAATGTGACACACAAAAGTCAATAGTTTTGCTTCTTAGTAGCCTGGTCACAGATTGATTACACCTGACTGGGGTTCTATACGTGCTGTTTATAAGCACTAAGGATGCTGAGAGTGTTCAACCACACATTAAGGAGATTCTAAACCAAACCTCTGAGACCATGGAATTGGGATACTCATAATTGCATATTATCTTAAACTACTTTTAAAAATATATTTGTATACATATGTATTTATTTGGTTATAGATGTATTAGTAGTAGTAGTTGTGGTAGTAGTAGTATTGTCCAAAGAGAAGAATTTAATTACAACACAAGTTTCATACGTGAATGTGGATTGGGATCCTAGCAACAGTGTCTAATTACACATTATTAGCTATTTAAGAAAAGAGGCATGTGTTAAAGGATTAATTACTTTGTTTTCCATATACAACAACTTTAGCATATTGCTGTGGCCTAGTTATCAGCTGTGCAGCTGGTGACATTCAGGAACTCTTGTATTTGATATTTTCTGAGAGAATGCACAAATCTCATGCTTAATATATACAAGTATTCAGTTCATTATATTTGAATTCTGAAGCTGTAAATAAATAACACAGAGCACGCACAATGATATCGCTGTATTTTTATTGAACGAGAAGGCTTACTGCATTTCAAAAGATCTAGATAATACTAATCTAACTATATATTTTTAGTTCGGTTTAGCTTGAAGAAATATAAGGGTTGAGGTTATCAATGACAGGGAAGGCATTTCGATTTATAATTGTTTTTTTGTTTTGTTTTTTACCACTTTTCTGTTTCAAATATATATATGTGTGTGGTTTCCCTAAAAAATACATTGCCTAGAAAACGCAAAAACCATATGCATGTTATATACATATATTTGCATACATGCATACATACACACATACATTAATGACGAAGTCCTTAAAACAATTCAAACATCCCTTAAATATCTTTTAATAAATTGCAAATCATTAAAATGACAAAATTAGATTTAAAAACATAAATTAGATTACAAAATATTGCATACATCTAACAGCAAGCTTGACATTTTACTTCATTCTTCTCAAAAGGAAAGAAAAACATCCATCACCATTTCAATCTTTGCAAGATTGACACACTCTCCACTTCCAGTTAGGGTGGTCATATAACTAAAATACTCATTACTGAACAGAATAAATGCTACAGAGGCAATACACTGCCCTCTTGTGTGTGAATATATGGCACTACACAGTTCACTGCATGTATTAAACCTTGTTTTGTATCCTACTGTATAAAGAACCATAAACCTGAATTT
The DNA here is from genome assembly GCF_036373705.1 of Amia ocellicauda. Classification (NCBI taxonomy): domain Eukaryota; kingdom Metazoa; phylum Chordata; class Actinopteri; order Amiiformes; family Amiidae; genus Amia; species Amia ocellicauda. The sequence goes on along the minus strand of NC_089858.1, from coordinate 21,251,750 downwards.
AAATTCAACAGCAAGCATGTTTTCATTCAGATGTCACATAACTTGATATCATAATGTGATAAATGTCCAAAATGTTTGTATGATAATGACTGAGGTTAAAAAGTCAAGGAAAAGAAAGGAAATAACACTGATAAGAATGTGATAATAATACACAAGGACAAAGTCAAATTCATCACTAAAGCTGCACCAGCAAGTTGATTCCAAGATGCAACAGCAAGTAATAGCAAGATGATGAACAATATAAAAAGTCTGTTACATAGATTTATGGAAAACACATGTGCAATATGTTAATCTGTGACCAGAAGAAAAAAAAAATGATGCCGTACATCTCTATCAATGTAAAATTCAGCATCCTTCACTTACATCTCTTGCATCATATCTCTCTTAATCAGTTTTCAAAGTAATGTGACATTGATGCTCTAAATCAAAATCTTATCATCAGCTAGCACACGGTTTTAGTGAGATTGTTATTGCTGTGGTGCCCTCTTCCTTCTGTATCAAGATATTTACATGAATAGTATTAGGGAAGAAACAGATAAATTGATGGAACATATATAATGTTATATTCCTGTATGCCTGTATGTTTAGTATTACATGAGCAGCGCACCGTATATATGCCGACTTTTTAAACTGCTGTAACAAGAAAAAAAAAGGAAAGAATGAATGGAAGACAGAAAAACTATTCCCTCAGTATTTTGTTGCACTCAGTAATTTTAATAAGCAGTAAATGAATCTCCTGTGAGCAACTACAAAGTCAAGTTTAATATGCAGATTAAGGGTGGTGATATTCAGGTCCTGCGTTGTTTAACTCATTAAAAACAGACCCCAATGACTTTTAACTTCAGAGGTTCATCTCGTTATCTTTAATTGTTCAGGGACAAATGACAAAGCGAGAGGTTTTTAATAATTATTAGTAAAGCAAGCCTCAAGACAACTACAAAAACAGCTGCTGAAGGTACAAGTACTGAAATCAGTACTGTAAAAGAAAAAAAAAAGAAATTAAGTAATGAAGGCTTTATTATCAAAATGAAGATTTCATAATTTGTTTTGTAAAAACTCTGTTCCTACTGAACTACTCCAGTAACAGTGAACCTGTTGTAGTGGCGCAGGCAGTCATTTATATTTAATCAATCAGTTTGATGTATTGTTAGAGAGTTTGTGGGGGTAGGATCGATCAGTTCTGACTTCCCACAATGCCATACTCCTTCACAATTGCGGCTAAAACAGTTGGTGGCAACAGGAGGGGCCCTATCAAAAGGTCACAGAATCTAAGAAAAACAGCAGGCAGCACCTTTAAAGGTCTGTCTGAAATAAGGTGACTGAAAATCATGTAAAGGGTCTTTATTTATAAACTATAGACAGAAAACTTACAAATGCTTTTGTCTATTTTGTATAAAACATATTAAAAGTGGTATAATAAAGCGTCTAAGGATAAATATGACCCAAAAAAGCAGGGATGTTAGGCGATTCTGAACACTTTCACCCCATGAGTTTGCAGAATGTCTGTTATACATTATACAGCTCAGTTTTACTTTGGGACTTGTAGAACAGCATACTAACTGTCCACTTCATTAATGTCATGATATTTATGTACTGAGTTAAATATCACTCAGTTAAAGAAACTGACACACACAAAGTGAAAGTAGAAACGTAACAAAAAATCATTAATTAACAGTTTTAATTAATCACCCGTGAATGGCATCAGTAATTATGACTGAATATACAAAAATAGCAACCTAACATATTCACTTCAAAGGATACAAATATAGATGTCGGTAAGATTACTGGTAAGTTTTCTACAAGTCTCCCTAGTTACAGTGTATTTACATCTGTAGTTACTCATAAGAACAGTGTGATTATGCATTATTACAATGTACTTAATCTGTAAAAATGATTAACAGTATATACCAGACACAATTGTCTGGTAACGATGCCCATTGCAGGCTACCTTTGGAGCTATACCAGGCATGGCCCACTTTTTACACATTAAGTTAATTGTAATAATGCATAATGATGCTGTACTTATGAGTAACTACAAATGTAGTTACTGAGTACCTACAATGTAAATACACTGTAACTAGGGAGACATTGTAAAGTGATACCGATTTTACTTGTGAATTTAAATATTTGAAATTCCATCTCCACACCCCATGTCTAATTATCTTATGTGCCTTTATACTGATTTGCCTTCAACATCTCCTTTCTGTACAATCCAACAATTTAAACACTATAGATGTTATTTTCAGTCCATTCTTGTTCAAGGTGATCCCCTTCTGCCTTGTTGCTCTAGGTGAATGTAACAGAAATCTGTCATCTGCTACTACATGTTCAATGACACATTGCATGCATGTATTGCATTTAGTGATTCCCATCCCTACATAGATAAGAGGGTAAATAAGTCAGGTTTATCTGGCAATATTTACCACAGTGTTGAACAAACAGTATGTTTCTTTCTATATATTTGCCAACTAAAAACAAATATGAAGTCTGGCCTTGACAGGTTAGGGGTAATGTGTCCCCTGTAGATCCAAGGGCTGTTTGTTTCTATAGAGGGAAACAGAAAAAAATCACAAAAACCTTAGCTCTGCCCAACAGCTGGTTTCCATCCCCTGGGATGTCGATTTCTGCATGATAAGCTGTCCCCTGGAGGGATGTTCTGACACAACCTTTCTTGCCCACCATTCCTGGAAACCATTTCCCAGTCAACCTTGCTGTTTGCATTCTCTACAGTATTCCACATTGCCCCTGGATATTTAAGAGTTTCTTTTCCTGCTGGGGTCTTCCCAAGAACCTGCTGCAGGAACAAAGTGAACTAAGCAGCTATAGGCATCCTTCCCTTGATGGACAAAGAGCTGACAGCCCTGTCACATTTTTGAAGCTTGACTTGTTTTAAGTCAGCCAGGAAACTGCACTCTGTCAGTCTAGCGGCAAAGCTAAGTAGCAAAGAGTAAATTAACCTGCTGCATTGCATGGGCATCGCCATTAACATTTTGCTAATTGTTTTAACTGCACATTGATTAAGAAACCCAACAGCTGGTTTTACAGATAACCCTAAGGCACCTTCAGCACATCAATCCATTTTGTCTTTTTTCTTTTTTTTGGAGGAGCGATGATGGTAAGAGTGAGGTGGGGCTGTAAGAAAAGAAACTAGAGGATGTTTAGAATTACTAGTCAGTAAATCAATAAAGGTCAGAAAAATAGTCTTCACTGGTGTCATAAACCTCTCATTGTAGGCCTTACCATTTGTCATATTGTAGAGTGTGAGGACCATAGCTGTTCTGATGATCCCAGCATTCCTGCTGTCATCCTATCATACCTTATTTACAGAGAAAAAAAAATGGAAGAGAAAAGATGGGACAAAAGTGGCTTTTACAGTCTCTGCATCTCCTACTGATAGTTGGTCTTTAAGGAAAATGGATTTTCAAATTGCCTTCTTCCTGAGCAGCGTAGCATAAGGGAATTCACAGTTCCGTCATTTTTGGTAGACTTGTAGGTTGCAAAGAATGGCTATCCAATTAAAGACTCCTAAATGGCCCCTGGTGAGATCACCCAGCCTTAATACACAAGCTTTAATCAGTCAGTGAACTGACGTGTAGGAAGTACAAGTATTGCACACAAGGCAGTGAAACATTTCTTATGTTTACACAAGCTGTTCAAAATTATGAATTATCCCTCAAACATAAGAAAGTGAAACATGAAATCTCATTTATACCCTCATTTTACACAAACACACACAACAACAATCATATTCTTAAACCTGTGTAAATCCTCTGCTAGATGAAGGCCTTTCCAAGATTCTTACATGAACATGTATCTTTGTCTATCTTCATCCATTTTGCTGAAATGCTGAAAACATTTAATATATATATATATATATACAGTGAGGGGAAAAAGTATTTGATCCCCTGCTGATTTTGTACGTTTGCCCACTGACAAAGAAATGATCAGTCTATAATTTTAATGGTAGGTGTATTTTAACAGTGAGAGAGAATAACAAAAAAATCCAGAAAAATGCATTTCAAAAAAGTTATAAATTGATTTGCTTGTTAATGAGGGAAATAAGTATTTGACCCCTTCGACTTAGTACTTGGTGGCAAAACCCTTGTTGGCAATCACAGAGGTCAGACATTTCTTGTAGTTGGCCACCAGGTTTGCACACATCTCAGGAGGGATTTTGTCCCACTCCTCTTTGCAGATCCTCTCCAAGTCATTAAGGTTTCGAGGCTGACGTTTGGCAACTCGAACCTTCAGCTCCCTCCACAGATTTTCTATGGGATTAAGGTCTGGAGACTGGCTAGGCCACTCCAGGACCTTAATGTGCTTCTTCTTGAGCCACTCCTTTGTTGCCTTGGCTGTGTGTCTTGGGTCATTGTCATGCTGGAATACCCATCCACGACCCATTTTCAATGCCCTGGCTGAGGGAAGGAGGTTCTCACCCAAGATTTGACGGAACATGGCCCCGTCCATCGTCCCTTTGATGCGGTGCAGTTGTCCTGTCCCCTTAGCAGAAAAACACCCCCAAAGCATAATGTTTCCACCTCCATGTTTGACGGTGGGGATGGTGTTCTTGGGGTCATTCCTCCTCCACCAAACATGGTGAGTTGAGTTGATGCCAAAGAGCTCGATTTTGGTCTCATCTGACCACAACACTTTCACCCAGTTCTCCTCTGAATCATTCAGATGTTCATTGGCAAACTTCAGACGGGCCTGTACATGTGCTTTCTTGAGCAGGGGGACCTTGCGGGCGCTGCAGGATTTCAGTCCTTCACGGCGTAGTGTGTTACCAATTGTTTTCTTGGTGACTATGGTCCCAGCTGCCTTGAGATCATTAACAAGATCCTCCCATGTAGTTCTGGGCTGATTTCTCACCATTCTCATGATCATTGAAACTCCACGAGGTGAGATCTTGGATGGAGCCCCAGACCGAGGGAGACTGACAGTTATTTTGTGTTTCTTCCATTTGCGAATAATCGCACCAACTGTTGTCACCTTCTCACCAAGCTGCTGGCGATGGTCTTGTAGCCCATTCCAGCCTTGTGTAGGTCTACAATCTTGTCCCTGACATCCTTGGACAGCTCTTTGGTCTTGGCCATGGTGGAGAGTTTGGAATCTGATTGATTGATTGCTCTGTGGACAGGTGTCTTTTATACAGGTAACAAGCTGAGATTAGGAGCACTCCCTTTAAGAGAGTGCTCCTAATCTCAGCTCGTTACCTGTATAAAAGACACCTGGGAGCCAGAAATCTTGCTGATTGATAGGGGATCAAATACTTATTTCCCTCATTAACATGCAAATCAATTTATAACTTTTTTGAAATGCGTTTTTCTGGATTTTTTTGTTGTTATTCTGTCTCTCACTGTTAAAATACACCTACCATTAAAATTATAGACTGATCATTTCTTTGTCAGTGGGCAAACGTACAAAATCAGCAGGGGATCAAATACTTTTTTCCCTCACTGTATATATATATATATATATATATATATATATATATATATATATATATATCTCATTAGACACACTGTCTTCCCACACTGCCTCATTCCACTTCCAATTGTGTCTCTCCCTATGCCCCCATCACCCTCTCCCTTCATCTTCTACAAGTCAATTACTCCCATAGGTGTCCGACTGCCCGGGCTCGCTCTTTCGCCTTTGCAACCTTAAGAAGCTAGAATGAGGTTCCTGTGAACTACTACACCTCCTGAAGATGCATCTCTTTAGATTGTAACACATTGTATGCTAGTGGTTTTTAAACCATGTAAGTCACCTTGGATGAAGGCGTCTACTAAATAACTTTATAATAATATTAATGCCACATGTCTTGACAATGAAATAATGAATCTAACAACAACAAAATAAAAGCAGCGCCCAACAGGCAGAGGATGGTGATAATGTACAATTTGATAGGCGTGTTTATTCAAAATAATTACAATAGATTAAATAGATGTATTGATATAAGAGTAGATTAAAATCTTGATAAACTCGGATGAGAATAGTATCTCCCTAGCAGCATAATAAAGATTAAAACACACTGTAATTCATTTTGGTACATTTTGTCAATTCAATTTATTTCAGCATTAAGCGTTTATCACCACATAAAGACTCAAGTTCTTAAGAACAAGAAAGACAAAAACAACAAAGAAGAGGAAAAAAAAAAAATCATTCGACAAACCATCAAATGGAAGTGGGGGAAAGGAATATCAAAGACTAAGTGTTATAGCTGCTGCAGCAATTCTTTCTGTAGTACTTTCATCAAATGTGTGCATAGGGAAATCTGTATCGTTTTCATATTCTGAACAAACACTCACTATATAATCTTGTTCCTAAATGAGCCCAGTTGTGTGCCTCCTGCTTACCTTATTATGAAATGGTTTCTCTTCTGTGAATAAGCACCTCTGACAACTGTAACAGCTTGTATCAAGGTGTTGACCTCAGTCACACAGTCCCCTGCATGCTTTCATTCTTTCCTCTGTCTCACCAGCCAAGCTATCATGAGCTGATCCAAAGCACCTGATAACAATGTCTTTTATCAGTGGGTTACGAGCACAAAGGGGCCTTCACAATGATCAAGTGCTGTAACAGGGCTGATGATTCTACTGCTGCCTAGTTTTATCCTCATAAAATGGCCACAGGTAAAACATGCTTCGACTGAAAGATAGGAGCGTTCAATATTGCATTATTTGAACTTATGAGATTTTTATATCCCCAGTAGAATAATGTATTTTGTTTAGTAGCAGCACATCTTTAGACTGGCATAATGTCTTACAAGTTAAGTGTGGTTGTCTATGCTGTCATGCAATAATTTCCATTGTCAGGTGATTCTAGTGGTGGTCATGAATTAATCTCATATTCTGCCAAATAGTTTAATTCTTTGTTTTGTTCTTTCAGTTTTTTTTCTACTTTAACAGTAAAATTGTAGAGATGGAAGAAACTAACAAAAAACAGCTTAATTCTTTGCATGCACTACCAAGATTTCCTTGTATACATATTCCATTCACACACTGGTTTTCCATAAAACCTTTCTCCCATGCATGGATCAGCTTTCTGAATCTTTAGCTGATATTACCATACAACAGCATGAGCCCACTGTCATTACCTAGCTCTCTGTAATGATGTTCACCGTAGCAATGCAACAAATCCCGCCTCAGCTGATCCAAAACAGATGATGCCAAACTCTCTCTCTGTGCTTGATCTGCACGAAATTGAGGTTTACATTTAGAGTGCACCGAAAAAAAAAGCGAAATTCTCTGCGAAAAAAAGGACAGAAGGCAATCAGATAATACACTGGAAAGAGCAGTCCTCCAGAAAACAGAGTAGTAATGAGTCTAAAACAGATCATTCTGCTTTTAATTAATAGACCTGGTTAAACTCCTGACATAACAAAATGCAAAGCATTCACATTAAAAGAGAGTAAGCCAAAAGCTTAATAGTGCAGATAACCTTTCTCTTCAGCGGCGGCTGACCCTGCTGTAGAAGAGAAATTTGCCATGCCGTCAACACTGCTGATGAGGTGCCTTTGACATAAATTAAAGCTAAGCAATAAATTGGAATCCCAGAGCAGCAGAGGGATTGACAATGAATGAAAACTGCCTTGTACTCTGGGATTCAGACTAACACCAAATCAAGATTCCTCATAATCTCTTTTCTTAGCAGATGTCACTGTACTTATTCACTGACCTTAATTGGATAGGTCTAAATAACATTTTTGACGGTCGTATTGGCCGTGTTGGCTCTTGTGCATTGGGGGGGTGACGCTGCAGTGAAATAATAAGCACTTTAAAGCAACAGAATAGCCTGAGTCACATTGTTTGTTAATGTTTGTTTTGATTTGAAAAAGGAAACAAATATATATTACATGTAAATATTCTTACTTAATATAATCAAATTTAAGGATTATGAATACTGCTACTACTTCTTCTGTACCCTTGTGATGTCATATTTTCATTATCATTATAATTAGTAGTAGTAATTGTACTAGAAGTGGTTACAGTAGCTGCAACAGTCAGCAGTAGTATAACCAAATGATAGTACTGGCAACTAATAAGAACAATTTGTAAATATGATGTATTTATTCTCAGGTTATTAAAGGTGTCTGCTTTATTTGTTTTCAGTTTGCTCTGCTGCATAGCTTGTGATGCCCGTCAACACTTGCATCTCAATTTGGTGACAGTTGTTGCATGTAATAATAGCAGGTAGTGTTGTTGTGCCGCCTCTGTGCTTTGATATTCTGTTTACTGAAGACTGTATAAAATTGAGTGTGAAACAGGCTGTCAGTGTCATAAATGAGTATTGTTCCAATAGCTGTCTCTGTCACGATTATGATAGTTCAGAAGCGGAGAACTCTGCAAATAGCAAACACAAGGAAGCTGCGATTGTTTCCAAGTCATGTGGGCCTTTTTTGTAGTTTACCTGCAGAGTTATGTGGAACTGTCACATGCCAGATCATTTGCAGTGATTGAAGATACTGCATAAAAATAGCTTGTCTATGGAGTATTATGAAATTTATCCTGTCATTTTAAAGGTACTATTAACATAAAACATTGCTTAGATTTATGATTTTTTAATCTAATGCTGAAGTTTTCACTAAATGAGGATACTATTTTTTTTTCTGTTAAACTGCGTTAACTCACAGAATTTGGCCTAGTTTTTCAAATGATTGCATGTTCGTATTACTTTCTGTCTCAAACTAAAATACCCTGTGGAATAAATGTAACTTGATTGTAAGCAGCAATGTAATATAATGTCATTAATACATTTATTATTTCTGATGTACTGTTTCCCACTTTATGAAAGTATTGGTCATAAACCATTATCAAAGTGATCTGCTTTCATTTTTCTTGGCAAGCCAGACAGTATCTGTCCTGTTTCATAACAATGTCCAGTAGTACCTTGCTTCCTCAAAGTGACACTTTTGCTTGAATGGCAATAGCGTTATCATCCTGACCTTGTTTTTAACTTGTTTCCCGTGGTTATTTGGAATTCATCTATGCCCTTTGTTTAGGAGAGTGCAATGTATTAGCCTAGATGCATACTGAAAGCTCAAATCTCACTCAATGCTGAAAGCTTTTGCAATATACTATCTTTTGTCCTTCAGCTTAAAAGGACAACTAATCTCCACACAGTACATTTTCTTAAGTAGCCTGGTAATTTTAACATAATTTATGTATTTGGAAATTTTAAGTTCTCATTTTATGTACTACCATTTATTTTGTTATTTTGTCATAAAACCATTTTACACAAAAAAAGGAAACAAATGAATCAGTGCCTACCATCTTGTTTTAAACATGTTATTAGAAATGTTATCCTTTGATATACTTGTATTTTATTTGCCTGCCTTGCCTTTCTTGGCACTTTACTTTATTAGACATTATCAAAACTAATAAACATAAAGGCAGTTAGGTGCATAGGTGGTTCATACTCACATAACAAAAATCCCCCTTGTAAAAGTAAAACCTAACCTGACAAGAAATAAAAAATCCACAAAAAAGAGAGACGCTTTTAATCACAGTAGCACAAACATTCATGTGATTTGGAGGTTTGAGTTTTCTCTACGAGATCTATCTTTTTTGTTTCCATGGATATTTCTTAAAATGTATTTGATTGAAAGCTTTGAGATTTAAAAATCTGAACTGATGAAGTAATCATTTTGAATGAAGTACAGACATAACTCAGCTGTCGTGGAGCAGTTTGTTTTCAAGCACAGTGCACCCTCTGGTGGAAATAAAATTGGTATTTTATAGGCAGTCACTATAGGCAGAATGTTTTATTGTACTTAATATGCATTTCGTATGCTGTAAGTTTCAACATAAAATCTATTTTTTACTATTCTTGTCTACAATCCAGTTGTTTCGTCCGACACAATGCTTTATGCGCAAAAGTGAATGGGCAATTGACCAGTGTATTACTGATACAATATCATACATAAACATGGTGTATTCATATTGTCTGCTGTATAATATTGGTGAACCGTATCCACCTTGTGCTTGCACATCTGTGTAAAATATTTTAACCTCTTTGAAACCAATGAATCTCTGAGGCAATAAGGTTGCTAAGAAATCAAGTACATATCAGTGCTCTGTAATACACAGCAGGAATTAGACTTGCTCTTGGTTTTAAATTGATTAATTTAAAAGTGTCAAAAGGAAGGTCTTTGGACTGCCTCGGGCCCTCAAGGTGATACATTATGACAATTTAAGTCATGAAATTCTGTCGAGCAACCTTGGAATAAAGAGCTATCGCAGTTTAAAAGTCATGCACGAGGAGCACTATAGAATACCATGCTGTTATTCTACCAATGTTAGCAGTCCAAGGTCAAACCATGTTGAGTTTTGTAGCAATCGAGTCTATTGGGAAAAATAATGTAAACAATTTTTTCACTTAAAAGCAAAAAGATCTGAATGTGCTACTCAAGGGAAGATAGCTGAATATTATTACAAACATGAAAATCTATAATATTCATAGACAAGAGGGGGAAGAATTAATGAGTTAGAAAATGACTATATTGGAAGGACACCATTCAAAACTGGCTTTTTTAAATGATGCATCTTAAAACAAGTAGGAGATATTATGATTATTTGGGAAATGAATAAATACAAGAAGCATCACAATATAGTGTACATCTTTCCAGTTGCTTTGTAAACTGCATGCTTTAGAATTAACAACATTTAAATACTCACATTGAAGCACACATACAATAGTAGAGCATAGTATTGGAATGGACAGAGTCCTTGGATAGTAAACGCCTTCTGGTACACTGAAGGAATTGCCAACTGTTAAACGCCTTCACTCAAGGCTCATTTTGGGCTTCATAATCTATAGTTATTTGAATCTTGGCTGTCATAGCCGCCTGTGATTATAATTCTCCAAGGGCCAGTGCACAACTGGCCGAGTGATGTGTTAAAATCAGCCAGGGTTTCCTTGACTTGCCACATAACATTGACCTATTTGGCTAGCTATGGTGGCCTATAGTGTAACCTACAGCGTTATCAGTGGGAGCCGTACTTGTCCTCCCCACTTAACTCTGCCATTTACACTGAAGTCTCCCAGTGTACATAGCTGCGCAATGCATGATTGGGAGGACACATTCCCATCTTGTCTCCTATGCTGACAGGGTTGTAGTGATGAGCTGTGTTGAATACCAATTGTGATTCAAACTGTATAATAAATAAGTGCATAAGAGGCCATCTCAGAGGGAGAACTAATCAAACTGCAGCCAACATTTTACTGTGTGCAGTCCTAAAGTCCGCATGCATGTAACCCAACATTATACATTTATCTGTGTGAGTGCCCTCGGTGTTCGTGTGATTCTCAAACAGTTCCACTGGGAATCTTTAACCATGCCAGTCTGCAATCAAACACTAGTTTCAAAATCAAGTCAAATAAAAGTGCTTCACTTTTGCACTGATATAACAGGAAAGTAAACTCCTCATTACCAAATCAGAAAAAAACAATAATTCAGTGGAAGATAGATGCTTAGAGCGATTTGTTTTTTGTTTGTGTTATCCATGTGTTAATACTCAAACTTTTGGACAAAGTGCCTGACAATCTGTAAGTGGTTCAATAATGCTACTTGGAACTATTCTGTGGCCTTGATATCATCTTAGGCAGGTGAAGCCTCAGGTCATTGTTTTTCTGGAAGATTATACAATAAATCCACATATATAAAATCCACAGTGAAGTGAATGGTGCATTTTATTCACTTATCGATGCTTGAGTATCTCCAGCTATTTCAATCAAGTCAAGAACGTTCTCCTCCCTAAATAATTTGACTGTCCCCTATGATGTAAGTAGCTCTTTGTTACAATAATAAAGCTACACTTTTACATATCCACTCCAGCTGACAGTAACATGTATATCCTGCTTGCAAGGTGATATTTTATTGGCACGAAATCCCTGTATTCTCATTTAATACTCAATGTCTCTCAATTAGGGAGCCTTACAGCTGATGACATTTTCAAAGTCAGTTTTGGTAGGGGGGGCACCAGTCACTTCTATCTGCTGCATTGAGAAGATTAGTTAGAAGCAAAGGTGAAGCTGTCAGCTTTTATACAGGCTACATATATCATCTTCTCCCTTATTCGGAAATTACGTTTTCTCATTAGATGGGAAAACAAGTTTTAATTTTGCTCGTTCCTATAGATAACATCTGGTGCTCACAAAGATAGTTTCAGCTTTATTATTTAGCTTCCCTAATTAGTGACATATAACTGTATAATTGGTATTTGCTGCAATACATTAATTATGTTTGTTCATTGTGGTTCAAATGCCTTTTAACATGTTACATCTTATTTTATAGTAATATGTACATCCAAACTACAATGTAATTATGTATTTACGTCATCATATCAACCAATTTTTGTTGGCTTATTTGAAACATGTTTAAACAGATTAATTGCATATAGTTTGATTTTATATCACTTGTTTCTGCATTTATCTATCAGAAAGAGAATGTATTGCTTATAGTATTCAATTTAAATTGTAGTACAGAAAATAGAAACATATATTGCTGGCCAGATCAATTCAGTTGACTTTGCTTCCCCAAGGAAGGATTATAGTTTGTTGTATATACCATTACAGATGATACATTGCAGTGCAGACTTTTATCAATCATATACTGTATTTAGTGGGCCTTATATTCTAAAGCTCCTTTGAGTTCAGAAATCCATGTAACAATATAGCAACAACAATTGATTCATTCACACACCATACTCTGAAACCTATTTAAAAAATGTTTGTGGCTTCAGGTATCTTTATTTATAATATAACTGCATTTTAACCATAATAATACTGTTTTATTTTACATTACAATAAAAACATTCATACACATTTTTATACTTGTGATTAAAATTTTTAAAAATCAATTCTTAAAATCACTTAAATTTTTTTAAATCTTTGTGATTTAACAAAAACAAAATACTAAACTTCAAATAAACAAGTGCACAAAACAACAAAACAAACGTGATTAAAGCAAACTGCTACCAACATAAAAGTCATATACATTGAAAATAACTGAAAATGCACTGGACAAAATAAAGAAACAATTAAAAAACAATTAAAAAGGTAAAAATAAAAAACAAACCAAAACGGTCCAATGCATTTAAAATTAAATCCAAAACGGTCAATGTATTTGACAACAGAATAAAACAAAAATAAACCAAAAAAACCCCTAAACAATTAGTGTTTTAAAAACAAATAAATCTTTAAAAACAGTTAAAATTCATTTTTAAAAGTCATTTTAAAAGACAATCATTCATAAAATAGTTAAAAGATCTTGGACTCGGGCTCCAGCAGGGGGAACTGACCGTCCCCGGAGGTGGGTCCCATCATGGGATCCTGAGCTCCCCCAGATCTTGTATATGCCAGTTCCTAAAGGTTTCCTCCTTGCCCTTCTGATGGACCTCCAGATTGACATAGTCCCTCACGAGTACCATGCCCCTCCGCGCGATGACGATCGGGTCCAGCTCCTGCTTATTGAATAGACAGATATTCCGTCCCTCCCACAGGGCCTGCTTCACTGCGCAGACGACACGCCACCAGCACCTCAGGGTGGAAGATGTTAATCCCCTGGCTGGACCATATAAGATCTGCTGGGCGGTCGCCAGCGCAGGAACGGCAAACCTGTGGAGGAACGGAGAAAACAGGAGCCAGACCCTGTAGGCGGAGGGGCAATCTCTAAAGATGTGAGCCTCCGTCTCCTTCCCCAGGCAACGCTTATAGGGGCAGATGTCATAAGGGGCTAGGCCCCTTCTGTGCATGAACACTCGGGTGGGGAGACACCGACTCACAGCCATCCAGGAGACATCTTTCTGCGTATTTGTGAGGCAAACGTGCGTAGCGTTAGCCCAGATAAACCGGCAGGTTTCGGGAGGGAAATCTTCTATCCGGCTGGTCTCCTGGGTAGATCTCATCTGGCTACAGATGGTCTTATAATCCCAGGAGGCCAGCACAACTTCATGGAGGCCTACTTCGAGCCCAAAGGCTCGGAGCGCCCTGTAGAACGGCGGGGGATCCCACGAGTGCGGCCTGGTGTTGTCCATGGCGCAGAGGCCGAATGGTCTCAGGCTGCTGGCAAAGTAGAAGCGGTTCATAAAACTCACTTTCTTGCCAGCAGCCTGGATGTTCTTGACCACGTAGGCCAGCCCCTGCGCCTTTATCAGCCGCACAACGTCCGGGACCCCCCTGCCTCCATCCAGGGTACCCTTCACCATTTGCACTCTCTTCAGCCTCTCCATTTTGCTCCCCCAGACAAACCGAAATATAATCCTGGTCACTAGTTTTGCGACGACCTTGTCTGGGGGGAAGATCATTCCTACGTAGAGGAGTATCGGGAAGAGGATGGCCTTTATGACCAGCACCTTACCGGCCATCGTCAAGGTCCTTGTGCTCCAGCCGTGGATCTTTCTTTGGACTTTAGATAAAGCCTCCTCCCAGCTCCGGGTGCCCGTGTTGGTCCCGTCGATCGTGATCCCCAGAACCTTGATGGACGGCTTCACAGGGAACACGGTCGGTGGGCCCCGCCCGACAGGCCATGCTCTGGAGAGGTAGACCTCGCTCTTGGCCCTATTGACAGCGGCCCCCGTCGCCCTGCAGAAGCCATCCAGCAGTTCCTCAACCCTGGCCATGGACGGCGCATCCGTGCAGACCACGGCCACGTCGTCCATATAGGCCAGGGCTTTTAACCATAATAAGTAAAACATTTCTGCACATTACATCTTAATTAAATCACTTGGCTATGCATTGTATTATGTACTGTCATTTTTACATAAACAAAACAAAATGTGCCAGTGGTTTATGGTTGTTTTTCACAAATGTACAGGACAGAGATATATAAATAAGGGCAGATGGGAAAAGTTGATTTGGAAAGTCCTTAAGGTGTCTACAATAAATTACTATTATGTTTTCCCAAAAAATGTCACTGGACATTTAGAATTACAAAGCCTAGGGGGGGGGGTATTTTTCTACCTGGCAGAGCAGTACATTAGACACTCTTGATCTGTTTGTTTTTGTTGTTTCTTCTTTTAATCCCTGCTCAGTGCCAAAAACGGCGAAATATTTAAATGTACCAAATTTCTCAACACTCAGAAATACCCCAGGGACCAGTGAAGTGTGCTCAGTATAACACAAATCATTCTAAAGATTGAGTTTCCAGACAAGAGGTTAACACTACCTATCAAGCTTACAATATTGGGAGGTTTTAAGAGTCAGTGTTTCTGGAGAATTTCTAGCATACCAGAAACCCAATTCTGTCATACAAAATTCTCTCAGACTTGTAAATCACCCTCTAATCATAACACAAAGGCGGACAGAGCAGCTGTCTCTCGCTTTGATATGATAATCTAAAGATCTAGCCCAGTTAAAACTGTCATCAAAAGTGCAATGGGTGAGGTATCTCTACTGTAGTACAAGAACAAGTGTAACTGAGAGTAAATATGCCCTGGTCAAGTGTACTGAACTCTCGATCCTGCTCATACACAACCTCTATCTATGAATGTTGAAGCACCCAACTTCTGTCCAATTCATCTGTACTTTAGGCATTGCGTAGGAAGATAGACAGGATAGAGATAGAGTTTTGAAATGTTTGGCCAGTGTTCTCTTTTAAATGCCTGTTTGGTAAAAATAATATTGCTACTGCTGCCATGTCACATATTACAATGAGACAGCAAACATGCACCAGACTCATTTGGCTTCCAGCAAAAGGGAATACCTCTCTTCTTTATTGGCATCAAAGCAATACATAATTATCTGAGACATGGTGATTAGAAAACCTGAGGCTGATTTTAAACAGTATATAAATCACCTATTGTGTTATTTTCACGACGGACAACGTGACAAATAAGAACGCATGACAAAAGTCTTCTCACACCTTGAGAAAATATGGGAAAATATGACTGATTCCCCTGCACAGTTTTCGAGAAGTGTTTTAACACATTTTAGGACCATGATTACAGAAGCTGCTGCACCAAAGCCACACTATTTTAAAATCCTAATCATGATACATAATTAAATAAAATGACACACTTCAGTATGCTTGGACTAAGTCAAGTGTTTGTATGGGTGATGTAGTATACAGGTGACACAGAGGGGCAATAAAAATAGAGCCACTTCAAGCTCAGGGAGCCAATTATTAACACTGATACTCTTGGCTAATGTAAAGCAATTACACACTGTTCCACATGCAATGACATGAGGTATAATTGTGTAAAACATGAACAAAAATATTACTTGAGCCCCAGAAGAAAAATGATATCACTTTCCTAGCAACCCATTTTAAATCCCCCAAAATGACTACAGAAGTATATTTCTCTTCATAATTCATAATGACATTAATGCTGCTCTGGGGGTAATTTAAGCTTTCATTAAGTATCTTCTGTCTCGAGTGTTGCACATGTTAGATCAAGTGGTATAAACAGATTACTACTTATTAGTAATTGTTAAACCGTGTTAGTTATTGTGAAGTCATGTAAGTCGCCTTGGATAAAGACATCTGCTAAATAACGTAATAATTATAATTCTCTTTAGGATAGCTTGGAAAAAACGAGCAAGACTGGGTTATGTGGACCTTGAAATATTATTTTATTATAAAACTTTAAAAAATATTTAAATATTACCCTTACATTGTGCTATTTTACATCATTAAGACACTATCATCCATATTTTGTGGTACCGCATGTTTCTCTCCAATATATCCTAGACATGAGGAGCATATGGACAAATTAATAAATTAGTTTTTTTTTGTTTGTTTGTTTGTTTTGCTTTTCTCTTTACAATCAACAAGGGGATATAAAACAATATACAAAACATAATTATTTCACAATCACACAGTGTACAAAATATGAAGAAGAATTAAGGAAAAATAAGAAAGGCTGTCATTGTGTCTGTTTCCAATCATCAACAAACAACAAAGATAATAACTTTAATTTGGCTGAAGAAGGAAAAGCAGCTATCTTTAAAGTCTTGCTGTCAGACTACACTTCTCAGCTTGCTCCTCTTGCTTTCCCAAAAAATGTTAAAAACAGCCATGGTCAGCCAGGAAAATAAGCTGTGATATTTTGTGGAATAGGAGGTGCATGAGTGTTAGACAATGACAGTTGGACACAGACTGGCCTGTACTGTACTAGGCTTGGAATGTCCTCCTAGTCATCTTTCACCCATATCTGTCTCCTTTCCAAAATTGAGTGTAGAAAGAAATTGAATACCCATATTGGGTCATTATTTAGTGTGGACATCCAGGCTTCTTTCGTATACCAAACTGTATTCAAGATGCTGTCTTGAGCCAAAAACCATTTGTGAAGTTGGTGTTAGGCTGTTATAGCCTCTAGGTTAAGTTCTGTTAATTTCCTGTTCCTTTATTTCTCTGGCATTTATCTGCTGTTCAGTACAGATTGCCGAGGTATCTTCTTTGCAATTAGTTACTGATAATTAATGTTGAGAACCTTACAGCCTACATTACACAAGCACAAAAAAATTAATCAATTGAGGGGGAAACTGACTTAGTTCAATAATAATAAAAATAATAATGTGTGTGTTCCATTTTAAAATCTGTTCTAGGGTCCTGAGGAAAGCAGGTCCCACCAACAGTGATGTGTAAAGTGAGTCGTTATTTGGTTTGATTGAGTACCGGTCATTCTGAGGTGTCAGAAAGCAAAACTACAAACTTTGCATCCTTATAGGATGGGCTTTGAAAAATCATTTCAGGCTGGTTTGCCTCACCATGACAGATTCCCTCTTGTTAGTTCTTATTGAGGCCAAATATTGATCAGATCAGGTGTGCTGGTATTAGAAAAAAAACACGGTCTCTTTATATCTGATGTCTCCATAGTACAGTGATGCTTAGTCATGTGCAAACATACATGCAGGTATTTACTTTCACAAACAATTGATAAATAAATTAATGGCAAAACTGGGGAACTATACAATGTTTTTTGATTCTTGGAAAAAAATAAAAGGGAAATTACACTAGATTCATGCATGTAATATACAGTGAAACTCTATAAGCGAAACCTAAAATGTCTGTTTGTTACTGTCCCCAGCTATGATGGATGACAGTACTTTTTTAGCAGAGCATGTATCTGAGCTAAGAAAATAATCTGTGAAAAGGACCATACATTATTGCAAGAGACAAAGTGCCACTGTTTTGCATAAAAACAGCTTCTAATTATGTCTCGTTGCAAGCTTACAGTTAAATGTATATAAATCATTAAGAATGTTTTTTTTTCTGCTTTGTTTCATAACGTCCCTTGTTAGTTACAATACAAGAACCAGAGATAAAATGAAATAAGTGATCCAAGTAAGTGCAATTATACTTAGCAACCAACCATATTTAAAAAGCTGAACTGGAAAAAAAAAAAAATGTTAAAACGTGTTGAAGTGTGTCAAAAAATATAATTAAAAACAGCTCTTTCTTTCTCTGCTCCTCAAACTGTAGTTATACGCATCCAGTACTGTAGTGAAATAGCAATCCAGCAGAAGCTATGTCTTCTATAAATAGTTTCTAAGCAGAATGTACCTGCTACATGTTTACACTGTTTAAATGCAATCAAAAAAAATAATAATGCATGACTTTACCACATGAAAATGTGTAATTCAAAAATATATTTACAATTATGATGGATCCTACCACACATTGTCCCACACTGTATTTCCTGTTACGTTATAAGGAATATCGTAGTTGATGTTCATTACAACAAAAAGTGAGGAAGAAAATAATAACGCTTACACATTTTTCAGAATATAGCATTTAAGCCTACATTTTGTCCATAACAGCGGAAGCAGTCATTTCTTGTCTCTTTCCTACTTTCCAGTTCTCAAGTACTCCAGGACAAAGTATGTGCTTCAGTTTAGCATACGCCACGTCTCCCAAAGGGACGCGGCGCCTCCACACCTTCTCCAGCGTGTTCGCACTCACTGTGCAAAAGATTGCGCTTCTCTTTTCCAATCCAACAGTACATAAAAGCTAATCTATAAAACTGTATTGCTGGTTACAGTGAATCAAATGCCACTGACTACCGCTTCTTGTTCTTGTTGGAACATGACTTGCAGCATTGCTGTCCATAGAACTTGTGATTGCAGACACCGTGCTGAGGAACCAAGTGACACCAGCTGAAGTAGTCAACGCAAGATATTTCATCTATAAACAAAACAAAAAAACAATGAAAACTTTCCTGTTTTTAAGAAATATTGCATTTTATAGTAGTTTGACCGGCCACAATATTCCAGCAGCAGTAGAAACAGTACTTCACGTAGCTTATGTATTCATTTTGCAGAACCTCTTTATAAAGTCCTTAACTAAGGTGAGGAGCACATGAATTACAAACACAAATCATCTTCCACAATTAATATCAACATCTAGGTAAAAATGCACTTCCCAAAATATGTCTTATCGCAAGCATGCCTTTAGGAAAACAATACTGGGGGAAAAAACGTACTTTTGTGTGTTGGTGCAGGGCAGAAGAGGGTGTTGCAGGCCCTGGAGGTGAGGGGTCTCTGATGGGGCAGACACCCCGCAGCAGGCCTTCCTTGTCTGAGACACTGGATGCTGCGAGTCTGCACTCCTCCTCCACAGGAGACTGAGCACTACGTGGAAAAAACGGAGGCTTACACCACTTGCAGCGAGCGCCAGGAGAATACAATTCAAATCCCACAGATAGGCTGAGGTCTGTTTAAGCAGTTAACTGTAACTAGCAGCACAGTTTCAAAATATTCAATACAGAACATGAGAAGAAGCCAAAAAAAGAGCATAATGCCATACCTGTTGCCAAGGGGAAGAATACCATCCTGACACTACAACACTGGTTGTTCTCCCTGAAGGAGGTCTTGGCCCGGGGCAGGTCCCTTTGTTACAGGCCTGCTGCAGCTCAACGTTGGGCTTCTTTAGATTCCGACACCGCCGCGGAGGGAACTCTGTGTATGTGCCTTCAAGGCTTTTCTCACTGCATCTCAGTTCTCTCTTCTGTGTACCTAAGCCACAGGATGTTGAACACTGAAATACAGAAAAGTAGGACAAGCGAGAGTTTTCTGTGAGTCTGCTCATGTATCAAGTGAAGAAAAACACACACTAACAAAATGGCATTGGGATTGACAAGAAGGAAATTAAAAGTCTGTTTCTAACCAAAGAAGGTAAACACACTGTTCATTCACAGCTTCAGTGTGCTGATGTCAAATGTTCAATTCAGACATACAATCTGCTTCAATGTGCTTAGATGTTGTTGACTGTTAAACTGCTTTTTCGCTCTTCTTTTTGAGTGTCGACTAGTTATCTGTGTGTGCATTTCTGTAGCCGTACCTCACTCCACACTGATGTCACCCACTGCAGCCTGTCATTTTTGGGGCACCGCCGGAGAACACAGGTCTCTTGAGATTTGGGCTTTTGATGTAGCTTGCACATACTATCTGCCAGGATGACGGGCTTGGCTGACGGATCGGTGCTTCTACAGTAGACACTGCGCTTCTTCAGACCTCTCCCACAAGTCTTGGAACACTATAAAAAAACAAAGACACATTTCCCCTCAACTCCTTTTGAACTAAGAAGGCCTTGTAGATTAAAAAAACACTCAACACTATGTTCGTCAGCATCCACTAGCATTTACCAAACTTGTCAGTTTGTCTCATTGAGTCTGCTTTTTTGTCAAATGGAATATGTTGTTTCTCTGTTTCTCATCCTGTTGCAAAGCTGCATTTCTAAGTCATTCCCAAGTAACGTATTTTCCATTTCCACTGGAAATGTAAGGTTTCAGGATCATACATGTTTTAATTCTTACCTTGTCTGTTCCTTGTCTGTTCATCTTTAATGGTAGTGAAATTACTAAAATAAGTAACACTTTACCTAAACTGAGTGTTTATGTATCTTCCTGTATTATCCCATGTATGCACACTAAATGTATTGCATAGGCCAACAGTCTACCCTTCGTAATGGCTAGCAGTGAGTTACACAGTTAGCTAGAGGTGCAGATGAAAACAATGGTTTAAAGTAATTGAAATCTTACAGTATTGTACATCAGACTGGCAGATAAAATAACTAAACTATCTTCTCAGATATGGGTTGTTTGTTTATTTTGGAAGAATTGTGGAAGAAATTGCTGCAGGTATTTACAATGTTTAACTAAAAGTACCCTATTTAAATTATATTTCAACTAGTGCTATACTAAAGATACACTAGTTTTTAATGGTTGTACGTTTGTACCGTCTTTATTTATTTTTTTTAAATCCAAAAACCTAATACACATCTGCCACTGGCTGGATAGCCAAGCATTAACACACAACTGTTATGTCATCATTCTTTTATTTTACAACATGTGTCTTTGGCTGCTGTGAGATGAACCATATAAACTATCCAAACAGATACTGCTGTCACCAGCGATGAAGACAAATAGCTCTGTCACACATTGGAGTGTCTCACAAAGCTCATACCCTGGGAGTTATGACATAAACCTCGAACTGAAGAATCACTATTCTAATAATATGTCAATGCAGAGGCCCTGTACTATAAAATTAATATAGCAGTAATGTTCTGTGCAGTGCAATAACTTCACACATTTCTCAGCAGTCGTATTACCTTTATGCTCTCACCAGTTCACATGTGTGACAGGTTGCTATTTTTGGAAAGATGGAATGGGAGAAGCTTGGGTGCTAGATAGCAGAACCTGTTTTTAATGTACGGGTCTTACAAAGTATATACTGCAGACTGTAAATTAATCAATCATTCCTGAACTTCAGTTTAGCATTGTTTATTGCTTCTCTGCCCTGTTCCATTGTTAGTTTTTTGAGAAGCAGTAAACATACATTTAAAGTTGTAGATGTAGGTAAAAAAACAAAAAACAGTGTGGAGCTTGAAATTTAACTCGCAGCCTGCAGATGGCAGTCCAGTCCCTCAGCCTATTTCTTACCTGTGTCCAGGCTGCTGTGCTCCACTCGGGCTGGCAGGCTTGGATGTTACAGGGCTCTATCTGCGCTGGGGTCACCACGGGGCACAGAGAATGCACCACTAACTCTTCTCGTTGGTAGGTGACTTTACGGAGACACCTGATTGGCCTAGTCTTCTGTCCAGTGCCACAGGTCCTGCTGCATTCACCCCATTCCCCTGTGGACCAGCTGAACAGAGAAATTATTATTACTCTCAGTCTGCGTGTGACACATTTGCCCTTTTGAATTTTGAATTTCAAAAGAGTTTTCCTCTATCCCCCCAAGATGTTTGAAGCCCTATAGTTCTTTAGAAACTGTGAAGACTCTTCTGCTTTACTGGTTTCTGCATTCCTTTCTTTCCATGTATTACATTCTCTGTTGGTTCATTCTCGGTTCATGACCTGTGAGCTGCACATGATTCTGTGTTCTTGAGGAAATTTTTTAAAAAATATTGAAAGAGTATAGAACAGGGGTGCCAAAGGTCTGGACTTTGAGGCTGCATTTCTTGTGGTTTGTGCCCTTGATGCAAATGTAGCCAATAAGGGGAAAAAAAGTAAAACCTTCCAACGTGTAGAAACTATTCTTATAAACGTCAAACCCGTTTTTCTTCCATTATCCACAGCAAAATGAGTGTTTCTTTCAGTGCACTCACACTTCACAATGTATGACAGAACACATAATTCACTTTAATTTTAATGCCAGAACAATATAGTCTGTATTATTTCTCAAATCACTTTGAGAGAAGAGGAAGAAAAAAAAAAAAAAAAACACTTCAGAAGCACTTGGCCCTACTTTTTTTTAACAAATGATTTGTAAGTTCAGTTCTGAAATAGGTACACGGTTCATTTGTAAGACATTGTGATTGGCAGATCAACATGTTCCTGTTTTAACAAGACAGGACAGCTTTTCATTTGCACACAGGTGAATAGACTCACTTACTGCACAACATTATCAGAGCATGCTTGGTCACAGTTTTATTCACAACATGCTGAGCACGATTTCACAATCATTTTAAATTATAAATTGTCTTAAATATTTTCAATGGTAAGCTTCTGTGGCCTGTCGTCAGTTCATCTATCTCAAAATATAAATAAATCATCACTGAAAGCAGAATGATTAATTGAAGTAGCGTATTTTAAGCCTGGACACTCCACCCTCTTTCCTTTCCCTCAAGCAGTGTTTCTATGAAAACCAAGGGCTGCTTTGATAACTGAAGCTGCTGCCTCATCCAAACCAACGTGTACAAAATCCCAAGAGTTCAAGGAAGTTTGCTTTTTACATTTCAGTGCAATTAAGGTGCAATCTAAGCAATGTGCATGGACTTTATCTACAGTATTATTATTATTAGTATTAGTAGTAGTATTATTAGTAGTAATAATATTGCTATCATTAGTGTATGATTAAATACAGGGTACTCCCCAGCAGTCAAAGATACACCACTACCTATAATGCAACACCAACATTATTAGATTTATATCTTGCTTGAGTTTGACTATTTCACTTAAATTTTTTTCAGATGGTGTACACACCTAAAGAATCAAGCAGACATGGAAACAAAATCTAATAATACACATTTCAATTTTGTGGACAGCCACTCAACATTAAAGATAGCTGTGGCATTTGGTATCTGAGAGTCACTTGGCTCAAGATTAAAGCTACCCTAAAATAGAGTTTTTTGGGGCTGAAAGATTATCGTAAATTAGTATTCAGACAATAATGTGGCTATGTGTGCAGACATCAGAAACTGCTGAAGCAGAGTATAGCAGTGTCCCGTGGCACTTTTCAAATGGATTACTACCTCCCTCTCTCGCTGCCCTTCTCAGGACCTGCAGTGTAACTGACTATTTGAATTTAATAGCCTTTAAATCATTTTACAAATTTGAGTGAAATGCAAAACTGCAATTTGGGAGAAATAGGGTTATGTGAATCATATTGAATGGACAGTTACATAGACCAACTGAGCCAATGCAGGGAAGACAATGTTTTTTTTTAATTTTTTCTACATGGTATAAAAAATAAAAACATATAATTGGAGAAGCGAGAAAACTGTCAGGCTTCACTGAAAAACAAATTATACCATACAGTGAGGGAAAAAAGTATTTGATCCCCTGCTGATTTTATACATTTGCCCACTGACAAATAAATTATCATTCTATAATTTTAATGGTAGGTGTATTTTAACAGTGAGAGACAGAATAACAGCAAAAAAATCCAGAAAAACGCGTTTCAAAAAAGTTATAAATTGATTTGCATGTTAATGAGGGAAATAAGTATTTGATCCCCTATCAATCAGCAAGCTTTCTGGCTCCCAGGTGTCTTTTATACAGGTAAGGAGCTGAGATTAGGAGCACTCTCTTAAAGGGAGTGCTCCTAATCTCAGCTCGTTACCTGTATAAAAGACACCTGTCCACAGAAGCAATCAATCAATCAGATTCCAAACTCTCCACCATGGCCAAGACCAAAGAGCTGTCCAAGGATGTCAGGGACAAGATTGTAGACCTACACAAGGCTGGAATGGGCTACAAGACCATCGCCAAGCAGCTTGGTGAGAAGGTGACAACAGTTGGTGCGATTATTCACAAATGGAAGAAACACAAAATAACTGTCAGTCTCCCTTGGTCTGGGGCTCCATGCAAGATCTCACCTCATGGAGTTTCAATGATCATGAGAACGGTGAGGAATCAGCCCAGAACTACACGGGAGGATCTTGTTAATGATTTCAAGGCAGCTGGGACCATAGTCACCAAGAAAACAATTGGTAACACACTACACCGTGAAGGACTGAAATCCTGCAGCGCCCGCAAGATCGCCCTGCTCAAGAAAGCACATGTACAGGCCTGTCTGAAGTTTGCCAACATCTGAATGATTCAGAGGAGAACTGGGTGAAAGTGTTGTGGTCAGATGAGACCAAAATCAAGCTCTTTGGCATCAACTCAACTCGCCACGTTTGGAGGAGGAGGAATGACCCCAAGAACACCATCCCCACCGTCAAACATGGAGGTGGAAACATTATGCTTTGGGGGTGTTTTTCTGCTAAGGGGACAGGACAACTGCACCGCATCAAAGGGACGATGGACGGGGCCATGTTCCGTCAAATCTTGGGTGAGAACCTCCTTCCCTCAGCCAGGGCATTGAAAATGGGTCGTGGATGGGTATTCCAGCATGACAATAACCCAAAACACACAGCCAAGGCAACAAAGGAGTGGCTCAAGAAGAAGCACATTAAGGTCCTGGAGTGGCCTAGCCAGTCTCCAGACCTTAATCCCATAGAAAATCTGTGGAGGGAGCTGAAGGTTCGAGTTGCCAAACGTCAGCCTCGAAACCTTAATGACTTGGAGATGATCTGCAAAGAGGAGTGGGACAAAATCCCTCCTGAGATGTGTGCAAACCTGGTGGCCAACTACAAGAAACGTCTGACCTCTGTGATTGCCAACAAGGGTTTTGCCACCAAGTACTAAGTCGAAGGGGTCAAATACTTATTTCCCTCATTAATATGCAAGTCAATTTATAACTTTTTTGAAATGCGTTTTTCTGGATTTTTTTGTTGTTATTCTGTCTCTCACTGTTAAAATACACCTACCATTAAAATTATAGACTGATCATTTCTTTGTCAGTGGGCAAACATACAAAATCAGCAGGGGATCAAATACTTTTTTCCCCTCACTGTAAGTGCTATACCTCCCAATAACATTGGGAATATTTAAAGACATACAACTGAAAGAAGTATTTATAGAATATTTAAATATCAGATTGGCTTCTTCCTTTTATTGTGTAAAGAAAACTGAAATCTGAACTTTGTTTTAAATATATCCAATATATATTCACTAGACTTTGTAATTATTCAATGTTAAATGTAAGTGTTAAAACTGATCGCTTTACACCAAATTAATATTAGCTGGATATTAGTACCATAATAATACCATATTATATAAACCAGTATTAATAATAGATTAATATTCCTTCAATAACAATCAGCTACATCTTTCTGATTCTACAAAGTCCTGTGAATCACACTCTGCAACACTATAGCTACAGCAGTATGTTTTAAAATAAATGTTGACACATTTCAGGATCAAGTCTCTGTATATTAGTGCAGTTTGTGCTGCTCCTCACTGGATTCACAGCTTCAGACAAAGGGTCATGTAAGTGACTATACACATGCAATGAGATTAAGTACATTTCAGACTCATAGCAGAGAACCACGGGCAACTGCAAAACCATTTAAACATTTTCATATATCTCTGAGATGACATTTTCAAGTTGCAGTTACAGTTTGCATTTTCCTCGGGTTTTTGATCTCCAATGGTCCACGATACACAGAAGCCCGTGGCTCTTGCAAGGGAAAGATCACAGTGTCTGGCCAGAGCACAGCTCCAGATTCCTGGCTGGCTAGACTGATCTGGCCTCTAGGGGATTTAGGCTCTTTCACTATAATAAAACATGGATAGACCTGTCAGCACTATAGATATTTGCTGGAAAGATAAGCAAAGGGCTTTTTTTCTTTCTTGGGTTTGCAGCTCAGCATTTTGTGAGTGTTTTAAAGATGTTTCCTTTCCCCAAACTGTTTTCCTTTTATTATCCTTAAATGCAAACACAAAATATCCGATACACATAAACTATGGTCTTCGAAGAGGCCATATACAGTATAATACATTTTTAGTTCTGTGCTCATTTATATAACATTAATTGTTTACCAGACTAAACTGTTTTGTTGCACATAGCCTTTGGTTTTACAGAGGAAGAATATTTCACTATATGAGTGGATGTATTATTGATAAGTAATTATTAAAAGTTAGTCTGTAGTATACATAGAAGAATGCTGTTCATGCTTCTTTGTGTCATATCGAAAATAAATGCATTTCTCAGTTAGTAGTATTTCTAGATTCAGTTGAACGTTATGTCGTCTTGGTGTGTGTAACGCTTTTATAAAAATAAGTAGATGTTCTTCCAGCATGAATGTTAAAACCATTAATTAATTTAATTTGATGAAAGCATTGGCTTTCATATAACACAACATACAGATGTGATGTATTTATATCTATACATAGTTCATAAAGTACATATGATTACAGAATATTAGAGTAGTTTTGGGGATTGAGAAAAGGGCCACAATAAGTAACTTAACTGCAGATATGGTTTATTAAAACACATTATTTAAGTAACCCATTGCTACTTCTTGACTTGTCAGGTGTTATATAGAGTAAATAAAAATACGAATCTTTGATAAAGTCATATGGAGTTGATTTCCCATTCACTTCCAGTTTCTCACAAGTAACCATGGAAATGCAAGCAGACACAACAGAAAGGGGTTGAAAGAGAGACGACTCCAAAGAGAAAGCAATTTGTCGGCCTTCTGTCAGCATTGTGGGCTTAGAATACATGACGCTTACTCTTCAGCTATTTATTTGAAGCTATAGTATTTATTCAATAAATCATGAAGTAATCCTTGAGGAATCAAATTAATTGCTTTCAGGCCACAACTAACCATAAATTGCTGTTGTTGGTACTTATTCATTAAACCTTTTAACTTTGGTGTCTTTGGTGTTTTGCCTGTCTTAGCTCGACTGCTCCACATTACTTGTTCACAAACTGCAGTCAATTTGTCGATGTTTGACAAATCCCTGCTGGACTCCTCTGCACAAATTCTGGTTTGCTGGTGACCAGAAATAGTCTGGAAGCCTCTTCAATGTTTAATGGTTTATCCCAAGTTATCCCAAGCTAACTAAAAACTCATTGCAGCTTTATGATATAGTTGCTCCTGTTTTTTTGTTTGTTTGTTTCTCTTATTGATTTTTTTAAAACCAGACCAGCCTTTTCCAGAATAAGAATGGCAGGGAAAATCCACAACACCACATGAAAGCCTCTGCTCTTGATCAAGTTTTCCTTCAATTGTTCGTCTTGTTAGTGAGCCTTATCAATACTATGCAGAGGCTACCAACACAATGGGTTAGTGGTGAAGTTGGTTCTTCAGCACTGGGGGAGTTGTGGTTTGAGTACCAGCCAGCTTTCACTCATCTCAGACCCTCTGATTCTCTGCAGTCAATACGAAGGCAGGCTGGCTGATGTCTGGAGGCTATGGTAATCCTGTTTGGTTAGGAAAAAAGCCTATAGCCGAGACCAGAGTTATCCACTGAGTCTCTGAGGTCTCTTTGGAGAGAACTTTGTCCCTGCCCACAGCAAAGTGCCCACAGAAGCAAAGTGCAAATGAAATCCAGCAGCACTGCAAGGAAACAACAGATAAAGAAACAAAACACAATAGCCTGAGATAACCTCGAGGCTTCCTGTTTTTTTTCTTTTATTTACACAGTGAGCTTTCAAACAGAATAGCTTCATTATATAGTTTTGAACGATGGAGTATAAGACAAGGATACAGGTTTAAGTGTACATCATCTCTGAGGATGGAAGTTCATGTATGTGTACTGTAATAAATGTGAATTGCATTCCTTGGCCTTTGTGATATAGCAGTTTCACTTCAGCCTGGAGAAGGGGATCAAAATCTTTCACTGGAAGTCTTGATATTATCTGTAGCTATTAGGGGAGCTCAACATTCCTGTGGCTGAAATTGAGCTGGAAGGTGCGGAGGAATAAAATAAGAAAATATTTTGATTCTAAATGAATCTTTTTTAAATTCCAATATGAATTTTCTTCATTGCTTTCAATCACTTACAAGTGGTATGATATAAAGTAATAACCACACCTGTGTGAATACTGAGGTAAAATAGAGAATACTTCCTGAAAGACGTGACAGTCATATCGCAGTGTATAATTCTGTCATTTTAAAGCAAAACGTCACATTATTGCATTGTGTTATGGCTTGCTCTGCAAATGAAATGAAGAATTATATTAACTTACTAGGCAGGGCAAGGCTTGGTGTTGCAAATGCTTGATCCAATCAAAGGCTTTGTCTGGGGATTGCAGAATGAAAAGTTGACTTGGGTGCGATGATCTTGTAAACACAAGGGTTTTGTTGAAATTCGACCTAAGAAAGGATATTCATTTCTTCATATAATGCAGATTAAAAACAAACAAACTATAAAGCTTGATCTTCAGTGAGAGAAAGTATCTGTTTTATAATATACATCAGAAGTTCTAGCAAGTGGTGTAAATGTAATTACTGTATGTGTCACTGTCAGAAAAACTGAAAACTCTCACATCCTCTCTTCATTTGATGCAATTCTGTTTAATCCTTTAGGTTTTAGTCAATGACCTCGAATTTAGTACCTACAGTACACAACATTTAGATTGCATAATGGTCTACACCATGAGGGAATTTCACTGAAGAATCTCACAAAAGAAAAGCATGAAATAAAACAGACTCAGGGTAGAAGACTTTGGACATTTCATTGCAGGGTTACTGTTCCTCAGTAAAAAGAATCAATGGAAGATGGAACTTTTTGATAATGTCTCTAAAAGAAGCATGCATTGCTCTTTCAGGCCCCACAAGGGTGCTTTGAGGAGCTCAGGCCCTGTAGCTGAATTTTTCACAGACAAAGCTTTCTCTTTGTGCTTTTGGGGACGTTACTCACCTCCAGCACACGAGGCGGAGCAATCTGATCTGACGGCCACCCAGGTGTAATTGTGATTCTTTATGGTGGTCTTGCTGTCATTTAGGTTCTTGGGCAGCGTGTATTCCCAAGCGATGCCAGGGTTCTTGCCTTGCAAAAGGATCTGAAAGAGGTTAGTGAAGAAAGAAACCATAAAACAGGTCTTCTTGTCAGCAGTCTGCAGCTTCTATCAGCAGGGTGTGATCATTATTTCAAGACTTAATCTGCTTTCTTTGAAAAGTGTCGGGGAATCACCACTGTAGGCCCAAGTCTCTGTAACTGACATTGTAAAAGACTATCAGATTAAAAGTTAGCTGAAATGTAACTCAAGAGTCACATTCATTATTCAATAAATATCCCAAGTTAGGATGAGGTATATTGGGAATGCTGAAATGCATGAGTCAAATTAGATGTCTGTGATGGATGGGCAATAGTAGGTTTACTGTAATTTTACTGAGAGGCTGCACAGTGCTAAGGTGTAGTCAATGTAGAGGAAATGCTTTGTCCACACTTCAGCTGTCAGTCCTAGTGCTCTTCAGGTGAGCTTTAGCTTACAAGTACCATAGTCACATGCTTTTCTTTGAATAAAATAGACTGATGTTTGTTCTACAATATGTCATGAATTTGGGGGCATTGTATTACATTTTGATTGTTATATAACAAATTAATGGATGCCACAGTTCTCAAGAGCATCACTGTAAATACAGTTGAAAGAAATACAAACAAAAAAATCAGGAAGTGAACATCGTGGAACTCAAAACAATAAAAAGCAAAATACGTTAAATAATGGCTCAACAAATTCATGAAAGTATATTTATTAATAACTTTTAACACACAGGCACAGTCTGGTAATCTATGATTTGTATTCACGAACATCAATGACTTGATTCCTCTTTAAACAGACAGAGCAGTTTAAAGTATATATATTAACACTGGAAATGTTTTATTTAATATAATCTTGCTGTTGTCGAAGGTTGATTAAGTTGATTCTGTATTCATTTAATTAACTATACATTTGACACACTCCTCTCATTGAAAACAGCATGTTTTCAAATCCAAAGAGTGCTTACAGACTCAGTTCAAGAAGATGTAACTGAATGTAATGGGAGGGGGTCTAGATTATCCCCTCAGCAGTCACAAAAGATGGGGGGAATTAATATTGCTAAAGAACTCTATTTACTATGAGATTAAAAGGTTAAGGCACTTTTAATCTTCTTAAATAGTGATATCCATTATTGATACAAATGCATCAAAGTCTGTTAGTTGCGGTTCCAGTAATTACATCTCAAATATTTGTACTCTAAATAAGTATTTACTGTATCTCAGTTACACAATTGGATGTCTACTGTGAAAAGAGAAACTCAGGTCCTGAAAGTACAGTTCTGCTTAACACACATGGATTCATAGCTGTGAAATAGTACATATTCTCAGATAAAAGTCTTTACATTCATGTTATGATGATTTTTGTTTTTGAATTTTTATAATTATTTTAAATAAAATGTGGTTTCCATTATATCATCAGTTGTTCTTTTTGTAATCGGTAAATATATTCTTAAATCCATCAAAATATGAATATAATTCATGTGTAACGCTAACAATATAAGTAATCTGAAGTTCATATTCCAATAACAATAAAATACACACAAGTGTAATAGGAACCAGAAATAATAATAATGTATGTCATACAGTCTTTGCAATAACAATTAAAGATTGTTAGACTAACTCCTGCATCCTAATCTACTGAGCTGGACACATTCCACAGGTTAAAGTCAAACAAAAATCCAATCCAAATGTACAGCTGGCAAAGAGCACCATGAACATTTCCAGATCCTTCAGCAAAAGTGTTTAACGTCTGCCTTGAACACACCAACCACCTGACTTTAGACACAAAACTCAGGCAGTCCTGACCGCAGGCCTACAGCTGTAAAATGTACAGCTTCTTAAGTTGCAATAACTGCTGCAGTTGGAACCTGACAGATATTCCCAAAGTTAAAGACCACATAGCTTTAGCTTAGGGTGCAAATGTTAAAACAATGGCTGAATATAATTCTCCTGAGTGAAAAACTCCCCTTTTCACTCTAATTATCCTTTCAAATAAAGACAATAAATTCAACTAAGCAGCTGTGGCTCTGATACCTGGCAGTTAAGACAAATCTTAGGTGCTGTTTTAACCCAATCAAATGCAAGTGAAAAAATGTGCATATACTGAATAATCTGTATTGTATTTCAAATTTGACCCAGGGTTTACCGGCCACACTGTTTTCTGTATTATTTTAGTCTAGGTCCTAAGAATTATTTTCAGTCATATTAAAACTAATATCCACCAGCATTTTTGATATTATTAAAACTATTCCTAAAAAATATAATATAGTTGAGAAAGTTTAGTATAGTTTGTAATCCAAGATGTAGCCTATTTTAAGAGGTCAATTCAACCCCCGGTTATGTGAAAAAGGGAGTACTACCCAAAGGTTGCAAGGTCACTTGGGAGTTCAGAATTGTGGCAAAGAGGACGTAATAGTCCATGCAGGGCTTTATATATGAACAGGAAACAGGAAGGGCTCTTTGATTGACACGTGGACTGGCCTATAGGCAGCTTTCGTAGACAAATGTTTCATATAAGGTACCATGGTAACTGGCTTAACTCATCCCCCTTTGGGTAGTGTTCTCACATTGAAAGATACACATTTCCAAATTCTTAAATTTGGAAATTACAGAATTATTTTTTGATGACCCTGTATATACTATACACAGGGTCATCAAAAATAACTCAGATTTACAAATATATACAATATATATATATTCATTTTTTGTTTTAATTGGAAGTTTTCAAAACCTTGAATTTCAGTACATTACTGAATAGTCACTAATAGAGAACTAACAAAATATATTTTATTGGGGAATGAACTTAAAGATTTAACTACTTGTTTTTACAAGATATGTACATACTAACTCAGAATACTTAACCCAGTGTAATGAAGCCAATATCACCCCAAATGCCTGGCAGGCACCTGAAAGCTGTGAAAACTTTGTTTCAGAAATTATCATAAAGTCTCAGCTTTCAATAAAAACAGCTTTCAATGTCTTGAAGCACCAATCCAATTACCCCACAAAAAAATGACAAATGACATTCCGGGGATTTCATTCTGACATTTTAACTGTATTTATAGGAAAAATCATGTCTTCTCTTCAGTAGAAGGTCAGACATTGCTACAGGGATTTCTGACATTAACTTGTAAATTATTGTGTTTTATGGCATTATGGCATTAAGTAGAATGCATAACTTACCTGTGTTTCTCTTACCTGCCTTACTTCACTCATTTATCTAGAAACATTTGCTAAGGAATTCTAACAACAATGGCCTTCCCTTACAAGGTCACTGTTGACAATGCAATTGTCACATGTAGATAATTAAATGATTACATTTTGTGTATTGATTTAAAGTTGCTATAATATGAAACCCTTCGGTGTCTTATTCTAAATGAATGATGATTTCATATGCATGATTAATATAGAATGCAATCTGTGTATATATATATATATATATATATATATATATATATACACACACTTATGGTACATTTGATCCAAATATAATTTAGATTTTTTGTATATATATCTTTTTTTTTATTTTTATAAACAAGCCAAAACAATAATCTGTATAACTACATCCAGGTGCCACAACAGCCTTAATCTACTGTACATGTCATACACAATATGAAGTTACACGTCACAGGGCATCTCACTTGAATAGTTTATGCTGCCTATCAAAGACTCTACTGTTTAATGACTGTGTTGCACTGGTACACTATAGTATATGCCAACCTCTAAAGTGTATTTATTTTCCTGACATAACCAGCGTTGATTAAATACTCACCCTGTTGAAACCCTTGAATGATGAAAGAAAGTCTGATGTAGCAAGACTGGACTACAATGAATCCTGAATAGTAGCATTACTCCATACAATTCTTCATGGGCTTTTAATCTAACTGAGAGCTATAGCATTTTGCCAAGGCTGTCACTGTTAATTCAGTAACGGACATCAGTGCTGGAATAAACAGAGGAAATCTTACTTCAAAGACCAGTGTCTCATTAGTTGGACCCGCCGCATAGAGGCTTTCCGGACGGTTAAAGGAGCGTTGATAGTCAAACGTGGTCCCGGCAAACTGGAACTTTCCTGGCCAATCAACTGTCCAATCTCCTGTCAGATAGTATTTCTTCTCCATATTGCGGGCTGCCAGATAGCTGGTGGAGATTTCAATCTCATGCACCCAGATGCTGCGGGCTCCTGCTGGAATTGTGACTACAGGATAATATTCTGTGTTCAAAACAAAAAGAAAAAACATGTTATTTAATAAGTGACTTAAGATCCTGGAGGCTATCTCACCATCTCTAAATAAAGTTCTTACTGTTGTGGCATATGAGTCTGAAAGATCCAAATTTGTGGGTTTAAAACTTTCTTTTGCGACTTGTTTTGTCTCTTGTTTTCCTTCTGAAGTAAAAATTATTTATATAGAGGCATATTTTAAAATGTACAAATAACAAGTTTGTTAGTTTTTATATTCAATTCTCTTTTTGCCAATTTGACTCTAAATCCTACCCTAACAATATTGCTGTGCATACATACCTGACAATTCTGAACCCAAAAAGTGAAATGTTATTTTTCTGTGATTCCTTATACTGTATCTATTCTGTAAAGCACGTTTGTTCTTTTACAAATGAAGGGCCTTAGGAAATACCTTCCCTTGTTTCATTATATACATACAATATAACTGGAAGCATGTGTGTCTGGAATAAGAGGTAAAGGGATTGATCCCCAAGAAAGGTTTCTCTTGGCTTACAGACATCAGTATGAAATGAGCTCTGTTCAAAAGACCAGAACTCGAGTGGCATCTGCTACTGAATT
Source organism: Amia ocellicauda (assembly GCF_036373705.1). NCBI lineage: Eukaryota > Metazoa > Chordata > Actinopteri > Amiiformes > Amiidae > Amia > Amia ocellicauda. The sequence goes on along the minus strand of NC_089858.1, from coordinate 21,217,406 downwards.
CACTTGGCCTTGTCATGTTATAACAACTCTATAAAACTATTGCCAGAATTTACCAGCCCAGCTGTTCTGGTTCTGGCATGCTGGTGATTTGCAAAAATGTCCCATATAATATCAATTAACTTCCTAAGCACGTACCGAGTGACTGAGGTGATTGTGTTTTTCTTTTGATCAACTGGTCTTTGAGTGATTTAATGTACCAATACTGTCATGAAAAGAAGCGACAGACATACATCTCTGGAACACAAATTCTAAACCATGGGATTATTTTATAATTGGCATCCCCACATTCCAATTCCTGCTCCTCCCCCTGTGGTGAAATAGAGTAGGTAGGAAGATGCTAAACTGAATGAGGCAGGACATCAAATGTGAATACAAATTGATACATTAGGTATTGTTTTCCAAGCAATACTGATAGGGGGGAGGTGTTCCTCTAGGGCTGAATTTGTCTCTGATATTAAACATTTCTTATCTCTTTAAGAATGTATGAGAGCTCATACTGTGAATAGATGATTTAATACATGTAGCTGCTGCTTAATAATTAATGCATGCCTAAATCCTAAAAAGCTTCAGTACAGTATCTCACATACCATTTGCTCTGTGCTGCTGGACATACTGTCCCTTAAAGAAGTTGCAGGTAGAGTTATCCCCTTTACAGATGCCACAGGCATCCGGAGCTGATCCGGAACCCAGAACCTGGTCACATCCAACTGGCTAAAAAAAGCACATAAAATATAGACAATGAGCTTCTGTGTGTGAACTCCACAGGATCATGTCAAAATGAAAACCTGCAGGATTATAATCATACTTACGAGTTTTAGATTAATGTATATATATATATATATATATATATATATATATATAGTGTATATATACACCGATCAGCCATAACATTATGACCACCTGACTAATATTCTGTAGGTCCCCCTTTTGCGGCCAAAACAGCCCTGACCCGTCGAGGCATGGACTCCACTAGACCTCTGAAGGTATGCTGTGGTATCTGGCACCAAGACGTTAGCACCAGATCCTTTAAGTCCTGTAAGTTGTGAGGTGGGTCACTGTGAAGCGCTTTTCCACCGACATGGTGCCGGTGCTGGAGCCGGAGCCGGTGCTTGGCCTGGGAACCAGCTGATCTTTTTGTGAACCGGCCCGCTTTTCCACTGGTTTTGGAACCGAACACTGACATCACTGGATGTGGGCGTTCCCAAGCACAGAGTAGAAGTGGAGAAACACACGGCAATAATAATCGCACCGAGGCGACTGCGTCTCTGAAACCCTATTTAACCATCAACATTAAACTCATTCAGCGTCTACACACAGCACAGATACACTGTAAAAAACAAATAAAAAAACACGAAATCACATGTAGACAAGCAGAAACGAAAATACAACTATACAAATATGCTAAGATAACTCAGCCTTTTATTTTTATTTATTTTTATTGATGCATTAAGGGAGTTAACATGCATTCATCACCGCGCACACAGTTCACATTTTCTTTCATTTTGTGGCATATTTTTATTTTTATTCTTGTTTAAAAAACAATCACTATAGGCTAGCCTATTGATTATGGATGTGGCAGATCAATAAACTGTCGGACAATCTCAGGTGATGTTAATGGTTTGATGGGAAATTGTGCTTAAGTCTGGGATGATGGTCCCAAATCACTGTTGCATTGTCCCTGTTGCCAGACACGCATCAATGCTCTTATGTTCAGAAAGTCGCCCTGGATAAGAGTGTCTGCTAACAAATACACAATTAATAATAATAATAATAATAATAATAATAATAATAATAATAATAATACATTGTCAACACTGCTGGAGTGTGATCACTCACAAAGCGCATCACTGTAACAGATCTTATTGTGTATTTGATCTTCTCTTACTGTAGAATATGTATGTTTTCTGTAATTCGCCCTGTGCTAAGAAAATGAATGTATTCATAAATTATGAATCATGTGCAAACCAACCCGGGACACATGACTCGTAGGGACACTGGATTCGGCGTAACACCAGACCCAGTTAATGACCAGTTCATTAACAAACAACATTTCTGTCCAATCTATATCGTCGCATTAACTCTCCATCATCATAATATCGCTGTAACACGTCTTTGCTTTCACGGAAGCTGCGCTCAGTCGTCTTTCATTGCTGCCATTTGCCAACTCCTAACTAGTTAGTTGACCTGGTGAAACCATATTGTTACTGTAGTGTCTCTCTGACAGACCGCTGTTTGCTGCAGATTTCGCTCATTTTTAATCAAAACTCTCCTCACTGCTCGTGTCTCTGCTGGCATTTTAAACATGGCGGCTGCACTCCAGCAAATAACTTTTGGTGGAGACGTCTTTAACCTGCCCTCGGCCCCTGACGTCACTGGTTCTTTGGTTCCAGACCAGCACGTTTTTGGTGCCAGAAAAAGTGGCTCTGTGCCGGCACGGAGCCAGTTCTTTTGCGGTAGAAAAGCAAGGAACGGTTCCAAATTAGGCACCAGCTCCCAACTGGCACCTGCTCCTTGTCGGTGGAAAAGCGCTATGTGTGTTCTGACACCTTTCTATCAGAACCAGCATTAACTTTTTTAGCAATTTGAGCTACAGTAGCTCGTCTGTTGGATCGGACCACACGGGCCAGCCTTCGCTCCCCACGTGCATCAATGAGCCTTGGCCACCCATGACCCTGTCGCCGGTTCACCGCTTTTCCTTCCTTGGACCACTTTTGATAGGTACTGACCACTGCAGACTGGGAACACCCCACAAGAGCTGCAGTTTTGGAGATGCTCTGACCCAGTGGTCTAGCCATCACAATTTGGCCCTTGTCAAAGTCGCTCAGATCCTTACGCTTGCCCATTTTTCCTGCTTCGAACACATCAACTTTGAGGACAAAATGTTCACTTTCTGCCTAATATATTCCACCCACTGACAGGTGCCATGATAACGAGATTATCAGTGTTATTCACTTCACCAGTCAGTGGTCATAATGTTATGGCTGATTGGTATATATATAGTTGTGCAGTATTACTATGAGTCAAATGTTTTCCATTCTATAAAAACTAGTACAATATCAGAATATAAAGTATTATTATTAATTTCATAGCTGATCCCTTCATCAAGACTTTGTTACGTGGTTTACTTCCAACAATGCAGAACAAATACAGATCTACAAAATAAAACACCAGTGTCTTGCATTTTAACTCCCTGCAACGCAGATCTCAATAAAGTACACACCGTACACAGCCTACATGTTGGTGGTGATAGCCCAGCAATCCTCCTTCAAGAGTAATCAACACTGTCACATAACATGGCTCTCTCCATGTGGCTTGTGCTGCAAAATACTGTACCTCACACATTCCATCAATGCACACATCCCTCTTGTGATCAGAACAGGAGGTCCCATCCTTCACTTTACTTGACATGGCAAAGAAGAAGTCAAAGTCCTCTGCAATGCAGTACAGTTTGCAGATGTCTTCCTCTATAAAAATAAATACAGACATTACTAAAAAGGTACCTTTTTGTCTTACAGTACAAGCTTCTGTTTCATGTAGGAAAAGTAAAGTAACAGTTTTGCTTTGAAGAAGGGGTTTCCAAACAGACTGCTGATGTTCTTCTGTGGTTGGTAATTGCTTTATTAACAGTCCCTCCAGATTTATTGATAAGGCTTGGGATCCCCAAAAAATATTTATTTGTCTAGGGGACAGCTGCAATAGCTACATTTGTTTAGCAGGGGTGCAGATTATGTATGTCAATTTAAGTTTAATCAGTGCTTGGATAAATGTTTTAAAAATGGTTGTAGTGCCTGAAATTAATCAGGAGAGGAGACTACTCTTAAATTAATTGTATGAGGCTTTCTATACAAATATTGATAGCCTTGATCCATTTCAAACAGCTGGCCAATAGAAACAAACAATAACCAGCACTTAAAATGGTAAACAAGTTGTAAGCTCAGAAATGACATTAATTATACTACAAACTATGTGTGTCTTTTTTCTTTTTTCAGGTGCATATGTCAGGATTCAATTTCATGTCATTCATTACCTCCGGGCTTTATTTTTGCTTTCAAAACGATGTGCAGCAATGTTTTCAATTTATATATATATATACACTCACCTAAAGGATTATTAGGAACACCATACTAATACTGTGTTTGACCCCCTTTCGCCTTCAGAACTGCCTTAATTCTACGTGGCATTGATTCAACAAGGTGCTGAAAGCATTCTTTAGAAATGTTGGCCCATATTGATAGGATAGCATCTTGCAGTTGATGGAGATTTGTGGGATGCACATCCAGGGCACGAAGCTCCCGTTCCACCACATCCCAAAGATGCTCTATTGGGTTGAGATCTGGTGACTGTGGGGGCCAGTTTAGTACAGTGAACTCATTGTCATGTTCAAGAAACCAATTTGAAATGATTCGACCTTTGTGACATGGTGCATTATCCTGCTGGAAGTAGCCATCAGAGGATGGGTACATGGTGGTCATAAAGGGATGGACATGGTCAGAAACAATGCTCAGGTAGGCCGTGGCATTTAAACGATGCCCAATTGGCACTAAGGGGCCTAAAGTGTGCCAAGAAAACATCCCCCACACCATTACACCACCACCACCAGCCTGCACAGTGGTAACAAGGCATGTTGGATCCATGTTCTCATTCTGTTTACGCCAGATTCTGACTCTACCATCTGAATGTCGAGAACAGAAATCGAGACTCATCAGACCAGGCAGCATTTTTCCAGTCTTCAACTGTCCAATTTTGGTGAGCTTGTGCAAATTGTAGCCTCTTTTTCCTATTTGAAGTGGAGATGAGTGGTACCCGGTGGGGTCTTCTGCTGTTGTAGCCCATCCGCCTCAAGGTTGTACGTGTTGTGGCTTCACAAATGCTTTGCTGCATACCTCGGTTGTAATGAGTGGTTATTTCAGTCAAAGTTGCTCTTCTATCAGCTTGAATCAGTCGGCCCATTCTCCTCTGACCTCTAGCATCAACAAGGCATTTTCGCCCACAGGACTGCCGCATACTGGATGTTTTTCCCTTTTCACACCATTCTTTGTAAACCCTAGAAATGGTTGTGCGTGAAAATCCCAGTAACTGAGCAGATTGTGAAATACTCAGACCGGCCCGTCTGGCACCAACAACCATGCCACGCTCAAAATTGCTTAAATCACCTTTCTTTCCCATTCAGACATTCAGTTTGGAGTTCAGGAGATTGTCTTGACCAGGACCACACCCCTAAATGCATTGAAGCAACTGCCATGTGATTGGTTGGTTAGATAATTGCATTAATGAGAAATTGAACAGGTGTTCCTAATAATCCTTTAGGTGAGTGTATATATATATATATATATATATATAATTTTTTTTTTTTCCATAAAGTAAGCACTAAACTCTGTGGAGAATGGCATATTATCTGACAGGCTATTACAGCTATCAGTGAGTCTATAAAAATGGGAATGCACTGTAAATTATCCAGAAAGTATTCTATGAGCTAAACAAAAAAGAGCATATATGAAGGTCATGTTTTAATGAACATGGGTCTAAGTATATCTAAAATCCTGTTTTATCAAATCTTTGATTTTAAATACATTTTTTGTATGATTAATGAAACAGTTAAGTAGTTTTTTGATAGTTTTCCCTTCTGTTTCCTTGTTTGTTTGTTCTCAGGTGTAATTTAAAGCAACAGTCTCAATTAAACATCAGTAGTTACTTACACATCACTGTTACCATATTCTGCATTAAGAACACCAATTTATAGTTTGTGTGTGTATATATATATATATATATATATATATATATATATATATATATATATATATATAATACACAATATGTTCTCAATGTTTACATAAGTCCAGAGTACAGGAACCCGGCCTGAGATTATTTTATGAAAGACTTGTAATAAATCTAAAATTAAACCAGGGATATGCTTACTGGGACAACCTTATTGGCATTTAGTTTGATTTAAAGTGCATACATACATTTGAACAATGAATGTAAAGTTAAGTAAACTAAATAAGATTTAATACAACATTTCACCTCCTAAAGTGTATGAGTTCTATAATTGCACAACATAGAAACATAGAAAAATGTAGGGCAGCAAGGGGACACAAATGCAAGACCCAAACACAAAGTTAATGTAAATGAGGTCAAAATTAAAATCTTTTACTCTTATTGTCTTGTCAGAAATGTATAAAATTAAGATCCTTTGAGAGCATCCCAGACTCACCGAATGTATGGTGATGCTTCAGCACTTTCTTGATTGCTTTGGGTCCCAGAGCAATCAAGAAAGTTCTGAAGCATCACCATACGTTCTGTCTCTCTCTACCCAAGCTTCACAGACTGCAAATGCAGTCATGCACAGCTTGGGTTTCAGGGGAGAAAGGTGGGATGCTTGCCCAGCCAGTCCACTCTGTGTTTTGCCTTTGTGAAACATCTTCGCATCTGGCTTCTGCTTGAATTTGCATTAAAGAGCCCTATATTCTCTGAATATGTTATAACTGTACAAATAAAGTATTGACTGAAAATTTTGGTAATTCTGTTAATTTTGTTACCTTAAGTGTAACAGAAGCGTATAAAATATGGTCTGAGTAATGCATATCATCACATTTCCACTGTTTTCTATGTGATAATGTTCCCCGAGTTGCGCGATTCTTGCCTACGCAGTTTGCCAGGAAAGCAACTCTCGTGTATCTCAAGGGATTACCGTGCTTACAGTTTTGGCTTGTGTACATTTTGGAGTAAGAGGCAAAGTTATCAAGCGTCTGAGCTGAAAAAACTAAGACAGAAAATCCTGTTTTTTTTAATCCGATCTAGGTACTTAAGTGAGCAGTTACTTAGGGGTAAGTGTCTTAACCTCCTGAAGCCTCATTTTGCCCTCAGGTAACACTGAATCTGTGCTATGCTAGGATGCAGAACACACACATGCATACATATTAAGATGGGTTTTCATCTTATATGTTGAACTTTTGGATTTCAGATCATTTAAAAACAGTCATAAAAAAACATAAAATAATTTGTAACTAATGCATTTTCATGAATGTATGTAAGCATTTCTCTATATCACTGTGTTTGCTTCAAATTAGATAAGAGGAAAGCAAGAAAATCAGTCTAGCCCCAAGGCTTACTAATGACCTATAAACTCTCTTGCAAGCTGCTACATGTTTTTTAAGTACTTTTAGCATAGTTTGTCTCCCTAGGATTTCACTGTATTAGACATTAAATTAGACATGAATTTTAAAATAAGGCTTCAATTTGAAGTACTGTTTGAAAGGACTAATCCCGATAGCTACTGACAAACACAGTTCAATGTTAAAACACAAAGATAATAAACATTAATACATAAACAATAATGAAGCATCACATTTTTAATTTTCTTATTCCATTATTTTTACTGCCTTTTCCCCCCTCCCCCTATTTTATGTTTTTCATACAATGTGGCATTTCAGAATTGCCTTTTCCTCTGGGAAAGAGGGGCTTGAAGTCGTGGCAATTATGTTATGTTGACATCTGCTTTCTGCAGTAAAAAAAAAAAAAAACATCTTTACTGTACCTTCCACTTTTGTGTAGGGCTTCCATTTGTAGTACCAGCCCCTGAAGGGTTTACTGTTGTATTCGGCACACTGCTGTGCCCGGAAGTCTACACTGTTGGGCTGGCATGCGTTGGTATTACACAGCTGGTATAAACGACTGGAACCTTGGCAGAACTTCCCACTGTACTGTGGCCTAGGGGTAAAGCAAGTCTTGTTAGTATTTAACACATATGCATTTAAAAGACACAAAAAATTATATGCAGATGTGACTGTGTGTCCTATTTCTCATTATTTGATCAACTCTTGAAGGAAAAAGTTTAAGGCATACCCCCACTGTATAGCCTCAAAGTAAATACCTTTGGACAGAGTTCTGTACACTGGAAACAAGCCAACCTTCCCAGCAGGCACTGGTTTATATATAACATCTTCCAAACACTGTGTAAAGGATCAGCACTTTTCGTACTTCTAAAGCAGTTCAATTTTTTATTTAAAGGGTGGCATAACAGTCAGTCTTTTATTAAGGATACCACCCAAACCCTGACGCTAATAGGTTGTTAGCATTTTGCCGTTCCCTGCAGTGGACAAAGACCTGGAGCAGGATCACAGTCTGATCCAATTACTGATTATACATGTAGACATCTGGGCCCATATGTTAGAGTACTTACTGCAAGGCCTCTGTGGAGGTACACCTCTCATTCATTGAGAATCCGCTCTCTGTTTGCTTATTCCAAATTTAACTGAGCAGCATGGAACCATAAAGGCAGTTATGTTAGGGCTGTTCAGCTGCTCACACCCACCACCATCATTTGAGATGACAAATGAGGAAATGCACAACTAACTGTTCTCCCTAGATTTTCATACTGGGTCAACATCATTTCAAGGTAACTTACCTCCTACGCACTAAACCAGTGATTTGAAACATGCAACCTTACCCAACCTAGTTATCTTAAAACCACTCAATCCAATGGCACCTACAGTAGCTCTATAATCAAACTAAACGTAACAAAGGAGACTTTTGCTCAGCCAGGGTTTCATTACAAGAAGTCTATTTCTGTCCATTTCAGTATGTTTGGGTAGTTTCCATATATATTACTGCCACATATAATAGGCATTAATGATGCTTAATCGGTCAGTAGAGAAATATTCAAGAGGAAATGTCTGGGAAAATTTCCTGATTAAATAACATGTACCTACTTTATGAATATTGTTTTAAGTATTATCTTTTGGCAATGGTAGCAGTTTGTTGTATTCTTAAGAGGATCACAAATGTCTTCCTTGACAAAATTAATGCAGTATACAGTATGGCAGAGCACATAAGTTTGGTTTAATGTAGAAAACACTTATAAAAAGTAACATATGCTAATTCAGTAAAAAACTATTTATCATTTCCATCACCTGCTGGGATTTACTTGCCATGAGTAAGATATCTTTATGCTGTTATTGTTATAGCGAGCTCTACTGTTTGAATGCTTCTTTCCTAAAAGGTTCTGTCAATATTTCCCCAAGGAAGGATAAATATGATTAATTTGACAGCTATGACTGGTTACTCACATCAGAAGAAAAAATCTATATAGTAAATCTTTGAAAAGAAATAGATTTTTGTTGGCTTTTTTCAGATAATCTAATATATACACATATATACACATATACATTACATTTTTGGATGAAGGATAATTCACATCTCATCCCCAGGCTGATTCTGAAACTGATGGTCTTTCCCTGCAGGTTATATACGGAGCTGTTACACAACAAGATGACAGAGTATAGCTCTGCAAGGGAACCACTCAAATTAATCTATTATATCTGAGTGATACTGGTAATGTTTTCTGGTACTTTCAGTATTTCTGAGGAAGATGTAGTGTGTATCATTGGAACATGGCAGTCAAAAGTATACATATAGAGAAAGAAAGGGGAGGGAAAGAAAGATAGACAGAGAGAGATGCATGGAGAGATACAAAGATAGATAGACCGACATCTCATTTTACAATATTAGATTCCCTGCATGCTTCCTGAACACATTGATATTATACAGCCCCACTATAACACGTCATTCTTATTTTTTTGTGTATATTATTATTATCATCCTAATTCAGTGTTTTACTCTGGAAGCTGTTTCAAAGAAAGAAAAAAAATACAGTGTACAGAACTGTAGTGTAACCATTTGTGTTCATCCATTTTAAATGTTCTTAGGAAGTAGTTTTCATAACAGCACTCTGAACAGTGAAGACTTTGAAGATTAGTACCAGAATCATCTTTCTCCCACTAATCAGAAGAGCAAATGGATGAGGCTGAAATCTCCCATTACCTTCTGGCAAGATGACGAAAACTGTAAATTTGTGACATCAATATAGTTTTTGGTGAATCTACTACAAAGATACATTTAATGTATAAAGACACTCTATAAGGGATGAAATGACACACATATACATTCCTTAAGATGTTTTGTGGGGTATGTATATCTTGTTTTTGCATTGTATGTCCTTGAACATAAAACAGTACAATTAAGCAATCAGATAGATTTAAAAACAGATGTCAATGTAATGCAAAAACAAGAAACAAAAACTGTATTGTGTATGTTTTTTCAATTATTCAGCAGAGAGAAAGTCATTGTGTTGTATTAGTTTACCTAGGATCATGAAACTAAGACCAGAATTTTCCAGAAAGCCATCTTGTTTAAGATAGACCACATAGTGAGTCCCCAGAGCTTGATGTTAAAGTTTTTCCAGCTTTGTTTAAACTTCAAGATGAAGCCACAGCCGTCAAGATATTTCCCAGTCACCCTAGGACTGCTGTTGTGAAATACGCCAAGACAGCTTCATTGGCCAAGTAGAGCGAAAGACACTTTGTTTGTATGGATGGTCCTCTCTCCTTTGGGACCTGCAGAAAGCACTGCGTAATAATCCATTTCAGATTCCAGAGTAAAATCCCTCCTTTCAACCTGTGATACTGAGACGGAAGCATCTGGATATACTGTACATTGTGCTCTTCAGCTATATGTATTTGTTTGTTTTCTTCTAGTTAACTATATTATTGAAAATGCTGCATGTATTTAATTAAAATGATTGCAGTTTAGTAGCCTATGTAGAATTTTCTGGAAGATTATACTGATCTTCATTTATGCTTTATATATATATATATATATATATATATATATATATACACTCACCTAAAGGATTATTAGGAACACCATACTAATACTGTGTTTGACCCCCTTTCGCCTTCAGAACTGCCTTAATTCTACGTGGCATTGATTCAACAAGGTGCTGAAAGCATTCTTTAGAAATGTTGGCCCATATTGATAGGATAGCATCTTGCAGTTGATGGAGATTTGTGGGATGCACATCCAGGGCACGAAGCTCCCGTTCCACCACATCCCAAAGATGCTCTATTGGGTTGAGATCTGGTGACTGTGGGGGCCAGTTTAGTACAGTGAACTCATTGTCATGTTCAAGAAACCAATTTGAAATGATTCGACCTTTGTGACATGGTGCATTATCCTGCTGGAAGTAGCCATCAGAGGATGGGTACATGGTGGTCATAAAGGGATGGACATGGTCAGAAACAATGCTCAGGTAGGCCGTGGCATTTAAACGATGCCCAATTGGCACTAAGGGGCCTAAAGTGTGCCAAGAAAACATCCCCCACACCATTACACCACCACCACCAGCCTGCACAGTGGTAACAAGGCATGATGGATCCATGTTCTCATTCTGTTTACGCCAAATTCTGACTCTACCATCTGAATGTCTCAACAGAAATCGAGACTCATCAGACCAGGCAACATTTTTCCAGTCTTCAACTGTCCAATTTTGGTGAGCTTGTGCAAATTGTAGCCTCTTTTTCCTATTTGTAGTGGAGATGAGTGGTACCCGGTGGGGTCTTCTGCTGTTGTAGCCCATCCGCCTCAAGGTTGAACGTGTTGTGGCTATACAAATGCTTTGCTGCATACCTCGGTTGTAACGAGTGGTTATTTCAGTCAAAGTTGCTCTTCTATCAGCTTGAATCAGTCGGCCCATTCTCCTCTGACCTCTAGCATCAACAAGGCATTTTCGCCTACAGGACTGCCGCATACTGGATGTTTTTCCCTTTTCACACCATTCTTTGTAAACCCTAGAAATGGTTGTGCGTGAAAATCCCAGTAACTGAGCAGATTGTGAAATACTCAGACTGGCCCGTCTGGCACCAACAACCATGCCACGCTCAAAGTTGCTTAAATCACCTTTCTTTCCCATTCAGCCATTCAGTTTGGAGTTCAGGAGATTGTCTTGACCAGGACCACACCCCTAAATGCATTGAAGCAACTGCCATGTGATTGGTTGGTTAGATAATTGCATTAATGAGAAATTGAACAGGTGTTCCTAATAATCCTTTAGGTGAGTGTATATATATGCAGTGGGGGAAAAAATATTTGATCCCCTGCTGATTTTGTACGTTTGCCCACTGACAAATAAATGATCAGTCTATCATTTTAATGGTAGGTGTATTTTAACAGTGAGAGAAGGTGTATTTTAACAGTGAGAGACAGAATAACAACCAAAAAATCCAGAAAAACGCATTTCAAAAAAGTTATACATTGATTTGCATCTTAATGATGGAAATAAGTATTTGACCCCTTCGACTTAGTGCTTGGTGGCAAAACCCTTGTTGGCAGTCACAGAGGTCAGACGTTTCTTGTAGTTGGCCACCAGGTTTGCACACATCTCAGGAGGGATTTTGTCCCACTCCTCTTTGCAGATCCTCTCCAAGTCATTAAGGTTTCGAGGCTGACGTTTGGCAACTCGAACCTTCAGCTCCCTCCACAGATTTTCTATGGGATTAAGGTCTGGAGACTGGCTAGGCCTCTCCAGGACCTTAATGTGCTTCTTCTTGAGCCACTCCTTTGTTGCCTTGGCTGTGTGTTTTGGGTCATTGTCATGCTGGAATATCCATCCACGACCCATTTTCAATGCCCTGGCTGAGGGAAGGAGGTTCTCACCTAAGATTTGACGGTACATGGCCCTGTCCATCGTCCCTTTGATGCGGTGCAGTTGTCCTGTCCCCTTAGCAGAAAAACACCCCCAAAGCATAATGTCTCCACCTCCATGTTTGACGGTGGGGATGGTGTTCTTGGGGTCATTCCTCCTCCTCCAAACATGGCGAGTTGAGTTGATGCCAAAGAGCTCGATTTTGGTCTCATCTGACCACAACACTTTCACCCAGTTCTCCTCTGAATCATTCAAATGTTCATTGGCAAACTTCAGACTGGCCTGTACATGTGCTTTCTTGAGCAGGGGGGCCTTGCGTGCGCTGCAGGATTTCAGTCCTTCACGGCATAGTGTGTTACCAATTGTTGTCTTGGTGACTATGGTCCCAGCTGCCTTGAGATCATTAACAAGATCCTCCCGTGTAGTTCTGGGCTGATTCCTCACCGTTCTCATGATCATTGAAACTCCACGAGGTGAGATCTTGCATGGAGCCCCAGACCGAGGGAGACTGACAGTTATTTTGTGTTTCTTCCATTTGCGAATAATCGCACCAACTGTTGTCACCTTCTCACCAAGCTGCTTGGCGATGGTCTTGTAGCCCATTCCAGCCTTGTGTAGGTCTACAATCTTGTCCCTGACATCCTTAGACAGCTCTTTGGTCTTGGCCATGGTGGAGAGTTTGGAATCTGATTGATTGATTGCTTCTGTGGATAGGTGTCTTTTATACAGGTAACGAGCTGAGATTAGGACCATTCCCTTTAAGAGAATGCTCCTAATCTCAGCTCGTTACCTGTATAAAAGACACCTGGGAGCCAGAAATCTTGCTGATTGACAGGGGATCAAATACTTATTTCCCTCATTAACATGCAAATCAATTTATAACTTTTTTGAAATGCATTTTTCTGGATTTTTTTGCTGTTGTTCTGTCTCTCACTGTTAAAATACACCTACCATTAAAATTATAGACTGATAATTTCTTTGTCAGTGGGCAAACGTACAAAATCAGCAGGGGATCAAATACTTTTTTCCCTCACTGTATATATATATCTGCATCATATTTTATCAGCCTCAGACTGGACTTACATTTTATACTTTTGTAATAAGATATTGGCAAATGACTATCAATCGACAGTTGAATGTCAACATCCATTGATTATATTGGGGGGGTACAATGTATTTTTATTGTATACAGTCTCCTTAATTTGTGTATACTGTACATTGTAAATTTGGTTTATATTGTATATTGTGTTGTGTAACAGATGTGTAATTGTGTGATGTGTAAATCAGATATTTAGGAAAATTGTCATACTGCTATGTTGCTTGGAACTGCACCCAAGATTTTCACCCACTGTTGCACTTGTGTATATGGTTGAGTGACAATAAAGGAATCGTATCGTATCGTAGAGCTGTTTGACTGTGTCCTCAGCTCTATGTCCTTTTTTCACCCTTTTCACATACTGCCAAAACACTGCTCCCTCAGTTTTGACTAATTAAAATGATTTGATTTATTAAAATTATGGGAAAGAAAATGCTTGTTTCAGGGAAGAGTCTGAACTCTGTATGTTTTTTTATAGTTAGTTTTGTATTTTGTATTTTTAGTAGAAGCACAATTTGTATTATCATTCCCGTTCTTGGGCATTGAATCATTACTAGCACAGTCAGAATAATGCAAATTACCCCAGAGCTGAGACATTACCCTTCAAACATTATGTAGAATAATAATAAGGAGTGGGAGCAATCTTATAATGAAGAATGAGTCTGCTGAACAGGTTTTCGTTGGCCAGAGAGGGATTTATCTAATGTGCTGCTGAGTCAGTGACAGATGATACCATTTTAATAGACCAACAAAATTACTTTTAGTGCACTAATTCACAGTTTTTGACACACCTACCTTTAAATGGTTTGGGAGGCTTGCCATATTTACCTGAGTAAAACTAATTGTTTACAGTAACAATTATTTTTCATGTACGCTGTATGTGGCCCTGTCATTAAAATGTATGAGGAACTAAAGAATAATACAATGTATTTGCCAAATCTTCATGTATGTATCTTTTCACTCCATAAATATTTTTTAACATACTCATACTGTACTCATAAGGTATAAACTTACTTTGGACTGTCGCAAAGCCTCTCTCGATATGTGACACCTACTCCACATGTCCGAGAGCAGTCAGACCACTCAGACCACGCTGACCACTGTCCATGGACGGCCTGTGGTCCATTATCTCCATACCTCACACACTGCCCACTCCGACACCACTGGCCAGCAAACACAGAGAGTTAAACACAAATTAGTATCAGTTAGATTCCAGTTTGGTGTGATTGTCCCATCGGGATGGCTATGACATGTTAAAATACAAATGCATACTTTAACAGACATGTTTAAAATAGTTTCCTTCTATGTCACTGTGATACTATCTGCCCACACTACCCCTGTCTGCCACCAGAGGTCATAATCCCCTGAGTTTTAATCAGTCACTCTACATTGCTTTACACTCCGTGCACCCGCTCTTCACTCTCTGCTCTCATCCATCAATCACCTCAGCCAGAGTTACCTGCTTGACTATTTAAACCCCCTGGTCACTTCCTTCTACGCTGTGTCTTGTATTCCCTTGGTTTCATTTCAAAGCACTACTTCTTTTGTCTTCCTGGTACTGATCTCTTCTTCGTCTCTACGACCACAGTCTCCTGGATTTTCTGTATTGTCTCATTCGCCCGGTGATTGACCTACCGCCTGCCTTATCGACTCCGAGTACTGGTCTGTCCCTATTGCCCTGTTTACCGGCCCACGACCCTCGCCTGTTCCTGGACTCCTCTGACGCTCTGCACCTGGGTTCCTTCTGTCAAGGCAGACGCCCTGTCCCGACAGTTCGATCAACTTTCAGTTCCCATCTCGACTGATCCCATCCTGTCTCCCTCCTGCATTGTGGCTCCCTTCAGAGGGGATATTATGTCACCGATTCGAGAAGCCCAAAACACTTATCCAGCTCCGACTGCCTGTCCTGTCTGGCACACTTATGTACCCACTGCACTCTGACCTCAATCGTTACGCTCCATTCCTCTCCCGCTTCAGGACATCCAGGGGTGCAACGTACCATCTCCATTGTACAGAGACAGTTCTAGTGACCTTCCATGTCCGAGGAAATCACCCACTACGTTGCAGCCTGCCCAGCTTGTGCACAAGTGAAGACACCACATCAACTCCTGGCAGGCTTACTGGTGCCTCTCCCCGTCCCTCTCAGGCCATGGTCTCACGTCTCCATTGATTTTATCACGGATCTCCCCAAGTCATAACACCACCATCCTCATGACAGTGGACCTATTTTCCAAGGCGTGCAGACTGATTCCCCTGAAGGGCATTCCTTCCGCCCTCAAGTTCCTTTTTACACCCGTCTTTCGTGTTTACAGAATGCCGGAGGATATACTGTATGATCGAGGTCCGCAGTTTACATCACGAGTATGGACAGCATTCATGAAAGCCCTCAACATAAACATCAGCCTTACCTCCGGTTACCACCCACAGTCGGACGGTCAGACTGAATCAGGAGATTGGCTGTTTTTTGTGGTCGTACTGCAGCACATCCAAATCTGAGTGGAGCTGGTTCCTGCCGTGGGCTGAATATGCACAAAACTCCCTCATCAGCTCCCTCCTTCCACAGGTCTCACCCCCTTTCAGTGCATCCTCTGTTTCCCTGTTCTGACGAGCGCTCCGAGGTGCCGGCAGTGGACGTTCAGGTGCAGTGATGAGGTTTGGCAGACAGCCCATGTCCGTCTTCAGCAAGCCATCAGATGTCACTGTGCGCAAGCTAATTGCCGCCGACGGCTGGCACCTCAATACCTTCCTGGACAAAAGGTACGGTTGTTCACGAGGGACATCCGTCTCAGGTTTCCCTGCAGAAAGCTCAGCCCTCGCTTCATTGGATCCTTCACCATCCTCAGCCAAATAAACATACTTGCGCACCGCTTGCAACTGCCTTCCCAATACAGGATATCGCCCACCATTCACGTCTCCCCGTTGAAGCTAGTGCTGTCCAATCCCGCTCAGTCCGTGGCTCCGGCTCCTGTGCCTACTCCTCCTCCTCCTCCCTTGGACCCTGTCAATGGTCTGGCATATATCGTTTGCTCCCTGCTTCAGTCTCGGCAGAATTCAGTACCTGGTGCACTGGGAAGGATATGGTCTTGGGTGCCGTTGGCTGATATCCTGGACCCTTCCTTGATCAGCGATTTTCACCGGGATCATCCCTCTGCTCCGGCCCCCCGTCCTCGGGGAAGTCCTCAACGCCGAGTGTCTGTTGCGTCAGGAGCCTTGCCTGGGAGGGGGCGTCTGTGACACTATCTGCTCACACTACCCCTGTCTGCCACCAGAGGTCATAATCCCCTGAGTTTTAATCAGTCACTCTACATTGCTTTACATTCCATGCACCCGCTCTTCACTCTCTGCTCTCATCCATCAATCACCTCAGCCACAGTTACCTGCTTGACTATTTAAACCCCCTGGTCACTTCCTTCTACGTTGTGTCTTGTATTCCCTTGGTTTCAGTTCAAAGCACTACTTCTTTTCTCTTCCTGGTACTGATCTCTTCTTCGTCTCTACGACCATCGTCTCCTGGATTTTCTGGATTGTCTCGTTTGCCCTGTGATTGACCTACCGCCTGCCTTATCGACTCTGAGTACTGGACTGTCCCTATTGCCCTGTTTACACTCTGCACCTGGGTTCCTTCCTTTGGCCACCAGTACGTGACAGTGACACTCAAAGGACTATGATAGCAAAATTACTATTTACTCACCATGTTCTGTCCACAATTTGTTCCTTCTGCAGCGGGCATGAACTTAGTTTCACACCTATGCCCTATTCTGTTGCACCAAAGGGATTTACAGATGTCCTGAAAGGCAAAAACATTGATGTTTTAAGCTCATGGTGCACACTTCGAACACCAGAAGTCCAAACAGTACTGTGCAAAAGTTTTAGGCAGGTGTGAAAAAATGCTTTAAAGTAAGAATGATTTCAAAAATAGACATGCTAATAGATTATATTTATCAATTAACTTAATGCAAAGTGAGTGAACAGAAGAAAAATCTATATCAAATCAATATTTGGTGTGACCACCCTTTGCTTTCAAAACAGCATCAATTCTTCTAGGAACACTTGCACAGTTTTTGAAGGAACACGGCAGGTAGGTTGGCCCAAACATCTTGGAGAACTAACCACAGTTCTTCAGTGGATTTAGGCAGCCTCAGATACTTCTATCTCTTGTCTCATGTAATCCCAGACAAACTCGATGATGTTGAGACCATTAATTCTGACCAAATCCCCAACTCCATTAGCAGAAATGCAGCCCCAAACTTGCAAGGATCCTCCACCATGCTTCACTGTTGCCTGCAGACACTCATTCGTGTACCACTTTCCAGCCCTTCGGTGAACAAACTGCCTTCTGCTACAGCCAAATATTTCAAATTTTGACTTGTCAGTCCAGAGCACCTGCTGTCATTTTTCTGCACCCCAGTTCCTGTGTTTTCGTGCATAGTTAAGTCGCTTGGCCTTGTTTCCACATTGGAGGTATGGCTTTTTGCCCGCAAGTCATCCATGAAGGCCACTTCTGACCAGACTTCTACAGACAGTAGATGGGTGTACCAGGGTCCCACTGTTTTCTGCCAATTCTGAGCTGATGGCACTGCTGGACATCTTCCGATTGCAAAGGGAAGTAAGCAAGATGTGTCTTTCATCTGCTGCAGTAAGTTTCCTTGGCCGACCACTGCGTCTATGGTCCTCAACGTTGCCCGTTTTTTGTGCTTCTTCAAAAGAGCTTGGACAGCACATCTGGAAACCCCTGCCTGCCTTGAAATCTCTGCCTGGGAGAGACCTTGCTGATGCAGTATAACTAGCTTGTGTCTTGTTGCTGTGCTCAGTCTTGCCATGGTGTATTACTTTTGACAGTAAACTGTCTTCAGCAACCTCACCTGAGTTTGGCTGTTCCTCACCCAGTTTTATTCCTCATACACAGCTGTTTTTGTTTCAGTTAATGATTGTGTTTCAACCTACATATTGGATTGATGATCATTAGCACCTGTTTGGTATAATTGTTTAATCATACACCTGACTATATGCCTACAAAATCCCTGACTTTGTGCAAGTGTACCTAGAAGAATTGATGCTGTTTTGAAGGCAAAGGGTGGTCACACCAAATAGGATTTGATGAAGATTTTTCTTCTGTTCACTCATTTTGCATTTAGTTAATTGATAAATATAATCTATTAGCATGTCTATTTTTGAAAGCATTCTTACTTTAAAGCATTTTTTCACACCTGCCTAAAACGTTTGCACAATACTGTATATATACACATACACACACCTCATTATGCTTGAAACCAATTAACCATAATAATCTATGTTTAATAATCTAAAAAAAAAAAAGCTTCCAGCAATGCAATAGATTTATGAACCCAATTGCATCTGGCAAACAAACAAAGTTCTGAGAGCTGGTCCCACTGAGTGTTAATCTAAAGGTAGAGAGTCTGTTTGGTTTGTGCAACGAGTCCATAAGAATACATGGCTAATTAGCCCTCTTCAACATGCACTGTGTAGTCTGAATCCCAACATAAACTGCTGCTGTGAGATAGCCGAAATCCCTTTAATTAAGATGTTGAGCCAGTCATGTTGTAGCTTAACCCACAAAGGATAAGGCTTCACGTTTAGAGACAAAAGGATCGAAGTATACAAAAGGACTATGCTATACAATAAGGCTAATCCTGAATTTGGAACTGCTAGACTTTTTTATTTTATTTCCCAAGCTTCGGTTCTTTTCAGTCTAATCAGTATTCATAGAGGATCTGCATGTCAATAAAAGCAAAAATAGGTGTGCAAGCGTCACCGCCTACTGTACTTTCATTTTTTTAATTTTGTTCTGCCTCTCACTATCAAGCACCTCTTCTTAGAGATGTAAGCTGATAACCCTGAGGGAAAATGCTATCTAAAATGTAACTGATGTTCAGTGATTCTGCTGCAAAAGGGTTCATTAAATTATTCAAGCAGGTACCTTTACAAAGTCCAGATTGCAGAGTTTTGCCTTTGAGCCAAACTGCCACTTGCACTGTGTGTCAGCATCATACAACTGGCCAGGGAGCTTGTCAGGGTATTTATACTGTCCAATTTTTTTCGGCTCATCAACCAGACATGAAGCTTGAGCTGTACTGTGAAAAACATACTGCATATTTAAGAGAGAAATATACTCACTTCAATACCACAGAAAAGTATTTTTTTACTTTTACTGAAAATCAAAATCTTGATTACTTTGTAAATCATGATATGGACTTCTGAAAGGGATCAAAGTATTTGGATTAGACAGCCAACGTGTATTTAAGCTTGCAAAGCATTTAATATGGGCTCAATTGTTAATGGATAGGACATACCTAAGAAACTTGCTAAGATACTGCCGACTACAAGACGACCAAGAAAATACTCCATTGTTTCCAGCCAGAGTTGGAGACATGATGTTTCCCTCAGTCTTCTTACATGGGTTTCCCTCTCCGTCATGGATCATACCGAAACTAGAACATACAGGAATACAATCCTAACTTTAATACTGTCGGAAGCATGTGCTACAGGAACGGATAGATTATTCCTGTCAAGTATCTCATTCTGGAGAATTACATATTGTTAGGATGCAGTGTAAGATAGCATTTATGTATTAGTATTTGTTCTAATAAGGCATGGAAGGAGATAGTGTAGATGAACGTCCCTTGAAGTGCAGCAAGGGATATGCCCTTCAGCTTAATCATGGTACAATATAATGTAAACTTGTGGTTGTGGGTTTTGACATGCCTACAGAATTCTGAAATGATTAATAGGTTTTGGCTTGTAACTGTTTTGCTAATAAAGTATATACAACTGGAACCATTTACATTAATTTGACCAAAAAGATGAAACCTTTGAAATCACAGCATAATTCACACATAAAATACAAACAAATATATGTAAATACACGTTTTCTTTTTTAGTATTATCATCTACAATGCTTTCTTTTTGGTAATTTCATCTTCAGTAATCAAATGATTAGTTTAATTACACATTTTTGTATGCATTACTTGCTAAGTCCAGTTATTGTTGAGAAAATGCCAAATGAAAAAATCTAACTTCTCGTATATATTTAACTGCTCCTCTTATCTCGATAGCAACGTGTAAATACAAATAAAATAACTGCCCGTGGCTGGGATTATAGGCTGCAAATATTTTTCTTGAGAAGATTAAGTCATTCATGTCAGAAGATGCCTGTTTTTCTACATCATATTCGTCTGTTCCAAGCAGCTCCTCTCACATGCCAGCTAACCAATAGGTCATGAACACAGGGCTTTCTTTTTGTCAATAGATTATTTATACATCACAACTGTCTATCTCGATTAGAGTTAAGCATTCACTCTCAAAACTCCTATTCCAAAAATCCTTAATAAAAAGAAAAATCCTTAAAAAAAAAAGATCATAGAGATATTCTAGATTGCCGTACCAAGAATCATGTGAAAAGGATAACATCTAGCACAACCCGCAGTATTTTTATGTTTTTTTTATAGAACAGTTATATAATTCAATAATGTAAAATCACCACTTCAGGTACCACATAGAGCAACCAGTTAAGAACTTAATGTACATACTTGTGCCCTGATTCATGTGCAATGGTAAAAGCCAACCCAAGTCCTGTGTCTTCATTTATTGTACAACTTCGGTATTTGCTGCACATCCCACTTATTGGTGCAAAACCTTGACGTAAGAACAAAGAGAAGAAAGTACCTAGGTAGTTAGCAAACATGAAAAGGCGGAAGTGCAATACACATTTAAACAGAGCAGAGGTGACCTGGCTTCACTTGCCAAGATGCAACATGATCTCTGACCTCCTACATAAATATGAGTATAGCCATCCATAACAAAATAAGCTCCTGACCACAATATTGTGTATATTGAAATCTATACATACAAATATATAACAATACAATATTAAAAAACATATGGTTCAAACTAATATCTTGTTTCTTACCCAGTGTGTCACAGGGCTCATTCTTCCAAGAGCAGATATCTAGTCCAGTGAGAAGAATCGCATGGTCATGACGTTTCCCATGCTTTCCAATCAGACCAGATTGCCACTGGCAAAAACTATTCAATGACTGGTCAGCATGGTGGTTTATTGCTAACCCCACCTACACATTTAGAAGGAAACACAGTATTGGCATTAAAGAAAATAGAAGCATTTATAGGATATAAAGTACCGATGCAGACAGAGTGCACAAAAGGATCAGTTTTCTTTTTGCTTAAGGACTTATTGAAATCTCTTTAATACAGTCTAAAGAAGTAATTCTTCCATTCTGAATACTCTCTTACAAATAGCTCCTCTGATCCCGATAATCTTCCAAATATTACTATGCATAATTATTTTTGTATGTATTTATTTAAAAGGCACTTACTGGATCTTGTTCCAGGAGAAGAAGGCTCACAACCACAATGTTAATGTCGGTTCCAATGGTGCCATCTTTGAAAAGGCTAGATACCTACAGAAAAGATCAATGTGTTTTTCCCCATACTGAAAACACTCTTTCAGCTCTGTCTAATAGCACATCATTAAAAATGATCATATTTGTTATTGACATATCAAACAGAACTCTGCCTATCCAACAGCACCATGATACAGGCAGCCTTGCTCAACTCAAGTCCATGAAGGCTAGAACATTTTTAATCTACTTGACCTAATTATATAATTGCTCTAATTATCCACTTAACTGAACAATTTCCCCCCTATTTTCCCAGCAGGTACACATTGACAATCCTATAAAGCCTGTCTAACTGTATCTGATAAAGGCTATCGGCACACCACCGTAGATTAAAGCATGAGACATGCAAGAATAGCCCACCATGTTCATGATTGTCAGGACGTATGTAGTCACGTTATCTTTGCCGTGCTTTTCCAGCATTTTCCGATCAGCCACCACCAGGGTTTCCACATTGAGTCCCTCCAGCTTGCTGGGGCTGATAGGGGAGCGTTTGGACCTGCCTTGCTGCTCATACTCATCATCACCAAAGTGGATATCCTCTGGAGGAAGCTTAGGAGTGTCTGTAGAAAGACGAAAGATAGGTGGGCTAGGGAAAACGTTTCAGAAAAAAAAAAAAAAGATTTCCGGAATCATCCCAGATAACGGTGAAGGGGCTGTTGAAATATTCACGGTTATTCACTGGATGCAGTGCTTCCTTTGGGACCTGACAGTTTCCTATCCTTTCAAAAATAAGATCGCCCAGCCAGAACAGGGTCATTTGATTATCAGAAAGCCAACATTTCTGTAATTTATTAAAAATTCTTCTTTTAAAATACTTCAACCAACATTCATCATCCTTAGAACTATAAAACCATCTAACAATATAACTGTATAGAAGCAATTATGAAAACTTAAGAATCACGCCAGCACTGCTCATTTCCTAAATAACACATTGGCAGCAGACTTAGCACACTTATCACAAAGTCTTAAATTGAATGTGTTACTCAGTATTAAAATAAAAGATAAAATAAAAAGCAGTTACAAAGCAAAGTTCCCTTACATACATTTCTTGCGCCGTCCGCAGAAGTGCTGCCTCTGGTGTTTCCCATGTCGGTAGTCTCTCCTGTGCGCATGGTAGTGGTGATGGTAGGGGTTGGTAAGTGGGTTGTGTATGTCCCTGCGGTGTACTCTGTGTTCAGCTGAGCGTTTGTACAGAACGTGCGGGTGATGCCCCGTGACGGCCGTGTAGTTGTGTTGCGCTGCCAAGTACTGAGGTAATGGCTTAATGAAGAATTCATCGTCCCGTGTCCTTATCAACCCTGACTAGTAAACAGAAAAAGATTACAAAGATTGCAAAAAGTAACAGCAACACTCACCACATGTGGAACCGGATCAGTCATTTACTGTGAGGGTTACAATGAAAAATATCAGTATTTACTAACAGAACGGCTGTTAAAGATGTTCTTTTGGGGGCTACATATCCAAATTGTGGCCGGAATGAATCTGAACCTCATCGATGGCAGATTACAGTCAGTACTTTGATGGAAGTTTATTTTGCTAACCACAGATTTGTATCAACAACCAAATAAAAACCTATTAGAATATTAGGGTTACATTTTGTGATGGTTAGGAGAATTGATGTTTTCATTGAAATCATGCCTGTATTTTCTATTATTAATATTAAAAAAAACTCATCATTCTTATGAACTCATACACAATCTGACTGCATTTTATAGCTACAATGGTATTAAATAATGCCTAAAAAATTGAGCATGACAATTCCAAAGCTTTGGATGCATCAGCTGAAAAAGAGCAATTAAATTCTGAAATACAGCTCCAGAAAGTAGTTTAAGACCCTTTACTAATAAAAAACAAAGGCTTATAGTTAATCTACATATTCTTTATATAGAAATTGTTTGTCTTAAACATTTCCATTGCAAACATGGCAAGGGGGACTTGGACGAAAAAAAAGGATTCTGAAACTCAGCTGCCTATAAAAACACATTATTCCTTATAGTTATTAATCATCCAACATTACAACATGTTATCTGAGCATCTACTAAAATGACTGTATCGATTTGATTAGCAAATACAGCAAATGCAGCTGTATCTGCTTATGCTTGCAAATTATAAAAGGTTTCCATGTGTAAAACCCCATCTCAGGGGAACTGTATCTGAGATAATTTAAACCATGCTGACTGAAATGATCCAATATTGTTTTTTGTCAGTCTAAGAACCTGCCACTAATGTACACAGAGTTTCTAATCCCTAAAGTAATTCTTGTGTTTTTCTAGCTTAAAAATATCAACATCAGAAAGGCCAAGTCAAGAGTTCCACTCAGTTGTGATAAATGAAGATCGAGGCCAGAAGTCACAGAGCAGAATAAATTGTACTGCATCTGAATTGATACACAGGGGGTCAATGCCATAGTAAGAATTACAATACAGAATCCAAGTTTTCTGTTGTGTTTTGTTTTTTGCCAGGAAATAATTATAAACCGATGATACTGTGTTGTGGCAGCAAGGCAGTATTAATTAAAGGTGCCATGAGTCATTGTATAAACCACACGTTCTTTTGTTTGTTTGTTCTCACAAGCAACATTGAATTTGCTGAATACTGCATATATTTTGATCCACAATTCATTTTTAATCATGCAAGAGCCTTATATACTACTTAACTTCATCATTTCTAAAATGCCATGTCAACTGATCATAACTACCCTTTGGTTTTACTTGAATTGTCTGATATATATCACACATTTCACCATGATTTTAATAATTAACTATCCTTATCAAATTAACTGAATATGTAAAGGTATAGTTAATGTATTAAAGCAAACTCATTCTAATCTAGATATAGGAATGTAGACCTAATTGTACATTCACCTCATTGCAGACATGAGTTCGTGACAGACTGTAGAAACACCAAATGTAAATCCATTTAACTGTGGGTAAATATTAATCGTTAAATGTACCTTCACCTGATGTTAAACAAAAGAAAGTAAAACTATTAGCCTATTACGTTAACATTTATGAATGAATAAAAAGCCAGTTTAACTAAACATTTCATCCAATCCATTCAGAATTTAGAACTGAAGCATTTAATCAAGTTTTGCTTTATAAACTGGCAGGATGTTACAGTTCTGGAAGCAATAAACTTACATTTTTGTTTAGCCTCAGTACTATGTCATATTATAACAGTAAGTGACAATAGTTCATTCATCTAACTCGGCTACTGTACCAGTGTCATAAATACCCATTCTATGGCAGGCGTCATTCCAAAATTATATGTATTGTATGTTATATATGTAATGTATGTTATGCTGTTTTAAAGGTTTGATCTGGAGCACAGTAACTAGTATTTTAATCATGGTTGCTGGCATTCCTGCCAAGTATGTATTAAAGAAATGACAGTAGTGCAACGCAACAAGATTTTACATGCTTTCAAAAGCAAATCTTGGCTAATTAACAAAGGGGAGCCGAAACTAAGAGAATGTATTGAATTTTGTTCCTTGATTTAAGATTAATGGAAAGACTCACTGCTGGAAAGACAAGTTGTATTTATTTTAAAGAACCAAAAAGCACTTCAGCTTCAGATAAGTAATGCATTTACTTATGAGCCAGCAACTGCACTTCTATTTAACTTAGGTTAAAAGATAATTATGAACTTATATACTTCTGAATACATATGCCAGCCAAAACTCACACTTAAGTACAGTAAATATTATTGAAACACTGATGAAACACTTCTAATATGAGAGAGAAACCAACCTGTATAAATTATCTTTAAAATATGACTGAGTGTTGACGTTATACGCTATATTACACTGACAACATTATGAAAAAGAGAATACAAAAAATAAGAAAATGCCCCAAACCAAAACATTTCAGTAAAAATTATACTGAATAAATCACTCAGCCTTTATTGTATACAGCATCTTTTCACAAGGACAATCATTTCTCATTTATGAGCGTAGGCCTACTCATGAGTCTGTGTTGGAAACCACAGAGAATCTTGCAGAACATTTCACAGTGCATTTGTGATTGAACTGACCCTAATCTGCCTCAGACAAACAGTCGCAGTCGTGATTCATTCATTCCTCCAGTCCATCTGTGTGTCTGCTCCCAATTCTAGTCTCACCGCATTGCAGGTGGCAAAGTAAACAGACAAAAGACAGAAGGAATAGCAGAGGGCACTTCCTTTTGATCTGCTGTGGCCTCCTGCCACCACAGGCACCACTGCCTTCAGAAATGTATCATAAGAAAAGAGGCCACCAAAATTGTCAGCACCATGGAATAATTAATGTGGATTTGAAGAGTTACAGGTTTATATTTGTAGCTGAAGAATGCAATTTATCAATATACACTACTGAGCTTAATTAAGTACTGTACAGCATTTATTGTTATAATCTGCTCTGTTTTCAACACAAATAAATTAAACTCAGCAACAAGTCGTTACTCAGTCAAGTCTAATAAACCCTCTCCAATGTTGAACAAGGTCTTCCATCTTTGTCCTGAATATTACACTTCTCATTTAAATGAATTGCTCAGAATGATGTTATCAGAAGCAAATCTCGAGTGATGAAAAGCAGGCAAGAGACTCTTAACAGCACTCTTGTAGTTCAAATGACATGCCTCTGAGAAAGCACTTCAGAGTGACCTCAAGACAAAACCTCAGGAAGCTAAAACAACAACCAAACACTGATGGCAGAAACATGATGTTAAAAACTTGAAGGGACCAGCAGTTGCTCCTTGAGAACGATCATAATCAAAATCGCAGACATGAGTTAAAGAGGAAGTCGTGACAGACTGTAAAAACACCAAATGTCTAATGTAAAATCATTTAACTGTGGGTAAATATTCATCATTAAGATAAATAAATGAAGTGCAATGGATCGGGGAAACGCTTTCCATAAATCAGCTTCATCACAAAAAACATACTCATTTATTTTTCTACAGAACATAGTCTAAAAGCAAAACATTTTCTCAGAGAACTCCAAGCTGGATAACAGATAATGCACTTTCATTCATTTGGTAACTGTAAACCTTTGAAATGTAATACCTTCGTAGCAATAACATCCTCTAGATCAGTTTGTAGCGAGTTTCCTAAATGTAATTTCTATAAAGATGTGTTTATATATAGAAGCTTTAGTGGAAACATCTTGGAGGACTTCATCCAGCAATGGATCGATATATGGTGATGGTGATGGTGATATATGCTACATATGATATGAGGCAAAAAACGATAATGCATATTAGGTGAAAGACAGCATGACATTTGGTAATAAGCATGAAACAGCACTGACTTTTTCTTAAGTTGTTTTGAACCTGGTAAATCATATTACGAGTCTACTGCTAACATTACCTATAAATTTGACATACTGTGTAATTATCAAGGCAAATCATAGGGAAAACTTTCTTTTTTTTACAATAAATATCTGTCCATGACAGCAGCACCCTATGATTATCATAATTTAATTAAAGAGAAGAGCTTCCTTCAGTAATTCCACAAGAAAAGCCTTTCTATAGACTACAAATGAATCCGTCCTTGCTCATGTCACTTTGCATCGGCTGGGATTGATGCCTGCATGTGGTTTCACAATGTGATGTTCTCATGTAATTTTTCCTTATGTGGTTCAATTTCTTTTAGATCTGTAGCTCATTCCCAACTTTTCTAAGAAAATCAATTATTTATAAACTCATGCTGAGAAGGTATAATTCAATTCAACAGCCAGTTATTAAGCACTAACTGTGGGTATTTATTATTGGATTTCTTTGACATGCTGCCTCATTTTGTCCTATTTAACACGTATTTTCCAGTTTTTAAATACATAAATATTCGGGAATGTTAATATCTTAACAACAATAAATATAAAATATAAAAAAACAAAACAATGAAACATTAAATTAATCCAAAGCTAGTCTCATTATCATGTATATTGAGGTAGTAATGGTGTTACCTCAAAGTCAATTGTTTATGTGATATACAGTATCAGCTACTAATTAATGAGAGCAAAATCAGCTCCAAAAAGCTATCAAATTGAGAAGCAGGCAAGAGGGACACTAAACCATTAGCTATCTAAGCTACTGGTTCAAAACCTTCCTCGTTTAATGCTATAAGCCAATTAGCCTCGATCTTATTAGCATCTTCCTCTAGTAGAATGGCACAGTCAATACAGCAACTGTTCATTAACCACTGACATTAACCAACATCCTGAAGGAACTAAGGCCACAAGCAGCCAGTTGTTAACACATTACTGTGTTCCTGAGCTCAATTATCACACATGTATTCCATTTGTATCAGAGACATACCAAACTTTACTATAAAATATATAACTAAGTTTCACAGCAGTTAGCAGATGTAGGTGTGTTTGTTTGCTAATCGTAGGAAATCGAATCCATCTGTGGTGATGTGGCTTTATTTGGATGTGTGAGAAGCCAGAGAATTATAACAAAACAAACAAAATATTAATCAAACCTGACCCAATAAATATCCCAGCAACACTGCTGTATTTTGTTTCCAAATAATCAATTAAGATGGTACATTAGATCAGTGTAGACTAATTTCTATATTAGAACACTAATGAGCATTATATCATGTCTTCATACACAATCAACTCTTATAGTATTTAATAGAGTCCAAAATAAGGGCAAAATAATTGTCTAAAATGTGATTATTGCACCTCACTCATGTTTAGAGGGAACAGCTGACAGATATCAGACTATTTCAGTGGCACTGACAATCTGTTTTTGGGGTTTCCATCTCTACGTAAGCTGAATGACATCATGAGACATGAGATATACAATGACATGAAATATAGCTCTGGAAAAAATTAAGAGACCACTGCAAAATTTTCAGTTTCTCTGGTTTTAATATTTATAGGTATGTGTTTGGGTAAAATGAACATTTTTGTTTTATTCTATAAACTACTGACAACATTTCTCCCAAATTCCAAATAAAAATATGAATGGAATGGAATGGCTGCCATACATGTAGAGATGCTGATTTAAGAAAAAAAATGCAGTGGTCTCTTAATTTTTCAAGAGCTATATTTGATTACTGCAAATGTATCAGCTGAAACTGTTTTCGTATTTCTTTCATCACTTAAAAGTCTCCTTTTTTACTTTGTTATGGGGTCGAATCAAATGTTTTCCAATCTCAATGAGAAATAGTGCAGTACAGACAGAGGTCGATTCCAGGTCCACTATATGGCAGGCAAAATACAATTTTTTTTTTCTTTTTTTTAATGAAAGACCTTTAACAAGGCTACATTCAAAGTTAGGTACTAGGTAGTTCGACATGTTTTGCAAACTCAAAGACCACATCCCTCTCTTATCCTTTTAGTCTGCAATTTCTTGATGGCCTTACTTTGTATTTGATGTACCCTCTAGTTATCTCTGTAAATGTATGCTATAAGAGGTTCATAGATTAGAAGGTAATGTTTAAAATTATCTGTTGCATGATTTTTCCCTCCTAAAGCCCTTGGTCTTATACAGCAATAAGACCTACACTAAGCTTTATTCAAACCTCCAAAATAATAGGAGGTATAACATTAGTCATCCACAGTAAATGTAGTCATATTCTAAAATTAGAGCCCCGGTTTTCTACTGACACACTGTATGTCTATTTTAATACAAACAATCCAGGCAAATCCCATATACCTCTCCCATGTGTGGATTTCACTTCTAAGGACGGTAATAATTGCTGATTAAAATCAAATTCCAATCATAAATCTCCCACTAATCTCCTTCTTAAAGTGTGGATCTAGATTGGAATTCTACCTTCTGGCATCGGTACAGAAATCCAGCAGAGCTCTTCCTGAAGCGTAAAAGGCATTTGTCTTTTTTGCATAAACCAGGTGCATAAAAGCTGTCTTTATCCAAAATAAAACCATGCTAAATTTAATGTCAAAGAATAAAACAATTATCGTACATAAAGTTGACCAACTAGCTACTAATGTGTCCAACTGCCCTCACTTGTTCACAAAGATCATAACAGAAAATGCCACACATGCATTTAAAGTATATCTCAGCTGTCAACTGGTCTGCAAATACAAATGTTGTCAGTTAAAATAGATGTATTTGAAGATAATGATGCTGATGGTTATCAACATTACACGTAAAATACAACTAAATTAAATAAAACAACCCAGGAAAGCTGTAATGCACTAGAAACAAGACCACCCTTAGATACATCTAGACAAAAGGATGATGGTAAATAATTGAAGATGAGGCAAGATATTGTGAGACAGTTTTGATTTGTTTAAAAAAAAAAAGGTGTGATAAATAGAACGTATAGAATTGAGTATTATGTTCTGAATATCATAAATAAATAAATTAAATACATAACATTACATTAGTAATTAACATTAGTTTATTGTTGTTGAAATGGTGTAACTGCCATCTGACTGTGGTGTTATATTCCATTTTAGCAAGTGTTTATCTGCCTTTGAGGCCAAGAAGGAACCTGTAAGACCTAACCCTAACCCTGTTACTATAATGAAACTGATTTGAAAAGCTTTATGACACTAATACAAAAAATATTCTCTTGCACTGGACTATAACAAGACTGAAGAAAATCGTTTTGCTCTTGGGCGCAATATCTATGCACATATAATATGTTTTAATACATATATATTAGAAGCTCAAGTTGAATTCAATACAGGACAGCTGCTGAGAAGAATGAAACCAAGATATGATGAGAGAGGTTGCATCTGGTTCAGCTGCTGACCTATGATTACAGGAAGACTGTTCTCTGACCTGATCGTGTTGTTAAAGCTACTTGATCGTGTTCTTTTACAGTTGCTGTCCGGGCTGCAATCATCACACCTGCCAATTTTGCATGAAATCCTAAGATACACTAATAGCTTGCCTTTGCTGGTGGTAAGTACCTTCTGAGCAACCATAGGTACCTAGGCCAGCCCACGAGGCTGCTGTGCTTCACTATGGCTGGCATGATTTAGGTGTAATATTTGAAGTGCCACCCTTAATGATAAATTGTGTTTCCAGCTGTTGGTATTAAATGGGTGAGGTGCACTCCAACAATAGGTGGGAAGCAGGAAATCATACAAGGCCGCGCCAATTAGGAAATTGTAACCATTTCCAGCATCATGACACTCCCTAACGCCAAGCCCAGCAGAGTAGGCAGAGCTGGAAAATATTTCTAAATTTGATAATATACTACACCTAGTGCACACACTGAAAAGAGATAAACTCAAATGAATGTGACATATTGAAATAGTGGAGGGGGGGTGGGGGGGGGGATTTTCTTTTAGAGAATTTAAATGTACGCTGACAAGATATAAATATGAAAAGCTTAGTGCTTTCAGCAGTTTCTCACATTTGGTACTATATCACTGCCACCGCAAACTCTTGGGAATTACCTTCAGCACTCATCCTTTATTTATAGCAGGTTTGGACTCCATGTAATGTGTTGTGAATTATAAAAAGAAAGAAAGGTATTGTACTATAAATGCTGGAGAAAGTGATTCTGGTTTCTGACTCAAAGGCTCAAAAGATTTCCTACAAGCAACAATGTCTGTGCCCATCACTTGTACAGCCCAGTACCGCAATGGTAGATATATCTTTTGTTTGTTTGGCTTCTTTGTGTACGTAAGACCTACTAATTTATTTTAAAGAAGTTATTGTATACAGAGCCGACATGGAACCTAGCTATAAAAGTGTATTCTGGTTAGAGTTTTGCAGTCCAGGTGGTCAGCTTGAGTTTAAGCCTTGAGGCTCCACAGCTGTGAAAAGCAGGAAACCAAAGTTGTTGGGCATAGCCACTGGCGACACCACTGCATGTTTACCGAGGCCACAAGACTAAGCACTGCAGCACTACACCAGATTATAGGTTGCCAGCTTACTCCTTAGGACTGCTCATTGCCAGAGAGAAAGAAACTAAAAACATTTTAAAAGTCCCATTTATTATCTATTGCATTTTAAACATACACCACTCTGCATTGTATTTTCACTATATATTGAAAGTTACTAGTATTCAGTATCTGCTTCAAGTATTATTCACATAAGGAAGTAATGTGGGCAGTACACACCCTCTTCTGAGCTACAGAAACCTAATTTACTGCATCGTAAATGACAGAGTTGAAAATGGTATCTTGCTAAGCCTCTCGACTGAGTTACTTCTTAACCTCATAATGTTTAGACTGACATATATATAGGTCCACAAGGCAAACCCCACATGTTCAGACATGGTTTTCATCCAGCAATATCACACATCAGTATAAAAGTTTGTTAAAAAATCTGTGTCCGGCTTTTAAATAAAATGTGTTTGCAGCAGATTTAATGATTAACTTTTCTGTTACTAAAAAAAGACATGAAATGGAAAACGTGATCCAAAGTATATACATAAGTATGTTTTCAGTACATTAAAATGCATAAGATACAGTTACAGGATACAGTAGTCAGAAAATCAGTCATGTCGTTGCTACTTTGGCACTGAATATGGGTAGAATTAAATTTATCTCTGCAAAACAAATACGCTATTCTGTTCTACATTCCTTTTCCATATATATACTCCCTTAGAATGGATAGAGCCAGATTGCACAAGAGTAAGAATTCATGTCTGCATTGCAGGAAAGTGCCTGAAGTCTGAAAACAGGTTGTTTGTCACCTTCCCTACTGAAATAGGAATTGCAACTGTTTTAGAAGTGGATTCCACACTTTACAATAACAGCAGCAACAAACAACCTCCAAAAGCTGAGTAAACAAATCTTGCTTGGGCAGCTGAATGCCAAAAGTTCACCCCTTGAGAAGGTGCAATCCACACCTCAGCCTTCTGCTCATATAGAGGACGGTCACAAACTGCCTTGAGAAAAGGAATGCAAGACACAATTCCTCATAAATACAATTTCATACACCATGAGATGGCTTCAGAAAGCACATATTGTCCAAAATAAATAAATGAGGATAGAGCCCATGAAATTGATCAATAATTGTAAATAATGGGCCAACCTAATATCAATGTGGATTCCTTTCTACCCATACAAGGTCAGTATTTAAAGTTTCTTGTGATTGAATATGTATTTTATGACATATGCATTGCAGTTAGATGTATAATGGTCTGTATAATGGAAACATACTAGAAAGTAAACCATAATGCTAATTACAAACTATCTTTCTTCCCTTTCTTCTTTTCCCTCTCATTTTACCTATTGAATATCCAACACATTTGTATTATATGTCTCTCACAAATATGGTTTGCGAGTTGGCAGCACTCGGCCTTCGGGGAGGATCTTCATGTGTGAAGTGGCAATGGAGGCAGGCCATGGCCAACACTGGTTCTCATAAGAGAGAGGCTGCTACTTTATTGAGGACCCTCATCTAAATCACTCGGACCTATGTTCAAGTATAAAGAGTGAGAAAAGGGCATGAAAGGAGTGGAGCAGGGAACACACATAAAAACCCATTGGTGTCTCGTCCATTATTGAGATTCAGCAGACACAAGAATTTAAATAATATGGCAGTAACCTTGTAGTGGTAACTATAAACTTGCTGAGGGCTTGGGAAAGGTCATGGGTGTATTTGCCATGACTGGACATGCTGGTCCTTGCACAGAGATCTCAAAAGGGCAACTGAAACGGTTCAACTTTTAACAATGCTTGGTAACCTGCGAGGCTAAAGATCTCTAGTCTAATGTGAGAATGAATGATGTATAAACTGAAGATTCATTCTGTGAGTAAGCAACATTTCTGTCGCTGTAATACAATCTTTAGAAAGTGAGACCATATCTGCAACCTGCTTTTGCATGCATAACTGCTTGTCTTTCACAAATACCACCCAGCGTCCTTCTTAGTCTTATGTCCGAGCACTGTGACCTAGAGATTATCCAGTCTCCATGCTGATGCATCTGAGCTTTATAAGAAGGTAACTGTTAATGATAAATTTGTAGAATCACTGTGGAGTTGTAAATTATTGGATTGCTCTCCCATCCTGAATAAGAGACTCTCTTTGACCTCAGAGTTTGGGGAATAATTATTGATGACCCTCTAAAACTCCCATACGTATGACTGAAATGTAGCAATAGGTGACAAATACTATCATTTTTATTATTGTTTTTTGTTAACTGGATTTTTTCCTGAAGTTTGCTTTTAGACGAGAACTGGGAAAGCACGTGTGCTTAATTAATATTGCAGAACGCACTGTAACATAGCATAGGAAATTTAGCTGATCATTGAGTTAATGATTAAATCCTCTCTGATTCTTACACTGAGGTATCAATACTCAGCAGTTAAGAAGATTGGACTCTATCGAGGGCTCTTCAAATCTTCTCCAGCTCAATGTGTAAATGGTATAAACTTAGCACAAACAATTGCCTCTGAGTGCAGACTACAAACACAAACGGCCTCAACAAAAAAAGCGCTTTGAATTCTGAATTAACATTCTTCAAGCACAAGAACGTCCAATAGAAAGAACCTGCCCGTTATTCTCAAGTTTCCTAGCAAAAGAGGCGGCAAAGGATCAAGCGGACAAATAAGTCCTCATTTGTACTTAATCCAAAGCTACTTGTGAATAAAGATGGCAAGTAGGGTTAAACTGGTCAGGGCTAGGGAGTGTTTATTTTACTTATTTATTTTTTGAGGCGTGGGTTAGTCCATATAAGTGACATTGTGCATAATCCAGCCACCCCTTTTATCCTCTTTCCCTTCATATTTAAAATATAGTGTGTGTGCATTGAACACAGCAGACAACTGAATCTCAACTGAGTTCTCTAGGTCATCAAAAAAAAAAAAAAAAAAAAAAGATCAAAGAGCCCTTCCAGTCTATTCAAATGCAATTGCTCCCAAATCACATTGTGATGTTCTGTAGTTTTAAAGAATGGGTCACTGCTGTTTTATTGTGGAGAAGCTACCACTAATGAAAGGGACAATAAAAAGATTAGTGCTGCCAACCATGCAGGAGAAACATCACTTTTGGTTTAATTGCAGTGAACAAGGCAGATAGGGAAGCAGGGCAAACAAGGGACAAAAGAACAGGGTGCAAAGAAGGAGATAGAGGCTATTGACAAGGTATACTTTATCACAGTATAATGTCCTAGGTGGGCATGTTACCTTAATGGATGAGAAGCCAAGCTCAAGCCCAGGAATCATTACATGGAACTGTGTATCCTGTTCCTGCTCACACCAGTGGGTTCTCACAATTTGACACAGAGTGATAGAGCACTGTCTTAGGACATCGCAACTCAGGAAGTCTTTGTATGGATTAAGGTGTAGGATTGTGCTCCTGTGACTTTAGCCTGCAGTGGCATAAGCGTCCAATGGGACAAGTGACAAGTGACAAAATGCAACAGACACCGACAGAGGTCTACCAGGATATAAGTAAATAAAACACGGTTGTTTGTGGGAATTCATTCTGTGGCTGAGTTTCTTTCTTTCTGACACACAGGAACACGTGACATTCATATTTTGAAAAACACAAGGACTAGATGATGCCTCTTGAATGGGGGTATCCGTGTTTTGACAGTGAGTGAGAGTGTATGCACACATAGTAACTGTAAATGCATGCTGTGTTGCAAAGATCTGTATTTCTTTCAGTCCGTGCATCTAACCACTCTAGTCTATTTGGCTGCTGGTAATAAATCCACTGAAAATCCACTCTTAGGGAGAGATTGTTAGTGTCTCATGTGAATGGGACAGCAATGGTAGCAAACTTAGATTCCACTTACCAGGCCTGAACATGTTGATATGGCTGCTGATGAAGCACTGTGATTCCTTATAAATCCCTGATAGAAACAGCCGCTGAAAGTGGGCTCTTGCAGTGTGGTGATACCTTCTTTGCTGAGCGTCTGTACAGTAAAACCATCTGCTAACACATTGGAGGACCTTAAATCTAAGTACATCTCTGTTCCAAAAGCTGACAGCTGGTAGTGTACTGAGTCCTGCTCAGGCTGCAATGATCTCCTCTTTCTGTTGCTCTCCACTATATTGTGTGATAGGTAACGTCCCATGGAGTCAACTTCTATTGGTATCACAAACACATAATCTGGAAAATACATAAATAAACACATAAATACATACATGCACAACAGTAAAGGTGTTATAGGTACAAACAATAATTGAGCATCTTTACAGTGTGTTAAACGTTTTCTGTATCAATAATATTATTGTCCATTGCAGTTATAGCTTTATACATCCAATGTTAAATAAATCAGTTCCAGATTGCATGTGATACACAAGTTAAAAACAACTCATACCTGGAGCACTGTAGACTGTGTATAAAGAAGAAAAAGAACTGGAAATCTGAAACAGTGTAGGTAGAAATGTAATGAGATGATAAATGTCCCATACCTCTTTGATGAACTTCTTCGCACAAGCCTCCCTCCCTGCTCACAGATATGTGAGCAAAATACAACAGGAATAAACTACATTTTGAAATTAAGAACTTTCTTTTCTCTTTTTTTCTGTCGTTGATAAATCAGTGTGTGTCAGCTGGCCATAACTAAGGCTGGTTGCCAGCGGGAGCCAGCTACTGCTGTTATACACAGGATCCGGAGGAGGGGGTGTGCAGGATACCATATGCCTAGTTTACCTGGCGGAGCAGTTTTTGGAATTTAAAATACATTTTTTTGAATAATGCATTACACAATGAATGCATACTATTTGATGTAATATTCTGAGCTACACCATGAATAAACAATTATTATTATTACTGTTATTATTATTATTATCAAGTATAGTATATTTGCTTTATACACTTGGCATGTCCGACCACACGTTTAAAATGTTGCAATACTCGCGTTACTTGCATACCTATTCTGCACTTTTATATCTGATGCTGCACAGTAAATTGGCAGGAAAACAAGTGGAAGTACTAACCATGGTTCAGTCCACTGGTATCACTGCTTAAAGTAGATGAGACATAAAAGGAGCAACAAATCTGCAAGGTCTGCAAAATAGCAAACAGTGAATGATCAAACATACAATGTAACAGTTCTTAACGAAGATTATGCGAAAAAAATATATAATATATATTATTGCACATATAGCATAGACAGTTATAGTTATACTTTACAAAAATAAGAATCGGGAAGGAATTGATCACCTGCCTTCATTATATTCCCAAACCACAGGGTTGACAAAAACTTCACTGAACTGCAGCTGACTAACGGGATAGGTAAGGTCCATATCAAAAGGAAAAGGCAATCCATTGTGGCATGCATGCACCTCTTCTGTTACCTTCGCAATGAAAAACGTAAAAATAACCCTCGACAGCGCTCAATGCAAAGTCTGGACATTTTACTGGATTTGGCCTTTCGTTCCCCTTACTTGAAGTCCATAGAATCCATTGCATTTCATTGCAAGAGAAGTGCTATGATACCGAGGGCTGCAGCAGGTTTGCTCAGCTGCTGCTGCACAGTGACAGAGGGCTCTCGCTCACTCAGTACCGCAGCAGTAGCCGCTGCGGGAGACGAGCAGCGCGACCAATCAGCGCCGAGCATCCGCAGCGAGGTGTAGCGCAGAGAAAGCGGTCGCATCCGTTTAGCGCAGATGTCCGCAGTTCTGCGCAGGTCTGCAGAATCCCACCGCTCCCATTGGTGGAGCATCGCAGATCCTCGGAAACATACGCTACGGGAAAGCGACCAGTCTTCCAAAAAAACATTGACAGTAGTGGAGCTTGCAGATTTAGGAAGGAGTGTTGAGAACCTGAGACACATGCGACTGTGTGCACTTAAAACAGACAGCGTTAAAATATTCCAAGCAGTATTAGATTATTTTAAAATAACGACTATAACCGGTTCATGTGACATAAAGTGCCTCAAGTGCAATACTGAGTTGAGTATGCATGTGGATTCGAATGGCGTGTTCTTTGATCTTTATAAATAATGCATTCGAGTGTGCTTTGTTGCTTTGATTTGTTAACTTTAAGATTGAGGAAATGGAGACGTTTTAGCAGGTTTTAAGTAGAAATCGCAGACACACAGTCACACACACATAGATAAGCACACAATGACCACATGAACTCTCCCAGATTGTGTCAGCGACTGCCAGGTGAAATGTCCGGAAGGTAAATGTTTGAAAGATCATCTATCGCAAAACTACTGAGTACACCATCTTCTTTATTATAGCTTGGGGCTCCAGTCACAACCTGGATACAAGGAAGCTGTTATTTCCCTGTCTTGCAGCACCTGTTTGTAAGCTAAGCAGCACTACAAAGAGTATCACCTGAACAATGGCTCCAGTGCATCTCTCCACACTTAACTGTTTCTCCTCTCCCAATTATGTTTTAATTCAAAGTGATGAAAGCTGTGAAATACATAGAATCAAGCACTTCTTTCAGTAATTTAAGGACGATATTTGCATATAACTATGATCTGCAATTGATATTATCAATAATGTAATTGCCAATACTGTATTATATTCCATCTATAAAATCAAGCATGCCTTAGAGAAGTTATCATCAAATCTGTTTATTGAAAGAAAGCTGCCTCACATTTTGTGTTTACAGTCATTTTAGGACTTGGTGTCATTTTAAGCTTTTGGCATTCATCAGGTTCAATTTTATTAAAGTTCAAGCATCTTACATTGTTTAGTTTTTCAAGATAAAGAAATTACCTCATGAAACTCCATGACACCCTGGTAGTAGATTAAAGTGTCCAAAGCAATTACATAGAATATTTTAAAGTTTTAAATCAGATTAGATGTTTTACGTAACTAACTGTGCCCCATACAGATATCACTTTTGTGAAGAGAGTTTTCCACCTAGCTCCAGCTTGTGTTGGTTCTGACTCACTATGCCCACACAGTGACGGCAGGTTTCGGATTGACGCATATTGATTTCCCCATGAAATGCAAAAATTGGAGTTCAGCTTTATGCTTTTTCTTCTATGTGGTTATTTACCAGATGGTCCTTGTTTACAAATATTGTTTTCATCTTTTCTCTGAAGCAATCTCCTAATTAAGGAGGGTGGAACAGCTGCAGTTCTGTTGTAACTTCCCCGAAAGGCCTCCTGTATGCTTGACAGAAAGGAATATTATGCTGACAAATGATTTCATCTAAGCCTAGCATCTTCATCAAGTAGCCAAGAAAGTAAACTCAGCATTCAACTACCTTCAATTGTTCAAATGACTGCTGTTATCTGAATGAAATGTACAGTATTGGTGTGACTGCAAATGTTTTCATTTTTGTAGGCTCTTTATCACCTTATTGGCCTTACTGTTTTGAAAGTAACCAAAACAAAGATTTTGACACTGCTCAGGAATGTTTTAAAAAACTATAACGGTGTCTGAGATATATTGCTGCAGTGGCCTACCTATGTCAAGTTAATCTTTAAAGCAAGTGAATGTGTAATTATATGTCAACAGTTGGTTAAAATGTACCTTCACCCACTTTTCAACGTTTCAAGTTTACCGACTTGAATAACTCTTCAAAAACATTCAGGCAATCTGCTCTTGTAGTGCTTTGTGATGCAAAGTCCAGGCCTGGAGTGCCTACTAAGAAATCATCTCAATATGCATGTATTTATACAAAGCAGCTATAGATGGCCGTTAATCCAGCTACGATTTGCATTACAAATACTTAATTTGATTCTTTATGGATTATACGTAATTTCTGTTGTTCACAAACAATTTCCATGTAATTTTTTGGACTGCACATATATTTAATCTGAACTTGTAATGACACTATTGGTTTTGTGTTACCAAATTCCAAAGCACTAAGGTTAATCTTTTTAAAGGAAATTCGGTAAATATTTCAGAAAACTTAATTTACACGTATTTACGTACTTAGCGTACTTACAGTATCTGCTCTTCATTATATTTAAATTGTATTTTAATATGTACATTTTAGTATTTCCTATTTTGGGTTCTGGGGTTCAGATGTTTGATGTATTACTTTGTAATGTCTACAACTTCTAAAACAAATCTGAAATTTGCTTTATTTAAAAACAAATATCTTCATACATCATTCAGCATTATACCATATATGATTTGCCATTCAAACATTGTTGAAATTAAACCTGCATTTAGTGTCCAATGACTGCAATGCAAATTCTTATATAGTAAGAAAAATGCCATGTGTCAGATGCACTTCCACTGCATTTTGAAAGATGTGCTGTGAGCTATGCTTACATAGAGATTAAAATAAAAGGAATGACAAACAAGATTTTAAAGATAAAGAGCATGTGTCAGCACCATTGTCCATCAAATTGATACTGGTTATGTATAGTACTGTAGTTATAGCTGGTTAGGTTTGTTTAGTTTGTATAGTGATATTGAGCAAACATTCAATCTGTTATATCCAAGAGGAACTGAGGTCAACTCACCATGAACATTTTTTTTTCTTTTCCTGAAATATTACTTTGTTGTTGTACATAATTTGCTTGTTTTGTTTGTTTGTTTTCCTTAATTTGTGTGCTGTGGTAGTGATCTTCCTGAGGCATTAGATCTGTTGCCAGTTTTGACTCATGGCTCCCTGTATCTGTAACTAATTTATGGTTGGTTGTTTCCTTGTAATTTTATTACAAGTTGTATCTATAAGGTCTTGGTCAGGGATTTTTGCTGTTTTCTGCAATTTTTCTGTAGATTATTTTGGGCATCCAGACTGAGACATGTGTTCAGTGGTTGCCACAGTGGCATGCTTTGCTTTGTCTGTCACTCAGGATCCATATGACTTCTTGATCTCTGTATTAAAAATATTGCATGGAAATTGTTCTCATCACAATGCTTCTGAAAACAGAAACATGTCCATGGTGAAGGGTATGCTTATTTCACACTGCTGCCGTTTTTGTTTTTTGTTTTTAGTTTTTTTCCAGTTCATTGATTCAGCAAGGCGTTCCTCAGCTCTGTCCCTTAACAACTACAGTCCAAGGGGTTTTAACTGGTCTCTTTAAATTATTATTTTTGAATTTAGCAGATGCTTTTAATTCAGAGCAAATTAGAGCCTTTAGGACGAACTATGCATCAAGTGCTTACGCAGAGACATTTAGAGTAGGATTTGATCTTACTTTTCATCTGAAGGACAGAACACAAGGAGGTTAGCTTTCTTCTTTAAAATAACACACAATGAGCCAGTGGGAATATTCATGTTTGAACTAAGAACCGCCCACTAACAAATTCTTTACCTTAACATCTAGACCACCTATTCCGTTTATGGCTGTGGGAAAAGTTTAACTTGGTTGAATTAAGTGAATAATTAGTTTCATTATATAATTAAGAGCTCAGGTTGAAGATAATTGATTTAGTAAGTGTTCTGTACTAACACAGTCAACTCACAAATTCATTCAGACCCTTGATTAAGTGTAACAATAATAGAATTTTGCAAAAAATACAGGTGAATGACTATCAATATTGTAGGTATCAAAAGCATACCGGTCAAACATACCAACGTATATTTCTACATCCAAAATGGTCAGATTTATTGATATCTCAGCAATCCATTTATTTTGTTTTTCCAAATACTTCCAAATAGTTGTCATATTTGGCCACAAAACGTAGTCCCTATTGACTTGAAAGTAATTTAGCTGCTTTTTGTCTGATTCAAGCCTCTTTGTTTCATACATGAAGACTAGCAGCATATTTGCCCCCCAGGAAATGTAAGATTATGTTGAGAATGTGATACCAATATGAAGCATGGAGGCAGATCTGTTTTGGTTAAGGAAAATAAAATCTATAAGAAAGGACTGCCACTGCATTTAAAAATGACAAATCTGTGCTTCGGAGGGGTCTTTTAACATAGTTAGTGAGTAGAGAACAGGCTTATTATTATGGCTATCCTGCTTAAAATAACATCCATATTCTTGATTTGTTTAAGAAATCTGTATCATAAGAACTATGGGAAAGCAATATACATTAACAACCACTTGTTAAAGGTTAATACTATGCAGAACCTCTGTGAATATACCAATTATTTCTGTGGTTTTCGTATTTATTCAGCCTAAATAAGAAAATCTGTTTTTGGAATAGAACAAATCTTTATATATGTATAGATGTTATCAATTAATGAAAATGCATATTTATTTGGGATTATGTGACAGTATTTCTGATATAATCTCAGGTCATAATCCATGACAGTGAGATCACTTGTGCTACTGTGCCAAGTTTCAAGAGTTTGAGATTAGAACCTTTTGAGTTTTTTGATATTTAGGATTGCTTGCATACATTGGACAGTAATAGTCCTGCACATGTAATTCCATTAATTGCTTCCTAAGTGGATGACAAAAACATAACCCTTCAACCTTGTAGCTTCACAGACTTCATTTATCTCTTCAATTGTAACAGTAAAATGTCACACCTGAGGAACAAAAATAATTCCAGTTGTTACTAGAGTTTCAACGTGTAAGTTCTGAACATTTTTCTGAAATCAAGTCAAAATTAAATGAATGATTCTTTAACATGTAATATATTGTTGTGCCATTTGTTCATTGCTTGAAATGCAGACTGGAGTGTTGAAATTTGTGAATATATAAAAATAAATGGAGACGCATGTGTTTCGTTAAGCCAAGGGTCTCCAACCTACCAGTATGGTTATCTACAGTTACCTAACTGAACCAATTACTGGCTTAGTCAAGATTAATGTGATCTTTATCCACTGATTGGAGACACCTTTAAGACTTGAGGGATTGGGTATATTCTGGACTAGAGTTGGAGACCTTGATTTTAAGGTATTAGATACCAATATATATTTATTGCTTTAATATATATATTTATAAAACTTGGGCTTTATAAGAAGAATTGTGATCAGTCATGTTGTTATTTACTATATGTTTCATACTGGGAATAAGTTGTTTGCGTCTAAATATTTAGCCTATATTCTGTAGTGATATTGGACAGTCTGCTTGCAATTTTCTACTGTTCTGGTTTTTGCAATGAGCTTAGAAATCTCTTTCATCAGTGCCTGTTGAAAGTCAAAGTTAACATGATAAGAATATTGATTGCACACTGCAAACAGTAATGAGACAGATTAGACTTTCTATGTATTGATGTATGTACTTCTTTCTGATTTTTTTTAACAAAGGATTATTGCATCTGTCTTTGTTTACATTTCAGTGATTTAAATTATTATTTACACATTAAATAAAATAATGATGATGACTGCCTTGGAACAAAAGCTCAGTA
Source organism: Amia ocellicauda (assembly GCF_036373705.1). Lineage (NCBI taxonomy): Eukaryota > Metazoa > Chordata > Actinopteri > Amiiformes > Amiidae > Amia > Amia ocellicauda. The sequence goes on along the minus strand of NC_089858.1, from coordinate 21,174,351 downwards.
AATATGGCACAATTTTGCAATTATTAAGGGATTTCAAATGGGATGCCTGGAGATCAGGAAAGAAAAGAAGTAAAGGCACAGATGTGTATTAAATAGTGCCTTTGGATCTGATAAGGCTGTAGCTAATCACACACAATTTTCATCTTAATCCAGGATCAAATCCTCTTTCTAAGCATTGTGAAGCACCACAAAAGATGTGTTAATGCTCAGAATTCAAACTATACTGCAATATATTTTTGGTTAGTTTGTTAACGAAAATATTAATATTTCAACAGAATGGTTATGAAACTAGAACACTGGTCAAAATGTCCATATGTGCATAGCAGATATCATGGCAATAAAGTGAGTATAAGTTGCCTCTTTCATTTTAATGGAAATAATTATAAAAGATTGCATGCTTTAAATGTCATCACTCAAGCAAGATGTTAGAATAATAGGACAGCTGTCTTTGTTGAATCAACGCTTGTGGGTTAGACTTAAGATCCATTATCCATTATAAGTGTCAAAATTATTGGCACCCCTAAGGATTCTTATGCATCAAATCTAACAAAATTATATCTGCATTAACATTCTACTTTTTTAAGTACATCTCAGTCTTCAGGAACTTTGATGTGGCTTTCCATGACTGGTATAAAAATTTGGTAACATGCATGTAAAATCCATTTCTTATCCATCACCATGGGGAAAGGCAAATAACTCACAAATGAAAATGGACAAACAGTTGTTGACCTTCATAAATCAAACCTAAATATATAGGACTTACCACAATTAGGGCAATAATTTAGCACAATGTAGAAGATGGTTCAGGAGGCAAAGAAGAATCCAAGGGCCACAGTTGGAGAATTACAGAACTCAGCTGTGCCACCTCCATGTCAATAATCTATATGGAACCAACGAATGTAAGCGACTGGAGTTTGCTAAACTCAAACAGAGTGCTGTGGTCAGATGAGATAAAAATAGTTATTTGGCCACGTACACAAGCAGCGATTTTGGTGTATGCAGGAAATAACCTCTTACCTACTGTAAAATAGAGTGTTGGATCTTTGATTTTATGGGGCTGTATTGCTTCCGCTGGTCCTGGGGTCCCTTGTTAGGGTCAATGGTATCATGAACTCTGCCAAGAACCAGGACCTTTTAGCCTCCTTGGTTACCTGTGGATCTTCAAACAAGACAATGGCCACAAGTGCATATCAAAACCCATAAAGAAATGGTTAATTTTCCACAAAATAACATTCTGCAATGGCCATCTCAGTCTCCGGACTTGTATCCCTTTGAAAACCTATGGTTTGAATTAAAGAGGACAGTCCATAAGGATATCAACGATCTGAAATTATGTTGTATGGAGCAATGGTCTAAGATCCTTTCCAATGTCTTCTCCAACCTCATAGCAACATATTATAAGGGTTAGTGCCTTTATTCTTGCAAGGGGAGGGTGCCAATAATTGTGACTTAATTGTTTGGAAATACATTTATAATTTGAGAAATGTGTTAATTTAAGTGGATTTCTTTGAATCATTAATAGAGTACAATATTTAATTAATGTAGCCAAGTATACAAAAACTCCCACGTCAGGGATCTGTGTTTTGGCGTAGCAGTTTGTCACTCTGCTGGTGAGGCTGTTTGGAGCCGAGTGCTCTGTGTTATACCTGGTGTATGTACGTATAAACTGTATAATTCAGTGGCAAACAAATTTAAATAGAATTGAGGACAACTGCTTTAGGAGACCACCTGGAAAATATAAAAAATATTTTCTTATAAGCCTATTTTTTTGTAAGTAACAAGGATAAAATAGAGCAATGTATTCAAGTCACCTTTTCCAGGTATTAAGATTAATGAGCAAGTGAGAACGGTGAGAATTGCTTTCTCAGACACATTCCTGGTCTAAGCCTCTTAATCACAGTTTAGATGATGTGATCAGAAAGCATATTATTTGGCTGGAGTCCAAACCATCTGGGAATCCTTGGTAAGAACCTAAAAGAGAGCTGAAGTAGGACACACCAAGATGAGCCGCATCCAAATTCTACCTGAAAACTCAGTGTAGGTGGCCCTCAGGCCTCTTGAACAGGATCCAGCACCGGCACCTGGCTTTTCCCTGGATGATTGCCAGCTCTACATATTGAGCTTGACTCTTTGTGAATGACTACATCTCAACCCAGATTTAGGCTCATCTCTCAGTTCATCGTTGCCTTCTATTTTTCTCCATTCATGCTAAATCCCCAATGAAAGACATCTACACAAAAATAACTTTGCTTTGGTTTTCCAGCAGATTTTTGTCTTTTCTTTATTTACTGTCATTTGCTTTCCTTTCTGACTTAGTGAAAGAACAAGAGATTGTTTTCCTCTCTGTTGTATTCTTGGGTCAGTGGATCTGTTTTCAATCACAGCTGTGCCCTCTTAGGGATAAATCCATGCTTCCACCTTATATTCTTACCATCTTTGTAGCAAAACTATGACTGGGGTCTGTGAAATGAGAATAGTCGGTCTAAGATTTTGTTTTTCAAGTGGTGTTAGCATTATATGCCATTCCTAAGCCAATGTCAAATGTGGGTTGTTGTTTTTTATTTTCATTTAAGTTGCGGTCCTTATGTTTTCAAATTGTGGAAATAAGAAAGTGCACAAGAAGGCAAATAACTGAATAGTTTTGTGAAAAGGGTGTAATTTGTACAGAATGTATGCCTTTTATAAACTTTATATTCTGAAACTAGAGAGCACAAAATTGTCTTATGGGCTGGCTAAAGTAAAACAAATACACAAAACAATGACCCACTTTATCATATTGTATTAATAACATCAAAACCAAGTTTTGTCCCCTGCGTAAAAACATATTTTCAGTCAGTGACATACCCCACAAGAGTAAACTTCATTCAAGAGACACTGTATCATGCATGTTCCTGAAAATGGGCATTAATCACAATGCCTTCCCTAATGTGATAAAACACATAATATTGTGTAAACTCAGCTGTTTTTCATTGGTATTTGTACTTTTTTCCTGCCATTTAACCAGACTTAAATTATTACTATGGTAATTTAACCACTAAACTGGCATGCAGTCATTTTAATTGTGCATTAAAATCATATTGAGTAACATTTATTATTTGTACAGTCATATAATTCCATTACTAGTTCCAGACTTAATAGCAGAGAGAGAGAAAAAAAATAAAGTACAAATAGCTGGATGTTTATATTGGTAATTTAGAAAACTTAAAGGGTATCTTTACTTTGTCTCATATAATTACATATAATTTTTCTGGAGACATGATTCATTGAAAAGCATTCATCAAGACTTTTTAACAATATTATAAATATCACTGAGAAAACAAATTATGATTCTTTCTTTTCTCTCCTGTTGAAGGAACAAAATGGTGACACGTTGGAGACAACGAATGTGGCTCTTCCCTAATTACATATGTAGATAATTTGTAAACCCAAGCTACACTTGTATACTGTCATGACAATCTTGTTTAAGAATGACCTATATTTGCCAACCTTTCATGATTGTCCTGCAGTCTCCAAGAATTACAGATTAGTCTCCAGGACAGTACTGGAGGCAACCCAAGAGAATTATCCTTTGAAGAAGTAATCAAATTCCTTATGAAATTGTAATTAAGATTTATCTTCTACTACTCTGTACTTTCATACATGAATGTTAAACAAATTAACTTGTGCTTCTCCTCTCTAACCAATGTATTTGTACTATAGGTTTCAAACTAGGGTTAAGGTTTGGGATGGGGTTCTATCTATTCCTAGGGCTATTAATGACAAGTCTCTCACACTAAACTTTAACACTAATCTCAAGTAAGGTATAGGATATGGGATAGATTGCAGTTATGTTATGAATGGTCTTATGATTACATATAAATTAGTCAAGTTAGAATGTGAAACATTGTTTATTAGGAATTATCACCTTTGAATATGATCATTTATGGTGAGTTATTTATATTGTTTGTTTGTTTGTTTGTTTTTACGTTCTTTCCTAAATAGTTTTAAAGGTGCTCTATGCATTAGCTATAGAGAGACAGTTCCTGAGTAAATCTCTCCATTTGGGTTTTTTTCTTCCCACAGTTTCAGCGTGCCATAAATCAACCCAAACTGTTTTAGAACTGGCAAGCTCATATAGCACCCTCCTTATCCTATAAATGTTACAAATGTCAGTTCAATCACCCCCACTTTCAGACGTTTGGTTCATCAGGGTCTGAACATGAAGGCTCAGAGAAAAACCATGCATTCCACAGATCTTCTTTAAACCAGGAGACTCCCTTGTGGTGTTAACCACCCCGGCATGTGCTTTCTATGGACACAGTGGCCACTGGTCTAATCAATATCCGTTGGTATAATTAAAGACTAGTCTGGAAAAAGTCTCTTCCGTTGTATTTCCTATGCTCTATTTTTTGACAAATGTGCCACTACACCAGGGCTGTACCACTTTCTAAAAGAGGAGAATTGCTCTTTGATGTCGGGCTATTTTTCGAATTTGCATTTGTAAACAACATAGATGTTCCATCTGTTTAGTGACAGGCAGCAATCCAAGTATTTTCTATTCTTCCTAAAATAAAAAAGGTGCAAAGATAGTTTCCTTTGGTATAGTTAGGAATAGGAAATCAAATAGAATGATAAACAAATCCTACAAATATTTTCTGGCTCTCTATATAAGTATTTACATCATGGTAAGATCTCTGATATGTTGTATATTTGGATAATGGGCATTTACAAATTTACCAAGTGGATTTTAAGATAAAAGGTTGTTGGTATTTTCCATAAATTGTCTGTTCATGGTTCACTTTAAGTCAGTCCTTTATGAATAGAAAACATTTTTTTAATAAGAGGATATTGCAAAATAATTTATATCTATAAACTTAATTTATGTGAGGAATGTATTCTGCCAAAAGACTGTGGTATGTGAATACTGTTTTTTGCTTTGCTGTTTATTTTTCTTTTCTGTCTGGAGTACACACTGCTTCTTAGTAAAACCACACTTGAATTCAGCTTGATGGCATATTCAAGTTAGCTTATTTTCTGAATCAAATCATTTTAAGCTAATGTTTCTGTAATCCATTCACCCATGGCACAAATTTGAGTTGAGTTGTCCTTTTAAATTAATTTTATGTAAAACAATATACTGAGGCACTGTATACTCAAATTATTGTTCTGCATGCCAGGAGGTGCAGCCTAATATTATGGTCATGACACATAAAGTGAAAGGAACATTTATTTTCTGTGGTTTAATTAAATTCTACATGTTTTTGACTTGCTATTAAGGATAACACTAAATTCTGTCATTTCTTCCCTTTAAATAAACAATATTGATTCTAACAACCTTCAGACACAGCAGTGGAAGGCTCCTTCAAACCAAACAGCCAAATGTGAAGGCATTGCGAGCACCAGAAATAGAGGAGATAATGACACCTGCTCGAAACTCGTATCTGCCCAGCAATATGTCTTTCCTTGGGTAAACATTCCTTCCATTCTTTCAGCCCTCGGCACATAGCACTAATAATCTCAAAATACATGTATTTATTTAGTTTGTTTTTTTGGATATCATATTCCCCTTTACAGTGAAGAACAACACATGAAAACGCTGCAGCAAGTAATTATACAGATTATGTTTTGTAAATTTAAGGAGATTAGTAATCTGTGATTATACTCCCTTTTCCACCCACCCACCAATAGGTTTACTTAATGCATGAAAGGACACCAATGATAATCCTTCAGGAGTCCTAGATCTTCCTGGGCCTTACTCACCTAATGGTCCACTTTGATTCCTCATTTGAAAGTGCTTAACTGCAGCTCGAATTTGAGGCTGAAGATTGTATGGGATTGAAGTTCAAATAAAGAAGAATGCTACATAGCATCTGCGATTAAGAAGAATTAGCCAGGAGCTTGTTTGAATTTACCAACTAAAAATATAGAAACAAGGAACATATGATCTCACAGTGTTTGATGACTAAAAAGAAAGAATATGGTCTCTAATGTGGATGTTTGGATCATTTTGGTACCATTGCAATCACCAAAAGATATAGTATTGTTTCAAACTTTTGGAGTATAAAAGTAAATATTATACATTAATGTATTTATGTTTCTTTCTTGCTTTACAACTTTAATAGTCTATCTGATTGTGCTGTATTTCCACAGGTTATCCTTGATATATGGATTTGAGAGTTAATTTGGGAAACTATACTTCTAATGTGGCTGTTCTATATTTTAGTTAAAATGTTGCTTTGTATAAATATCTATCATGTTGTCACATTTTAACAAATATATATTTTAACTTTTTTTTGTTTCTTTATTGTCTTTATTTTTGTTGTTGTCATTTATGTTACAAATCTTTGCAAAGAAATAGTGGAATGTTTGAGGTGTCCATGGATTAAATGGTATGAATATTAAATTCATGTTTTATTTTTTCTAATAAAAAAGAAAATAGTATGGACACCATTACCATTTCCTGAATTTAAATAATGTATTAATAGAAGTTGAGCAAGCTGTCCTAATTGTGGTGAAGGGTATCATTGATAGCATAATGAACATAATAATACATAATTAAGTAGCTTCTCCATTCAGCTTTGTTTTTAAAAACCTTGTTGTCTATTTTGACACTTACGATGAGTTTCCAGGCTTCGGATGGGCCCTGAAACTGATGCTGTCATGTATTTATTGCCTATGCAGAATGAATGGGATAGTATCTCTTGCACTTTGCTTTCTCTCCAATGAGAGTATTCTTCCCAAACCCCCAGAATGGAAACAGGGCCCCTTTGTAGTGTTGCACATGCACTGAAAAGACCATCTTGTATATCTTTGGAAAAATGGTTACAGCAGCTCTGCAGGTTGAATAGGATTTAAACGGATCAAGAGCTGGCCAGAGGATTCTTATGGAGGACAGAGGGACTTACCATTGATTTGTGTGGGTCTGAGTCATGATGGGCACACTGGGAGCACACAGTGGATGCCTGCAGGTGTCCTTTGAAAAGAGCAAATACTCACTGGCCTTTCTGGATGCTTCTCTAGCTCCCAGGTTCATCAGTACTTTCATTAGTTGTGTTTTCCCAGAAGGCGCTGTGTGAAAGTGGCCTTTGGGAACCTCATCGAATTAAATCCCCAAAAGGTTTCTCTAATAGCACAGTTTGCATCATCCGGTTGGTTCCAAGTGGCACTTTTTCTTCTTTCAGCATAATCTATAAAGACAAATCAACTTTAGTTTCCCCTAAAGTGTCCCTTTTGGCTCTCTATTATTCCTGTTACATACTGCTGTCAATCATTCAAAAATAAGTATGTGCTAATAAATGTCTCTTCTTGTGGGAGGGGGGATAATGGGAATTGCACAAATCTGTACAGATAACACCTTGTAAAACATAAGATTAGCTTTCAGGAGAAGATTTCCTATATATAAATGCTTCCTGTTATAATATAATTTCCTGTATATTTAAATCCATATTCCCAAAACACACATCTCAACTTCCCATTAGATATCTTCATATCCTTTCCCCACTGTGAAACAATGATATCAGACAAGGTAATTTAGAGAATGAGAAAACCACCATTCTTAAAATTGTCTGTGCTGCTCTAAAATGCGTTTGCCATCTGTATTAACTTTTGCTTTCAACAATAATACCTATTATACAGCATTGGTGAATATCAGTAAGAAAATAATAGGATATATATTTTACTACTGCATTTGTTATTTTGGTGAAAATTCTGAATTTCAATTTTACTTTAATTTTACTTTTTAACATACGAAAAGTTTATTTTCCATCCATCTGTCAACATTTTACTCATCCCTATATAGTTTACGCAGTGCTGTCACAGTTAATTCTTTTCAACAGATTACGTTTATAGTCATGGGTGGTTTGATAGGAACTGTTCTGGTAACTAATGTGACATAACAAGAAAACAGCCTGATACACTTAAAGCATTTACCACCAAAACGTGAGTTGCTTGAACTCCTATCATCTAAAACACACCACTTCTGCTGGTTACTTCAACATCTGAATGTAGACCTCACATGCATTTTTGGATTGGTTGTAACTGCAATAAATGATATCACACTTACTCCAAATGTTGTGGTAAACATGTGTACGTAACTCTGCCAATTGTATGTGATACACTCTCAAATGTATTCCCCCAAGAATATAAAATATTCCATGTGTAGGAAACCCGTAGATACTATAAAATGTTTCCAACTGCAGTTGTAACTATTAGGTATACTAAATTCACTACTTCAGCTTTCCTCAGTTAATCTTTACAATTAATATTATCTGGATTATCATCACAGTGATTCTTCAAGACAAGTGGAGTGATGTCAGACCCCATGTACACAAAGGGCACTGTTACACATGACCTCAACAAATGCATCACCACACTTTCTTTAGAAAGTCCCATTTTCCATAACCACTGTCATTCCTTTGGTCAACCCACCTCACCTACCTCTGTCTATCTATAACGATAGGTTGTGAATGCAACCCCAGTTATCTGAAAAAGGATGCACTGCCCAAGGGGGAGGGGTTTCTGTGCACTTCCATAGGAACCCGAAATCGTCACTCAGAACTGGTCCCTTCCCATTTCCTGTTCTATAAAACGTGATGTCAGCGCAGGTTCGTCCTCTTTTGCTGGGAGCCAGGACTCCTGCATGACCTTGCAACCCTTGGGCAGTGCTTCCTTTTTCAGATAACCGGGGTTGCAATCGCAACCTATTGTTATCTTTCAAGTCAGAACCACTGCCCAAGGGGGAGGGGTTACTGTATAACAAAACTGTTGCAAGGGAGGAGGCAGTGAGCTGATAAGGGAGCCTGCCCCGAGGTGCTCAATCAAACAAGCAATATGTATCGCGTGGCAGCAGGAACATTCATGCTGCCTCCACGCAGCACAGGAGCATCGTAATCAACTTAACAGTACAGAGCGGAGAGCTCCACTGTGCTGACAACTTAAACTGTCATACAAACCAACTATTTACACCATGGGGCGTAGGGACCAACTGCGCCACCCGCAGAACACAGGAGTGGTTGACGCCTGCTGATTAGACCAGCTAACGCAGGGAAACATTAGCTCTACTGTGATGACAAATTAACTAAATACACAGTGGAACACGAGAGCCCGCACAAGTGCTTACCTCTGAGGACAGCAGCAGGGGTCTCTTGCTCTATGGCCAGAGTCAGCCACAGACCTGCTGACCAAGGAACTATGTACACAGCGAGGTAGCAAACTCCAGCGCCAACAGCTGGGAACAGCAGCACTGAGCTCCATTCTACACATATTCAGAACGGTGCCACAGTCCTGCTGTTTTACACATGTTATATATATATATATATATACACTCACCTAAAGGATTATTAGGAACACCATACTAATACTGTGTTTGACCCCCTTTCGCCTTCATTGCCTTAATTCTACATGGCATTGATTCAACAAGGTGCTGAAAGCATTCTTTAGAAATGTTGGCCCATATTGATAGGATAGCATCTTGCAGTTGATGGAGATTTGTGGGATGCACATCCAGGGCACGAAGCTCCCGTTCCACCACATACCAAAGATGCTCTATTGGGTTGAGATCTGGTGACTGTGGGGGCCAGTTTAGTACAGTGAACTCATTGTCATGTTCAAGAAACCAATTTGAAATGATTCGACCTTTGTGACATGGTGCATTATCCTGCTGGAAGTAGCCATCAGAGGATGGGTACATGGTGGTCATAAAGGGATGGACATGGTCAGAAACAATGCTCAGGTAGGCCGTGGCATTTAAACGATGCCCAATTGGCACTAAGGGGCCTAAAGTGTGCCAAGAAAACATCCCCCACACCATTACACCACCACCACCAGCCTGCACAGTGGTAACAAGGCATGATGGATCCATGTTCTCATTCTGTTTACGCCAAATTCTGATTCTACCATCTGAATGTCTCAACAGAAATCGAGACTCATCAGACCAGGCAACATTTTTCCAGTCTTCAACTGTCCAATTTTGGTGAGCTTGTGCAAATTGTAGCCTCTTTTTCCTATTTGTAGTGGAGATGAGTGGTACCCGGTGGGGTCTTCTGCTGTTGTAGCCCATCCGCCTCAAGGTTGTACGTGTTGTGGCTTCACAAATGCTTTGCTGCATACCTCGGTTGTAACGAGTGGTTATTTCAGTCAAAGTTGCTCTTCTATCAGCTTGAATCAGTCGGCCCATTCTCCTCTGACCTCTAGCATCAACAAGGCATTTTCGCCCACAGGACTGCCGCATACTGGATGTTTTTCCCTTTTCACACCATTCTTTGTAAACCCTAGAAATGGTTGTGCGTGAAAATCCCAGTAACTGAGCAGATTGTGAAATACTCAGACCGGCCCGTCTGGCACCAACAACCATGCCACGCTCAAAATTGCTTAAATCACCTTTCTTTCCCATTCAGACATTCAGTTTGGAGTTCAGGAGATTGTCTTGACCAGGACCACACCCCTAAATGCATTGAAGCAACTGCCATGTGATTGGTTGGTTAGATAATTGCATTAATGAGAAATTGAACAGGTGTTCCTAATAATCCTTTAGGTGAGTGTATATATAGATAGATAGATAGAGAGAGAGAGAGAGAGAGAGAGAGAGAGAGAGAGAGAGAGAGAGAGTGAGAGTGAGAGTGAGAGTGAGAGTGAGTGGGGTACAGGCCAGACTCATGCAACACAATGCATATTGAACTAATTATATACAGGGCGCCCTCGTAAGGCAACATACCTGGAGGCTGCATGATAGACCCTGGGAACACATCGACAGGGCTGTCAGAAAGTCCAGGATCAGCTTGCGTGGGTGCTTGACTGGAAGGCATAGTCCAGTGGAAGGGAAGACACGGTTCAAATAGTGGAAAATCAGGAGCCAGAGCCCATAGGCTACTGGGGCTCGACTGCAGCCAACACTGGGTTCCCAATGGAAGGGATCAGTCCCGTCACGTCCAACCTGTAGAACCAAATGTAAGCAGCGATGCCCAAGCTGCAGCCGCACAAATGTCTGCCAAGGGGGCACCTTGAAAAAGTGCCCACGATGTGGCAACGCCTTGAGTTGAGTGGGCCACCAGGTGTTCAGGCACCGGGGTCCCGGTGAACTCGTTGGCCATGGTAATGGTGTTCACAATCCAATGTGAGAGGCATTGCTTTGAAAGCGCCTGGCCCTGCATCCGTGCTCCATAAGACACAAACAGTTGGTCTGGGCGCCGAATATCCTTAGTGCGTTCCAAATAGCACCTGAGGGCTCGTACAGGGCAGAGCAGATGAAGCCGACTCTCTTGCTCTGAAGCAAAGGGAGGAGGATGAAAAGCCATCAACTCAATAAGCCTGTTGACATGGAATGGAGACAGCACTTTCGGGAGGAACGCAGGGTTAGGCCGTAGCGTGACCCTGGAGCCATCTCCCACAAAACAGACACACGTTGGGTGTATGGACAGGGCATGTAACTCGCTCATGTGTTTTGCAGAGGTGATTGCCAGCAAAAACACAGTCTTAAGTGACACTAGCTTCAGCTCAGCTGAGTTCAGTGGCTCAAATGGGGCTTGGAAAAGTGCGTCCAGCCCTACATCAAGGCACCATGCGGATGTAACCCCTCAAAATATTATAAACTAAGGTTAAGGTGTGGGTTATGATTTTATAAGAAGGGCTGCGCACTCCTCTTAATTCATTTTGAGCCTCAATAATTCATATTTCAAAACCTCAACATTAATCAGAGAAATAAGAAAATAAGCAACTATATACAGTTTATGAGTGTATTTGCATTAAAATCATAACAGGCTTCACATACAGTTTCTGTCATTTACATTGGGTAATTTTCACATAGACCCTTCACCAAACATGCCCTTCAATGAGGTAAAATAAAAAAATAAAAACGTATAGTTGTGCACAACACTAGAATACCTCCGGAGGACTTTTAAAAGAGTCCTTATTTTTGTGAAGCACTTCCGGTAGGCACACAATGTTGAGAGTGAAGTTTTCCGTCTTCAGCCAACGAAATGCACAAATACTGTAACCTAAAAGAAATATTAAAATACAAAATCCAGTGCTATACAAAGGCACTTCAGAACACGGCGTCTCACATCAACTCTCCCTCTGCAGTTCTGAGTTTCACGTCATCAACAGAGTGCACAAACTTATTAATATCCAATAATTTGAAAGGAAACTTAAGTATTACAACATGGACACTACAACACTGCCACCATTAGTATAACACGTGGATAAGAAATCAAAAAAATGGCGCACAGTGGACAGGATTAGTTATCCTTTTGTTAAAGGTAACACAGGTTATAAAACATTAAGAAAACAAAAATATTAAAGATTAAAAAAGTTTTACAGTTTAATACATTAAATTGGTATATTGTAATTCTATCCCTCAACACGTGGGATTAGAACTTACTATCAAACAAAATCAGTTTAACTTGTAATAAACACTTATTAAAACTTCCCCTTTCAGAATATAAAAAATAAGAAAAATATTTATAACAAAATATAATTTCTTACCTAAAAGAAATATTAAAATACAAAATCCAGTGCTATACAAAGGCACTTCAGAACGTGGCGTCTCACATCAACTCTCCCTCTGCAGTTCTGAGTTGCACGTCATCAACAGAGTGCACAAACTCATGAGAGAAAAGTGGGGGGGCACTATCTGATTACTCTTAAAGGGAACCACATAAAGAAGGGTTACATTTTCCCTCCCTAAAAGCTTTCGTCCCCGAGAGCCACATACACATTTAGTAATACATTGTTGCAATTACTCCTTTCATCACTAATGCCCAATCAAAGCCTGGATTAATATTTCTGACTGTTTATTTCACTGCTCCAACAACATTGTATTCTGCTGTTGTATACATGGAATCATCTGTGAAATCAGTCTGATTACCAATAGTCTACATTTTAGAGTGAACATCAAAGTCCTTTAAGTAAGATGGCCATTTTCTCACTCTCTCTGACCTCCGCAAGAATTGGGACTCTTTGGCTTGCTAGAGGGTCAGTAATTGTGGATTCAGAGATTTCATCAACAAGACCTTGTTCAGAATTATCCTAAATTGGATGTCTGGTTATATCATCACTAGGAAATGGAGACTGAGAACCCTCAGCTTCAACTGTAGGCAGATCAGTGCAAAATTCAGGTGCTTCTGGATCCAGTTCAGATCTAACATTAGAGCCATCCATACCCTGTTCACATGGTTCATCAAAATAATTCATCATTTGGTCCTGGTCTTCATAATCTGAATTAAGTGTCTCATCCAAAATTCCTCTATTCTGTGTAAAATGTCTTGTCTTCACCTGTGCTGGTGTCTTAGTCTCAGGATTTTTCTCAATTTCCCATTCGGATTATATGAATCCACAGGGTCTCAGCATGTCCCTGTGGAGTGTCCTTTCCGATTCATCCCCTTCCTCTGGTCTTACCACATACACCGGCAACTCTCCACCAACTTGTCTAACTACAATGTAAACAGTAGGCTCCCAGCGATCTGCTAATTTGTGTTTTCGCTGCAGGTTTACATTCCTAACCAGCACCCGATTGCCATCTTGCAAAGATGATGCTACAACCTTGGTGTTCCACCTCTGCTTGTTAGCCAGTTGTCTTTTTTCAGTTTCTTTCAAAGCTCTCTCATAGGCATATTTTAGTCTCTGATGAAGTTCTCTCACATATTGTTGGTGGGTTTGATGGTTGTGACCTACAGGATCAATACCAAAACAAAGGTCTATAGGCAGTCTTGGCTGCCTTCCAAACATTAGAAAAAAAAGGAGATTCACCAGTTGTATCATTACGGGTACAATTGTATGCATGCACAAGAGGACGAACATACTTTCTCCAGTTTTCCTTCCTCTTGTCAGAGAGAGTGCCTAACATATCAAGAAGGGTCCTATTAAACCTCTCTACTGGGTTACCTCTGGGATGATATGGAGTGGTGCGAGATTTAGTTCCGGCTATTTTACATAACTCTGCAATCAATTCCGACTCAAAATTAGCACCCTGATCACTATGGATTCGCTTTGGGAATCCATAATGGCAAATTATGTTCTCCTACAGCAGATTGGCAACTGTTCTAGCAGTCTGATCTTTAGTTGGGTACGCCTGTGCATATTTTGTAAAGTGATCAGTTATCACTAAGATGTTACGAATATCTTTAGAGTCAGGCTCTAATGTTAAGAAATCAATACATACCAACTCCATTGGACTAAATGCCTTTATGTTGACAAGCCTGGCTGCTTTCTGAAGTTTAGCTTTTCTGAGCAAACACCTCTCACACGTCTTACACTTACACTTGCCATTTTAGGCCAATAGAAGTGATCCCTAGCTAAATCTAAAGTTCTCTCATAACCAAGATGGCCAGTCTCATTGTGTACACCTTCTAAAGCTCAAGTATGGTGACTTTGTGGAATAACCAACTGATTATATGATTGTTCATTCCTCATCACACTGCGGTATAGGACTCCTTCTTTTAGCAGAAGTCTGGTTTCACTCTCTCAACAACAGTCTAACTTCTGAAGCCACCAAACTTCGGGAACTCTCTTCCAGGTTCCTACCTTCTTCAACCAATTTGATCACCCTGGACAATTGGAAACGCCTCCAATCCTCAGATGTTAAACCTGGCAGTACTGGTTGACCTGGCCATGGGTCTGGAACTTCAAAGTTACTTGGAATGGCACCTTCTCCACTAGGTAGGACTTCAACAGCACTAAATGTGTCAACACACTTCCTCCTCAGAATCTACCAATCCTCCTGAGGCAGTTTGCGGTAGAAGTAATGTTATTTATTTTTGCTTCAAGCAAGCTACCTGACACACATCTGGCTTCATGATTTCAAAATCAGGATCCTCCTTGGCTCAGGATAACAACTTTGCAACCCTCTCCACTTGCTTCAGAGAGTCCATTTCAGGCCCATGTGGTCTGCGAGACAAGCCATCAGCATCCACGTTGGTTTTTCCAGATCTGTAATTGATGTCAAAGTTATAGATCGAGAGAGCTGACAACCACCTATGCCCTGCAGCATCTAACTTTGCATTTGTGAGGACATATGTTAAGGGGTTATTATCAGTCACTACCTTGAATTCAGTCTCATACAAATAATCATGATATTTCTCACTTATTGCCCACTTTAGAGCCAGAAATTCCAACTTATGCACTGGATAATTTCTTTCACTTTTACTAAGCCCACGGCTTGCATAGGAAATTACTCTCATCTTACCATCTTGGATCTGGTATAATGCTGCCTCAAGACCCGAGGTGCTGGCATCTGTGTGTAGTATATAAGGAAGTTTCCAATCAGCGAATCCCAGAACGGGTGCTGTAATCAGTCTTTCCTTGAAGCACTTAAAAGCCTTCTGACAGTCTGCTGTCCAACGATCTCCCAGAGGCTGCCTTGCTTTGGTACGTGCTGCTCCATTCTTCTTTCGGCTAGAAGCTTCCCCCACTAGCAGGTCATTCATTGGCCTAGCAAGACTGGAATACTTCTCAACAAAACATCTGTAGTACCCTGCAAAGCCAAGGAAAGATCTCACCTCCCTGACACTTCTGGGTGCCGGCCAATCTGTTATGGCAGAAATCTTCTCTGGGTCAGGACAAATGCCATCTTCCGATAGCCTATGACCTACATATGCTACTGATTTTTGGAAAAACTTACATTTGGAAGGAGAGAGTTTTAAACCATACTCAGAAATGCGTTGCAAAACTTTCATTAAGAGATCCTCATGTTGCTCAAGAGAGTCTGAAAAAATTATCAGATCATCCAGAAATGCTACAACTTCTTTTAAGTTTATTCCTGACATTACTCTCTCCATTGTTCTCTGAAATGTGTCTGGTGCTTTGGTTAAGCCTTGTGGCATCATCTTAAATTGCCAATTGCCAAATGGAGTTGTAAAGGCAGTTTTAGCACAAGCAGAACTCTCCAATTAAATCTGATAGTAACCGCTCTTTAGATCTAATACTGAAAACCATTTGGAGCCAGAAAGCAGGGCAAATGTCTCTTCTATCCTAGGTAGTGGATATGCATCTCGTCTCGTTATACGGTTAAGCCGCCTATAATCCACAACCATCCTTAAAGAGCCATTCTTCTTTCTGACCAAAACCACTGGAGATGCATAAGGACTGTCAGACTCCTCTATAATACCAGCAGCCAGTAATTCATGAAGGTGGTTTCTTAAATCTTCAAAATCAGCTGGGGACACATGCCATGTGTGCTCTTTAAATGGAGTTTCATCTGTGAGCACTATTTTGTGCGTCACACCAGGGGCATGACCTATGTCCAGGTCATGATAAGAGAAAGCACTGCTTGCCTCCACTTCTATCCTATCCGTAATATGCTTTTTGAAATCTTCAGAAATAGGTGAGTTACCAAAATCCAATTCCAGCTTTGTAGCATTCCTGACATCATCCTCATTCACAATAGCTGTATTATGAGTTATGCATTGTCCTGGATCTACTTTGGTAGTATCTGACCAGAGTTACAGTTTCCCCTTCAGCTACAACAACCCTGGGCTGTATAGTAATGTCATGCTCAGACATATTTTTGACTAACACCTTTATATGAGGATGTTTAGTTACCTTTAGAAGCTGACTATAAACTAACAGCCCCCCAGGAATAGGATAGTCTTCAGGTTCTCCTACAAGGACACAAGATCCTTCTCCACATATATTCTTATTCAGCATACATCTCATTTCTTTTGACTCATTTTTAGGAATTATAACAGGCGTCTTACTTGCTAATCTCACCTTCACAATGTTGGAGTCTACTTGAACATTTGTTTCCTGATTTGCAAGTGTATAAGCAGCAGTGCAGTCACAGCGAATAGAGAGTCTCTAAATATTGAGTCCCAGCTTCATTCTCATAATCACGAATGAGATGCCTGAGCACATTTGTTCCTACTAAGAGAGGTACAGTATCATTTGAGTCATTATTGGGACAAATGAGAGCTAGAATATTGAAGCTGTTCTCAGTGCCACACACATCCTCAGGGAAACGTACACTAACTTCTATAAACCCCAGATAAGGAACAGTCTGCCCATCAGCACCAACAACATGTAGCAAGCCACATATAGAGTGCAATTCCAAGTGCGATAAATAACTATAGTAAAAGGATTCAGATATGCATGTTACCTGTGAACCAGTGTCGACTAAACAGGGACACTGAACACCATCAAGAAAAGCAAGCGTGTGACATGACTCACCAACCAGACCAATAAGAATCTTCTCATGTGACCGTGAGGAAGATGATTGCGATATGCTCCCTTTCATTGGACTGGGACTAGAATTATTCTGTGCCTCTGTCTGTCCCTCGCAGAGACACTCATCTGGTTTAAAGGAAACGAAGAAGCAGAGTTACAAGCTTCATTGCGCTGGGCACCCCTTTTCTCACATCTCATGCGGAGCTTCTGCTGTCGTGTGCCCCTCTTCACCACAGTTGTAACAGAAGGTCAACATTCGATTGGATTTTCTTACTCCCTTTAACTCAGAAATGACACTCTCAGGAACTGGCTTAAATTGAACTCCACCGACCTGAGTCACTCCACAATGCATTTTAGTGTCTACCTTTACCTTTTCCCAGTTTCTTTCTAACTTTAACACTCTCTGTGACAGACTATCTTCTCTGCTGCTGGACTCTGGAACGGAATGGAATACAACAGCTGTGTTTTCACAGACAGTCACAGATTTGTTAGGAACCTTGGTTTGTGAGGAAGTAAGGTAACGCTTCTTCCTAAGCTCCTTTGACTCTCTTTCGTTTTCAAAAGATCTCACTTCAAACAATATCTTTGAGTATGTGAAAGTCTCCCTATTTTCACTGAGGAGGTCTTTCAGATGTAAGCACTCTATTAAGACATCATCCCAACAGCCTTGGATAAACTATGTAGGCAACTCTCTCTGTTGCCAGCGTGGCGAGCATGGTACCTGCTGAGTTGGCGTCAGGCGGCTCTTCTCTCGATTGACACGGAGGCCCAATTCGGAGAGACAGCCTAGAATCAGGTTCATGTGGCTCTGAACCTGCTCCCTGAGAACAAACCAGCCAGTCATCTAGGTAATTGACGATGCGGACCGCTGGCAACACCACATCCGTGCACTTGGAAAAATTGCGTGGGGCTAGCGACAGGCCAAAGGGGAGAACAGCAAATTCAAACACTCGGCCTTCGAAGGTGAAGCGGAGAAACTTCCTATGTGCATGTGCAATGTGGATGTGAAAGTAAGAATCTTTCAGATCCATCGTGGTGAACCAGTCGCCGGGCTTGATGGCATGGTACATGGTGCTCAGGTTGAGCATCTTGAAGCGCAACACCTTGAGACCCAAGATGGGGTGGAAACCGTCATCTTTCTTGGGCACTAGGAAGTATGGGGAATATAATCACTCATGCCAGGGCCGGCCCTAACCAATTTGGTGCCCTAGGCAAGATTCAGCTGATGCCCCTTGCATCGCAGCCAATTCCACCACCGATCATTGTGTTCATACACTCACACAGAAACTGCATAACTTTATGTCTTTGAGATTTTCTTTATTTTAGAAACAACCCCCCCACACAAAGTAAAAACAATATTAAAGAAACAAGTGACATAAAACAAATTATAAATACAATATAAATAAGAGTATTGCACGAAAAAACTATATTACAGAAACCTTGTGCAATATGCATAATGTAGCATTGTTCTACTGCCTTACTCACCTTGCCTTTCTTGCAGGAAACAGAGTGACATAAAACGAATTATAAATAAGTGGATGGTTCGTGCAGCACACTTGAAAGAAAAAGTATTTCTTAAAATTATGTTATAGGTTAGGTTATTCCCCAAACACCTGAATAGTCTTTCCAACATTCCCTAATGAATTTAAAGTAAAAGTAACTGACATTGACTCTAGCTAGCTAGCTATTTAAATAAGTGAACGTTACTAGTATCGTACAAAGTAAGCTGGCTAGTAATAACACTGCTCCAGTGGTAACTATGCAATTAGATAAACTATTCATGCATCACATCACATTATCCAGTTTTTCCTCCTCTTCTCTTCTTCTTTTTCTTCCCTGGACACCAAAGGGGTTTAGTGTTTTTGACATCATTTGAAGTAGGCTACTGATGCTAACTGATCATGTTTCGAGTTCAGTGTCACTCATTGCTTCAGATAACTGAACCCGCCCACCCACAATCAGGTAAGTCTAATGATTGATGCGCAGGGCCGGGGCGACGCTGCAGGCAACACAGAAAATATGGCCTAATAAGCTATGTAGTTATCTTGTTGTGGGGGCTTTTGCTTATTTGTAATATTTCAAATTAATAGTATTAAAACAGAATTAGTAAAAAATAGTAAAAGTAAAAATGGGTACCCCTATGGATGGACGGTGCCCCTAGCATTTGCCTATTCCACCTATGCCACGGGCCAGCCCTGACTCGTGCTACCACGGACAGGGCAATTTGCAGATTGCTCGCTTCTCCAGGAGAGTGGCAATTTTGACGCGAAGCACCACACACTGCAATGGGTCCCTCACTCACGTGGCAGACAGACTCCCCTCAGAGTCTGGTGTGGTGTGGGCCGGCGGTGGAGCATCATGGTGTGGATGGGGCGGCACCTGTTGCACTGCCTGTGCTGCCTGAGTGGCCAGCAGGGCGCAGATTTGGTCCATCCAGTTGTTCAAAGCATGGAGGGCCTCATCACACTTTCTGTCCGTGGAGCCGGACCTCCGACTCAGAAGAGGGGGAGGGAGGCGGGAGGTGCGGCTGTCTCCGAAGCTGCGTGTCTGGAGGAGGAGACGGAGGGGCTTGGGGAAAGGCGGAGGTCCAGAGCCACCTTATAATAACAATAATTAGGTCTAGTGCACAGACAAGACACAGAGAGCTCACGTTCTCAGGTCCAGTGTAATTGGAAAAGAGGATGAACCTGCGCAGACGTCACATTTTATAGAACAGGAAGTGGGAAGGGACCTGTTCTGAGTGACGAGCACAGGGG
This sequence comes from Amia ocellicauda, assembly GCF_036373705.1. Classification (NCBI taxonomy): domain Eukaryota; kingdom Metazoa; phylum Chordata; class Actinopteri; order Amiiformes; family Amiidae; genus Amia; species Amia ocellicauda. The sequence continues at coordinate 21,154,465 of NC_089858.1, read as the reverse complement.
CCAATGGCAGCTTTGATAGAGTGATGTTTTCAATCAGGTTCCTACGGAAGTGTACAGAAACCCCTCCCCCTTGGGTAGTGCTTCCGACTTGAAAGATAACATGTCTTGTCTAGAGGTATAGGGGATCACCTGACTTTCACACTGGGTTTATTTGTATTTGTTTTACATGTACTGTACCCTACCAGCTTATGGTGATGCATAATATGCTCAGAAAGAGAAGGGAAAACATGCCACATTCACATTCTCAATGTGATTTTCATGTGAAATAATGCAGTAAGAAAGTAGATCAGAGATCAGAGAAGTGAAGGCTGTTACAATCTACAGAAAATACATGCACAGTCTTGCAGAATTACATTAAAACCTTAGCCTTCCACCCATAATAAATTGTTCAGATAAATATGTGAACGTTGCACACCTTGATCTACTGTAACAGTGTACAAGGCAGAAAACAACACACTGATCTAAACATGATGCTTTTTTGTGTTTATTTGTTGCTGGTTTTTTTTGCATCCTATGTATTTGACTAATACAACTATTGGTGGTGCATGGTGTTGCACACACTATATTGTTTAAATATTTATGACATTTAGTTGTTTATCAAATATAAGTACACCATTCTTTGTGCAAACACATTGCATTTACACTATAAGCATCTGTTTTGAAAGTGAAGTAATCATACAAGCATAAATATATTTAAAATGCATAGTGGCAGCTGTAACAATTCTACTGACATTTCCCAATGAAATACTTCTAAAATCGTATTGTTGTGATTTGGCTCTCTGGCTATTTAATACTCTCAACAAACTTGCTACTACTTGTCTTGCAGAGAGGTCTGGTCTATGAAAATGATCCAACATACTGAAATAAGCAGTGCTTTCAAAGGTGATTTCAGTTAAGTATTTAACTCTCATTAGTATAGGAAATTTGCACTGAAAAAACATGAGATCTTCACGTCTTCCTTGGCTGTTGAGAGATAACATAATAAGCACAGCTAAGCACAGTTAGGATAGCCTTCTATATAAACTATACTATTAACAATAGATATCTCTTAGTAAGTAAGTAAATTATCAAAGAGGAAGGTGGCAAGTGAGTTATTCTGTGAGTAGCTAAAATTACACCTGAGACAATGGGAGTTTATGACCTCATTTTAGGGCACCTTCTTGTGAATGGAACGTGTTACCTCAGTTGCTGCTCAGGGCAAAATAACAAAGGGGTTCAGTGGTATCACATGTACCTTCTTAACCTTCAGTTGGCATTTATCAGCTAAATGATCTGGATTCAAAGAGAGGCTATTGCAGAATTTAGATTGGGTATCATGATGTGGCCCAGCTTATTATACAGAAGGAGCTGAATGCATACTGAGCATTTTCTATTGAAAATAAGCATTTCAATGGCTTTGTCTGATCAGTTGGATGCATTGTGAATTTGAGATTGTTTAATTCAAAATTGAATGCATTATTTCCATTTATTATATCCAGATTTGGTCACTCTTCCTAGAATGTGACTTTCATTGTAAATGCGTAGCTTCACTGACTGATTTCCCACAAGCCATTGGTCTTTCTGATATGAAGTCACCTAATCCTCCACTGAAAGGTTTGCTATAAGACTATAATTAGTGCTACTGCATGGTTCAAATCAAGTATTGGCAATAGTTTTGCATGTTGCATTCTTGGACTCCTTACAGAAACTGATAGGAACTGACACCAAGTCATAATTTGTAATTTAACATTTTCCTCTTTCCATATGCTGAACATCCAACTGTTGTTAAAATGTCAACATTTTCATCAGGTAAATGAAAACAATATTAGTTCCATTGTGTGGGTTTTTACATGTACTTTGCTATTCAACATAAATCTTTAGTACAACAAAAAGAAAATACTGACCATGCTTTACAGCAATAAAGATAAAATTATGTTTTACTAAACAGACATTAAGTGGAAATATATCAAAAGCAAAACATTCAGAGAAAACATGAAATTAATAATCTGATAATTGCATGAACTCTCATTGTGCTATAACAACAACATTGGTTCAATGATTAATGTCATTTCAGTATATTGTAATTTAAGGTTCAGTACTGTAATATTTCTTGCACCTGTTTGGTTTCAGCACTAACATTACATCAAGAAATTCTACATTAAGGCACAGTTCAGGCCAAGTATCAAATCCACTCAGTTTCATGAAGAGCCTTTTGTGTATCTTGAGCCTGTGCCCTGCTTTATGGGTGACTGAAAACCAATAGCAATGAGTAGTTGCACCAGTGGGTTTTTTGTTAAGTATCAACAGAAACCACAGCAGGATCTCAGTCCAAAACCGTGACAGTGCTTGATTTGTAAGTCATTTTCTTGGTTTGCTCTCAAAATGTCTTATAATGATTTATGCACAATTATATCCTTGCAAGTTGAAATGACACTAGACAGTGCATACTGAGCATACAATCTATCCCTGGAATCTTTAAACTCTTGTCTGGAGCATAAAACACTAAGCTAACGGAACAACAGGCAACTTTCAAAGAATGTCTGGGGTTTCTTACCTGTAGAAAGTGATTTGTTCCTATCTTATTAGTATGAATTACCATTTTATTTGCAATTAATTTAAGGACATTTTCTTTCACAGGTGATTGCGTCTGGATCATGTATTCTATTGTGAAATACAGAAATTGTATGTTAATATAGCATATACCATGTTGAGCTTAGATTTGAGATTCAGAAAATTTAATCATGTTCTTTATGTGCTGAATACGGTTTCAAATGGACAGAAGCATATGTACATTTTGTGTTTTTTTTTTTTTTTTTTTGCTTATATCTATTATTGCACTGTGGAAACAGATGAAATGTAACTGATCATTTTTCATGTAAATAAATAAATAAATGGTATTGTGCTGTCGATACTTTACAGTCACTACCACAACACACAAACACTGTCTTTGGGACAGATTATGGTTTATTTCTATATCTGTTCTGCCATAATTTATGATCATTAAGTGGTTTACAGTGTTATTTTTTATAGCTGAATAGGACATTGTGCAATTGTTAAAAATAAGTGCAAATATAACTGAATACAAATGTGGGAGTAAACCTTCCTTCAAACCATATACTTATATAAAAAGACCATATCTTGAAAAGACTTGAAAACACATTTGCGTGGCCTGTTGATGCGAGACACTTTTCTAATTATACCCAGTTTTGTCACAGCATTTTGGCATCTAATCAAGGCTGCTATTATGTCTGGTTTTCTGTGAACATCATGTGAATGTATAACAAAAGGAAAACATAACCATGTAACACGATACATTAAAGAAAATGCTTACACAAGGGTGGCTTTTGAATGTTTAAATATCCTAAACATTAGACTTAAAAAACAGTTGTGGGATTGAAACTTTCAAGGATAAGCTTTAAACAAACAAAAACTGAAAGGTATTTTTCCACCATCAAAAATTGCGGAATCCAGACTAACATAAATCTTTTGATTAAAAAAAACAAAAACAAATTCATTGTAAAACATTTTAACGTCAAGATATCAACTTATGGCATGAATGCTTCTTCATAAATAGTTCACATTTTCCTCAGAAATTATCATGAAAGCATTGATGAGTATTATAAGATCCAGAAAGAATATCTGACAGAGATTACTAAAAGTAATTTGGATTTATTCCATGTAAGAGGATAAGCAAAACAGGGCTGGTGGAGAATTGGGGTGGTTGTGGGTATTGCCATTCATTAACGACAAATTTATGAAAATTGTAGAATTAGGTATATAAATCTAGATAAGTGGCGGATGTCATCTACTTTGCTTTTTATGTCAATATTCTTTAAAGTTTTACATTTATATTTTTCTGAAAACAAAACAAATGTTCTGAAAAAAAAAATGGGGAAAAAAAATACTTGCACTAGGAATGAACCCCAACTCCATCCCTACCCCCACCTCCGGCCTACATTTTATTTAATGTAAACCAGTTGTTAAAGCAAGACATGAGGTATGAAGGAGATATAATTTTAAATTTGTCTGGTCTGAAAGTCTGTCTAACCCAGACCTTCTGACTGAGAATGTACACTTTACAATATATTTCAGAAAATTCTTGTTTTTACTGGAGAACAGTAGCTAACTCTTGAATGGCAAAATAAGAAAAAAAAAAACCTGGCAAACTACTATAGCCCAAGAAGTGCTGAAACTGCAATACACTTTCTTTAACTAAAAGAGGAAGTAAAGCAATGCTCTGAATCCTTTTTTTCCCTTCTTTTTTTGGTCTGGTTCAGAGAGAGGGTTTCCATTATTGAGCCGCTTTGCATTTCAGAAATGCTTACATTTCTAAAACTTTAAACCCAGTGTTATTTGGCAAGCCTCAAATACCTTTGAATGCCCCAGCAATTTATCAAAGCATTTTTTTCTAATTGCCCGCAGCCCAATCCATTTGTGTTGAATATACCAAACCCACCATGTAATTTAACACCATACCAAACTATGCATTAACAAGTTGTGTTAACGTGTTTGTGTTCTTCACAATTTGTAATGTGCCATGAAAGACCACTAATTTGTTTTGTTTAAAAAATTGAAATATCCAAAATGTAAAGATTACTCAGAAGAATCATATTTAATGGATCTGATAGATTTTCTTTTAATTAGGGATATGTCTACACAAACGGATCAGACTGACTTAATATAAAATGCAAAGCCACATTTTAACATGTACTGAATATTTATATATGAATATACTGAGTCTTTAGCTTATTTAGTTAAAAAAATATATAAATTGTCGACCAATCTAATAATGTCTACTCTGATTCTGAGTATTTCAATCCTTCTCTGTGTTATATTCCTGTATATGTTCATTGCTCTATTCATTGATTTTCAAACAATACTTTTTTAATATATATAATTTTAGGTCCCCTGTAAATGCTGCTGTTTTATTCTTACTCTAGAAGTTAAACTGTGCATAGACTTACAGCAACGTTGCATGCAAACCGTGCTCTGCTGCCCTACATTTAAAGAAGAAGAAAGAATGCCTCTGTATGAGTCACTTCATAGCAAATTGAATAATACGAGTTGTACGAGACAGCTTGATCTATGCTCCGCAACAACGTGCCAACACGAAGCTATCACCCATGAGGAAGCAATTGTACTGCTGATGACAGCCTAGCCCTGCCACATGGCACAGCCTTCCAGCCGAGATGCATGGCAGCCATCCGTCTCTCTTTACTCAATCCCACAGCAACGTGATAATGCTCAGGCTTACGGTTATGAATGTGTGCAGGATCAGCAGGAATGGATAGTGGTCAGCACGAATAAGTTTTCTGTAGTCGTTTTGGATGTGGAAATTATAGTGTTCAATAAGTTACAGAGTAAACATTTCTTATAAAAATAAATCAGACCCTTCACAGTCAATCTAGGGTAGTATATATAGCGCTGGACCCAAAGAGGTCATCCCAGATTGGAATTCAGCAAATCTGACTTTCCATTTTGTCTTTGATGAGAACTATAGCTTTGAAATTGATAGATTTTGTTTTATCAGTTATTTTATAATTCAGAGACTGAACAAGCCAGTGTGGTTCATTTTCACAGAGTATTTAAACACAGGCATATCTCGAAATACATTTTACACAATTCAAGATTTTCCTCTTGGAAGGAAATAAACAATGAATCCAATTATATCCATCTGTACCCATGACATAATCCATGAAGGACAATATGCTACAGGAAGAATGATAAATAAATGTTGCAAACACATGATGCATCTATGTGGATGTGCAAACAAAATATGGGCAGAGTTGGATTATTCTCCACAGTATGTGTCTGTTTCTTATTATTGATTAATTTAGGCAGCTATTGGAACATTTGAGAAAGAAAGACAGCAAAAAATAATAAAAAAGCTTAAGCAAAAAGTACAAATGAACAACAACTGCAGGGGAGGTAAATAGCATATGCTGATCCATGCAGCCCAGCAGTCTCGGACCATTGTCTGAAGTCAGTGCCTGGAAACTTACTTCATCTTTAGGCTCTATGGTCTCACAATAGAGGGACGTGAACTCCTGACCTTTTAACACAGACGGCCAGCACACGAGAAAGTATTCCCATTGTGACAAAGTTGGAAAAAAAATCTATTGCTTCTGAAATGTGACATGAAATGGTGGTGCAGCCTTTCAAGAGGGGAATGAGTTTAATTTATGAAGTGACCACAAGAACCCTGAGACCATTTAACTCTGTGCCCCATCTGCATTTTCAAATGTTCTGTCATGCAGGGCCAAGTTCACTTGCTTGACCTGGACAGCAAGAAACAGGATACTGTGGTAGCTTTCTAGAAAAACAGGGTCATTTTAGGCCTGGATCTTTGTCATTTTTATCTCCATTGACTTCATGCATATTTAAACTGTAATTATCTCTGTGCTGTTGATCTCTTAAATCTTGTTCTGTTCTTGACAACCATAAAAAACACTGAAAGTAAAGCCACAAAGCTGAAGTTGTACGGAGACTGTGTGTCGGTATGACTGTGTTTGTTGATTACTTAGCATAAGAACATAATATTGTCACATTCACATGTATGTGAGATTAAACCTTATGATATAATATTACACATCCAAGTACTCCAAACAAAAATTCAGTAATATCCTGTTTGGCGTTGGACCTTGTTCCATTGTTTTATTTTTGCATCATCGATAATTTAGTGAACAAAGATTTTCTGCACCATCTAACAAGTTGGTTGTTTTTGGTTTGATATTCCCTCTTGCAGCAGAACTTTCACAAGTCTTCATGACATATTTTTTCCTCACCAGGGGAGTATAAAACAGCATGTAGGAGAGTATCCCCACTCACCATTCTCACCTTAAAATACTTTTACATTATTTAGCTTATTTTGTATCTTGTGATATAGTTACACACATTTTGCTAATTTTGTTTTGAAAAACCTGTAGATAACTAATCACAATTGTATTCAAAACAGTCCTTTACTCATTTCAAGGCATTTAATGATGGGATTATCTCTGTAGGGTTTTTAATGAGATCAAGTGCAGTACATTCATTTGAAATTAAACTATTTTCAATACACTAAGAGTCAGTCCTTCACTGGAAATGTTAGCTGAGTCTGATTCCAGGTTCAACAGGTTGTTTGGACTATGAGCTTTTAAGCAATTAAATTATGGTTTGAAACAGAGGAAATTCATTTACCACCCCAAAATCCTACAGTTCCATGCCAGAACCACAAGAACTGATGGAGAGATTTGCCCTGACATACAGTAGGATAGATTCTATGAATCCAATAATGAGAACCAGGACTTGGTGCTGAGTAGAATATAGCTCAATGTTGAGCTGCACTTCTTCAAACTCATAGTTCACTGAATGTTCAGAATTGTCGACCAGCGAATGGCGGACGAACAACAGAATTAGTTATAGGAATTATAGGAGGGTATATGCAAAATTGTTATGTATACTCAACGTTCTATTCGAATTAAGTGGGCATATGGTGTATGCCTGTATATGTCCTAGACTACACCACTAAAGAGACTCATACAAAAGGATTATAGATACATGTCGGATGTTGAAGTGATTTTTAAGACTGCCCTTCACTGACTAATGTTTTTTATTATGATTATTATTGTTGATATGTATTAAAGGTTAAAAAATGTGTCACTCTTTAAACTTTTTATATAATATGCAGTAGCATACTAGGTGACCATGCTTTTTCACAAGCTTTAAAATTGTTTAATAGAAAAACAACCCATTCCTCCTAAACAGACACTTTTACAGCAGAAGCTGACAGCATGCTATATAAAGAAACAAGTCTCAACTAGACCCCAAACGTTGACTTGTGAGAGACAGTAACATGTTTTCCACATACAATAGCTGTTCATTTTGCTTTCTTTGATCTGAGTGTTACCTTGAAGGTGATACAGAAGAAAATATATAACAAAAAACATATATGCAGGAAGTACATTTTTGGCAAGTTCTGTGATGAATTGCCTATGTTTATTTATGTTGTCAACCCAGCAGTGATAATGATTTTTTTTTCTTTAATTTTCAAAATATTTTCTTTCCATTGTTAATATACTCTTCTGGTAAACAATAGCATAATGTTTGCTAAGAGTAGATCACAAAGAAGAAAATATATACTTTTAATTTACATTCTATGATATTTTTATATACAGCCTTGCTGTTTTTTTATCTCTTCAGACAGTTGCATTTTGGAAGACCTACTTCAATTTGCTCAATTGCAATGACATGACAGAAGTCTGCCAGGTCACATGTCTTTTCTCCACAGACATTTAACATATACATATTTTGTTCTGGGCTAAAATAGTAGTAAAACTATATTTAAGTAAACATGAATTTAAATAATGCAGTCAATCTGTCCCCTGTTTAAACATGCCTACTACCAAAATAGCACACAAAAAAAAGTAAAAGAGAAAAGTATTCCTTCATGATGTCATTTGACTTGCAGATGACTGTCCTTGATAATAATTTAAATTCAAGGATGAAGTCTTTGCTAATCTGTCTTGTATAGAGTTAGGTCCATAAATATTTGGACAGTGACACAATTGCCATCATTTTGGCTCTGTATGCCACCACGATGGATTTCAAGGAAAGCAATCAAGATGTGCTTTAAATGTAGACTTTCATCTTTAATTTGAGGATAGGTACATCCAAATTGGGTGAACGGTGAAGGAATTACACCCATTTGTATAGGTGGTCCCCCCAATTTTAGGGGCTCAAAAGTATTTGGACAAACTAACATTATCATGAATTAAATTGTGAGTTTCAATACTTGGTTGCAAATCCTTTGCAGTCAATGACTGCCTGAAGTCTGGATGCTGGGTTTCTTCCCTGGTGATGCTCTGCCAGGCCTGTACTGCAGATGTCTTTAGTTCCTGCTTGGTCTTGGGGCGTTTTGCCTTAGATATCAAAACTATCCAATCAGAGAGATAGCAAAAACATTTGGTGTTGCCAAATCAACTATTTGGTACATTCTTAGAAAGAACGCACTGGTAAGCTCAGGAACACCAAAAGGCCCAGAAGACCACAGAAAACAACTGTGGTGGATGACAGAAGAATTCTTTCCCTGAAGAGGAATCATCCCTTCACAACAGTTGGCCAGATCAGGAACACCCTCCAGGAGGTAGACGCATCTGTGTCAAAGTCAACAATCAAGAGATGACTTCACCAGAGTAAATACAGAGGGTTTACCACAAGATGTAAACCATTAGTAAGCCCCCAAAACAGGAAGACCAAATTAGAGTTTGCCATAAACATCTAAAGAACCCTGTACAGTTCTGGAACAACATCCTATGGACAGATGAGACAAAGATCAACTTGTACCAGAATGATAGGAAGAGAAAAGTATGGAGAAGGGAAGGAACTGCGCATGATCCGAAGCATACCACCTCATCTGTGAAGCATGTTATGGCATGGGCATGTACGGCTGCCAATGGAACTGGTTCTCTTGTATTTATTGATGATGTGACTGCTGACAAAAGCAGCAGGATGAATTCTGAAGTGTTTAGGGCTATATTATCTGCTCAGATTCAGCCAAATGCTTAAAAACTCATTGGACAGTGCTTCACAGAAGACTTTTTTAAGGTGATGAAGTGGAATGTTCTGCAATGGACAAGTCAATCACCTGACCTGAATCCAATTGAGCAGCATTTCACTTGCTGAAGGTAAAACTGAAGGCAAAATGCCCCAAGAACAAGCAGGAACTAAAGACAGCTACAGTACAGGCCTGGCAGAGCATCACCAGGGAAGAAACCCAGCATCTGGTGATGTCTATGGGTTCCAGACTTCAGGCAGTCATTGACTGCAAAGGATTTGCAACCAAGTATTGAAACTCACAATTTAATTCATGATTATGTTAGTTTGTCCAAATACTTTTGAGCCCCTAAAATTGGGGGGACCCACATATAAAAATGGGTGTAATTCCTACACCATTCACCCAATTTGGATGTAACTACCCTCAAATTAAAGATGAAAGTCTACACTTAAAGCACATCTTGTTTTCCTTGAAATCTATTGTGGTGGAGTACAGAGCCAAAATGATGACAATTGTGTCACTGTCCAAATATTTATGGACCTAACTGTATATCCACAGGTCTGCAAAATCATATATTGAAAAATAAATACATGAATGCATGAAAAGCCTAATTTGTTCAATACTCAAGAAAACTAGAACTGAACACAATTAAGTCATTTGGACAAACTCAAATGCTGTTTCTTTTTGTTTTCCTTCATCGGCATTCATTCTAAAATTGTCATGTATAATCATTGTCATAATATTCATGTTTGGTGTCCTTTCAATTACAGTTCAAACAATTTTCAGCACTCACACAGTAAAATTACAATGTTGACAAAGGGCAAGCACTCTTTTTAAGAGACTCCTAATGGTAAAAAAATAATACGTTAAAGCCTTTCATTACTTTGCACTCAGTACAAAATCGCTTTAAAGGGTAAGAAAACAATAATGTTGACCTCTTTATTGAATATGGCTGCTGATGGCCTCCATAACCTATTAGCAGCATAGTTACCACTAGGGAAATCTATGAAGCTAGGAGGATCAGAATGACCAACACCTGGATTAAAATTAAAACTCTGACCCTGTCTACAGTGTCATATTACAACCCCACTGATGGTTAGTTTCTATTAGGTAGAAACTTGAAGTCTCTGGCAAGTAAAAAAAAGAGCAATTACACCATAGTTTGCATTTGTTCAAAGTTTTAATTTAATTCAGACTTTGGTCATTGTCATGTCATGTTATCAATGATTAGAAATATAGTAGTAATCAAACTAAGTTTAATATAAAGTATTGTTTTTCTCAATACCTCCATACTCATCTCAGCTTTTACATAAAATGAATAACAGCACATTTCAGCAAATGGATCAGAGTGTAATGCTTGTGTTAACGTGCCCATCTCATTTACAATAACATTTTCACTAGCACCACTTCAGTGATTTTTACAGCATCTTCTCAAGGATATGACCATCAGCCTACAAACCACTCCCAAGCACTGAGCAACAGTTGGGAGTTTTTTCCTAGACTTAATTTCTATGATTGACCATTAATCACTGAAATAAAGTGGTCATTGTAATAATCCTTTTGTAAAACTGAAAAAAAGCAGAACATTAAAGCACATTTTTTAATTTTCAAAATATGTGTGTGTGTGTGCGTGCGTGCGTGCGTGCGTGCGTGCTTGCGTGCGTGCGTGTGCATAATTCCAGTTTCTCACAATTAGAAAATGTATATCCATATTTTTTTAAGCAACAATCATTATTTTTATTTTCTTGTATTTGATTAAATATCTGGTTGAATTAAGATACAGATAATGTATATTTAATAAGGATTCCTTATTATCTGTTGCTTATGCAACAATTTATCGTTCCATATATTTTTTCTTAATTAAACAAACTGGGTCCCCATAAATTAAGTTGCAATTTATTCATGTATAAAAGGCTTTCAGAGGCACAACATATATTCAGTTCTAGGCTTATGACTGTGAGCCCAGCTTGCAACTGCACATTTGGAAAATGCTGCAATCAGAAAAGTTTCTCCAGCCTTTCTCCAACGTCAGACTTTGTGGGAAAAATCAAATTACCACATTACGCCTTCCTTTTACCATAAGTAATTAGAAAATTCAAAGGGATGACATTTGTTTCTGAATGATCTGTTACAATGGTGATTGTTATTCCTGATCTTAGGGGCTCTTTGAAAGAGGTCCAAGGAAGAGGAAACGCTTACAGTTGTCTGCAGTCCGCTCCCGGATTGAAGGAAGTCCAGGGTAGGCCCTTGTCTGCGATTTTCCGCCCTGATTAGTTACAATGCACTGCAATTTTGTTTGGATATGTCAGTTAAAGTGCGTTGGTTTTTCTGTCTAGGGATCATATGAGTTCTATTTGAAATAAATTATGTTATGTATACTAATTTTGAGACACATGCAATAATTGTATACAGACTAAATATTTACGTACAGTAAATGCAGTGTTCTTTATTGCTTCATGTCAATTATACTTAAAACCAAGATAGTCTGAGGAAACATAAATTCACACAACAAGGCCATGCTATGGATATCTGTTTTAATGCAATCCTCATTTTTGAAATTAACCTTCTCCTAGTATTATTTGAAAGTTGTATTTGTTCAAGAATAACCATAAATCCATAGATATATGAATGATCTATGTATTATCTTCTCTGTCTATATATCCTATTTTTTGACAAATTAGTTTTCCTGTCACACACCAAAAGTTTTTAAGCTTTTTTTGTTTATTATTATTATTATTATTATTATTATTATTATTATTATTATTATTTTTATTATTATTATTATTATTATTATTATTATTATTATTATTATTTTATACAAGTCAGTTTTAAACACAACTTGATTACAATTTGATATCCTGGCACAAAAAGATTTGCCGGTGTTGTTTTAGATGCAAGTCAAATGTATTCTTCATATAGATTGTTTCCATATGTGAGTTGCAGCTCAGCATGTCAAGATAACCGTGTGACAAATAATCCCAATGCTTATAGGAAACTCAGGTCATAGAATCTGGTAACAGGTAATCACAGTTGACATCCTTAGAATAATCGGTACAATATTTAAATTGTCTTACAGCATGCATGAACACTTTCCAAATATCCTGCTGTGTCCAGCTCAATCTGAACCTTGGACCAGCAAAGCGTTATGCTGAGCAAAAGAGCTAATTAGCCAAGGTGTAATCAGTTACTATAATACAGTAAATCAAGCAAATGACAGGGTGGGAGAAGCTAACGAGTTCCCCATGTGTAAAAACAAAAAATGATTAGCTTACTCTCATTGTTGCAAGGTCGCCATTGAAAAATAGGACACTTGAAAAGTTCAAAGGTGTATATCATCCTGCCTTTGTTTCTTTGCTCTCACTGGTGGGAGTGCTTCCTGTCTCCTCAATTCATTTATCAGGCAAGCATGTTAGTATGTTAACCTTAACAAAAATGTTTGCAGTTTTAGCATGGCTAAAGATGCATACAAATCCTCAAATCATTTTAATGTAAGTATTATTTTGGAAAGTTAATTAAAAAAATAAGAACCAGTGGCCCACAAAGAGCAAAACAAATACAAAATTGTAGTATAGTATTCACCCAGTCGCTCCATTTACCAGACCTACTTTCTTTTTTACTACACAAGCGTTGTTAATAAAACACGGGAGACTCGTTCTTGTCCCAGTTTGTCAGTGCAGGCTTTAAAGTAGAACCTGGGATTAAAAGATGCTGCAAAACCCAAATAAACTCCAGCTGTCTATGCCTGCCATTTCCAAATGACTGTACCAACATATTAGCTAATTTTGACAAATAGGGTCTCAATTTCATATAATACTTATATTTATTAATATTTATTAAGTATAATACTTAATTTTGTTTAAATACAAAATGATGATAACATCATCATTTCTGTCCTGATGTTTGAGAGTATATGATTTCCACAATAAAATACAAACACAAATGACATGTTACTTTTGCTTTGGGTAAATTAAATTCTACGTAACATAATAAATAAAGATCCCTTTATACTCACAAATATTTGTGTTTTAAGTTTTCTTTTTTATGCCTGCCAGGATTCCTTTACATTCAAGAAATCCCCTCTTAGCACCCAAGTCTTTATGCAGGTCTAAAATGTTTAGTATAAGCAATGTTTTGGCTGCATTACTATGATCTCCTGCCAAGGAACTTGATGTTTGTCAGGATTATATATTGTGGATTGATGCCTATTCTCTCTCTGTTAAAGTGAACTACTCATCTTCTAATTAACAGGATATCATAATTAAAGAGATTATCAGCCTGTCAGGCAGTACTTACAAATACTAATATGCAAAGTTATCACCTAAGAAGTCAAATGAATAATTTATATACTACATATATATATTTTTCATAGAGATATAAGGCCAGTTGGGTGTTTTTCCTTTCTTTTAACCAAGGCATATTCCTAAAGTGTGTTAACAACTAATGATTTCTAAATTACATTAATATGTAGAATACAAATATTTTACAGTGAGTTAGAAACAAAATGTGGTGTTCAACAAATTCAAAAGTAGTATAATGTATGTTAAAGAACAACTGCATAGTTTATGTATATTTAATATCATGGCTTGGAAACTTAATACATGTTTTTCTTTCCCACAGAAAATAATGAAGTCTTCATGCTAAGGTACTATCTTAAGTTATGGTCCCACTGCAAATTATTGGTCTATTAAATGGATAAACTCAAGGGTTTTGTGCATTTCTAAACTATAATGATTTTTTTACATTAAAGAGAAAATAAATACATACAATTTTGAATCTAAAGAGTTTGTATTTGGAAAAGTTTCATAACACAAGGATATTACACACCTTAAGATCACAGAGTCACATCTCCTGGACCCAGAATTGAACCTATAGTATTACACTGTGATATTAAATCAAGCTGCTTTGGCAGTAGTCTTCATTAGTCAGGGCCTAAGGAGCAAAAGAGCATACATATTTAGACATTTAAACATTAGTATCCAAGCATTCAATTAACTTGATTCTTCATTGAAAATAACATTTTATTATTTTATTTATATGTATTACTTCACATACATAATAAAAATTATTTATAATTAAGGTTATTTATTCTCTCAGAACAATCAAGTGGTTTAATATGATATCTGCAGCATTAACCTGAAATTGCCTTATTTGTGTTTACTGAAACTGCCTTACTTATGCCTTTAAGTATATTTATCATCACATTAGGGTAATAACAAAAATAAGAAAAATCAATGATAACATTAGAAACGCTATGACAAGGCAGAGTAAGCAATCTTGTTTATAATTACTTTTTTAAATCCTTAATCATACTGTCTTTCACCCCTTATGCAACCTCTTAACAAATGAAAAGAACATTAACACATTTTTTTCTGTAATAACCAAAAGCATCCCCTTGAAGATATTTGACAGCTTATCCTCCATACCTTCACAACACAATAGGAGGATTTTGTATTTGGAGCAGGAATTTAAAAAAAGCGCTTGAAGCACAGCTGTAGGTTTATGAGGAATCTGACATCCTTTAAGACAGACACAGAAGCATCAGCATTAAAATAGTTATCGTTTATCCGGTGGTCACTAATCTGATTCATATTATTTGGTTCTTTGTTTGTTAAGTTTGGACTAATCATAGAATCTTTCATTTAAAAATGTGAGGGTTTACTCATAGCACAGATTCGGTCATTTTAATAGATATGAACAAAATAAATTAGTCAAATGGGAAGGAAGTTTAAAAAATGGCTCAATCAACCCTGCTGAGATTAATTAAGTTTAAACATGCATGTGCTCATACACTGAGCATGTGTATCTGTTTCCCTTCGGTCTGCCTGTCCATTTCCAATATTGTACATGTAGGTCTTTATCTTTTAAGATCTTTGAGGTTTGACAAAGACAGTGCATTTGAGACTAGAGTCTGAAGCAAAGCCTTTAGATGTGAAAAAAGTGAATAAAGATCCTTTTTCTTCAAATCTGAAAAAGTGCACTAAGATTAAATACAAAGCCTATGAAATGTAGCTGTCGCCCATACCTTGCAGTTAGGTGTAACCAGCAAGCTAAGAGCTGCCTGCATAGACGTAACACCCAGGCACTTAAAACATCTGCAAGAGAAATACATATACTTATTATCACAGCCATGTTTTTTTTTGGCTGGTTTCTTATTGCCGTGGTGCTTTGAAAAGAACAGCAGGAGACAGAAGCAATGGAAATAAATATACAACAATGCTGTTGTAAGTTTACTTAGCAGA
The DNA here is from genome assembly GCF_036373705.1 of Amia ocellicauda. Lineage (NCBI taxonomy): Eukaryota > Metazoa > Chordata > Actinopteri > Amiiformes > Amiidae > Amia > Amia ocellicauda. The sequence continues at coordinate 21,138,712 of NC_089858.1, read as the reverse complement.
CAACTGCAGGGTGTGGCTTTCTAAGAAAAATAAAATATGGATCAGAGGAGAATACTGAACTGACTTTGTCTGATTTGATGACAAGTTTTCCACATGAAAGATTTTCCAATGTGTTGTTTACTAATAATAAAAAGACATTCCTTCTCTTAAGACATATTTTGTGTGATTATATAATTAGAAAGATTATCTAAATGTGGTAGTTTTCTTATTTCTTATTACCATTAAACATGCTTTGATCATAAACTGTTCATACTGGAAAAAAGTTGTTAACAGAACTTTGATTTATTTAACAAATATCTGTGCCCTTTTTTTTTTAAGCGGCTCATTTAATATCAAGGCTTGGGCTCTGTGGATATGCTAGTTTACTTTCCAACAGTAGCACACCATCAGCCATAGATATCAGAGTTGATTTTATCATCGGTGTGAAATCAAACACTGAATCATGAAATGAAAATAATTGCAGTAGATGTCCAATTAAAGTGTTTTTGAGGTAAATGTCTGCACTCCATGTCTTCCAATATTTGCTCACCACTAATGATTTAGTATAGTCACTTTAAAGGTCACTGTATAGAGTGAGGAATGCTTAGTTATGATAAATGCTTTTAATATCTCATTCTGACATGGGGCTATAGGCTACTCCCATCAATCAGCACATTATCCCAACTGTACAATGACATTAAGCAGCGGTTCTCTGGGACATTCATAAAGATGTCACATGCTCGTCCCTCCCTTGCCATTTGCATTTAAATTTTCTTGATTATCTAATCAGGCAGTCATTCTCAATCTGTTTCAGATGATAGCCAGCCTCCTTCATTGTTTACAGTTTATCTAAGTAAAAGCTCTTAGCTTTCATATTTACAGAATCCATAACAATGTTGATTCTTTTGCACGGTTATTGAAAAGTTTATTTATTTCAGTGCTGAGGTACAGTTGATTACCTGTGTATGAAATATAGTCTTAAAATGACCTAAGTAATAGGAAAGAAACTCAGAATGAATAGAACACATACATACATTAAATAGCACATATTTCAATAGTGAAAATTAAATTAAAAAAACATTATGATATAAAATACAGTTATCATTGCTTACCACTTCCACCTGGTGGAAGCTTGAAATACTGCAGTTAAAAGCGTGATGCTGAGACTTAGATTAGTGTTTTGTGTTTAGGTGTGCATACAAAACGTCAGTTGCATTTGTACATTTCTTCTAAAATGAAACACTGCTGTTATTCACGTATCTGTGCAGTGTTTCCCAATTCCTCAGTGCAATCTGGACTACCATGTACATCGGTTCATTCCTTACCATTTATTTAAACCAGTAGGTGTTTGTATTCATACATCAAAGTTACAGAATTTATAAGAAAATGACAGCAATCTGATTCTTGGTCTTGATCTTCCCATGTTTCAAAGGAATTCCCCCTTGAATAAATTACTCACTATATAGCTTCCAGAGAGAGAGCGTTAACATTTCAACAGGTAGGTTCAAAATGTGATCTCCCCTGGTCGGCAGATATGCTTCAAAGGGAACTGATTTGTAACAGGAAGAGTCATGCTGAAGCTTGACGTATATATGGTATTTGGCAAATGAGTGCGAAGATACTCTTTCTGAAAGCTCTGCTCTGCTTGTCAAGAGTAGAAAGAGTAAAATTACAAGAAGTAATTCATAGCCAGGAGCAAGCTCTGTGTTTTGCATTAGCCATTCATTTCTGCTATTACATGTCCACAATCGAACCAGACTGTGGAATGATGACAGTAACATTATTGTCGGGCAGCAGGTGTTACTAAAAGGATTGAGTGTCAAGGCAGGATCCGGTTTAATTCTTCACATGTGTTTTGTGCCATGTCATGTGTGGTCCCTGACCAACAGATAGCTGAAGAAAATAGGTCACCTGCTAGTTACTGGGAGCCTTCGAAATCCATCTTCCCCAATGCTAAAGTCATCCTTCAAATGTTAACATTATAAGAAATTGGGAAGGATATAACATTTCCAAACTGTTCGCAAATTTCATCTGGCAGTACCCTCTCTGTGGCTTTTCTATCCTCCACTAAGGAGCTCTGGTGAGCTGAGAAAGCTTCCTTTATCTCCTCCTGCTGCTTCCCATCATTCACTCCACGGGACGCTGTGGCGACAGTCAGCAACATCCTTTTTTCTGTTGGCACACATGTGCTGAAAAGATTACTAATGTTTTGTTCTTCTTAGCAAAGTATTAAGCTCTCATGGTGTGGTGGATTAGCCGGCATGGCTGATAAGGCCCCCTCCCTGTCATTGCCATATGCTGAACGTATAGGTGGGCACAATGCTGTTGGGAAGTATTTGCCTCCTGTATGTTTAACCCTAAAGTCCCCAATAAACATAAGTTCTAGTTTATCCCAGTTTATTTGAATTGATGTCATGTACTTTTTCTGAGAGTGACTGGGCCTCATACATGAAGAAAAGTCTTTAACTGTCTCCAATAAAACCTATTCCCAGTTGTTGTTGTTTTTTTTTCTTTTTGGTGGGGGGTTTCTTGTATGGTCCTTGGAACTTTACCAAGTTCTTCCCAAGCTGTTAACAGTTATTAAAACAGCAAGGTTTCCCAGCAAGCATTCATATTGGCCTACCTCTTGTAACATCTCTTTCTCCAGTACTGATGGCACATAGTCAATGGTCTCTATGCACTGCTTGACACCTTTATTAAACTTCAAAAGTTCATGCTCTTAGAAAAATAAAGGATTCTTCAGAAGAAAAATATTTTAAAGCCTCAGTATTCAGTCATTCTTTAACAAGCTGGTGGGATTTTCTTCCCTGAATCTACAATTAAGTTTCTAGCTATATCTGTATCAAAATCCATGTAATACACATCTATATCTACATGTGTAGATTAATATAACTGTTTAAAAAACCCTTTCTTTATTTTTTCCAAAAAGACTAAGAAAAATCTATCAAGAAAACAGCAATAAATTGATGTATCAGGTAAGTAAAGGGGACAAAGACTATTCATTTAGTATCTTTTAAGGTCTTAGAAATAAATGGTACTTTTTAATGAAATGTACTTTTAAAACAAACCTTTTAATTGATTTGCCGGTATCACAGTCTGTCTACAGCAACCGAGCCAAAAGAATATAAAATCACCCTTCTTTACTCAAATGGGACTGAAAGGATGATATAATTCCTGTTATTATAAGTGTAAATGTGGTGAGTGAGAACACTGATCATACTTGCATGAAACACTGTACAAAAATGAGAGTAACACCCTATATATTAGACTGTGTGTTTGTTGGATAAAAAACTTGCAGATGATTCACTGAACAGGCAAAAGCTAACAAGACGAGTTTTAAAAAATTGCTTACAGCTGACGTACTATAAAAGTATGGTCAATACCCAGATTTGCATATATTTTGTTTGCCTGATTTAACCAGCAAATTATGCTAAGTTTGTGAAAAGCATTTTTGTGTCTTGTCCTAACTGAAATTTATATCACTGCCAGAATGGGACAGGTGGAGTCAGGTTTGGAGAAGTAGGATTCAATATTGGCAAGTCACCAGTTTGTGGATGTACACAGCGATTTTAGTGCCCTACAGTAATACACTGGACATGTTAAACACAAAATCAAATATCAACACTTTTACTTTCCTTTAGAATGGATGTGTTGAAGCATATTTTAATAATTTACTGGTGTACAAAAAAAAACATTGACATCTAACCAGTCTCAGAAAATAACAAATTAAAGTGAAATTAATGATTTAGGTATGAAGACTAACTTAGGCATTTCTCTTGCACTCTGGGATATTGTTTTCTTTTCACACAGGAACCCTGAGAGAAGGTGATGAAAGGAGTGTAAAGGGATTGCAGTGTGAATGATGTGTAAATGTGTGTTTTAAAGAAACTTTCTAGAGCGAGTGTTCAGTGTCTGTTGCCATTCTGTACAGCTCATGTTGCAACAAGCCTTTATTTTGGTATAGGTTCTCATTTAATGTTTCAGCCCCATGCAATGGAGATTTAAAATCCAAACATATTAGCAACACAGTATTTTTGTTAAAGTTGCCACAACACTTGCACACACTACCAGCTGTATTACTACAAGAAGTGCCAAGTATAACATTAAACATCAAAATAATACATTAACAATTGGGCAAAATGAGGCTTTATCTTTCTTTTGTGTCTGTTAAGGGTGGATCATAATGGGTGAATAACTTATCTTAAATTGGCTTTAGTTTTTTTCTCTTGAGTGCTGTGTTTGAAACCTGCTCCAAAATCCCACATATTTTGCTGACCTTAACAAAGATTGGGTCTCATGTGAAATGCATTCCCCTCAGCCCAAAATAGTAACCTTGCCATCTGATTGTTTGCTGGTCCCTAGCTGTAGTATCTGTAATACATTCAGTCTGTACTTTTGTGGAATCTAATTTAGTTTTCCCTTGTATTGTTAACCAGCAACTTCAGGTTATATGGATGCTGTATTCAGTCGCCTCATGTACTTTAACAGCTGAGCAATTTAAAACTGCCCCATGTGATTGTGATTGTAATTAATATATTATGCAAAGCAATCTTCAGATCGTTTGAGATGTTTTTGAAATGTTACCAGAACTATCAAAGCTACAAATGCAAAATATCTTAAGATCAGTTTGAACATTATGAATGCACTCTCCATGTTTGGTATTAAGTCAGTTTTCATTTTTGATTTTACATTGAATGCATCTAAACAGCCTTTACAGTCAAATAGACTGTGGGATTCTGAAAACAAATATTAATTAAGAGGGTCTCTAATTAAAAAAGAAAAGAAAAAGGAAAAAGAAAATGCTATTTACTGCTGGAAAATGTGTATTATAGCCCTTACTGGTAAGACATGAATAGTGGAAGTCTTGAGTGTGTGTGTGTCCAATTGTATTATCCACTGCTGCATTTCTTCTGTTAAAGTTTAAAGTTCATCCTCAAAACTGATTTGCTTTTTTTTTTGAATGAAAGATGTCTTTAGGGCTATATTGCTTCATTGTTATTTCAATCTTTCACCACAAAAATAAGATTATCATTCACAAGTCCAGGTGGCCTCCACAAGAGCTAATTTTAAGGATTTTGTACAGAATCCCTGTTCGAACAGGAACTAACATTACATTGCATGAGCAAATCACAGCTTGAAAGAGAAAACAAACATTGTCTTGAAAATCTGTTTATATCAAAACATTAAAAGGAGTTTATTTGCTCTGGGCATTCATTTTAATCTCAATGAATCCTCTGTGGAATATAAATATATTTGTGCTTTAGGAAAAAAAAACAAAAAGGAAAAGGGAAAGTGGAAAAGGTTCACTTAAGTTCAAGAAACAGAAAGGGAAAAAAAATAACCATTTTGGTTTTCTTAATGTGATGATTTGATTTATTATTGTACATATTCCAATTTTTTTTTTTATTCACAGCCCTCTGTTTGCACCATCCTGTTAAATATACAGTTTTAACTTTTAAAGCCACTGATGCACAAGGCTTCTGTGTACGCTTTAAATCAGATCAAGATCAGATCAACAGCATTGTACAGGCATATCCAGTGCTGAATAGAGATATAATTTTCAATCAGTCTATCAGAACAGTATTCCACTAGTAGCCCTATAGACCTATTATGATTGTGCTTTAAAAATGTTTTAGATAGATAGATATGCATGTGCATGTTCAATTAAATTGGCTTCAATAATCTAAGATGGAACATGTTCTGAAACCAGCAATACGTGAAGGCAGTTTAGCTCAAGCATTTAACACCAAAGTCATTTATTCTTAATGTGATGTGCACTAGGGGACTAATTGAAAGTTGTTTTTGTGGTCTCAGCAATGTTGCCAGCTCACACAAACACCCTGTGGGGATACCTCTGGAGCACATTGATATCAAGCTCAGCAATTTCATTCAAGGGAATCACACAGCAGGGGGGTTAGAGAGAGAAATTACTCAAATTAAAAAAAATATATTTTTGGAAAATGTGTATTTATACATATATCATAAGGAATTAAACTGATAGAAACTAAAAGATCATGTAGGAACACAACAATATTTTATTATTAAGGGTTATGTTACATTCTTCATTGAAGAAAATGAAAAAAGGTGACATTCATAGTCTTTTCTTTCCCACTTGCAATACAGAGGGGAAATGTGTGGAGGTTCCAAGAAAAAAAAAACACAAGAGGAAAAACAAAAGAAGAGCCAACAATTGTCTTTTATATAAACTGTGGATGTTTGTAATACCTTTTAGTCTTTAGTATGTAAACATATGTTCCTTGTATCTGATTGGGGGGACAACCCCTGCCTAAAGCAGCTTCCAAAACATGAGATAAAGAATACAAAAACAGCAAGCTAAAGATTAGCACTTCATCTGTTCTCAGAATAATACATAATAACTTATTCATTTATGTGCCTTCTTTCCAAACTTGTGGTCAGGATAATGTTGCCAAATCAAATGCTAAATTGCTCCAGCTACAGATCATCTTGTCACCTCTTATTGTCTCCATTGTAATGATCATATGAAAGTAAATGTTGTCTTTGTGGTCACAGCACCTTTGCTGATCGTGCAATTTTAATTTGCAGAAAGTACCTGATTGAGGAGACACATCCAAAAATTCCAAGTTTCATTCTTTGCAAGAAAAACATGAATCTCAAATCCTTTGCCAGAGAGAGTGTACAATGCCTGGGGGTTGGCATGCATTCTGCTGTTAAGTTTATACTTACAGTAAAAAGGACAAATGTAGCTGTCCATAATTCAGTATTTTTATGCTAAATAATTCTCTTTTTAAGATTCAGATTTTGAAGTTGATCCTGATGTGTAAATATGGAATATATGAAATGTTGATTCATTTCCAGAGGTATTTGTGAAATATACCCTATGAACTATTGTGAGGAGGATATAAAATACATAATTTTGTTATGAAATAGAACCATGTGCCAAATATTTGGTTTCCACGGCCTCTTTTTCCCTTCAGCTTGTCATTTTTAATCAATATCAAAAAGCAATAAGAAAGCAATGATGTTTTCACCCAGGACAAAAGAGGCAATTTATTCGCTTTTAGTTCATACACTTGTATTGCTTTTACTTTTCTATTTAGCAGTTTTGTAATGCACCATCTAAAATTAAAGCAAAATAACATTCAAACACAATTATGCTCAAATCTATTGGCATGAAAATACTCCATATAAGAATATAGAAAACTCTGCAGCAAGGTGAGGTCTTTCACTGGCGATCACCCCTGTACTAAAATCCCTACATAGGTTACCGGTCAAATACCATATCATATTGACTGTAAAGTGCTGTTGTTGACATTCAAAGTCAATAAGGCAATCTCTCCGCTTTACATCTCTGACCTACTTACCAGCTATGCTCCTGGTTGTGCTTTGCGGTCCTCGAACGCCAGCCATTTGGTTGTTCCCCTGAGCAAACTGCACACAGTTGGTGAAAGGGCTTTTCATTCTTATGCTCTGAGGTTGTGGAAAACGTTTCCCCCTGCGATCAGTGACTCTGAGTGTCTGTGTTTCAAGGTGAAAACTCACCCTTTTTAACTGTCATTCTTTTAGCATGGTTGAGTTGTACATTTGAATGGTGAAGTCTGCTGCTATGTTGATTATGGTATGATTTTTATCTGTTTACTTTGTGATATTTATTTATGAAAGGCACTTATTATTATTATTATTATTATTATTATTATTATTATTATTATTATTATTATTATTATTATTAAACTGTTTCAAAATGTTTGCTTGTAAAGAAGTTTGTGAGAAAAATAAATTAGGGAGAAAGAAAATAACAGATGATAAGAGTATCACATTCACAACTAACAGATGGGGCATTAAAGATATTTTTTTATGTCAGATGATGTAATGAAACGTAAATGTTAAACTGGGAAACTGCAGCTTTTTGAAACTGTTCTGGTGCTTTATCATTTTCTCAGCTACTTTTCATACCCATGATATTGAGATCACTGGGAATTACAAAGTACATGTATCATACCTGTCAATGATACACGAGTACAATCAATTGTCTAGTTTCCCATTGCGTTACATACTCATCAAAAAGTCACAGATCCTTCTGATATTCATGAGAATCACACCTAACAATTCTTCACTGTTGGTCAGTATCAAAATTGTTAACAGTGCAGCCAAGAGCAGAAACACAAACAACTAGAAAATTAAGAGTGTAAGTTTCTTAAGAGCAAAAATACACTTTGTAATGTAAAATTATGAACTAGTTATATGGAGCAACTAATAATTAAGCCTTCTGAGTTTTTACATTTTTGCATTTAAAAAATAACTAAAGTACCATATCATTTTCGCAAAGAGTGAAGCCACCATCATATTGCCATGTAAGATTCGCAATGCTCTCAACAGCTACTTACCGTCATTGAACAAGGCAGAAAGCATTTGGCATTTTATATGAATGTATGGGGAGCTGTGTTGACAGCACAGGAAGAAATGCATTACTTGTGCTAATGGGATGCCTCTTATTTGCATTTGAAGTCTTTCAGACAAATTACTGCTGTTTCTGTCTCTGAGCAGCCGGATTCTGACTCATTAAGGTAAGAGGCATCATTAAATGATGTCATTCATATTGCACATATTTTGTTTTGTTTTCTAGTGCTCTTTCCACATGGCAGCCTCATTTGCCATCTATATACAATTATTTTATTTAAAAATGTTCTCCTTTCCTGAAAAGCATTTCATTTAGATTGCAATGATGCGTCAGGCACAAGTCCTGATTAAAAACAAATGATAAAAACTTCCTGCTGAAGCCAATCATAGGGTGGTGAACACATTACAGACATTAAGATCTTAATGTAAGACAGCTGGTGGATGTAAAGTTCAAGATGAAGAGCCAAATTAAAATGATGATTATTATAATGAGGGAGTTGGTTTGAGTCAGATGCTTCTACTTATTATGTGACCTAGAAACGGCAAATGACATTTCTAGTGACATACTGTTTAAATGTGTACAGAAACAGGTGCCACAAATAAAGTAGATCCTACTCAGACTTTATGGATCACAAAAAATAAAGACTGGTCTTAATTTGATTAGTTGCATAGTTACAGTTTCGACGGATCAACAAGTACATTCTGTAGCCTGAGTTTTAAAATTTTTTCACCCAGAATTAACAATCAAGGTTATGTCTGTAAGACATGTTCATGTTTAAATCTTTGAGGGACACTACCATGATCTGTTCAAATCTCTCACTTTTGACTGAATGATTTGTTTGTACAGATATTCAGTTTCCTTTATTTGGAGTTTTTGTATTGGCCATGACTTTGTTCATCCATCACATTACAAAATCGAGGACGTATTGTCTTTCTCCCTGTCAGACCAAATATCACATTGAAGTAACCAGTTCTTTACAATCACCCCTGGAGATATATTAGAAGCATCATCTTAAACATCAAGAACTTTAAAATAGAATTGCTTTCATGAAGATCACAATAGAAGCCAGGATGCACCTCCAAGGCCAGTCTTCCCACTTACAACAAACTGATTGTATGTTTTCCAACTTTCTGTCATGACTCAACAGCAAACTATAAATAATTCTCAGTCAGATGATCCCTCTCTGAGTGGTATTGTCATAAAACAAAAGAAGGCTCATCCTTTTTAAATAAAGCTTCCTTGATATTGGTTTATCTGTAGGAGGGAAAGAATAACCAGCTCAGAGATGAGGTATTGAGGTAACTTCCTTTCTAAGATTATAGTTGGCATTGACAAAAAAAAGCACCATTCAGGAAAATACCGTGAAATAACTGAAACAGGTGAGTGGCCCTGGAAGTCTGTTTAAGGATTAATGTTCATACAATGGAAAGAGGGGGAGCGAGCACACAGTCTCTGTTTAAGCCGTGCAGATGTATGTTATGATATATGAAGGAAGTCATTTTCTGAGAGAAAGACTGGTTATTGTCCCATACAAAACTTTATTTGCATTGTTTTGCTAATGAATAAAACAGTATTACTTTACAATACAGATTCTTCTGCAAACATCTAGATTGAAGCGATTGTCAGCTTGCCAGTTAATGGGTCTCTATTTCAATGAGGTAGGTTTCAGTTCCCTGGTGATCTGTATACTTAAATGTCACATTAGAGCTAGTGACCTATCCCACACGAATCACAAATGAAGATATATGTGAATTTAGAGACGCTGACTCACACTGATCACATTGGCATTTCCTTTATTTTATCTCTAAATTACTTCCTTACCATGATATGAAACAATGGATGCATATGAGTGTAACAGAAATGCTTATGAGGAATATTGGTAAGAAGATTTTCAGCTTGGACTGTGTCATTATCAATTATTTGAGCCATCTATGCTAATGTATCATTACATTATAAATAACTGAACAAAAATAATAGCATCATTCATCCCACAAATTTGAAACACTTTCTACTTGTCTAATAAGAGGTGGGCCCACCAACCTTAAGGACAGAAAGACCACTGATGTAAAAGATAACTTGTCACTATAGATCCATCACTATGTGAAATTCATTGGTTGTTTACATTTCACATTATTGATTGCCAAGGCATTAATTAGGTCCAATCAGAAATAATTTAATCTTGGCAAAAATATGGAACCACCTTTTTGGAAGATGTCATCGGGTGAAAATGATATTGTTTTGCAAATCTCCACAGCAAAAATCAAGAGAAATGCTTCCCGGACCACCCATGGCTATTTCATCTGGGGGTCTTTGGCCAATTGCTGTTGATTTGAGCCTCCAGTTCACCACTGAATCCAGAGAAACTCTCAAAACAGAACAACTATATATATCCTTAACCAAGGCCGGGATTAAATCAAAACTTTGACCCACCCACTAATAGAAAACTACAGAACTGTACTCAGTTGTGGCTTCATTTTTAGTAAGATGACATTTTCTTCTAATCAGAAATGTAACCGCTATGATGTACAGGTTTATAGTTTGCTATTAGCAGGTGGGTCAAATTTTTGATTTAATCCGGCCCGAAGACTTTTTCAGTAAAAACTGTTAATCATTAAAAAAAAAAAAAAAACTCCATTACAATCAATTTAATTCCTATATCTACATTTTAAAGCAGCAAATCATTGGGGTTTCTTATAAAAAGATCTGTAGACCTACTCCAAAGCTTGTACATTGACTAAATGTACTATTTACCAAATGTGTGCCAGGATTATTCTTAAATTCTTAAATAATCAGTCCAACCTATCAGTCCAATTATGTGATAACAAGTTATATGCCCTTTTAGCTTCAGTAAGTAAATGTATCTGAAAATATGAGAAAATGAAATGTTCTCATGAACATTTCCTGGGAAAGACATATTAATCTCTGATTATCTCCAGAAACTTTATAAAGCAACTCTGACATGACAAATGTAAAGCTTATAAAATTGTTATAACAAGTTCTAACAAAGTAGAGCAAATGGGTTTGACTATTTTTTTTATCAGAAGTGTAACACAATTCAGTTGTCTTGTTTGTTTTGTTAGGGTCATTCCATGTATCCCCTGCTGGGATATAATGTTCTAGTCTGTCAAATAAGGAGTTCATTTCAGCAGTTTTACTCATAAAATGTTTGAGTCACTTGACTGGTGTCAAATGAGCGACTGGGGGATATACAGACATCTGAGTTTCACTGCCAGAATAATGATAGGACACCTCTACTAAGGAAAAACCCTTTCCTCCTTAAATATTCTACATTCTTCAATTTAAATATGCATCTGACAATTCAATAGTCTTTTTTTCCCAATATTCTGCCAAACTGTCTTTTCAAAATATGTTTTAAAATCATTCTGCTACAACTATATTGTCCTTGACTTCAGAGTGGTCCTGCACAGATGAAAACTTTGTGGAGTTAAGTATAGACCTCTGAAAAAGAGCAAACTACCAAATAAAAAGCCAACAGACATAATTCACAGTCAAGCACATTTTAATCTTCTTTTACATATTGTATATTAAATTTCCATAAAGCATTGCCAAAAGTCAATTTTAAACTGTTTAAAATAGAAAGCTATTTCTTAATTTGTAACACATTTGCATTTCTATGTGCCAATTCCCTCACTTTGCTATCATAAAAACACAATATTTTAATCTATTAAAATGGTCAATTGTCTGAAATACCTGTTTTGAATCATTTCAATGCTGATACAATTCAATCCAACAGGTTCAGATAAAGGGAAAACTGTTTTAAAAGAGATAAGTGTATGAAATAGTGTACTTTTGAACAATATGCCTTGCAAAATAACAGGGCTGTAATATAATGGGACAGTGAAATATGTTTTTTTTTTTTAATATTCTTATAATAGAATGAACCCGCAAATGTTTACTCATCATAAATCATCTAACCACAGCTGATGGTTTTACATGTCATACATTTCGAAAGATTCTGTAGATTTTGAATTATTAAAACACATAGATTATAGTCTATGGTTTATTTGGAAAATTAGGGAGAATCACAATATTTATATGAACTTGTGAATATGATGATTTTGTGACAATCAGCAGCTTATGTAGACTATGTGGTCAGATCCTTAATTCAACTTCCCTGCCACATGGCCACACAGAGCAAATATTTGACAAATCTGCTGTGCCAAAATGTGAGCCCTGGATGCAGGCAGGGGATGTGTGCAGTTTACAGAGCCCAGGGGAGTGATGCCACTTTAATAGGCTCATAGGCAATGAGCCCTGTTGGACTTACAAAATACATAATTTATTAAACTGGACGCATAAACTGTAAGTTTATAAATCAAATAAATTACAATAAATGTAATAGATGGATAAATAAATTAATAAATAACTGCAGTGTTGATTAGTGTTGATTTTTCATGTGCTTTATGTTGAATTAGCAAGTAACAAAATATGCAGAAAACAAACCAGAAACAGTCAGACATATTATTTTAATTATGAGTTCCAGCTGCAGATGAAATGTATTTGTTTTTTTACATTTCAGCAAACCACAGCAACTGCAGTCTAAGGGAAGTTGCATTTCAAAATCTGTAAAAAAATATATAACTATTATGAAAGTGTTATGTTGCCACTGATTCTTTTTGGATCCTGTGTGTGTGCTATAAAAGAGGCTCTCGTCCCCATTGTAAGATTTCCCCCGACCCCATATATAATAAAAGTTCATTTGAGACGCAACATAATACTTGTTATCAGCAGGGCGCTACAACCCACACAGTCCAACACAAATAATGGAAGAAGATTTTGGTTGTACAGTTTAGAAAAACTGATGCTTAGCAAATACTCAGAGGATGTTGTTCAGCCAACACATACACAAATCGATGCATACAAGCTGGCATAATAGATTACATCACAATCATTTAGTTGCAGTAAAAGGAGAGAGTTTCTATTAAAACAAGTACCAAAAACAGAAGATGGTGGTGTTGATGAAATTTAAATTGACCACAAATGTCATTAATCTAGTGCATGTTACTTCTTCATGAGTGAAATTTACTGCCCCCTTGTGGACAAGAGAGGACATTATGTTCCTAACATTGGAAAATAAATGAATTATTGGAAAATGCTGTATATATATATATAAATATATGTTTAATTGCAACATAATTATTGGTATACTTTTTAACATTAACTTATATTGCATGACATGTATTTGATATGTTTCCTTTTTTACGAGGGAAGTATCAAAAATAATAGAACATATTTTGTGATACAAACGCACACACCCCCACATACCAGCATAACTTCTGTTGCCTTGACCTATTTTTAAACACTGTAATGATCCTAAACAGAGGCTCAATAAAGATATCCCCCCTGCTGTAAACTGTAATTATTTATGCTTAGTGTACATTCCACTTTCAAAGAACTGAAGTTAATATCTCTCAAGGACTCAAGGTCCTTTTCCATCTGTCGGAAATATTTTCATAATGAAATGGAAATGTTCTGCTGTTAAAATACTGCAGAAGCCGAGTTTTACACAGTGTTTATTTAAATAATATATTGCAGTAATTTATCTATTTGGGAGACTTACAGTTAGGTCCACAAATATTTGGACAGTAATGCAATTGTCATCATTTTGGCTCTGTACGCCACCACAATGGATTTGAAAGGAAACAATCAAGATGCTCTTTAAGTGTAGACTTTCATCTTTAATTTGAGGATAGTTACATCCAAATTGGGTCAACGGTGTAGGAATTACACCCATTTTTATATGTGGTCCCCCCAATTTTAGGGGCTCAAAAGTAATTGGAAAGACTAACATAATAATTAATTAAATTGTGAGTTTCAATACTTGGTTTCAAATCTTTTGCAGGCAATGACTGCCTGAAGTCTGGAACCCATAGACATCACCAGATGCTGGGTTTCTTCCCTGGTGATGCTCTGCCAGGCCTGTACTGCAGCTGTCTTTAGTTCCTGCTTGTTCTTGTACTACTACTACTTCCATACACAATTCCTCATCTAAAAGCTTAGAATTCCAGCTCTGCCATGTCCATGGTCTCAAAAAATATAATAAAAGTAATAAAATAAATAGCTTGTTACCACAGCTATTGTTCACTTCTATTCTAGGGGCATCTATTTATTCTATAGCTTGGGGAACAATGTGAGAGACAATCATAACCAGTAGGTTTCTTTGAGCATGCAGTCTTCAACAAGATAATTCACCAAGAGATCGTTAATACATAGAATAATATTCTGTACATTGATAGAGGAGCCTACATTATTGACTCTGTCTTTACTAATCTTCCATTTCTGTTTTGAGGTTGATGTTGTTTTGTAGTTAAAACACAATTCATTGTTTGATAGTTGGAGCAACATTGCTTGCACTCCTTTATGATCATTTTGGACCCAAGTGAAATCTGGATAAATCTGGACTGCTCTGCTGCAGTCTACAAAATTCCCAGCAGATGGCAACATAAAGTCATGATTTGAAGAACTTGATGGAATAATATGTCATAACAGAAAGACTCCTAATTGCAATGTGTTGGATACATTTCAGTGAACGTCATTGTGCTGGTAGATAATGGAGGTACCCTTAACTAAAAATCTGAAATAATGGAAACTGAACTCACTTTACATGAACAATTAAACCATTTTTTAAAACCATTTGTATTTCTTTGTATTACAAATATTGAATAATACTAATCTTATGAACGTCAGAGTCCAGTCCTTATAATTGTCTTATGTAAAGCATAAATATTACACTTACCCTCCTTCACCTGTGAGAGATATACATGTCCATATATTACAAACAGCTAGTTGAACAGTACAGGAGAGCTCTAAGAACTATGCGAAAGTTAAGACTGGGGGAGAACAGTGAGGCACGGTCATTATTTATTGCTACATTTCTCCCACTGGCAGTGATGTTTTTACAGCCAATTTTATTTTCTGTCACAATACATCAGTGAAACATTGAGATCGTAAAAACTGCTGAAGCACTGCAACCATGACGATGGGGACTAGAGGAAAAGGTTATCCTGATAAGGATATAAAAGCAGAGTAAAGGTTTACAGAAGGTACTTCCAGTTGCTGCTACCTTGTGTAACTGTAGACTAGTTTGCCTGCAATCACGTCTATTGTCCCTGATGAAGAATGTAGCAAGTTAATATTTTACAGTACAAATCAATATCTGAAACCAGAATAATTTAAAGTTGGATTGTCAAATAAAAATAAAAAAGGTTAAATGGTGTCAGGGAGTGTGTTTGCTTTTAAAAAAAATGTTTTAAAGATGTCACATCACATTGAAAATAATAATAATTTATGTTGGCAAGATGGTCTTGTCATTGAGCTCACACAGATGAATTTGACACACAGACATATGCCTGCCTTTTCTTTTCACAGGCATTAGTCACATCTGAAGATTCAGAATGAAGCCAACATGACCTCTGCGACACACTCTCCCGTGTCTGTCTCTGTCAATTCTGGTTGCTCACATAAAGTTAAGTATTTCAGGAGCAGGCAGAACGCTTTGCTCACTTTTACCATGTCAAGGTTCACAGATGTTTGTGAGTAATATAGTTTTACTTGCCATATTGCCCAACGCTGTGGCAACCAAGAGTGTATTTCAACACATTCAAATTGATACAAAGATGCTCAGTGCAGCAGCTTTAATTGGTGAATTTGCAGGTGTCCCAGAAATTGGACATCTAGGTGATATGAAGAAAAAACCCTGGGGCTGTGGGACACTCCTGCAACAAAATAATATTTATTTATTCACAGAAACACGTGACTGTGACGTACTAGTGTGAGTTTTTGATTAGCTTCAGGCTACTGTAGATACACTGGGTCCTGGGATGCTGTTTTTGTGAACACACTGCCTCCAATGGTCTTTGAAATCATTGCTGTGGACCCTAAATATATTTTATTTCCACAGGCATGTTTTAATCCTGTAATGTTTTGGCACTGTGTATACTTCATGGTTTGATAAAAACAAAAAAAGTCACTAAGACAGCAAACTGATGATTTTTTAAAATTATAAATATCCATTGGATATGGTGGTTGAAGCTTATATAGATTTTAGCATAGCTCAATCTATGTCACGTCATTCATTTCTACCTTGAGAGAGTCTTGTAGCCTTTGTCATTTTGCCGTATGTTACAGAGAATTTTATAATTTCTTCAGTCAACCCTTCAGTAGTAAAATGTTTGACTAATTATTGGTTCACTCAGCAGGTATGACCTACTCTATATGTGAGGTTAATCTCTTATTGTATTTTTCACATGGTCTGTTTACCGTATCCTTATCATCAGAGCTTGTATACCCTTGGAACAGGGAGGTTCTCCTTTTATTACCTATATTTCCAAAGGACGAGAGTTCACAATCATACAATTCTTCTGGAAAGGGCATATGCAGAAGCTTTAATTAAACGAAACACAGGACAATATAAAAGTTCAAAATTATATATATATATTTTTTTTCTGTATCTTAATGAGCAACCCCCAACCTACTGTTGTAGAATGTCCCAAATGTCTCTGGTGCTGGTAACAGATCTAACCACCAGATGCATTGTTCTGCTGCTGAAAGAGATTAACATTAGCATGTAAAAGGTCCCCTATGTAAAGAAAGTTATGCTAATCACACAGTACTTAATTAATGAATTAATAAAGCCACTTCCATCATTAAACTCAACTTCATTGACTAAAAAGGTTTTTATTCCTTGGAGGGATTTGAGATGTTAACATCACAGAAATGCTGTGTCAGATCGCACTCCCACAATAGTTGCTTGAACAGTCATTAACATGTTCGTCAAGTCAAAAGCGATGAATCCAGGCTGTTTAAGCAAACAAGCTAAAGGAATTCCTTGAGGTAATTATTCATTTCCCACCTATCTGTTCTCTATGTTCAATTTACATCAAGATGGGCTTAATTTCAGCATTGTTATGGTATGTAAAACTGTAATGGTAAGGGGAAGATGTGTATAGCCTCAGTGGATACTGTTTTTGTAGTCAGTACCTTTATTTAAGAAACATAGATAAGGATATAAAACAATCCTATATTTCATGTCCATAAACTGTGAAACCAATATAGATTTCCCCTCTTGTCTGGACAAGACTACAATGGAAATAAATCTATGTTATGTTGTGTTATTTAGTTTATGAAGTTCTAAATCTGAACTTTGATCATGTTATATTTTTATTTGTTTATTTGTCTCTAAAGATCCAGTTTAATGCCTAGATCCATCAGCCATTTACTACTCTTGCTCAATGGCTTAATCATTTCCATTTTGTCTCTTTAGATACCCAGTGACATATCTTTATTTTTCGGTCTGTGCATGAATTACTGAACATAAAAGCAGTTTATACTTACATTTAGTATTAGTGGACTCCACTACAGAATGTTACCAATTTGAAAATTAATTAATCTATGCTTAATTTTAGTTGGCAGTTATTACACCCCTAAACTGCTCTACACATTAGAGCCGAAACCGTCCTCTCACTTGTCGTTTACCTAAAACCAATTGGAATTGTATTGTAATGACTGCCGTCCAAGGTCACAGGGAACTGTGGCACACTGTGAAAAATTGAAATTGTCACTTACACGATCCAGAGGTTCATAGCACATTAACACAGGCACTTTCTGTCACTGTCAATTCTTCCTCGTTTTTGATCAATCTAAGCAAAGTCAGATGAAAGGCATATCCACACTATAAGTGCACAGAGCATTGCATTGCTTTCTCATCTTCATTTTATCCCGGAGCGCCGGCTGCACGTTCACAGATCCCTTGCATTTTCTTGATTTTCATGATGACTTCTGTGTTTACATACATTATCTGAGGAAAAGGTGATGGGTACTATGTATATAATAATAGACAGGCTTCAATGAGATACAAACTTTACATTGAAGGTTTCAGAAAATATCACAATATTGTGCCAAATTCAGCTCAGACAGAATAACAAGTCAACAAAATAAAGACACAATGTACATTACTTGGCCATCTACAGTAAATTACAGGTTGTGTTGTGTTACTAGTTGATCCGCCCCTAAATGAAGCAAATGATGCTCAGTGTCCCGAATAAAAACACAGCAACACAAATGCTGCCATGAGCATGACACATGAGAAAATAGTTTTGAGGTAGAAGTTCAGGCTATTCACAGGAAGTTAATCATTGACCATGATGACATTCAGCATTGACATCAAAAACAGAGATCAGAATTAAGGGCACAGACAAACAAACCTCAGGCCGTCTTTAAGTAAGCAGATGTGATAACCTCACAGACATCTTGATCATCTTAAAATTCCCAGCAAGTCTTTAATAAGTACTGTTTAACAGTTTACAGTTAGTTTACTTAGAAAATGTATATATATAAATATTTATCAAGGAAAGTAAACTGATGTTACTGATATACCTTTCCTATAAATTGATTTTATACCAAATGTTTTGTTGTCCATACATTGGTTTTCAAGCCTGTGAGAGAGGCATTAGAGCATGAACATCTGGCTTGGAATCTAATTATCTGACATCTATAACTTTGTCTACATAAAACACAATTATGTGTAGTTTCTGCTTCTTTTCATAAAATTAAGTATTGCCTAAAGTGAAACTATTTCAATATTAAACAACGCAATTGCTATATTCATCCTAAGCTTAGTTGCTAGGAAAACAAATTGTGTAAGTGAATGCATTATACACACCCTCCCCTACACACAATATAAACATGGACATGAAAAATAAGGGTATCAGTATTTTCAAATTTGGATTTAAAAGTCAACTCTAAACACACAGCACCATACTTCTTTTTCCCCTTTTTTCTTTTAGAAAAATCCTTCCAATGTGTCTTTCTGACACGGCCCCCACTGGCAGGATAATGTGCAGGTTTATGAAGGCTCATGATGATTTACACCCCAGACTCCCACATCCTGCAGTGAGTTTACTAGAGCAGGTGGTAATGGTTTTGTTCTTCTCTGTGGGCGTCAGGGCCATTATTTCTATAGCTCCCCACCACTGCTTTCACACTGTCCATTTCAAAAACATGCTGCTTGTCATCCCTGCTGTGTCTCACCCAACATAAGGTGTGTTCGGTTGCATTCTCCAGAGAGTAGAAATTACTTTTCAGGGACATCGGAAAACAACTAAATTCTGTGGAGAAACTTGACACTACTAGAAATGTTTACGTTAAAAGAAACAAATCCTACTGCCTTCAGGTTTATAGTCCTCACTGAAAAAACTGGCTTGTAAAGAGGGTAACAGATCAGAATGTCTTACAATGTTCTAGAAACACCGGAGGGATATGAAAATGTCAAGAAAAAACATATACTGTTCCTCAAAATGTGAGGTTTCTGACATTCATAATATATAAACAAATGGCATGTAGCTTCCGCAAATGGCTGTGCTTTCAGTGCCCACAAAACTATGTATAAAGGTAAGACACACTTTTTTCAGCTGTCTTACCACAGAGAAGATTGCCAGGTTAATCATTGAAAGAATACAGGTGAGAGGGGAGTAAAATAATTAAATCTCAAGGAAACAGCAATGTTGTATTTCATCACATGTATTGCAGGAATCTCAGACAAATAACCCCTGACTATGTACCACCGATCCTTCGATCAATCATGTCCACTCATAATCTTCAGATATACTCAACTTCTGTATTATGAATGTTGATTGTTAATTTCTAGCAATATATTCCAGTCAAATAATTCTGTGGCAGCTGGTTGTAATTTTGAACTGTCATGATAGATGTTTTTTATTCATGCAAAGCCTTTGGCGGGCTCCTTTCTGTAACTGGACAGGTGTTCACCCACCGCAGTTAAGTAGTTAAATATTAAAACAAAAGTTCACGTTGGGAAACTGGATTCATGACAGAGAAAATACAATAACCTTTGAATCCAATTTACTTGAATTATGTAACATTGTCAGCACATGGTCCAATCAAGTTGTGGATGATTGAAAGGTTAGAAGTACTTTTTAAGCACCACAACAAATGTACATCAGAAGGTCTACTCTCTATTGATGCTAACAGGTATGTTCTTTATCTTCTCTGGTTCTTTAGACTCTGCTTTTTGAAAATAATGTTTCAATTTTGCTCATTTTATTTTTGTTTTGAGTGGATCTCCATATACATATTTGGAGTTTGATTTTGTTTTCATTTCCAAGAAACAACACCTTAACTGCATGTATACATTTGCCATTTCTGTTTCCTAGTTCATTTAAAGATTGAATACCCTGCTTTCTGTATTTTTCTATTTCTGTGTGTGTGCCCAGGTACAAGGAAACATGTCATCAAGAAAATCTCTTCCGGACATTAATGTTGGTTCTTTTGTAAGTAGACAGCAATTTCTACGTCACATCTGATTTCCATTAACAATGGGATTTACTCTAATTATGTGTTTGTGTTTTCAATTGTATAAAGAAAATGAAACCGGACAATACAACATGGGCTATGGAAAGAAATGGAATTGTGAATGCATCTTCAGAACACTTACCATCTTTGGATTACAAAGAATACGAAGATCTCTCAAAATGGCACAAGTATCACACAAGTATGCAACACCTGATTCCGTTCCGCTTCAGTTCAGAGTAAGTACAGAACATATTTTTATTTTACAAGCTGTGTTTTCCTATACCAATAAATTGCTCTTCCAATAATTTCCCATTATATGTATCATCCCATAATTCAATGTATCATTCCATAATTAAATACATTCCATAATTACTTTACTTTAAATAATTAAATGCTCATTTCCTTCTTTGTTTAAGGTCTTCCACATCTAACCCTAAAGATGAAGCTGGTTTCTTTTCCTTTACTTCTTTTTCATGGCTCACTCCCCTTTTGTGGAGTGTGTTCAGAAAAAACATAGATGTGAACAATATCCCCTCTTTATCACCTCATGACTGCGCCGATGTTAATGCCAAAAGGTATCTTTTAATTAGTTTAAGTATTTTTTAATTAGTTGGTACACAATGATACATTTTGCTTTGGAAGAGGTTCTTACATATACAACTAAACACATTTGAATTGCTGTACAGATTCCAGAGACTTTGGGAAGAAGAAGTTGCCCGAGTGGGTATGGAGAAGGCCTCGATTGAACGCGTGGCATTCCGTTTCCAGCGAACACGAATGATAATGGCTTTTTTGGCTTCTGTTGCTTTCACTACTGCTGTCTTCCTAGGACCTGTAAGATTTATTGATTTATTAATTTGCTTCTTTGTTTGTTGATGCTGTTTTGATTATAATGGTCATATACCTAGGTCAGTATAATGTCCATGTCAGACACGTGTTGCTTTTCTTATTTCTCACATAAGGCTGGATTTAATTTGAATATTTTAAATGACTCAGGCCAAGACATAGAAAGGAAAAGGGAAAAGCCAAATTTCCAATGAAACTATGGCTTTCTTCATTCATTTTATCTTTGATCATTTTGCTAATTAGAAGAAGGGCAGCATGGTGATGCTGTGGTGCAATGGTTTGCACAGCTGCCTCTTAGCTCCTGGGACCCAGGTTCAATTCTAGCCTTGGCTGCCTTTGTGGAGTTTGCATGGTCTCCATCTGGGTTTTCTGCAGATGCTAAGGTCTTGACCCACTTCCCAAAGACATGCTGCTTAAGTTGATTGGCTGTTTTAAATTGCCCTGATGGCATGAGGGCTGGCTGTGTGTGTGCTGCCCTGCACTGGACTTATATCCCATCCAGGGTGTACCCTGCCTTGCAGCCTGTGCCAGTCTCACTGCGATTATGTAAGAGATGAAGTAAATTTTGAAAATGAATGTGTGGATGAATAGATTGAAAATATATTAAAAAAGCAGGTAGAATAGAAAATGAATAGGTGATGTTTTGTGGACTGGAATTGTGCAGCTACATTGTTGGAATAACATGTCCTTTTGTGTTTTTCAGTCTGTTCTGGTGTACAGCATTCTTCAGTATATTGAATCTTCTGAGTCGAATCTCTTATATGGAATTGGGCTTTGTGCGGCTCTGTTTGTGTCTGAGTTCTGCAAAGCATTTTTTCAGTCCCTGACCTGGGCTATCAATATTGGTACAGGAGTCAAGCTTAAAAGTGCATGTGCTACCATGGCTTTTCAGAAACTTGTTTCTCTGAAGTCACTCAATGGCATCTCTGTTGGAGAGGTAGGAAATGTAACACACACACACATATAATGTATATATATACACATGGTTACAGTGAATATTCAGTATGTGACATAATCTTTTTATCACAGCATTGACTGCTCACATCCTGTTAGTAACACTGGCTATAGGATCTAGATAGAAGTTTGGTGGAAATATAGCACCATTGCACCATAAGAGCTCAAGTGATTGATGTTGACCAGGTAGTTTTTCCCCTAAGGCAGACAATCCTATTGTCCTGCATTTCTGAATGGCATTATCCATTGTTGCCTTTCATGGTCAGAAATGTTGCTTTCAGTCATATCTATAAAAAGTAACTAATACCCATTCCCTACTGAATCTCTGTCAAATATCTTTGTTGAAACTCTGTTTGTGCAAGCTGTATAACTTTATAAATCTGTGACTCAGCTATTGAAACTTCAGTTATTGTTTACAAAAGCTCTTAGGATAGAATTAAGGTTGAGCTCAGGTACACTTTTGGTCCCATATGGTGATGTTTAAATACAATAAATTTAAAACATATTAAATGTAACGTGTATGTGTTTTCCACTTAGGGGGCTGAATACATATACAAACAGTACATTTCAATTTACATTCAACCTGCTTAGCATATAGCAGTATTAAGTTATATAAAAAATGTAAAATATATTTATTTGAATATATATATTTAAAAAATGGGTTTGTGGTATTTGTAATTCATCAAAATGTGACATGTTTGTTTGGGGAGTAATTTTGATAGGCACTGTGTGTATGTATATACTTGGTATACTTACACAGATGTTTAAAAAAAAGTACAAATTTACAAATTATTATGAATTAATAAGAACATTTTTTTGTTTTGTTTTTTAACAGGTGATCAATGTGCTTTCTAGTGATGGCTATCGGATATTTGATGCAATCATTTTTGGGACCTTTACACTATGCATACCAGTCTTGTTGGTCACTGGTATCATTTATGCCTGCTACATTCTTGGATATACTGCACTCATTGGTGTTTTTATATATATTGTCTTCATTCCTATACAGGTTTGTGCTTGAAATTGGAATTTTACTCCTTTAAACAAAACAGAAAGGTCTGACAAAACAGTTAGACAGCAAAAACATTTTTTCTGTTAAAGACAAAGATTAAATAAACAATTGCAGAAGTCCTTTGCTGAGAAACTACAGTGATGTTTAATGTATTGACATGAGGCATAATGAATAACAGTAATAGGTTACCATGTCAAGGCTCTATTTAATTTAAAAGTAAATGCTCTCAGATAAAGTTTGTTTGTTTTGTTGTCTGTTTTAGTTCACGATGGCAAAGCTGATAAACGGTTTCAGGAGGAAAGCTGTAATTATATCAGACAAGCGGGTGCAAACCATGAATGAAGTGCTGACTTGCATTAAACTGATTAAAATGTATGCTTGGGAGGGTTCATTTGAGAAGAATATTATGGGTAAGTTATGTACCGTTACTGGAAAGTGTTTCTGACTTAACAATCATAGAACACATTTCAAATTTTGACAGTTTCAGTGGTAATTGAAAATAAAATGTATTCGCAAATATTGTGACCTGTTTTGTATTTATTTTGTTCTTTCAGGTGTGAGAAAAAATGAGAGGAAAATCCTAGAAAAAGCAGGTTATATTCAAAGCGTCAACAGCTCTGTGACTATCATCATTCCCACAGTGGCCACAATCATAACCTTTGTGGCTCACACGTCTCTGAATTTGAACTTGACATCTTCATCTGTAAGTAATTGCTCTTTATGGAGCAAGACATTTAATTTATTTTTAAATAATGGTCTAGCAAGTCTCTCCAACTTCTTTGTTTTTTCTTTCCTTGTTTTCTTTTCTAGGCCTTTACCGTGATAGCTATTTTCAACTCAATGAGATTCAGCCTTGGCCTCCTTCCATTCTCAGTCAAATCCTTGGCAGAAGCTAAAGTAGCTTTGGCTCGATTAAAGGTAACGGACAAGTTTTAAAACAACAACAAAAAACAATCCTTTTGCATTTCCACATGTTAGTTGCATTTCTTGGTTCATTTTTCATGCCTTAAAGAAACACTTAGCCAACCCTACCTAAAGTGCAGAACATTTCAATTACTGTCATTGCTTTTTAAAGGACTGGACAGTGCTTTTCATAGTGCAAGTGCTTTAAAGGGTTATAATTTCATGATATAATGTATACTAATGCAAAATGCAATGGTTTTAAATGTAATCCTCAAGGTGTTTTACAAAGACATTAGCTACTTAATAAACATTTCTGCTCAAAGTAGGGAAAACATACCACTATGAAATTCGCAATAGGATTCAGTCAATGATTTGTATAAAAATAAAATAAACTTAAAAATTAAATAAATACATACATAAATAAACGTCTGCTATAGTATGATATTATGTACGTGTTTTTCCTCAGAAAATTCTCTGTATTGAAAATCCCGAACCATACCTCACTAAGTTAAAAGACTCCCCGAATGCATTAGTCATGGAAAAGGCCTCTTTTTCCTGGGAACGGCCCCTGGACACTCATGAAGCTGCACAGGGTGTCAGAAATGGGCTGAAAGGAGATAAGAATGAAGCAGAAACCCGAAAGAGTGAACATGGAAACAGAGCTGCTTTGAGAAACATCAGTTTTACATTGCAGAAGGTGCATTTTTATGTAATTTGCTGAATTGATTTGCTAAAAGTATGTAGTAGGGAGCTAGTTCACATCTACACATATACAGTCAGATTACAGATTTACAGTGTTTTAGGTTTTGTGTGTGTGTGTGTGGGGGGGGGGTGGGCTTTGCTGAAGAGTATGCTGGTTGAATTTATTATCCTTCTATCATTTGAAAAACTCTTACTAAAAGTACATTTTCAACTAATTATTTAAATCTACAGTTTTTGCTATGTCTAAATGATAAACTCCACTTAGGTTTAATTCTAGATAATGATTTTCATTGTTACTCATCAAAATATTATTGGCTGAAATTTGATTTTAGGGAAAGCTACTTGGAATTTGTGGAAATGTTGGCAGCGGAAAAAGTTCACTTATTTCAAGCTTACTGGGAGAGGTGAGTGAAAATAAGAATTCTACAGTTAATATAATATATTTTACAAGCATTTGATGTCAAATAATGCATAATAATTCAAATTGTGCTTAAATATTGGATTTGAATTTAATTTAATTAAGTTATCTTATCATATTAGCAAGCAAGCACACATATAGATGTATGTATGTAGTACATACGTGTGCACACGCACTTAAAAAAATACACAGAGATTAAAGAAAATTAAAGAGCAAAAGAAAGAAAAAGAATAACTAGTTTGCAAATCTATGTCCACACTACATTTGGCATTGAAAAATATCCGTATAGCCGATGCAGCTGTTGGTTTACATAACAGAATTAGGTTTTGATAAGACATGCATCTCTCACCTTCTACAGATGCACCTGCACCACGGATCTGTGGCAGCAGATGGAGAATTTGCCTATGTGTCTCAACAGGCCTGGATATTTCACGGAAGTGTGCGGGATAATATTCTCATGGGAGAGACATTTGATAAAAATAGGTATTTAGACAGAAAATGTGTTGAAAACAATTTAAAAGAAATGAAATCACTGGGCTTCAAAGCACACTAGCTGGCTTCTGAAGGCAATAGCTTTGCTGCACAACTACATCACTGATGTCCACTTGCAAGACTTTAGAGACTTCTGTGTTGGTTACGTTTTCCATTTATAAAAAGTGTGCCTTTGAGCTGCAGGATCTAGGGCAAGACTTCACTAGGGACACTTAAAGGGGGTAAGGTCAAACTGACTACCAACGCAAATCAGAAGGGACTGCTTTGTCACAGTATGAAGTAATTACATTCAGTTTCCCAGTTTCTTGCATTTTGGAGTTACTATTATAAATATGATGTCCTATTTTTCTTCTTTCATAGGTATAACAAAGTAATTCGTGCCTGCTGTCTAAAGCCCGATTTAGCAATTCTTCCATATGGTGACAAGACTGAGGTGAGCCGCTGGTTGTCATTGTAATTATTAATAATAATAATTCATAATAGCCATCATAATTATTAGTTTCTGTTATTTTCCAGTACTGACTGAATCACAAGTGATTTCCTAACCTCCTATATCTGCTCTATTCAAACAACTTGCCTTATTTCTGATAACAGAAGTGTTCAGTAGAGTATGTCTGCAGGATAGAGCCAGAACAAAGTCATGGCCTATTTACACCGCTATACACAGGGTGGCAAAGAAGCAAAGTGCAATTACAGAGAATTTAGTGGACCTCTGTGATACACAGTACACGAGTAAGTACTTTTAAGGAGTAGAAAAGTTCTCTAATTTGTCCTCTGTTCTTTGCGTTAAAGATTGGTGAAAGGGGCCTCAATCTCTCAGGTGGGCAGAAACAGAGGATCAGCCTTGCCCGAGCGATCTATTCCAACAGAGACATCTACCTTCTGGACGACCCGCTTTCAGCTGTCGATGCCCACGTTGGGAAACACATCTTTGAAGAATGTATCAAGAAGGAACTCAGGGGGAAGACTGTCATTCTAGTGACTCATCAACTGCAGGTACAATTTAGACAACTCCTGGAGCCTGACACTGGAGCATGAGTCAGCATAACACAAAACTTTCCAAGCACCCATCGGTTCATTACACAAAAGAGGGTTCAATCATCTGACCCTGCTGTTTGCAGAACATGCAAACAGACCCCGTGAAAAACTGTCCAAACTCATAAAACCTTCTGTAATGAGCAGTATTGTATGTGTATACAGACCGAAGTACACAATGCTCAACAGCTTTAAATGCTTTATGTTAACTGTCTCATATCGTGCTCATATGGCTTCTTATATTTGTATGCTTTGGTTTGATCTTTAAACACATGTAAATTATTAAACGTATATAAAACTTGGATAATGGTTTTATTTTAGTGTTGTATACCTTTTTGTTTTCTTGTTTTTTAAGTACCTGGAGTTCTGCGACGAAGTCCTATTACTTGAAAATGGGGAAATAAAGGAATGGGGCTCCCACGAAGTCTTAATGAGCAATAAAGGAAAATACTCTCAGCTTATCAATAACTTCCAATCAGAACACTCAAATGTAAGATGATTGTACTTCATTATTATTAGTATTCAATTCCACGAAGTTACTGTGAAAGGTTTTTGGAAATATTTGATATGATGATGCAATTATTACATCTTTGGATATAAATTGATGATATTGGTGGCATTCTTGAATTGTTAAGATTGTTATGTTTTCCAAAAGGAACAAAAAGATGATGACAGTAAACCAAAATCAGCATCTATTCCAGAAGAACATCCTCCTCAGGTTGCCAATGGAATAGACAATCCAGGTTAGTGATGATGTTTAAAAAAAAAAAAAAAAAAAACATTTGTCTGTATGATACTGCTTTTAAACAGTACACACAAGACTAACTTCTGCTTTTTTTATTTTAGCTTTTGATATGTCAGATGAGATTAATGAATCTGAAGAGCACAACAAGGACACACATGGCAAAAGAGGTACAATGTAGTTTCTAATTGTATTCTGTTCATTCATACGACACTAGATTAAAATGGCATGCGATATGTAATCAGAATCTAAGAGTAGAGGTCATTGTGTGCAATTTATTTGTCTTATTGGCGTAGTTCTATTGTGGGAGCATTTCCCTTATGTTATGTTATTAATAGTGAGCCTAGAAAATACATTGTGTACCCAGAGAGGCGGAGATGGATAGATCCTTCAAACTGGGAGGAAAAAGCTATAACATATGTTCAAAAATTACAACAATTACTTAATTTAGGTTGAATAGGTTAAGAAGTATTGATAAGTTAAATAAGGAGACAATATTGCCAGTTACCAGTTAAATAAGGGTTGATAAATACTCCATCAGTTGTATATATATTGCAGGATGTTTTTTTTTTTTTTTAAAGGTTTGCATAGATGTATGTGTAAGGATCTTTAGTATGTTTATTTCATACAATTTTTTTATTCCCTTCATCAAAGGATCCAAGGATCAGCTTGTTTTGACTGAACTAATGCAGGAAGGTTCAGTTTCATGCAAAGCTTATCATCACTATGTGAAAGCAGCTGGAGGTAAGGAACGCATGCTTCTTAATCGATATCTTCCCTTATGCTTCTGTGATAGCATACATAACAGTAATGCTTTAATTAAGGATATACATGATATATTCTTCAAACTGACACCTGGTGAAATTGCTATTGGCTGGTGGGGTGTTTAATGAAGTGCTGGCTTAGATTATGGAGGTCTAATTATGTGAAGTATTATCTAATTCGTTCCATCTAACTTGGTTCTTGTTTTGTTTTTTTTCAGGATATTTTCTGGCTCTGTTTGTTGCATTGGTGTTCATTGGCGTACTAGGAGTATCTGCTTTTAGTAACTGGTGGCTGAGTTTTTGGCTAGAGCAAGGATCTGGGGTAATCTTCCATGCTTTATCACCAAAATGTTAACAAATGTACTATTGAAACAACACTGTGAAAATCATACAGTTGTATAGTTGAAAAGTGTGGATTGTTTTTGTTTTTATTTCTCAAACAAATATTTCTGTTGTAGAAAATGTGCAAACTTTGATTGTCTAAGTGGTAATGTTTTTCTTCTTCCGTTTGTTTTACAATTGCAGCAGAATAGCTCTTTGGTTGCAAATATTTCTGACAACAACACAATGTATTCAGGAGATAGTGGCAATGTTACAGAAAACCCCAGACTTCATTTTTACCAGCTGGTTTATGGGATGTGCATTGTGGGAATGGTTGCACTGAGTGTCGTCAAAGGATATGTGTTCACAAAAACCACCCTGAGGGCTTCTTCAAAGCTCCATGACAAGATGTTTCACAAGGTAAAGATTTGGTCATAGATAATGATAATGATAATAATAATAATAATAATAATAATAATAATAATAATAATAATAATAATAATAAGTAGTAGTAGTATTAAATTCACTTTATTCACTTTTGGCTTTAAAATTTTAGCATGTTACAGGCAGGCCAGTATGGGGCACTGTTTTTACATTATTACTAAAGTCTTATGATCAAGGAAAGGCTGTCTAAAAGATAAAATGGTAGACATATATTAAATATGAACTGTTATTTACTGAAAGTCCTTGATGACCTATTTATTTAATTTTAGATCCTGCGCAGCCCAATGAGTTTCTTTGACACCACACCAACTGGAAGGATGATAAACAGATTCTCCAAGGACCTGGATGAGATAGATGTTGGCACACCCTTCAATTTGGAGAACTGTTTTCAGATCTTCCTGCAAGTTTTATTCACCGTTATCACAATCTCGGCTGTGTTTCCCGAACTCCTCATCGCAGTCGTATTGCTGACTATGTTATTG
Organism: Amia ocellicauda; assembly: GCF_036373705.1. Taxonomy (NCBI): domain Eukaryota; kingdom Metazoa; phylum Chordata; class Actinopteri; order Amiiformes; family Amiidae; genus Amia; species Amia ocellicauda. Next base: position 21,108,911 of record NC_089858.1, on the reverse strand, counting down.
GGAGTTATTCTATTGTAAGTCATCCTTTTTCACAGAAAAACACATTCAGGATCCAATATGTTTAAAAGTTAACTTTTATGTTGAACACTCTAGAAGACTACTAGTAAAAAATCGAATCAAATTTCAAAGTAATTATTTGCCTCAGTTTAGATTTATACTGTGCGTATAGCTCACAAAACCTGGTACAACATGAGAAGTGAGGCATATATTGGGGCTTCATGCTTTATTGTTTTTTATTGTTTCTGAACCAGGAATCCATATAAGGTTCCTTCCAGATATTGTTTACCTTCATCTACTTTGAAGATAATTCAAAAACTTTTTTTTTATAGAAATGTAGTTAATAGATTTTATGGAATTGCCTGACTTTTTACTTGTGCCTTTCAGTATTTTCCAAAGGAGCATTAGGGGGCTAAAGAGATTGGAAAATATCAGTCGGTCGCCATGGTTTTCTCACACTACATCTACAATTCAAGGACTCAGCACCATCCATGCCTACAAGAAGGAGAAACAATATATAGCCAAGTAAGAACTTATCTCTTTAAACATTGTAATATTTTGTTGTCCCTTCCAAATAACATCCATAAATGCCTGAAACATGATTATAGAGCACTTTCTTGTAATTCACAAGGACCAATAATTAACAGTTGCATTTGTTTAGAATGTGGAGCCATAATTTGATTTTGGTCATTATATTTATTAAAAAAATAAATGCAAATCTGTTAAATAAATGCACCTACAAATTCAAATGAAGGCCATTGTATTTGAATGTGTAAGTACACCAATGGCTACAAACAGCTTACTGCTCTTTTTATGTAAATTGTCATATTTGCCTTAACTTTTTCAAAAAATATTTTTAGGTTTATGCAATTGAGTGACATCAATTCTAATCATTTCATGCTGTTCAACACTGGGACAAGATGGCTTTCCTTTAGGCTGGATTTTCTCACCACAATAATCACTCTACTGGTTGCCTTATTTGTTGTTCTGAGCCCTCCAACAATCAATGCAGCATATAAAGGGCTAGCTCTGTCCTACACAATCCAGGTAGGAAACAAAACAAAACAAAAAAACAATACAAACTTTGATATTCTGTTTTTAAATCCTAGACCAAATCAAAATGTTGACCTACCTGTGAAACTCAAATTACAAACTTGTACCCAATCGCAGGCAATTTCATTATCAGAGGCCACACCATTCTGCTACTTCTGAGAAAACATATGATAGGGCTCAAGTTCAGTTCACAGATAGCTCAAAGTTTTAATTTGTTCTAAGCCTAAGTGTTATCTGTTTCTGAGTTTTAAGTGGTTGTCAGCAATATTAAGTATAATTGTGTTACTTAGGTTTAATTAATGCTCAGGAGAATTTAAACCCAGACATTATATATATATATATATATATATATATATATATATATATATATATATATACACACTCACCTAAAGGATTATTAGGAACACCATACTAATACTGTGTTTGACCCCCTTTCGCCTTCAGAACTGCCTTAATTCTACGTGGCATTGATTCAACAAGGTGCTGAAAGCATTCTTTAGAAATGTTGGCCCATATTGATAGGATAGCATCTTGCAGTTGATGGAGATTTGTGGGATGCACATCCAGGGCACGAAGCTCCCGTTCCACCACATCCCAAAGATGCTCTATTGGGTTGAGATCTGGTGACTGTGGGGGCCAGTTTAGTACAGTGAACTCATTGTCATGTTCAAGAAACCAATTTGAAATGATTCGACCTTTGTGACATGGTGCATTATCCTGCTGGAAGTAGTCATCAGAGGATGGGTACATGGTGGTCATAAAGGGATGGACATGGTCAGAAACAATGCTCAGGTAGGCCGTGGCATTTAAACGATGCCCAATTGGCACTAAGGGGCCTAAAGTGTGCCAAGAAAACATCCCCCACACCATTACACCACCACCACCAGCCTGCACAGTGGTAACAAGGCATGATGGATCCATGTTCTCATTCTGTTTACGCCAAATTCTGACTCTACCATCTGAATGTCTCAACAGAAATCGAGACTCATCAGACCAGGCAACATTTTTCCAGTCTTCAACTGTCCAATTTTGCTGAGCTTGTGCAAATTTTAGGCTCTTTTTCCTATTTGTAGTGGAGATGAGTGGTACCCGGTGGGGTCTTCTGCTGTTGTAGCCCATCCACCTCAAGGTTGTACGTGTTGTGGCTTCACAAATGCTTTGCTGCATACCTCGGTTGTAACGAGTGGTTATTTCAGTCAAAGTTGCTCTTCTATCAGCTTGAATCAGTCGGCCCATTCTCCTCTGACCTCTAGCATCAACAAGGCATTTTCGCCCACAGGACTGCCGCATACTGGATGTTTTTCCCTTTTCACACCATTCTTTGTAAACCCTAGAAATGGTTGTGCGTGAAAATCCCAGTAACTGAGCAGATTGTGAAATACTCAGACCGGCCCGTCTGGCACCAACAACCATGCCACGCTCAAAATTGCTTAAATCACCTTTCTTTCCCATTCAGACATTCAGTTTGGAGTTCAGGAGATTGTCTTGACCAGGACCACACCCCTAAATGCATTGAAGCAACTGCCATGTGATTGGTTGGTTAGATAATTGCATTAATGAGAAATTGAACAGGTGTTCCTAATAATCCTTTAGGTGAGTGTGTATATATATATATATATATATATATACCCTTGTAGTTTTACTCTTAATGTAGGTAAGGGATGACATGACATGGTTTATTAATGAAAAAATACTGTTAAATGAGTCATTAATAATATGCAATGTAATTTAGATTCAATTCTAGTTTAATGAATTAATGTGAATCCCATTTTATGATCAGTATAAATAACCCTGTATATTACTGTTTTTGAATTGCAGTTAACTGGTATGCTGCAGTTCTGTGTAAGGCTGGCAACTGAACTGGAGGCAAAATTCACATCAGTAGAAAGGATACTAGAATATATACTGGTGAGTGCATCATCAAATGGATGCTGCTTTTACAATGTCAACTTCTCTTACCCAATGACACACACAATACGAATTCACACTTCAATTCAGCCGATTTTTTTTTTCATAAAAACAAAATTAAAAACAATATTATGACAGTAGTACATACAGAGGAGGGACTCCATAGCAACAGTTCCTTTTAACACTCTTAAAACCTCTTCTTTACTTGAAGTACAGCTGCCTTGCTAAATCATATATTCATTTATTCCTTTCTTTGCTAAAAGCTCCCTAGGCACCTTTTACACTCTGCTTGAAGTAACATTAGCGTTCTCTCTTTTAGGGCTGTGTCTCCGAAGCACCCACTAAGATTAAGGATGCAAATATCCCAGACGGCTGGCCTCATAAAGGTGCAATCACTTTCAAGGAATACCAGATGAGATACAGAGAGAACACTCCAATAGTCCTGAATAGTTTAAATTTAGAAATTGCTGCAAAGGAAAAAGTTGGAATTGTAGGAAGAACGGGTTCTGGTAAGATATGTGTATATATTATACATACATTTATTTTTTCTTAGTCATTAAAGGTGCTGTGGGGGAAAAGGCAGCAAAAATAATCCAGCATCCATTGGCTAATGAATGTGTAATACATTATCATGGCCAATAAGAAGCAGAAAGGTACATCATTTCATAAGGCACTGAAAATAATATATACAAGAGCTTTAAGCTTTAAGAGGTCTGCTATTGGTTTATATTTTATATAAGGCCATTTAAATCAGTGAATATTGAGTTCTTCTACTAAAGATAAAGGTTGTTTATGCAAAGGATGTAAAAAAGGGGGTGATATCTTTTTTTCATTAAATTGGCCAACTTTTACAACCATGACACTAATAAATGTATGCTTATTTGGGTCAATTCAATGTACAGACCTTTTTCTTGTTATTTTCTCTTTTTATTTCTTTGTGTTTGTGTGTGTGATATTCACATTGGTACCATTTTTATTTATTTATAGGGAAATCTTCCCTTGGAGTTGCCCTGTTTAGACTTGTTGAGCCATCCTGTGGTACAATCTTCATTGACAATGTAGATATCAGTAGTATTGGACTGGAAGATCTACGAAGTAAACTGGCTGTAATTCCCCAGGATCCAGTGTTGTTCATTGGTACTATAAGGTAATAAGTCATTGTATACCTTATAGGATATACATGCACACATACTTCCTTTAAATTTCTACATTTCAAGAGTAGATGCATGTATATAACTTTAAATAGGTAGTGGTTAGGGCTCTGGACTCTGAAGTGGAGGGTTGTGGGTTTAGTCCCAGGTGGGGACACTGCTGTTATACCCTTGAGCAAGGTACTTTGCCTAGATTGCTCCAGTAAATGCCTAGCTGTACAAATCGGTAAAATGTGATATATTGTAACAATTGTAAGTCACCCTGGATAAGGGTGTCTGCTAAGAAATTGAGCAATAATAAAATAATGTATATTTTTCTCAAATATTTTCTCAGTTGAGCGTGCAAATGTAATTTATTTTTGGGCACCAAATTAAAATAGTAATGTTCCAAAATTAGCTGAGAGTTTAAGTTAATGAACCATTACAAACAATGAAACTAAATAACAACTGAAATTCCAAGCATATAATAATGCCTTGATTTTAATTATCCTCCTTTTTTTTCTCTGTTACTGATAAAGTTTGACCTGACCACACATGTTTCTTTCTGTTCAGTCTGATTAAGTTTAATTTACTTTTTGTTCAAACGAATCTTTTCACCTGAAGATTGAGTTTGCACCATCTATTCACCCATTCAGATGCAAAGCAGAAATAGTCAAATCCCCAACCCAAAAGTACTTAATAAAGAAGATGCATTATTACTCAAGACATCTCTATTGAATAACATTGTATTTGTTTTGTTTTTAATGCAGGTATAACCTTGATCCCTTTAACAAATACAGTGATGAAGATATTTGGAAAGCCCTGGAAAACACATATATGAAGGAAACAGTATGTGCAACCTTCAATTTATTATTGTGCTTTTCAAGTAATTACTCAATTAGAAAAGTTGACCTGAAATAGGTTTCTTCATTTTCTGTTTCCTAAAACCAAATTGCTTTCCATTACGTTCACAGAGTTATTTTGAACCGGGTGTCAAATTGTTGTGTAATCTGCTGACAAAGTTGATGTTAGGGGCTGAATTCAATACAATGAGTTTGCCCTCGAGGCACACCTTATATGCCTGAATGAATGTGACATTTATTTTAAAATGAAAATGAAAAAAAAATCCATTTAGAATACATGCCATGTTTTGCTTATTCTGAGAGTATTGTACCTTTCAACAAATTATGTATTTTTAATTGTAACTTACAGCAAGCACAATGCACTTCACATAGGCTTGCAGAAATATGAAACACGGTAGAAATATTAGGCAAATGCCTTTACAGTAAATAAAATTGATAATTATTGCCATAAGGTGTGTACACTGGATATATATCTAATACCACAAAACTGCAGGTCTTCAATGTTTTCTCTTTTTAATATTTTGATAGTCATATATTTTTTAATTGATAGCTTTTCTGTGCATAAAGGTCCGTAATAATGTTGGTTTTTAATGTTTGTAATGATTTTATTTGTACAGATCTCAAAGCTGCCTGAGAAGCTAGAATCCAAGGTGACAGAAAACGGAGAGAATTTCTCTGTGGGAGAAAGACAGCTGATGTGTATGGCCAGGGCCCTGCTCAGAAACTCAAAGGTCAGATGACTGAAAAAATCTAAATTGACAATGGTTCCAATTCCTGTTTTGAAGATTGCTTTGATATTTGATTGTTTTGTTGAGATTGACTTAAATAACAACACAATAATAAAACAGAATATTAAGCATCATTTATGATCACTCTAGTGTACATAGATTATCATTTTGACTTCATAACTGTGCATTAGACATCAACAGAAGATTGATGCATTTTTTAACAGGACCTCCAAGGTAATAACTGGTCATTATGTTATTGTTATTGGGTAAACATTATTATGATTAATACATTCATCCAGTACAGGGTCACAGTGGGCCTTACCCAGAGGACACTGGGCATTAGCCAGGGCACAATAGTACATCTCAGGGAAATAATAATAATATATGTAAACCATACAAATCATATTGAACTAACCCTGGGCTTGGTCTCGCTTCTTCACCTACAGATAATTCTGCTGGATGAAGCCACAGCGTCCATTGACTCGGAGACTGACGGTCTGATCCAGCACACCATTCGCCGGGCATTTCAGGACTGCACCATGCTCACCATCGCTCACCGGATCAACACTGTGGTGGAGTGTGACCGGATTCTGGTCATGGACAATGGAAAGGTGAAGGAAAAAAGTGTCTCTTTATGAACGAAGCATCCCATGTGTGAAACATTCCTCAGGGTTGTGAACAGTATCTACTCCTTGTTTGTGTTAAAATCCAACTAAAATCTCAAGCAAAATGTAGAGACAGGACCTGCTGCCTATTCCTTTGGACTTTAAAAACTCATCAAAAAGAAAATAAGAATGACTACATATTACTTATAAACAGCTCTACAGATATATGGAGACATATAATACTTTATTTTTCACAACACCACTAGTTCCTCTCTAAGCTGTCATACCTTCTTGCATGATAGAAATTTGAAGTACCTTAATATATTTTTTTCCATTCTTCATCTCGTAGGCCGCTGAATTTGACAGACCAGAAGTCCTTTTACAGAGACCAGATTCATTATTTGCATCACTTCTCGCAGCTGCCAACAACATGGAAACGTGAGCAGAGTCGGGAAAGCCTCTGTACTGCTGCTGGCTGCACTCCTCTTTGGCTTTCGACAACAAACAATCTTTGACAACGAACACGCACAGTCTTTGTGATTTATTTGTCATTGATGAAGGGGAAATGCAAGGCTTTTGTTGAACAGCGATAGTAACTGGTCTTCAGTAGCGGTAATGGAGGACAGTGAGATGTAGGACAGATTGCAGGTGGGATATGGAATGTTAATAAGTAAAATAGAAAAATAGCTGTTCAATTCAATGCACCCATTTTGATGGGTTCGGTCCGTAATATTCCAGAGTGGAATGTTGATAAGAAGATGCGTTTGATGTTGAAACCTCTCATTTATCTCCCCTGTCTGTGCCGTTGAGCTGCAGACAGTAGATTGGAGTGAACTGCCCCCCCTGACGTGGTGCTGGTTGCCCTGTTGTGCTTAGCAGCTGGTAAAACTGCAGCCAACTCATTTCATAAAACTGATATTTTTTATGAAATATTAAAGGAATTGGGGAAACTCCTCAACTTTATATTTGTTTTATTCTATTGATACGGTTTCTTTTTTTATTATATTTAATAGCCATGTAAATGCTGCATCAAAAAGGTAACTTATTTAATTTAATATGTTTTTAACAGACTCAAAATCCTTGATTGTCTTGGCTGTAAGTCACACAATTTGGCAACCCTGAGATGATAAATGACTGAGAACTGAACTTTCCGTTGGCATGGACAATTTAATTTTTTCTCTAGCCAAGAAAGCAAGATTAATTGTTTTTTCGTGTCTTGAAAAATCACCCAGAATATCAGGTTGTAACTAGTGTCACATCTTATTAATCGCAATTGTGGCTCAAACTGTTGTGTGCTCTAAACTTAAGCTAAAGTTGTGACTGGTATTTAACTCTTTAAACACAGAAATGTATGTCTTGTCTTTTTTTACACATATTGTATATTTACTATTGCACATGTCCTTGACTATTTGTACATTTAAATTCTGGAGTAAAAATAAAGCTGCTCAGTAAGACTAAGCAAGTATGCAGTGATTGTTTAAACAAAACAGGAAGCAAGCTCATTATTTCATCTGCTGTGGGATATGTTAATGCACCCATATGGCAAAATAATAACAAAAATATAAACAAACAGCTGGAGATATTGGTGAAATCACTGTACCTCTTTTACATCACTACAGGAGCATCCCTCCCCCAAAAAAAGCTTTCGAAGTGCCCTTTATACTATTGATTTCCTTCTCATATCACAGGGCTAGACACGTTTCATTGTGCTTATGAAAACATGAAAAGCATTACTCTTCTCCACTCTTTGTAGACTGCCAGTTGTAAGATTACAGTACAACAAGGTTTTTCAGTGGGAGTAAACTTAATAATTAAATTGCAGCCATACACCTGATGAAAGTGGGTTAACTGTAAAGGAGAAAAAAATATGACAAATAAAAGATAATTGTGCCTTGAGTTTAAAGGAATAGGGGGGAAAAATACAATTTGGACCTCTTTTCCTTCTACGGTTCACTGGTTTTCTATTGATATAAATAATAGGCATGTGCACAACATTTACTCTCTTGCAGTGCAACAGCTATATGAAAATGATTTGATCAGAACTTTTTTACACAAAGGCTTAGCTTCTTAACTAACGAACAAAAGGTGTTCATCCTTAATTCCCAGTCTTAAATAATCTCCTCTAAGCTTCGTAAGTCCAACATAATTCCTTCTTAATGGGAAATCCTTGTTGCCAACCTATATTAGAGGTATGTGGTTCTTAAATAATTAACCTTACAAAGATAAGCAGTCCAAGTGCATTCCGTTCATTTTAAGAAAAGCTGTGCACTTAAGGAAATTGCAATATATAAATAATACTCTGGTATATGTCCACTGCATGCTCTGCAAAACAAGTAAAACACAAACCTCCACACTAGTTGTTGTATTGAAACTATATTTGCTTACTTAAAAACATGTTGCCTACATTTGTATTATACTAGCTTCAACCAGACCTTATCTAATTTGTTTCACAATCACAAAAAAGTCACAATTTTAAATGGCAACTAATTATATTTGTCCATAGGCTGTATGCTCTATCGTTTAGGTTCGTTCCTGTAATCGGGGGTCCAAAAATTTGTAAAATATTCTATTAGTACTATTTAATGGTGAATGTTGAAAGGTCTCTGCGTGATTTCTGCAATTTCTTTAAAAATTCAGACTACAATGTTGAACTATATTTACTGACTCATCACACTCAAAACATATGGGTAGAATCACTGCGCCCACGCTTTAGCCAATCAGAGGGCTGTATTGATCAAGTTCACACATAGATGGCGAGATCAAAGCAAAGATGGTTGCACCCATGGGTGTGCGTAACTTTCCTAAACAAAAAGGAAAACTCTGATTTTACGTGTATCATACATATCAACAGTGGTGTATGAAGGAGTACAGCCTCTTACAGTAGTACGAAAGTAGTCGAAATCACCCTGAAATTCATAAAGTTTGATGGAGCTAACTGGACATTAGCTGAAGTGGAATGTAAACACAATATCACAGAAGATCGCCTTGTCATGCTTGATTCTACAGGAACTGTAGAATTCTATAACTCCTGAATGTCATCATAGGGATCCCATCTTTTCATCAGCAACTTTTCACCACAAGCTTTTCCTCACCAGGGACAATTAATCACCAACTGACATATTCTTCACCTATTTGATAGAATATTTCTTAAGATGTCCTACGATTCCAAAACACTATTAAATCCTAGTTATTCACAGCAGTTTAATTGATATCTCTCATGCATCCCTCTGTCAGCTTGTTGTTGTACTTGATGCATTTATTTTAACTAGTCGACTGCTGGTATATTAACGTTTAACAAATTGCACAATTGTGTGACTTTGGGTATTGCATGATGACGTGAACATTGTGAAGACTCCAGAGGAATTATCCCTCGATCCGGATGATGTGTTAACTGATGAAATAGATGACTGTCAGTCTGACACAGGTGAAAGTGACACTGATTAATGATTATCTGTTCATTCTAATGATCACTGACTCAACCTTAACCTTGCTGATAAGTTTGCCAGGCAAAATCCTATACACTTAAAAACTTGTAAAACCTCTTTTAAATATAATTAAATCATATATAACTATTTGTATTATAAGTCAGACTTGTTTTCAGCAAGTTCTGCTGTACGACCTTCAAAAATCAGCTTGTTAACTGAAGAAATATTAAAGTTATGGGGTCATGAAAAGCGATGAAATACCAATTTTTCTTCAAAAGTGCGAAGTTTGACGTATTACTGAAATACTGGCAAGTTTCATGTGGAGAACTTTTATTTCCGGCTTAAGTACATATATGAGATCAAGAAACCATTGAGAGAAAGTAGTCCCAATGTTGGTGGAACAGAACCATATTTCTGAATTACAGAAATATTGAATATTCTGAATTACAGCTTATGGCCTATATGTATAAATACAATAATAAAGAAATTGCAAAGATCTATTAATGTTAATTCCTGTTATATATTAACAGGAAATAATTAACAGGAAAATAAATGTGCTTGTAAATGTACACATCACCTAAACTATTATAACCCTAACCTTAACTGTCAAAAACAAATTGAATCAAATAAAAATAACGACTTTTTTGGTAAAACAAAATAAACAAAGCTAGTTGTTATTAGCAATAAATACATCCCGCTTAAAAAAGTGTCACTCTTACTCATGTCAACATAAGTCTTTAAGTCAGTCATTGCAAGTGTTTAATTTCTTTACTTATTTAAAAATGAATTTTATAAAATACATTTGAAGCATGTACTATAATTTTAGGACTGGAGGGCACATTCCACACTGATTTACCAATCTTCTCGTCATGAAGTAATGAGAAAAGGTCAATCTATAAACTGCAGGGAAGCATGCAATGTTGAAACAAATAATGTAATTATCTATCAAGAAATTCGATTGCAAGTTGTAAAGCGCCTGAAACGAATTAAATTAACCACAGCGGTTCTTCCCAACTCTCTGTGCTTTGAGACCTCACACTGCAACCTCACTTAGAAAATGAGACGGCTAATACTTCTCATGTATTGCCAACAGAAACCGCAGGCGAAGCTGCACTGAGACCAATTATCAAAGAAGCTACATCTGATGACTGATTATGGAAGGCATGCAGTTCAATTGTTTCTTTCACTTCAACCACATTATATGGCTTCGTCTCCTTAAATTCTGCTCTTGACTCTTACAAGCGAAGACCTTTAAACTCCAAGTACTGGTATTAGTATGCATCTCATGACATTCTCAAACCCAGGTGTAAGTGTTTCATTATATCCAAACTAACTTATATTTCAATGAAAACTATTTAGTGTGACATTTTACTATTCATAAAACCAAAAAGAAAACCAATACTCAATGTCTGAAAAGATTAAGCAAGTTTAAATTTCAATGTAAATGTAATTGTTCTACATAACATTAAGGCAGCAGAAAATAAACTTCAAGGTCCTTGATATACTACATCAGCAGCACAATTGTCCTAAGTGATAATAATCATGCTGTGAAGTTAATAATGGTGAATTGCTTTTGTTCAAGTAAGCTAATAAACATAACATAAAAATGCATAATGGAAAACTAATCTTAGTCCTTATATATCTGAGATTTTTCTTACAGGCTAACCATGCCTTTGTCTTTTCTAACTGAACTCAAAGTAAACCTTCTGAAAACAGATAGCAGATTGGAGATTGCATCTTCGAGACGTGTTATTTACCATATTGCTATAGCATCTGGAAAAGTATCAGACAATTTCTGCTTCATTTCTGTGGACAGTTTCATGATGAGTAGCTGTGGCTGCAAGAGCCACCAAGCCTAGACAGAAACAGTTCAGATTTTTTAATCATCAATTACACTGCCTATGAACGAGTTTGATTTTAGTTCTTACTTGGCTACAATGCAGGGATTGTAATGTAGTTAACTAGTTAATCAGTTAAATTATTATTTGTTGGAATGTGATATTTTGTGAACGAGAAAGTCATCTTAAATTTTGTTCTCTGTTGTGATTGGAAAACAAATGGGACTATGAATGCCATCAAATCTATCTATTATCCAACACAAGGATTGCATCTAAATGCAAATGTTACTCTCCGCTTCCAAACGATCTCTGAGGTGCAGAGCAAACAGACCCAATATTACTGAGGGTCTGACCTAGTTTAACCCTTCAGTTTTAACCATTCAGCACCATCATCACTTATATACACGAGTATTATAATCTTCCACAGCTACATTACTGTAGTGTTCTAACAAGCAATAGTATAAACTATATTCTAAAGATGGACTTTACAAGTGGTAGACAGAACACAGTACATTTCTACTTTACCCATGCCTTATCCTCGTATTATGTTGAAAAATAGTTACATCCATTATGTTATGGCTAAAAATGACCTGCATAGTTTAATCTACTGAAAACAGTAAAGTAATGAAGAAAACTGTACAATCTTTTTATTTTGGCTCACCTGGCCATTGACAAAGTACAATACAAGAATATTCTTTAATTCCAAACAACATTTAAACCCCTAATGTAACACATTTCCTGTGTGACAAACACATTTAGTTAAATCTGGTCAACCTACTTCAGGTACGCATATTCAATTGAGTCCAGAAACACTTGGGTATGCCCTTGTGCCTTCCACTCACTTCTACTCCACATGAAGGGCAGAATGGGTGTGTATGCTTTTTGCAGATGTATTTCCTGCATTTGGTACATGTGGGGTCTTATTGTCATGGCATGGGGGACAGATCTGACATCTTTTTCAAGCACCTGTATCCTCTGGAGTTGATCTTGGGGAGGGGCTGGGTTATCTAGCCTGAGCACTCTGGGCAATGGAAGCAGCTGCAGGGGATCGTGGTAGTCAGTCTTGCTTCTGGATCAGGGTTGACAAGGACCCGGCCAAGTTCCTCAAGGAATATCCAACGTCGGTACATTTTTCCTTCATTCCACAGCTGGTTAATTTCAGTCCAGAGGATGAAAGCTTTATACACGGACATGTCCCTAACATTTTGGAAAATCACCAGAGGCCAGAGCTGGCACCTTTTCAAGGTTGCAGACCCCTCCATTGATGAAGCTGTAGTCCAGGATGATGTGTGGCTTCTTATCCTGTCTTGTGCTCAGAGATGCATCTTTGTGCATTGTTCTCATAACAAGGACATTCTTGTTCTTTGGGCCGTACGACACGACACAACGGTACTTTCAGATAAAGCAAATTTTGCTCTTCCCTGTGTCTTCAGAAGCTCATTAGGGAGCTCTAGCTTTATTTCCTCACTGTTTCAAGCATGGTCAGCTTCCTGTTCTGTAGTTCAACTACAAGTTAGTAGGACATGAATATGTTGTCACATGTTATGACCTTGCAACCCTTCACTCATATCCTGATTCCTCTCAGGTGCTCCTTCAGGTGATTTACTTGTTTAGTCTTATATCCATTATATATTCCATGCATAGATAGATATTGCATACACGCTGCCCACATTGTGATGCCATACTTTGCAGGCTTGTTGGCAAACCTGATTTTAATGAAAACCTAAATTACATTATCATAAGGGGCAGTGTCCTCTGAATGGACCAAAGTGTTCATCCACTGTAACATAAGGGCCAGGAATATACATGAGAGGCAGGACCTCTACCCATCTCAGATTGCTGCCAGCTTGGATCTTTCATGTCAAGCAGGTTTGGTATCATGGTTATCAAAACAAATCACCCTAGAGATGATGTGAAAGGATTCCAGTGACATTATTGCTGGAAAAATTGGCCTTCTTTTCTCTGCATTCCATAGACTAGCAGTTGCTTCTCCTTTTGATTTGTAAACTCCAGCTAATATCAGCAAAGCTATGTATGCATGCAAGTCAGTCTCATCAAGTGACTTCCAATCCCATTGAAAGACTCCCCTCCAAGTTGGCCATGTACAGTATAATCTTTTGTATTGCTTGAGGTATGAAGAGTTCAAATGCAAATTGTACATTATGGATTTGAGTTACTGCCAATCGTGTTGGTTCTGGCACCATTTTTATGACATTGGAAGCTGACAGTCTGCCTTGGTTTTGTTGGGGTGTTGCAGACCAATCTATTTTTCCATCTTCAGATTTCCATTTCCCTTCTCTTGATGGAAGTGTAGCCATGGCAGAATCCTCCTCTAATCATAATCACAGGAAAATACAGTCAAGATTGTCAATGTCTTCTGCCTATGAAACCCTGTTCTCTGTGTCACTATAACCATCCAGAACCTGTGGCAATACCTCATTGACTGTCAGTCTTCAGGAGCTATTTTTTGCCGTATGCTGATGCAGGAATGAGTAGGATAAAACTCAGGGAAACTTTTTGTGCAATCAGATATTTAAGGAAGTGTAATCAGAATCAGTGAAAATACAAATAAATGTAATAACAGTAAAGATGCATCAAAGAAAGATATCTATTTTGAATCTTTGTAAATTTGTGCACACATAATTGCTTGCATGTCAAAATGACCCACATTATCTTTGTATACAAAGTCTGTAGAGTCATTACAAAAGTCAAAACAGTCCATGTGAGTTCACCTCAAATAAATACAAGTAATTAAATTTGACAAAGAGATTAACTAGTAATGTGAGTTGAAAACAGAAAGGGGTCAAAATGACCCGCATTGTAACAGGAGGGTTAAGGTTGAAAACTGAAAATGGTCAAAATGACCAGCAACATAACAGGAAGGTTAATTGTTAGTCTCTTGATCCTAGTTTCACACGTGCCCTCCAACTAAATTAACTAATGTATTACTCAGTATCTGCTGAAAGCATTTTAGCAACTCTGCCTTTAGCACAGCCTCACAAATATATAGAATTGAAAATCCTGGAAGACTGGATTGGGATCTGTGTACTCACAAAGAAACAATTGAGAGGATTAATCATACTTTTGTATTGAAAACATTAATAATTTTACAATCAGCTGCTACACATTACATGGGAGTGAAGAATCTCTCTATTAATCTAATCACTACTGGCAACTTTAAAATCAAACCAATTTGAGAGGAGTAAACAAAACCCTGAAATCTGGCAACTATAAATGCAGTATAAGGTTACTTCTGCTTTTCTTTAAATTTAGCATTGCCTGAAAATACAAAGCCTTTGATGGGTCTCAAACCACTCTTCTGCCATCTCTTGGACTGCTTTATATGGAACTATTTTGTCACATTCAACTCAAATATATTGACTTGCATACACATGTATAACTTTGATTTGACAATTATACTTAAGGAAGTTTAGCATTTAATCTTTCTATTTAATTTGAAGCCACTACAGACATGGACCTAATTACCTTATGCAAATTAATTAATTGGAAAGCCCACTTTCATGGCATCTTCAGGGAAAATTCCTAGTTAATGATAAAACAGAATTTACATTCAAGATTGTTTCACATTTACATACAAACAATATATATATATATATATATATATATATATATATGTTAGAAGTGTATTTAATTCCAGGAGCTAGAGTCACACAACCTAGTATAAGCATAATCAATTAATGCCATGAAAATAACTGATTTACTAAACGTATTTCTTGACACAGTGATGTAACTGTCTAAAAGGCAATTAAAATGGCTTTCTTTCTATAATAATATATCGTAAGAATGTACATCCATGGGCTATTTGCTTATTTAAGGAGGGGATATGGCACAACGTTTAACATTTGAAATGGTTCTATATTTAGTACACCACAAGATTAAGAAGCATAACATTGACTAATCCTCATGATCCTTCATGAAAGCAATGTACGTTTATTGAATGAGTTTTTTCTTGCATCATAAATAAGTCATTTATAAACGTTTAATTCATAAATGCATTTTGAAGTTTATTTATTTATTTATTTGAATCAAACTTTTAAACCTATAGGAAAAAATCTGATATAGTCTTAACAGCTTTGGAAGGTTTAAGGCTCTGTATTTTACAAGGAGGATATTGCTATGGAAATATACTTGAAGCTCTTAAATATTAGAATTAGTGATTCATGGAATACACATTATTCTATGTATCCTGTCACTTTGGTTTTCAAGCCAAGTGTTTAAAACCCTTATAAGGTATATGTTTTGAGTGAAATATTGAAATGACTCAAAAATGCTAAATAATTAAACTTCAATTAAATACAGATTTCAGTTCACTTCACTTCACTTCTGAGAAAAAACCCTCAGTAGTAAAAGATGTGGAAAAAGTAGCTCATCCGATTTATCCTGTAAGCGCCTTTTTAACAGATGAAGAAGCCAGAACAGGCAACAATGTTTAGTTTCAGCCAAAACACAAAGTCTGACACATCAACAATTTAAAAGAACATAAGATACATAATTAGACAAAAGGAATGTATTTTAGAGTGATACAAACATTGCATCGCTAGAGGTGGGTGATAATTTGTTTAATGCTCTGAAATCTGTAGAGGTAGTAAAGAGTACATTATTTTATTATACCTTCTGGTGATGCTGTATCATGAAAGGTAGGGTAAGGATTATGTCTTTGGGGAGATATGAATATTTATTCATGTTTCAAGGATATGGCTGAATATTTAAACTAGCTTCTTATTTAGTTAAAACAATATCAGTCTTAATCTATTAAAAAGATGACAATGGAGATGAGAAGGAAAGTTAGATTAAATACTGGTTAGCTAAGGTGCAAAATACGGTGACAGTGATGTTTTGTTTTCTCTCTTTTTAGAATGACATTATTTTATGTAATCATAAATCAAATCAAAACTTTGACCAACCCATGGACTGCAAATTACTAACCTCTACCCTACTGCATTATAATTTTAAGTAGTGGAACGTGGCCTCTGACAATATATTATACCGTGATAGGGTACAAGTTTGCTATTAGTAATTTGTAATTAGAGCCAATGGTGATTTGGTATAGGCCTTAATCATGTTCTGTTAATGTCTGAGCAAATCAAGATAACAGTGGATATTTTATTTTACTTAAAATACAAGTAAAATGGGCTACTTCTAATAAATAAAAATAAAAAAACATACCAACTAGTACATACTCAGATTACAGTTACATTATTCATGTTTTCAAACTGAAGAACACCACTGATCTGGAGAAAACACATAATACAATAATTCCTGTCCATTGATATAAAGAATTCAAGCCATAGACAGGAAATAATCATCTGTATGCAGCACAAACAACTGTTTATTGAAAACCACAGTAGGTGGCAGCACTATGAACACGTGTGAAAATTGGAAAACAAACAATGCACCTACAATACATAGATAATGAAATGAGCAATCATTTCAGAGGCAAGTAAACCCTGCTGGATGATGAATAAATACAAACATAACTGACATAGGCTAAAAAAATGTTGTTGACAATGTAGACTTACTTAGCGATTATTAGTTTCACAGCTGTAACATAATTTGATGTTCTGAGCACAAACCTATCAATTTGGGCAAAACGATTATTATTGCTATTAAATGATTATCATTATAAAACCTTAAAAGCACTCTTTTATTGCATGTATTTTGTATATGTTCACAAAAGAGGGGCTCAGGGGGGCTGGATGGATGGAAGGCTAACTGCAACTTTTTCAATTGTTAAAAATACACTAACCGGTCAAAAGTTTTAGAACACCTGATTTTTTCAGTTTTTATTGAAATTTAAACAGTTTAATGTCTCAAAGTACTCTGAAATAA
The DNA here is from genome assembly GCF_036373705.1 of Amia ocellicauda. Taxonomy (NCBI): domain Eukaryota; kingdom Metazoa; phylum Chordata; class Actinopteri; order Amiiformes; family Amiidae; genus Amia; species Amia ocellicauda. The sequence goes on along the minus strand of NC_089858.1, from coordinate 21,091,514 downwards.
AAGCATAGAACAAAAGAGACCCTCAGCTTTCTAACGATGTGAAGCAATCTCTGATGTGAAAAATTTGTTTGTTATACCCCCCCCGGCCTCTGCATTCTGAATAGTAGGAATAACAAAATCTCAGAAAACATTGACAATTATGACATACAGTGAGGGAAAAAAGTATTTGATACCCTGTCAATCAGCAAGATTTCTGGCTCCCAGGTGTCTTTTATACAGGTAACGAGCTGAGAATAGGAGCACTCTCTTAAAGGTATATATAAAAAGGGGGTATAAAAGACACCTGTCCACAGAAGCAATCAATCAATCAATCAGATTCCAAACTCTCCACCATGACCAAGACCAAAGAGCTGTCCAAGGATGTCAGGGACAAGATTGTAGACCTACACAAGGCTGGAATGGGCTACAAGACCATCGCCAAGCAGCTTGGTGAGAAGGTGACAACAGTTGGTGCGATTATTCGCAAATGGAAGAAACACAAAATAACTGTCAGTCTCCCTCGGTCTGGGGCTTCATGCAAGATCTCACCTCGTGGAGTTTCAATGATCATGAGAACGGTGAGGAATCAGCCCAGAACTACACGGGAGGATCTTGTTAATGATCTCAAGGCAGCTGGGACCATAGTCACCAAGAAAACAATTGGTAACACACTATGCCGTGAAGGACTGAAATCCTGCAGCGCCCGCAAGGTCCCCCTGCTCAAGAAAGCACATGTACAGGCCCGTCTGAAGTTTGCCAATGAACATCTGAATGATTCAGAGAACTGGGTGAAAGTGTTGTGGTCAGATGAGACCAAAATCAAGCTCTTTGGCATCAACTCAACTCGCTGTGTTTGGAGGAGGAATGACCCCAAGAACACCATCCCCACTGTCAAACATGGAGGTGGAGACATTATGCTTTGGGGGTGTTTTTCTGCTAAGGGGACAGGACAACTGCACTGCATCAAAGGGACGATGGACAGGGCCATGTACCGTCAAATCTTGGGTGAGAACCTCCTTCCCTCAGCCAGGGCATTGAAAATGGGTCGTGGATGGGTATTCCAGCATGACAATGTCCCAAAACACACAGCCAAGGCAACAAAGGAGTGGCTCAAGAAGAAGCACATTAAGGTCCTGGAGTGGCCTAGCCAGTCTCCAGACCTTAATCCCATAGAAAATCTGTGGAGGGAGCTGAAGGTTCGAGTTGCCAAACATCAGCCTCGAAACCTTAATGACTTGGAGAGGATCTGCAAAGAGGAGTGGGACAAAATCCCTCCTGAGATGTGTGCAAACCTGGTGGCCAACTACAAGAAATGTCTGACCTCTGTGATTGCCAACAAGGGTTTTGCTAACAAGTACTAAGTCGATGGGGTCAAATACTTATTTCCCTCATTAACATGCAAATCAAGGTATAACTTTTTTGAAATTCGTTTTTCTGGATTTTTTGGTTGTTATTCTGTCTCTCACTGTTAAAATACACCTACCATTAAAATTATAGACTGATCATTTCTTTGTCAGTGGGCAAACGTACAAAATCAGCAGGGGATCAAATACTTTTTTCCCTCCCTGTACACTGTGGGGTGCAGGAGCCAGCTCATGCAGCACACGCAGGACACAGGAGCAAGTTACACACTGCTGACCAGCAGCTAGCGGCTACAGACGCTCTACTGATGTCAATAGATGAACTATATACACATCAGGGCACAAGAGTAAACTCAAAGCCTCGCACTGAACACAGCAGCAGCAGCCGTCAGCACAGCTAGCATAGCTAGAGCGGGGCCACAGGTCTGCTGATAAAGGAACTATGTACAATGGCGGGGTACAGGTGTAAAAACACATGCACATCCACCTACAGAATGAATTATATACAAGTCACAGTCCAGTAGGAAGGGAAATCAGTCCTGCTTTGCTTTCCCTTAGCACGCTCAACAGGGGCAGGCAGGGATAGAAAACTGAGAACCATAGGGGAAATGTGTGGACTCTGCCGAAGCGAAGAGATCCACCTCTGCCCTGCTGTAGCGGCTCCAAAGCTACTGAATTACCAGTGGGTGGAGGCGCCATTCCGGCACCGAGAGAGAAGGTCAGCTGCCGTGTTGGAGATGCCTGGGAGGTGGGCTGCTCTGATGGAGTGCAGCTGAGGCTCCATTCACAGAAGCAGTCGACACACTAGCCCATATAGTGTGTGCGACCGGAGACCTCCCTGCCTGTTGATGTAGGCAACCACCACTGTGTTGTCTGTCCGCACTAAAACATGACTGCCCCGAAAGGCCAGGATGAAGTGACAGAGACCGAAGAGCACAGCTCGTAATTCCAGGGCGTTGATATGGAGGGTGCTGGCAGGCACCATCCAGATGCCCCAGGCTCCCTGTCTATTGCACACAGCTTCCCAACCCTGCTTGGAGGCATCTGTTGTCACTCGGTGGCAGATTGGCCCCAAGATAATGATGGGGGCATCCATCAGCCGGGTCCATTTGCACATGCCCCATGGTGCATGACCGTCACTAGGAGGTCTGCCGCTGCAGCCAACTCTCCAGTAGGCTGAGGGCCTCACATCCGTGGCCTACACCAGCTGGGCGATGAAGAGCACTAAGGCACTGGGTTGAAAAACCAGGGAACACTTCTACCAAGTTGTGCCTTTTCTTCTGTGGCAACAAGACGGGAGGTCCCGAGGTGTAACACCAAGCACCACTGAAGTGCGCCGAACCAAGTACTGCAGACTGCAAGCGCCGTGCGGGTAATACAGGCCTAGTCACACGACGTGTGCCAGGGGGGTACCTGGGACACTGGGCGCCGTGCTGTTCGGAATTGTGGCTGTGAGATTTGGAAGTGCTGAAAAAATAAAGCAGCCGCTGTGGCTGTAGTGTGGGCGCAAGCCGGTGGAGGAGCCCCTCTCGCGGGCAAGGTCTCTTACGACAGACTGAGGCTTAGTCCCGGCAGTCAGCCTCAGCTATTACTGCCACTGCGTGCGCTCTCGCTGCGGAGGAAAAAGTCCTGTGGACAAAAATCAACACAGCAAACTAGCCTGAGTAATAATAATATTAATATTAAACGACTAGTAGTTGCGTGAAAGCTGAGATGAACCAAGGAGCCGACGGACTTCCGCGGCACGAGATGGAAATAAACAGCGTGGCTAATTTGAGTAAAATTAAAATAGCACAACACACAATTGGAGCGAATCAAAGGAAGGAAAGCACAGTATGCACTGCCAGCCAACCGAAAAACGCAGATGTCTGGTTTGGACAAAAACAGAAGGCTCTCTTATGCGCCTTGATGAACCAAAGCGAAGGGCAAAAAGAGGAAGTCTTTGTCACCTTTTATACAAACAGGAAGTGGAAGGGTGAGTGGCACAAGGGCCAATGGCAGCTTTGATATACAAATGTCTTTGATACGTTCTAGTAATGAGCGCTGAAAACCCCTCCCCCTTGGGCAGTGCTTCTAACTGGAAAGATAACTCTATTTAAAGTCGAGCAGTCTTTTTTTTTTTTTTTTGTCAGTCAAATCAGAATGGAGTATTACAATAATTGTAGATGTAGGCCTATATTTAATATTCTAGCAGGGCAAGCTGGTGTGCTTGCACAAAAAAGAATCTGCATGACAACATGCGCTGCCTGGTGGTTATTGTTTTCTGCAGCTGACAATGCCAGGTGCTCTTCTGAAAGCGCCCGGCTGGGAGCGCCTCAGCACTTTGGCGATGCAGCGCTGTTTCAGCGGAGATGCTTTGGTTGCTATAAATCGGAATATCCGCGGAAGTAATGTGTTGAAGTACCTAATGTCGCAGATAGTTTGTGCGACAACAAATAATGAATGTAAAATGTTGGCACAAGGTAGAGTAATTGCTCTGGCCCTTGCTCTGGATGAAGGGAAGGCTGAAGCACGTAGAGAGAGAGGACGGACAGTCAGTGTGGTATTTGTCCCGCCCCTCCTCCATTATGATTGGACAGCTGGGTAAAAAGTGACAATGATGAGCGCTGCATTTTACCTGAAGTTGAACATGTTTCAACTCTCGGCGACCAGAAAAAAATGCCAAGCTCTCAGCGTGGAATAGACACAAAGTGCCACGTCACGCTGCTGGCTTTTTAAATATGGGCGCTCCTATTGCAAACAATTGAGAAAATACGCTGGCCTCAGCAAAAAACGCTATGGTATGTGCTTCATTTAGGTACTTTTAATATGGTACACTTGGTTTCTGTGGAATAGTAATATTTCATTACTGGGTGTACAATTTTGTGGGTCAAATATTTCTGTTTCGGTGTTATTGCAATATTTATGTATACATTTTGAGGTTGCTATGGATACATTCTATGTATTATTGCTCCTGATATCACACAACAAAATGTATATTTTAACACGTATCCCCAATACACCCATGACGTACAATTTGGACGGTATACAGAGGGGAAGTGTTATGTATGAACGTTATTACATATTTGGATATTTGGCACAGAAACAGTTTTCAATCTGCTCCTAATTTTCGACTGCCAGGGTCCATAGATAAATATACATTTTCACTAGGTTCAAAGTGATAGCTAACTTACAAATTCATACATACCATTTTATCTGAAAATGTGCATCTATCACTTGCACAAAATAATTAAATTGAAAGACAAATTCCTATATAATAGAATTCAGAAAGGATTCAGTTATTTTTCTCCCCATCATTTCTTTCTGTATTGCACTGACACCCAGAATACATTGTCACCGATCACTTTTTTTAATTATGATTTCACCAAGAAGTTGTGACTTTAGGCATTTCAAAGTACTGTATTTTGTAATATTGATGTTATAATGTTGGAGAGATCATAGTAATGTATGGCATTTTTAGATGTGCTGCTTATCTTACATTTTCCTTTAAAGTGATCCATTTACTGGGTCCCCACTCTTACAGTTTGCTTTTATTTCCACCTACAGGCATATTTTCCAGTGTCTAAAGCTTTGTGAATTTATTGTGTGTAAAGACACAACAGATAAAATACCTCCACTGTGACACACTTACCAACCTGACAGAACCAACTCAAAAATCCTGTCACGTTTCAGTTATTTCAGCCTGATGCCGTTGCGTTTTATTGTATATGCCTCATGTCCAATCATAAGACTATGAGCCTGATGGAGTTGGTATTGGCAAGACTGAAAACTACATGTTTATTTATTTATGACGTCAATATGCTGGATTTAATTAGGGAGGACCATCATTTATGCCAAAAACGTATATTTTATCTTCCTCTGCAGAGAATACTGCATGCTGTCACCCAGGACAACTCTGTCCATAAGAATACAAATCTGAAGTAATATCCATGTCTACGAGTAATGAGAAAAATTGACTGCTAAAATGAATGGAGAATGTAAAAATGTAAAAAGGAGCCACAGAATTCACGTTCTAAGGGCTAGGGAAACGTTTAAAAGCAAAAGAACACCACGTACAGCAACAAAACAATCTTCAAATATTTTAATATGTCAGACACACTTCACTTTTGAGTAGATGGCCATTGTAAACACAATGTACAAATAGAGACATTCATAATTAGAACAGGGAAGCAAAGTTAGGATGTGTACTCATGCATCATGAAGAGCAACCAACCTCCCAAACAGAGTTCAACAGCGCTGTGGCAATCCACGGCAAATTTACGGTTGTTGCTGAAATTAAATAATGTTAAATGTGATTTTCTTCTTTTGAGAACCACTACCAATAAAAACAAGCAACAGGTGACATGGAGATCAAATAACCCCCATCGAGAAAATGGGAGATGAGCACCCTTATATCCGAAGCACGTAAGGGATCATTACTGCACATGCATGTGGCCACCAGCAGCAGCAGGGTTACACTACAGCTCACGCTCTACACTCTCTTCACTCTCTACACAGCATCTGCAAGTAAGCTGGGTTTACCTTTCCTGGAACACTGTAATGCTGAATGACTGAAAAGGTCTAATTATGCACACTGAATAATCTAGACTTCATGGTATCTCTATATAACTGATTGACAAATACAGTATCTGCAAGTAGATATTTTTTTTAGCTGACAGAGCAGGGATCATCATTGCTTGGCTTCACATCACCCTCCAGCAAAGAAATCATGACAGCCTTGGTCAGGTAACTAGATGTCCCTCTTTTGCCAAGCGGGGGGGTGTTGTAGAATGAAGTCATTTCATCCTGTAGAATACATGGATCAAGACCAAGAAGAAACGATAAAGGATTATGATATTTACTAATATTTTCACTAATAAACATACTGTACATGTGGGGATACTTCAAACACTTAGAAGGGTGTTTCATTGCCTCAGCTTACTCAGATTTTTCATTGATGTTAGTCATCTGATTATTAAAATACTGCTGTGAGGTGCTCTTAAGGGAATTAAATCATTTCAGAAGATTTTTTTTCCTTCTTCACTCTGTCAAGTGCACTCTTCCACATAAAATAAATAAATGTCATTAAGTTCATAATTTTCCGCTTTCGTTTGCAGCAGTAATCACTGGATGTAATAAGAATGCTACAAGCAGCATGCAGATACTAATGAATCTGTCATTCTGAAATTTGACATGCATGCTAAATACTCCCCCCTGCCACCAAAAAAAACCTGCTACAGGTTTAGAAGTCAGTTCTGGTTAATCACGGCTTGTGCCAAACCTTACTGTGAACCCACCTGCTTCTCCATTCCCTCCAGCTTGCTCCAGTCCTTCTGGAAGTCATTAAAAGCCTCCTTCACTAACTTGTCCAGGTCCACTTTGTCCTGAAACTCCAATTCAGGGTTTCTCTCCAGAACAATTGATAAAACCATCAACAGCTGTAATTACAGAGATATCCCACCAGTGGAGGATTAATAGCAAAACTGAAAATCATTGCCCTGGATTAATGATATAGTCCAAATTATCCCATTACAAATGTATAACGTATCAGCTAATAATCTTTACTAAGGGTAATGCAAATAGCGATGGAATGCAATAGATACCAGACAAGCCTCTCTCTATATTATTCCAACTATATATTCCAACAACAATATCCCTATCCTTGAAGCAACAATGCACTGGAAAGTTATATCATATGTGCATTAGAGAAATGGTAAGTGAATGGCACTGAAAACATGTCATACCTCCACAATGATCTGCCTGTACTCTGGCTGAACAATGTTCTTCAGCATGTCTTCCACTAACAAGGAAAAGTTCATCTCGTACATAGTCATGTCTGACAGCGTGGGTTGCTGCCGGAGAGACAGAAACAGTTACAGACTGATTAAACACCTGTGCTCACTCTGATCTCTGTGGTTTACGAGGTGGGGGATGGGAATTGAAGGGCTAGAGGTTATTCATTTCACTTCCAAGGACAGAAGATGATGTGGGAAGCAATGTAGGCAGACACAATTAATCCCTCTCCTTTATATGCTGAATGTCAAGACACATTTCAAATGCCTTATTTAGCAGGTTCTAATCATGGCACTATAACTTAGAGAACCAACCTTTCGCTGGCAAGTAGTGTTCATCTCGGGGTTTTCTATATGAGGAATCGATGCAACAAGCCAACACACTGTTCTTTGTTTACTTGTAAACCAGTGCGATTGAGGGCCCTTTTGAACTGCACAGTTTTAACCACAGCACACAGTGTTTCACTTCAGTATTGCTATGTAATTCAATCTTTTGTCAAGAATTCACAGCAATAAGTTGAAGCATTTCTTCTGTAGCTAAGCATATCTGAAAGGTATACAATAGGAATAAGCAGGATGATTACAGCACAACCAATACAGGTTTTGTGGGTCCGATACCGATAATTAGGAAACTAAATTTCCCAATTACAGATATATCTGCCGATATTTACTTTTTGTTAGCATGCAAAACTGGACATTTTCTAGCATGGATCCCTCAAATCTCTTGGTCAGAGAAATTGTGTAAAATATGCATTGAAGGCAGGAGTATTACATTTTACATAATAAACTTAAATGTTCATCATAAATAACAACCACAAATCAAACATTGTAAAAATAAATTAAATACATTAGAATAAGGTAGAATAAAGGAAAAATATAGAAATATGCATGTTCTATACATTAGAACAAAGACCAAGGTATAGGAGCAATTTCACACACAAACAGAAACATGTGCATGTTCTATAAATTAGAGCAAATAATAAGATCGTGTTAAGTGCTTTTACACACGTCAGGATCTCTCAGGTTCACAATTCTTCCTCAGTGCTCATCCGATCACACAGGGGCAGGTTATAGTGCAGGCAGCACAGCACAGCTACATTTGTTTAAAAAAAATGCCCTCAAAATGCCCTCGAAAGTGTCACTTATTTAATATGTATGTTAAACGTGTTGCAATAGGAATCACAGCCAAAACACGATATAGGATTTGAAATAGCTTTATAAATATAATGTATAGTTTCTGTTTTATCCAACATTGTCTGAGGCGGGTTTTTCACTAATTGTCTTTAGATGTTTTACTGGGATTTGAGCTTGCTTGTCATTTGGAGATTTTGTTTGCTGATACACAGTCAACATCTTCAGCGAACATTTACTGTTTTTCTTTATTTGAATTCCTTTTGTGAAATTTGAAAAGTGATTTAATGAACTTTTCAGTAAAAATGCACCTCTATGCCATAGTATATGATAAGAAAAAAAACAATCAAAACCATGGATACTCAAATATAGCACAGCTTTCAAAAATAGTTATGAATACTTATGAGGGTTTTAGTAAAACACATGTTTTGGTGGTTTATAAGCCCTGTGTTTCTCAGTGGGTGTGTTTGTTTCACCATGGCGCTCAGTAGTGTGCACTGCACCGCTGCACATGAGAATCACCATGGAGTCGGAAGCTTCCAGCAAAAACTAAAGCACCAGAACTATGTTAAAAAATTATGGTAAATAATTATAATAACGACTGTAAAACCTAATAAACATGTATTTATATGTATCAGTGCATTATCAGTGGAATATGTGCCGATACAGATATTTACGTAAAAGGCCAGTATTGGACGATAATATTGGTGCTCCGAAATTATATCAAGCCAAGCTTAAATTTCCAATCTAATTTAGTTTTGTCAGATCCATAAATTCCATGTGAAAGGTTTCTATGTTCTGCTATAGCTGCAATTTAAACAGTGGGCTAAGAAACTCATTTGTGCCTTTAGCCTTTGGAGAAGGTAATAAACACCCAAGGCTCCTGAGTTTATAACGGTTTAATGCATATGTCTTTCAAAATTGAAACATTAGCACTTGAGATTTCACAGAATGAGTACAAAAGCCTGCAGGAGGAAAGGGTATTTTAATGTGAGTTGAGTACTGGAAAAAGAAAAAAGAGAAAAGAGGAAAAAAAAATAATAATAAAAAAAAAAACAGTCCCATTGTGTTAAATGCCAAATTATAGCTAACTGTGAGAGTACTCCATTTTAAGCTTTTCAGCAGATCTCCCCAGAAACCTAATGAGCTGTAAAAATGCTATGCCAAAAAAAAAAAAAAAAGCATTTTCATTTCAGGCACTTACTATGTGAAGTACCATACCCTTATTGTTCTTGGCTGTGCACAATATTTGATAGTGCACAATCAAAGAGAATTCCTACATTATCATGAAAGGAAATTGATTGGATTTTTTATTTATTGTAAATTGTTTGTTTATTTTTGTCTTCAACTGCATACATTCCTCATCTTTGTTCTCATCTAGAAGAATTTGCTGCAACTAGCAACCAAACAGTATTGAACTGATAAGGGCCTGCTGTTTATGGCATATCTCTTGGGCCACATGGGATTTGCTAATAAGGAAAAAAAAAATCTGCCAACATTTCATTACTCAAAGAGATTACATTTCATTACAAAGGGATTACATATGGGCAACTTTACATTAAGGTTGCTGCAGAAGCAATGCTGAGATGCTCCAGCAACAGTATTTTATTTTTTGTGGATTTGAGATTCACAAAGAAACAAAAAACAGTAAAATCAAACTATAATACGTATTCAGAAAAGCTTTCGACAAGCAAATTATACGGTTTGCTTAAGATTATATATTCTCATTTTACAAAACAGACTTGTCTTTTGTTCGTGAAAGGGTTTAGATTGGATCCTACGTTTGTTTATTGCCTACAGAGATTGGGAATCTTGGTTCATACAAATAAACCTTGACTTTTTGCTGAGCTCTGCTTAGACACAATCATAATTCACTCTGCATTAAAATAGGGAAGCATTCAAGAAAAACTAAAACTCAAGCATCTTTTATATAGTGTCAAATAAGTTATTTGCTGATAAATAACACTGCTTCAGCAAATGCCCTTTTGAAAAATGTACTTATCGAGGGCAGTTCAATTATGTATTTTTGAGAATCAGAATCCATCTATGACAGTCAAACTATTTATCAAGCTATATAACTATCCAGATATTCCTGGGAGATACAACACCCTTACAGGTTGACCTTGGCATTGCCTGTTGGGAATTCAAGAGACCTTTGAAATGTACCTGTCAGGAAGAAGCCACATCATTGGCGGCAAATCCCCAATGTGTCTGGATTAAACAGCTATGATTTCAAGAGCACCAGCATGATGATAATAATTATTATTCAATCTATTTACTTTAAAAACCCGTAAGTGTGCAATCAATCTGTCTACATAAGCATCCCCTTGGGAAGACATCTCTGAAAACCTCTCTTACAATGATGAGTGCTATGGCAAATTGTCCTTGGGTTGTAGGTTCCCTGAAGTGGACTGATATATACAAAGTATATAGGGAGACACTGAGTAATTACATTATAATAAGCATCTTTATGTATTTGTTATACCTGTGGGAGGTGTGTACCAGCCACCATAATGCCGTTTGGAGTCCGTTCCAGAATCTGCCACACTCGGTCATAGAACCCCAGAGGAGTCCTGTTGAGAGAGCCATCGATTTGACGCCTATTCAACCAGGACCTTCAAAAACAAAATTGGCAAAAAAGTGATGAATGAGAGGGAGAAAAGGAACAGGGTTGCAAATATTTTTTTTCAAGATGAAATTGAATATTTCCCTTGATTGTACTCAAAGCTGCCACATATACACAAAGATAGGCTTTGGATTGTGCATACATTTCTTCATGACTGATAACTTGAACCATGTAATTAATGTGACAAATGTTAAGATAAGCCTCGAGGAAAACAAGAAATACGTGTGGTGATGCTGACACTATAGTTATTTAATATTCGTCTCAAACGTGACAATTTTGTACTTAAATGGACAGTTATTATACAGATTTGGTGGTATAATTTCTCTACAATGCATTTTTAATTTAATTTACTACTAACTGACAGCTGGTGTGCACACCTTCCTTGCTGTTGCGGCTGAAGAACATCCAGAAGCAGCTGTTTGACTTCACTGGGCGAGAGCTGGTACAGGTCTTGAGCTGACATATCCCCAGCTCTGATCTTCAATTCATGCTTCATGGCATGGATTATCCATCTGCAGCATAATTAATAAATCATATATGAGAATGAGCACTCCCTCTCTTTTACACACACACACACACATTATATATATATATATATATATATATATATATATAGACATGCTCAAAAGATAATGCTTCATTCCTCCTGAAAAGTGATGAAATTAAAAGCTATTGTATCATGTATACTTGCATTTCTTTGGTATGTCATAGAATTAAGCAAAGAAGCCGTGAAAAGAGCTTATTGTGAAAAGCTGTGAAGAGAGAATTATTGCTCATTCTACAGAGATATTCTAAAATGGCCTGGATACATTTGTTGGTGCCCCTTAGAAAATATAATAAATAATTGGATTATAGTGATATTCCAAACTAATTACTATCACACGTCTCCAATCTTATAATCGACTCCAGATTAAACGGAAGGACAGTGCGAATGGCAGAAAAAGAACCAAGGATAACTGCTAAAGAGATCCAAGGTGAAGGTACTTGAGTTTCTGATCACACCATTCGTCGCTTTTTGACCAAAAGTGGCCTCCATGGAAGAAGACCCAGGAGGACTCCACTTTTGAAAGAAAAGCCAGACTGGAATTTGCTAAAATGCATATTGACAAGCCACAATCCTTCTGGGAGAATGTCCTTTGGACAGATGAGTCAAAACAAGAACTTTTTGGCAAGTCACATCTGCGGTTTGTTTGCAGATGAAAAAATAAAACTTTCACAGAAAAGAACACCATACCTACAGTGAAACATGGAGGAGGCTCGGTTATGTTTTGGGGCTGCTTTGCTGTGCTTGGCACAGGGTGCCTTAAATCTGTGCAGGGCACAATGAAATCAAGACTATCAAGGCATTCTGGAGCAAAACGTACTGCCCAGTGTCAGAAAGCTCCGTCTCAGTTGCAGGTCATGGGTCCTCCGACAGGATAATGACCCAAAACACATATAAAAGCACCCAAGAATGGATAAGAAAAAAACACTGGACTGTTCTGAAGTGGCCTTCTAGGAGTCCTGATCTGAATCCTATCAAACATCTATGGAAAGAGCTGAAACTTGCAGTCTGGAGAAGGCACCTATCAATCCTGAGACAGCTGGAGCAGATTGCTCAGGAAGAGTGGGCCAAACTACCTGTTAACAGGTGCAGAAGTATCATTGAGAGCTACAGAAAACATCTGATTGCAGTGATTGCCTCTAGGTTGTGAAACAAAATATTAGGTTGAGGGTCCCATAATTTTTGTCCATGCCATTTTCATTTGTTTTATTATTTACAATATTATGTTGAAAAACAAAATCAAAAGCAAAGTCTGATTTCTATTAAATATGGAATAAACAATGGTGGACGCCAATTACTTTTGTCAGTTTCAAGTTATTTCAGAGGAAATTGTGCATTCTTCGTTTTTTGTGGAGGGGTACCAACAAATTTGAGCACGTCTGTATATACATATACACACACACACATTTTATTAGTGGTTCATCTCAAAACCACAGTAATTGGGGATAAAAAAAAAAAAAAAACATTTGTACAAGCATGACATTTTCCATTCAAATACGAAGATGAAATGAAAATGAAAGCCATCCCAGTAGGTCGAACTGATCTCATACCCAATTCGTATTTTTAGCATGCCGCTGAAGAGCTCGGGGGAGTTGGAGATGATCCAGCCAATGTGGATGACAAGCTCTTGCTGAAGGACTGCATCTCTCTCCCCGTGTGGGCTGCACTTGCTGTAGATGATGCCTTTAATGACTCCAGGGGAGAGAGGGTTAGAAATCACCTCCTCATCATGGCCGAAAGTTCCTAGCGTTACCTGGTATCAACAAAAAGGTCTCTCCTGAAGTATTATAAACCTTGTTGCATATAATTTTGCAATTCAAACTAATACAATGTGTGAGCTACAATTATTGAAATACATTATCAGTTCATTACTTTTCAGTGCCACCCAGATCGCTAGTTCAGAACCAGATATGGGGGGATATCCAGTACAGTACATTAATACAATAATAAGCTCTGGTTATTAAGAAGTTTAAGATGATGTATGCTTATGGGTTTTAGGAGACATTATGGTCTCAAGTGCTGTGTTATCAGGAAACTGATAAAAAATAAAAAATAAATTAGTTTGCTAAATTTTAAATTTTTTGAATACAGCTCCCCTAAGATATTATATTGGTTATTATAAGTATAGAGTATAATTAAATGTTTTTAAGTGCTATGGTCTAAAATACACCATAGTAGTCAAATTCCGACACTCAGCACCGAGATTCTGGCATTATGTAATGGCTTCTACATAGTCTATCTGACAAGTGAATAAAATTGCATAAAAACACACAAAATATTCACACCCTCACATAATTTGAACCTCCGTCAAAACTGTGACTGGTATTACTTTAAAAAAGCAGATTCGCATTGAGGTAATTCTGTCTCTGGGCATGATCACTATCCCTTAAACTTAAGGGCAGCAGCACTATGAAGCTTAGAGGCTAGGGGAGCATTTAATGTGAACATCATCACGCAATGACAGTACAAGGGAATACCAGGAACAAGGCAGTTCAAATCAGTCCAGGAAGGCAGAATAAGTTAATAACGTACAAGTTCAAATGAGGGTTAATGGGTTAATGAATTGCTGTCTAGCCACAGAATAATATTTTTTAAACACAGTTAACAGCCTAACTATGCGTTAATACACATAGCAAATACATTGTTACTGATGGAAATAAAAGCAGTGAAAACACACAGACATGCAGTGAATAAGTATTTAATATGGAACTAAAACCTTAATTTCACAATTATACGTCCAAATGCTAAACTCCAGTTGTGAAGTACTTCATTTTATTTATTCCACATTTAAGTACTCCGTGAACATGAAAAGAACTGCTTCATTTAAAAAAACAATATATAATTAATTTTTAAACAATAATTTTGTTGTTTTTGTTAAAATTGATTTCAACTTACCTGCTTGCCCTGCACTAAAACATTAGTAATAGATGGGGCAAGGCTGTCCACTAGTTTACCTAACAGACTGGCAGCTATTCGTACAACAGACCTGGTGAACAGAAAAACAGGGTAATACTATGAAAAAAAAAAAATCTAACCACCATTGTACCAGTGTACATTTTACATGGCAAGGTTTATCAAGTGTAGAAATACTTTATTCATGGTAAATAAAGTGCACAATCTGATTTCATGACTATACTTTGTAAAGAGGGTTATCTTGGCTAATAACTGTGCTTATTCAATAGGAAGTATATTATTAACCATTGACCACATATTGTCCCTTCTAGACAAAAGAGAAAAAATCCTATTTCTTAGATAAACCACCCTCCACCCAAATGCAATCTTGTAGAGAAACGCGTTTGTGCTATTAATAACATATAATTAGAAAAAAAACTATGTATGTATGCGTGTATGTATGTATGCATACTGAACAAAAATATAAATGCAATATGCAAACATTTCAAAGATTTTACCGAGTTACAGTTCATATAAGGAAATCAGTCTATTGAAATAAATTCAAGTCAAGTCTTGAGGGAACGTGCAATTCAAATGGCATGCTGACTGCAGGAATGTCCACCAGAGCTGCAGTCAGGTCAAGACCCTGGTGAGGATGATGAGCATGCAGATGAGCCTCCTTGAGAAGGTTTCTGACAGTTTGTGCAGAAATTCTTAGGTTGTGCAAATGCACAGTTTCATTAGCTGTCTGGGTGGCTGATCTCAGACGATCCCGCGGGTGAAGAAGCCAGATGTGGGGTCCTGGGCTAGCGTGGTTACACGTGGTCTGCGGTTGTGGGGCCGGTTGGATGTACTGCCAAATTCTCTAAAATGACGTTGGAGGCGGCTTATGGTAGAGAAATGAACATTCACTTCTTTGGCAGCAGCTCTGGTTGACATTCCTGCAGTCGGCATGCCAGTTGCACGCTCCCACAACACTTGAGACATCTGTGGCATTGTGTTGTGTAACAAAACTGCACATTTTAGTGTGGCCTTTTATGAGACGCAATTATACTGCCATTTCTGATTAAATGGCAATCAGGTCAAATATACCTCTCAGGGAGATCTGTTGCATTTGATCCTGGACATGTAAACGCTCAACTGGCTAAGGTTCCAGCATCTTTTAGAGATGGGGTCAGAATCAGTGGAGCAGATAGGAGAACACTTCCCTACTGCTGTGTTATAAATAAAATATTATTAAAACTAACACTAAATGGCTTGTTATTTTATGTTAGGAAAAATATATAATTGTATTTTTATTTTCAATGATTCGTTTGTGAATAATATGCAAGTGCGTTGGTTTTACTTTGCAACAAGATAAAACTACAGTTTTTGATATAGCCTTGTTATAAATTAGTAATTTAATATATGCATATAATGAAGATTGGACTTGCGTGCTAGTGTGCATGCCAGGGCCCCTGTGGTGGCTGAAAGTTGATTCTGATCAAATGGCAGTGTAAACGCAACACCACTGATCGTGATCAAATGTTCCGATGCATTTGATCCGGATCAGAAATGGCAGTGTAAATGTACTTATGGTCCGCAGCATAAGGTGCACCTGTGTAATGATTGTGCTGTTTAACTAGCTTCTTGATATGCCACAACTGGAAGTGGTGGCCGGTGGTTTATGAACTGGTGGGGCACGAAAAGACCTATGAACACGTGTAACAATATGTATTTGCACCCCAGTCGTTAAATTTCGCACAAAAAGTTACAAGTGAAGCTGACATCACAATACAGTCAATGATACAATTCAGATTTCGAGTTACTGCAATTATTGAGCACCAATAATCGTGAGAAACCATATTAAAACAATAAATAACAATAAACTGTGATTTGCCAGAATGCGGTCCACTATAAAAAAAATACAAATTATGTTACATTATCGTAAACCTATAAACAATCAATTGTAAATGATCTACCAAGGTGCCTTGTATCTATATGAAAATAATACATTATGGTAGATATAAGGTAAATACGAAGTAATGAAGCTGCAATGCCAAAAACAACAATTATATCACAACCCATAAACTGTTATTGCCTCTCCCACTGGCTGAACTTTGCAATTCTCATCCGCAATCACTACCGTATGACCTTGATGACTCGGCATACATGTAATGTTACTGCTTTGTTTACTCATGTTATTAGCATCCACCACTTAAGTGAAGTGTGCATTGTTATCCATGAAACCTACAATAAGATGCGGTTTATACATTTTGCAATGTACAGGAACTGTTTTGTTTTATATATTTAATTTTTTTGTAAGTGGGGCCCAGGCACTGCACACCTGTCAGGTGGATGGATTATCTTAGAAAAGGAGATATGCACACTAACATGGATGGAAACACATTTGTACAAAGAATTTGAGAGAAATAAGCTTTTTGTGCATGTAGAATATTGCTGGGTTCTTTCATTTCAGCTTATGAAACATGGGATCAACACTTTACATGTTTCGTTTATATTTTTGTTCAGTATATGTATGTATGTACGCATGTATATATAAATAAAATTCATGAATTTCTGCCCTGCGAAACAGTAAGACTCCCATTCCATTTCAAGCTTTGGTACAGAATTAAACATAATGACTTTTGTGCATTCAGGTCCTGCACCTGCAATTTGTTTTCAGACTCAGGCAATTAATTTTTAACATTAGGTTCAAACTGCAAGATTTTTTAATGTTCACTAATTCAGGATTACATTATTCGGGAGAGTGACTGCAAATTGCGTGTCATACTTAATTGATGAATTCCTATATGGAAATAGCAACAGACATATGCTAAAAACCCACAATTGTATTTCAGTGCAGATAAAACCACTAAGCTGCAAGCATGGCAATTAAG
Source organism: Amia ocellicauda (assembly GCF_036373705.1). Lineage (NCBI taxonomy): Eukaryota > Metazoa > Chordata > Actinopteri > Amiiformes > Amiidae > Amia > Amia ocellicauda. Next base: position 21,074,331 of record NC_089858.1, on the reverse strand, counting down.
GTTCTGTTTTTTTTTTACATTTTCTTTTAAGAAAATAATATCTAAACTACATACGTTTATGTTTTAAAGTAAACGATTATGAACCATTTCAACATAGTTAGATGAACATAAAGCACCCCTCAGTGAGATTTTAAGATGTACTGTGCATCACAATCTCAAAGCCAATGTATAATGACGCTGTGGAACTTCTCCAAAAATCTCAACTGCCAGAAACAGATACCACAAGAAAACACAGCTGTGGAGGTGTTAATAGTAGCAATAAGCATCACTGAACTCTACTGTTATGCAATTACATAACATGCATCAGTACCTCAAGAACACAATCTATTACCTGTTTGCCATGTACGACCAAAGTGGTAATGTGTGGAGCTATAGAGTTGGCAAACTTCTCTGTAAATGTGGCAGCATAACGTACAGCCAGCCTAGGTTTTTGATGTAGTTTTGTTTTCAGATGAAAATTACAGGTAGGTTACATGTTAAACAAACAGGAAAAACACACAAAAAAGGGACAAGAGAATGTTAAGTTTATACCATTATTCAAAATAAAAATGCTGGGCTGAATTGATACTATTATTTTGAACTCATGAGGAATAACTTTAGAGGGAATTAATTTAGGCCCAAACAAAACAAGATAATGATCATAATAATAATAATGCAGATCTAATAATGAACCCAAAGAAGAAAATACAATCATTTTTAAAAAACAGATTCTGACCAAAGTTTTCTGCTTCCAGCTCTTCTATAGATTCGCTCCAATTCATCCATTAGGGTTCCTTTCAAACAACAAGAAGAAAACATACTATTGTACAGATTGTGTAGTTCATTATTGTCTCACATAATTAACAGAACCTTCCTTGGGTACAGAGGCTTGGATGCACAAAAGCAAAAATTTGTAACCAGAAATTTTCTATAATTAATATATACTTTCCAGGAACAATAAATAATAAAACAATACAATACTATGAATAAATAGCTATTGCGGTTACCTTATCTTCTCTGTAATGTGTTCATGCTGCCTCGCAATTAAAACTCAAATATCCATTAACTGTAAGCAGTATGCGTAGCTCAACAAAAGTAGATTGAGCATTTATTCAGAGATGATTTACCAATGGAAATCTAAGCGTATAACACAACTGACATAGTAATGTCAGTAGTTTTACATAAGCTGCATTTGGTAACCTCTTTTTATGATTAGACTTATTCCACGGTAAAAGTGGACATTATTTATAGCACGTGTTGATGGTTAAATGGCTGACTTACTCTTTACTTGTCCACTGATTTTAAACACAGAAGTAACCTAGTTGAATCAATCTCTTAGATGAAGAAAGCTATATGGATTAATGTATAGACTTGACATGGCTTGACAATCTTCTAAACAGCTTATAGCTAAACAGAAACGGACGATGTATCACGCACCATCTTTCATGTAGAAATCAGGGCCTTCCCGTTTCAGAAGAATACTGGCAAGAAGAGCTTGGCTTGCAAGGCAGTTACAATCCTAAGAGAAACCAGAAACCAAGAGTCAGGATAGCCATGCAAAAACATACAAATAATGCTCATCTTTCTTCTAAACTTTGTAATTATGATCTTTACACCTATTCAAATCAGATAACACCACTAAGCCCCATGTCAATTCTAATTCATATCTCTGTCTAAATACTGCACTCCATCCCTTTGGTGATCACAGAAATGTTAATTAAAGTGAGAAAAAATGCACAAATTTTCTGCTGAAAGTTATATATACAAAAACAAAGACACTAACTAAATACATATAAAGACAATTAAATAAAACACTGCTTCCCATTTTTTGATTCTAATAGTTGCAAATTGAAGACTGAAATATACACACCTCCCTGCATATTATAATAAATAAATAATAATAATAATAATAATAATAATAATAATATGGCTATTTGAGCACAGATGGGTTTAAATAAAATCTTGGGCTTACATTCATTTTTTGAAGAATCTCGTATGAGGATTTTTGATTCCAGTCATCGATACTGATCTCAGGCTGTTGCTCCAGGTCAGACGCATTAGGAGTGCTGGATTGTCTCTTCACTTTCGAATGTTTAGGAAGTTCCAGCTCTTCAAAGCTCTTGAATTCAGGAATTCTACAAATAGAAAAGCGAGAGAGAGAGTCATTAAAGGGGGAGATTTGGATGATGGTTTTTCCATTAATTTGAGGAAAAGGATAAATCAAATTAAATAAAGGAATTAACAGAAACAGATTTCCCTACTCCTCTTCTTCATTTAAGCGAAGAAAGTCCAGCTGTTCCACAATCGCTCCGGATATCAAAGTCTGAAAGATTTATATTGAACTCACATTAACTTAAGTCACTGCAATAAATCACAGAAAGAAGCCAGATCCACACATGACCATGTTACTAGCCAGCAAGTCAAAATCAGAGCAATCCAAAGAACGCTAAAATTATAATTAATTTCTTAACCCATATTGCTTTCTGTAAATCAAATAAAAGTGAATATTCACTGTTCTTACAACTGACATTTCTGAAAATATGTTATTTAACAGAAAGCAGATAGCTGTCCTCAGTCAATAAAAATAAATAAATAAAAAGGTTCTTAAAATGCCTGGCTGGAATTAGGAATTTAACTGAACAATGAACTGAAGAAATATACTAAATCTGGGGCAGAACTTTTGTGGGTTCTTACTCCAATAATACACATGGTTACAAGATTTAAAAAAAAAACCTTTATTAATGTATTTATATTACCTGAAGTCTGTCCACATGAACCTTCACGTCTCCAACATTTCCCTTCTTGAAAGATGCCAGCATGTCTAACACAGGATTGAATCTACTACCCCTAAATGATTAAAATATTAGCACAATTGTGTTAGACAGGAGCTGGTAAGCGAATTGTACCTTGTAGCTAGGAAAGTCTTTTAATTAGTTTTTCTAACTGCACAAAGTTCTGTAAAATCCATTTTCTTTCTATGTTCATCTTAGATTCAATGCTAGCCTGAGGGAGAAAAAAATATATATATTTAACACTAGTTTTCTTTAACATGCTATTCCCTGCTATATTTACAAATTGGCAATATACAAGCTAATATGTTTTTGCCTGAAGGGCTAAAAGCATGTTTTAGAATTTCATAAATCAAGATATATGCAAACTAATGCCTCTCTCTGAAAGACACATACTGACTGACCTCTAAATACTACATTATAACCATACACATGCTATCATAAATAACATTATAAACATAAACACTCTCCATTAAAATACCAAATTATGCAAACAAATACATAAAACTTAAATATTGTACATATATAGAACTCCTGTTCTGTTGTGTTATCATATATATATATATGTTTTGGATCTCCTTGAAACTAAGGGCAGGATTAAATCAAAAATGTTGGCGCTGCGAGTTGCTCACAGAAGCATTAGCAGCATGTCTGCGAATGGAAATCATGCTGGTATTTATTGGTATTCAATCTAACAGGATTTAAAATCGGAAAATGGCCTTCTTGCAGCTCTTTTCTTGCACAATGAGAGGGAATAAAACACAACTTTCACACAGCCCCCACTAGAAAACTACACCACTGTACTCAGTCATGGTTTCATGTTTAGTTAGATGCTAATCTCTTCAAATTTATAATGTCAACCCCATGATGTACAGTTATGTGCTTTGCTATTAGCGGCTGGTTAAAGATGTATTTAGTCCCGCCCAACAACACAGTGGGAGTGGTCCCATTTTCGCTGTATTAAATCAAGCAAATCTGCAAGAAAATAACCTGACAATGCTCTCGCAGCTCCTCTAATTTTAGACAACTTCTAAAGCCTTTCGCTGTTAAGACAAAGTGGAAAGAAAGCCCGTCTGGTACAGGTTTGCGCAGGCACAGCTCCGGGTTTATTCACAGCCTCTGCGGCTCTGTGTGTCCAGTGGAAATAACTGCTCATTGCTACAGTAACTATGATACAGCTGTACAGTGTGCGTCACAATAGTACATGTTGCACCCGACACACACACAAACTAAATGTTGCCTATTGTTCATGCACAGAGAGAAAATATGTTGATATTGAATGTCATTTTATATTGTTTTGTTCAGCAATGTGTCAGTATTCATTTCGGTTCTGTTTTTTACATATTTGTTCATGTATTATTTACAGTGAGGTGAAAAAAGTATTTGATCCCCTGCTGATTTTGTACGTTTGCCCACTGACAAAGAAATGATCAGTCTATAATTTGAATGGTAGGTGTATTTTAACAGTGAGAGACAGAATAACAACAAAAGATCCAAAAAAGTTATAAATTGATTTGCATGTTAATGAGGGAAATAAGTATTTGATCCCCTATCAATCAGCAAGATTTCTGGCTCCCAGGTGTCTTTTATACAGGTAACGAGCTGAGATTAGGAGCACTCTCTTAAAGGGAGTGCTCCTAATCTCAGCTCGTTACCTGTATAAAAGACACCTGTCCACAGAAGCAATCAATCAATCAGATTCCAAACTCTCCACCATGGCCAAGACCAAAGAGCTGTCCAAGGATGTCAGGGACAAGATTGTAGACCTACACAAGGCTGGAATGGGCTACAAGACCATCGCCAAGCAGCTTGGTGAGAAGATGACAACAGTTGGTGCGATTATTCGCAAATGGAAGAAACACAAAATAACTGTCAGTCTCCCTCGGTCTGGGGCTCCATGCAAGATCTCACCTCGTGGAGTTTCAATGATCATGAGAACGGTGAGGAATCAGCCCAGAACTACACGGGAGGATCTTGTTAATGATCTCAAGGCAGCTGGGACCATAGTCACCAAGAAAACAATTGGTTACACACTACGCCATGAAGGACTGAAATCCTGCAGCGCCCGCAAGGTCCCCCTGCTCAAGAAAGCACATGTACAGGCCCGTCTGAAGTTTGCCAATGAACATCTGAATGATTCAGAGGAGAACTGGGTGAAAGTGTTGTGGTCAGATGAGACCAAGATCGAGCTCTTTGGCATCAACTCAACTGGCCGTGTTTGGAGGAGGAGAAATGACCCCAAGAACACCATCCCCACCGTCAAACATGGAGGTGGAAACATTATGCTTTGGAGGTGTTTTTCTGCTAAGGGGACAGGACAACTGCACCGCATCAAAGGGACGATGGACGGGGCCATGTACCGTCAAATCTTGGGGGAGAACCTCCTTCCCTCAGCCAGGGCATTGAAAATGGGTCGTGGATGGGTATTCCAGCATGACAATGACCCAAAACACACAGCCAAGGCAACAAAGGAGTGGCTCAAGAAGAAGCACATTAAGGTCCTGGAGTGGCCTAGCCAGTCTCCAGACCTTAATCCCATAGAAAATCTGTGGAGGGAGCTGAAGGTTCGAGTTGCCAAACGTCAGCCTCGAAACCTTAATGACTTGGAGAGGATCTGCAAAGAGGAGTGGGACAAAATCCCTCCTGAGATGTGTGCAAACCTGGTGGCCAACTACAAGAAACGTCTGACCTCTGCGATTGCCAACAAGGGTTTTGCCACCAAGTACTAAGTCGAAGGGGTCAAATACTTATTTCCCTCATTAACATGCAAATCAATTTATAACTTTTTTGAAATGCATTTTTCTGGATTTTTTTGTTGTTATTGCCTCTCACTGTTAAAATACACCTACCATTAAAATTATAGACTGATTATTTCTTTGTCAGTGGGCAAACGTACAAAATCAGCAGGGGATCAAATACTTTTTTCCCCTCACTGTATATAATTCACTCGTTCATTTATTCTCCTCTTGAATTTGTTCTTTCTTCTGAAAACGTATGTATTGAAAATGGTTTCCTTCTTAACATCTTTCGTGGGAGTAGTGCCAACTATCGTAAATATTAAACCTCACTCGTACTCACTACATCATGATATATATCAAGCCTATATCCTAAGTGGGATGTCTCCATGTATGATACATTCGACATTCGTTTATGTTTTACATGAAACAGACAAGATAAGCTGCGTCCCTTTCAACTTTAAAATAGAAAATACACTCACCAGTGGACAAACAGCTTATTCCAGACGGGGTATATCCAACAGTAGGGCAAATGTTATCCCAGACAGAATGTGTTTATATTAGGTTAACATACATATTCTTGTTAAATTATATCAGCATAACAGCAGTTCTCGAGTTGAGCATTCACTGTTGTAACTCACAACCAGATGCAGCTTAGAAATCCGTGTAAGCCTACTTTATTACAGTGTATCTGTACCATAGAAGGCCATCCAGTAACGCACTCACCGCAGATTTCATGTGTATCTAATGTATGCATTTTGTAATCGAAGTTCAGACAAATCTGTAGGTTTTCAATAATTAATGCATCTCTCTCTAATATGGGATTAAAGGCGACGAACACTGCATCAAATGACACTGCTATCTGCGGCTATAGCGTAAACAGTTGAATTGCCATTATGAATATTTACACGAATAAGTAAAGCATATGGAGACGTCTAGATGATATTTATGGAATATTGTATAGGCATATATGGTTGCCTAAATTGCAAGCCAACACATCCAGTGTATGAGGTTTGTGCTTTGCACATTGGGTGGATTACATAAATAAATACATAAATAAATGTAGCTTTATCCCAGGCACAGAATACAAAGTGGAACTGATAACTATGTTTTCCACTGTACTGTTGTGCACTGTTTCATTGACAAACACACACTACACGAAGCAGACACGTGCCGTCGTGTTGCCACCACACCAACCGGGGCATATTACAAGGTCTACTGTACAGAGTATTTTTATATGGATATGCAACTTAGACAATGGCACAAATGTAAATATAGCTGTGTAACACAATCATATATTTAACATGTATGTGTAAACATTGATCACTGGTTCATGCATACATCTTTTGCCAGTGTGGCCACAGTTCACACAATCTTTAGAGAGAATATGACGAGTGCAGGCGTGCTGCACTGCAGGGTCTACTATCAGGACCCTGCTAACACAAATTGTTGCCACAACGTTGTGTGTTAGCTGGGTAAATACTGTACCATGAGACACCGAGCATAAAGTTTGTACTTATTGCCTATTACAGTGGATGGCATCGACTGATATTACAAATATGTACCGATGTACACATCACTGTTCAGTTTCAAGTGACGATAATAAAATTGCAATAGGTGTTTAATTCAAAACAGCATGTCCAGCAGTGGCATATTTAGGAGGGGCACAGTGCCATGGAAATTTTGAAAAAATGCTGACGGAGCTCCCTGCTTGTGATTCGAACCGCCACCTCAGGCATTCAGGGGACCCCAAATACTGTGATACACCCACTAGGCCAATCATGTATATATGTTGAAGGAGGCGGCTTAACACTGTACTTATTTATTTGGAGGTTATGCCACTTATGTGTTCATATTACAAGTTATGTTCAGTGTGCTGAAAACATATTTGCGCTCCACTATGACAGATGAAAAACTTTATGGACAGCGCACCTATACATAAGAACCTCAAACGATTTGATGTGGATGTTATTGATGAATTCAGGTGTCACAGGAGACTTGCATTCACATAGAAACTCCAACATAGCGGTGGAAACAGCTGATTTCTAATGAAAAGTTGCGGCTTATTTTTAGTTGCTAGTTTCTTTCAATTATAAATTTAACCACTATGAGTTTTGTAGCCGGTGCGTCACATTTTGTTTTTAAATCAGCTTCACTGCACATAACCCAGCTAACACACAATGTTGTTGCGAACATTTTTTATTTAATCCTGCCCTAAATTCACAAAACAATGGTCTCTTTAGATAATTGCCATGGGTGTGATAACTACACCTTACTGGATGCTGCCTTACCGGATATTGTCTTCGCGAATCAGTACACAGAACAGAGGTCGTCCCTGCATTTTCCAGTATTGCTTGATGAACTGCAATGCATTCTAAAAACCACATGTAAAAATATTTCACAAAATCATATTCATCATGTCAGGAAAGGGGAAGAGAAAGGATATGTTGGATCTTAGAATAAATTATTTCAAGTCAAATTGAAAAAGCAATCATAAAAAAACATGCCTAGGTCTACATGCAGTCAAAAACAATGCTAAAGTCCATTTATCATCTCAAAAGTATTTCCTTTTGCATTTTGATATTATCATTGACATATATATATTTTTTTTTAAGTAATTGCTTTTCATGCACTGAAAAATTACTTGCTATATAAATTTTCCCCATCTAGACGTTCAGGTGTTATAAAACTTTGCAACTACACCTGGTAAGTCCAGGTGTTTTTCTCCTATTCTTCTTTTGACAGATTTGAAAAATGTATCAACATTTTCTTAGGCTTACCTTGATGTCATCAATCAGCAACATGACATCCTGGGACAAGTAGAAGTCACTTAAATCAAAGACAATTGGGTAGCAAACCACTGTCTTCCCCAGAATTCGATAAATCTTTGTGAAGAAAGAAGACAAAACATTAGCCAGGCCTGTAAAGCAAGATAAATGACTCCAAGTGAAAGACATATGCATCTTAGTGACAGCAAATAAAACAAAAAATGGATTCTGATGAACACACACATGGAGTTATAGCTGTGATGCTTTTTGACAGACTTCTCCCTGATATTTAAACAGAGAAACGGAAATCTACTAAATTATCATCTTGGAAAGAGTTTAGACTCATTATTTCTTTATGTGGCTTTATTGCTTCTTTTTTGGTCTTTTAGAGATGTAAGCAGGTATATTCTGCTGTATTGCGATGACCTCTACAGAAGAGAAACTGTCATTTTTATGAAGGTCTTATGAAGACTCCTTAGAAGGGGTTTAAATAAAGCATGACCTATAGGTCTATAGTAACCACTGTGACATTTGTGTTATGAAAAACAAAACAAAAGATTACAATGGGGAAAGAGAATGCAAATGTCTATTTAAAAGGGTTTTTAAGATTTCAAACCACACACCTTGGATGTACCGATGCATCCAACTGGTCGCTCCGGTCGTCCACTCAACCCCAGCTTTTTGTTCACAGCCAGATGACGATATGCCTGGAAACAGAAGCACACTGAGGTCAAAGTTTTATTCTCAAGTATTTGATTTCACTTCTTAAAGCAGTATATACTATTAGAAAAAGGTAGGTATAATTAAGTTAATAAACATCATACCAGGACCAGTGCTCAAGACTTTTTATGCTTTTTCCACCCCTGCTTTTCTCATTCTCTCTCTCTCAAAAAGATATGGTTGAAGTTACACTGTTTTGCCTAACTATATGCTAAGGCTAATTGCAGATCAAATGAATGGCATTAAAGAAGCTTCAGATGATGAACCGAGGGCAGCTTTGTGATGTTGCACCTCACCTGCTATCAGATGCAGTTTGGATGAACTGAGAACACCTAGTCTTCACTTATTCATTTACCAATACTTTAAAGGGTATTCAAGCTTTGACTACAAAGAGAAAGACAACTGCAGCCCTCTGATTATTGCATTCGTCTTTCCTGCCATATCCCCAGTGTGTAAGCTGCAGCTCTGCAATTTTCTCAGAATTCGTGCTTTGCCCCGACACACATTTGAAGAGAATCCGTTAGTCTTGGAAGAATATATAATGCTTTCAGGCATTTACAATGGGAATTAATTAAGCTATTATGGAAATAAATGCTTATCTGGTATAAATTATTTTGAAAGACTGAAATCAATGACTGGGATTCTATCATAAGGGGTGAAAACTTTCTGAATCACTAGTGGGCATTCTGATATTAAAGCAGTACACTTCCTAGTTCACCTCAAGGAATTGCCTGTCTCATCGTTGAAATAAATGAAGGTTCAAAAGTGAGAGGCTCATATCCGCACTCCTTGAAGGTTAAGAATCAATACCGATTTGCAAAGAGCTCTGTGCCACATGGGGTGAACTTGCCAAAAGGTGTTCAATAGGATCAGAGGCAGAAAAGGCAGCTCGCAATTGATTTTATAACACTTTATACTGCATGAGAAACTGGAACACACACAAATCAGCCAAAGAAGGCATTAGTTTCCATCTGTGTTCTATTTCGAATCCACACATTTACATCAAGCTATGAAATGAACATACTGTATATTGTTGCAAAGTTTCCATAACAAGATATTATATACCTGGCAAATGTTTTATTAAACAGTATGGTGTAGGAAAGGTGTGAATAATAAATAGTGTTTCAGCTATTATAGATCTCATATTGATTTCCTAGTGTTTTGTGCGAGATACATCCCAGATATACTCTCAAGGTTGTCTGGAATGAGAAGGGCTCCCAATTGGAAATGAAAGTGGATTTAAAGAATTGCTGTTCAATATCACTTAAAATTGAGATTTACCCCGTCTTTCTGTACAGTTGTTAATTTTGGTCACAAACAGCACTAACTTTATTTTCTTTCAAATGTGTAAGGACATTGTCACTTCATATGAAAATGTTCCCATATGAAAACTGGACTATTGTCTTCATATCAACTATTAACAGTACAAAGAATACACGAAACAATGCTATAAAACTTGTGAATCATCATGGATTGCATAACCGAGCTTTGGACAATCAACAACACGACAGCTGCACAAGAATTTATTGACAAGTATGTGGTGAATACTACCCCCCCACCCAAAGAAAGAATAATGCAAAGTGAGTTGAACATGTCTGGGTAATTATACACAGACACTGCAAAATGCAAATGACCCATGACATGGGAGCATTCTCTTGTCAAATAGGTTTACAAATTGTGGTGAGAAAGCAAAAACAAGTGGAGAAACAGTTTTATATATCTATCTAATCTATTTTTCTATTATGTATGAGGAAGCACAGAACTAATTAATATCTACCAAAATACTGAATACTCATGAAATGGAGAAATGCTATAACAAAGAAGGTTAAAAACCTGAGGTACACCTGCTTACATTAACAAACAACCTGCATTGCAATTCAGAAACTACAGTCAGAAAATTGCAGTCACGGTTTGCTGCTTTGAATGAGAATATAACCTACAGCTAAGCCACCTGTACAACACAATACTATTTGTAATTTCTGTGTTTCCTATACAGGCTGCCAGACTATAAAATTTGGATTTGTACAGGGATAGAAACAAGACTCCCATTGCATAGCCATTCAACCATTCCAGGTTTTTAAAAGCTGCAGGCTATGACAAAAAGCACACATGCATAGAAGAAACAAAGATGATAAATATATAGAAATCCCTGCATCAGTGTACACAGTTTTACTACAGAAGTAAATAAAACTTGAAAAAGGTTCAGGTGCTAGCTCATAGAAAAGAGCTTGCAACTGGTAATAGCTGGATGCAATAAGAGTTTTATTTCCATACTTGATATTTGTATCAGTTTTTTTCTTAATCATATATTGAAACTCATAGTAATCTTGCGAATTATACTATCATCACTAGTTTCAAGCCACATAAGACATGAAAGTCACGAACAAAAAAGTAATAAATAAACTCATACATATATTAATTGTATTTGTAATTATATTACCATCTCTGAGGAACACAAAACAGGTCTCTTCCTCAAAGTCTTTCTTTCTTTCATGTGAGTAGAGAACTCGGCATTAACCTGTATGTATGTGGTACGCGTAACATTTTGACTGGTGTCTGTTGAGAAATTCTGAAACCCCTTACATTTCCATATGTAGAGCTAATTGACTGGATTCATTCAAATACTTCTCTACAGACTGTAGATGATGTTCCAGCCAATGTACATTTAATCAAAATAATAACTGTAAAACAACTTAAAGTGATGTTGTACACTCACCTAAAGGATTATTAGGAACACCATACTAATACTGTGTTTGACCCCCTTTCGCCTTCAGAACTGCCTTAATTCTACGTGGCATTGATTCAACAAGGTGCTGAAAGCATTCTTTAGAAATGTTGGCCCATATTGATAGGATAGCATCTTGCAGTTGATGGAGATTTGTGGGATGCACATCCAGGGCACGAAGCTCCCGTTCCACCACATCCCAAAGATGCTCTATTGGGTTGAGATCTGGTGACTGTGGGGGCCAGTTTAGTACAGTGAACTCATTGTCATGTTCAAGAAACCAATTTGAAATGATTCGACCTTTGTGACATGGTGCATTATCCTGCTGGAAGTAGCCATCAGAGGATGGGTACATGGTGGTCATAAAGGGATGGACATGGTCAGAAACAATGCTCAGGTAGGCCGTGGCATTTAAACAATGCCCAATTGGCACTAAGGGGCCTAAAGTGTGCCAAGAAAACATCCCCCACACCATTACACCACCACCACCAGCCTGCACAGTGGTAACAAGGCATGATGGATCCATGTTCTCATTCTGTTTACGCCAAATTCTGATTCTACCATCTGAATGTCTCAACAGAAATCGAGACTCATCAGACCAGGCAACATTTTTCCAGTCTTCAACTGTCCAATTTTGGTAAGCTTGTGCAAATTGTAGCCTCTTTTTCCTATTTGTAGTGGAGATGAGTGGTACCCGGTGGGGTCTTCTGCTGTTGTAGCCCATCCGCCTCAAGGTTGTACGTGTTGTGGCTTCACAAATGCTTTGCTGCATACCTCGGTTGTAACGAGTGGTTATTTCAGTCAAAGTTGCTCTTCTATCAGCTTGAATCAGTCAGCCCATTCTCCTCTGACCTCTAGCATCAACAAGGCATTTTCGCCCACAGGACTGCCGCATACTGGATGTTTTTCCCTTTTCACACCATTCTTTGTAAACCCTAGAAATGGTTGTGCGTGAAAATCCCAGTAACTGAGCAGATTGTGAAATACTCAGACCGGCCCGTCTGGCACCAACAACCATGCCACGCTCAAAATTGCTTAAATCACCTTTCTTTCCCATTCAGACATTCAGTTTGGAGTTCAGGAGATTGTCTTGACCAGGACCACACCCCTAAATGCATTGAAGCAACTGCCATGTGATTGGTTGGTTAGATAATTGCATTAATGAGAAATTGAACAGGTGTTCCTAATAATCCTTTAGGTGAGTGTATATGTGCAATTTATAAAACAACTAGATTAAGTCATTGAGAGCTCCAATTGGAATGGAACATGGAAGACTGCAGGGATTGATTGTGCAACCCTCGACTGAGACCCATCTTCCTCCACAATGGATTGGGTCTATGTCAAGTGAGATAATGCATTACTGGTGCTTGAAAGCTTTGTCAAATGTCAGCAAGCAGTTTTCATTTATATTGTATTGGTTAACAACAACCAAGAATAAACAAGCTTTGTGTTATTTTGAAATGTTTGCTTATAAAGGTAACATTTGCTGTGACACTATAACCCCTGTCCATCTTATTATTATTATATATATATATATATTTTTTAAAGGCCAGGCCTAAAGTCATGAGGGAAACAATTACAAAGCAACCGTTAGAACATAAAGTTGGAGTGTCCTTTTTGACATTCATCTTCCAGATTAAATGACATAGCCCCTGGCACTTTAAAGGTGTGTGCCTAGGGCTAGCTTTCAGATAGAATACATATGGGACAGACAATAACATATTCTAAAAGTCAGAATTAACTTGATATAAAAGGATTATAGGAAACAAGAAAACCTACAGACATACAAGACATGTTTCAGAATTTAAAACTCCTAATTAAATTGTGTGCACATCATTGCATAAATAAAATATGTAACTTCCCTGAAGCAACTTTGGATCTTGGGAATAAAAAACACTTATGTGCATGTTTGAATATAACGGTTCTTTAAAAATAAATAGCAAAAATAATAATACAGACTATACAGAGATCATAATTAAAAATGCTATTTTTTAAAATGTACATCACCGCCTGTCTCTTCCATATAACACTGACATGTTATTTTCAACCACATAAATGCACACTCCTTAGTGGAATTGTAATTATTCTTTCCTTGGTATTTTCAATAGAGCTTTCCTGAAAATTGAAACCCCAAAAAAAAAAAAAAAAAAAAAAATTCTCAGATTTTAAATATTTGACTGATTCATACCTTACTGTACCATTTATGCTCTAAAACATCCATGCTAATTCCTTTGATAATATGCACAGGTGGTGGCTGAACTTCAGAGTGAAACTATAATGATAAAACACCTATCTGTAAAATCCAGAAGTGGTAAAACAGACATCATAATGAGTCACCTTAACTAGCTCTTGCTGTGGCCAGATTTGGATGGGTTCCACCTGCTGAGGTGTTTGGGTTTGTATTCCATAGGTGTTTAGGAACACTTGCAGGCTGAAAAACAAAATCCAGCTGATGAAGTTAAACAGGTATTCAGACAGGGAAATGTATTTGCAAAACTGAAATGAATAACTGTTTATATTGAAGCCTTGCAAGAGAGGTGTAATCAAGCAAAACCGAACTGCTTAAGCAAGTAACCTTTCTGGCGCACTTCATATTTTTGGTAATTTCTAAATAATTTTTAAAGAACTATTAATGTTACACAGGCTTTAAAAAAATACATATTTTTGAGCTGTACAATTCACATGAAAGATCACTTATGAAAGGAAACCATCTGTCCTAACTTGTAAGTTTGGTTACTATTACTTTCTTGAGTAGAAGATATCAACTGGCCTTTTCTTGAAGGATGCCAGGGAATCTGCTTCGACAATGATGACTAGCTTATTCATAAAAGTATGGCAAGTAATGATTATTGAATTTTCACAAACCCAACAGGAAACAAGTTAGATGTTGGCGAAGGAGTGCCAACATCTATTTTGAGTAGATTAATAAGCACCAAATATCCCCAACCTGCCATCCTAACAGTTAATGTATTACCCTACGTACCGCTGGCTCTCAGCAATCAAAGCAACATGAATCACCACATCATTTTCAATAGGACCCTGGAAAACAGAATGAACATGGGTTAGTATGTTGGATTCAGGTCTTGTTAACATAATGTCAGAAATGCTATTAATGAGAAAAGTGCACTAATGACAGCAATATAACACCCCTTAAACCATTCATTCAAACATAGGGAAATATGTCATCTCTTATTCTCTACAGGACTGTTTTTAACAGCTTATTAATCAAGCAAACTACCAAGATAGAATAACAGCAGTCTGTGGGCCAAAAGCTGTACATCTAAACAATCACCTAAGGGGCCATCCTGTCAATAACATTTTGAATGACGAGGATTTTGAGGTGTACAGACGGGGGAAGTATTTAATATTCTGCCATAAATGCTTTTTAATAGCTGTGGCCATTCAAAATAAATAACAAATAAAACCACAGATACATATATATTTGTTAAAAATATCAAGATCACATTTCAAAGGGTTTGTGAAAGTTACTCAAAAATTTACATGTGTATTTTGCATAAATAAAGTAGTAAATTATTAAGAGAGGATAAATTAGCAGGAAGGAAACATGTAAATAAGATCTGTAAGTATACAATATGTTTATTAGATAATTTATTTCAGAAATGTTTAATTACAATCAGAATTAGCCTATTGCTATAAGAAAAAGGAAAACTCCCATTTGTCTTTCAACATTATAATATTTTCACAGGATTGTGAAGAAAATTATGATGAACCATTTAGATTAGTATGGTAATTATGACATGAGCACAGGTTACCAGAGCTACAGGTATTTTGTATGTCAATCATCATCATAATCATTATTCAGATGAATGAAGGAAACAATAAAAGAGGTTCCTGCAAGTGCTCTTTGGCTTTGCATTATAGTTTCCAACATGGTAATGGAAATAAGGCACTTGAAGCACTTTAAACAGCATTGTTAGATTATTTTAAACAAAACATTTGCTTTTCATGCCATGAATTGTCACAGTGCCGCTAAAAAAATAACACAAACTTTCACATGTACAGAGATCTGATTCTACAAAGCTTTCCATAAAAGCTACATACTTGAGACTTCAACACAGTGAACTTGTCACTAACTAGTTATTAGCACTAATTGAATGAGTTGGCACCTTATCATGCCTTTTTAACATCAACCTTTAATAGGTAAACCGGATGGAGCAGATGGAGCAGAAAAAGCTCTGTGGAGACTGCAGGCTGGTTAATTGGTAGCTGAGATATGTAGTGCTGCAGTTCTCATGGTTTTAATATGCTTTGCCTTAGAGAAGTCCACACCAGGCTTTGTAGTGAAATTCAGCAATAATAAATATATGCAGTGCTGCTTAAATACACCTGACAAGCAAACAAGACAAAAATATAATAAAATAAAAATCCATCACCAAGCATGACCTTGACATTTAAAACATCTTAAAAGGTATTGGTTATAATTTATTTCAAGAATATGAAGCCTATTCATGTGTGTGCACTTTTGCATTAAAGACTGCTGGGGGAAAAGAAAAAAAAAATAGGTATGTTCCCTTTTTAAGATGCATGTACTTCTGTCTTCTATTTTTACTACAGATTCTTAGATTTTATAATGTCTGAACAAAACAAAAATGTAACCATCTTATTTTTTGGGTTACTTTTACACTACTACTAATCTAACAAATGAAAATGATACATGTAAAGCTTATTTTCAATCTGTAATTTACAGTCAGGAATACAGATTAATGTATTACAAGTGCCTGAAAATGCAATTTCAGCACTGTTGTTTTTCTACTTACTTAAGCAATTTGCAGGAGCCAAGGATTATATTTCCTGAAATTAAATTGCTGAGCTGATTCTAACAAAATAATACAAATTTTCAAATAAGCTAACTCAGGAGTACCAGTTCATTGATTCCAATCAATTTTATTTTATTTTTATTTTGGATCCATCTAATTTTTCAAATTAAAAGCAAATTAAAACAAAACATGGCAGATGTATTACTTTGACACATTAAAACTGGCGCCTACAAGCAGGGAGTCTGGGGAGTCAGGGAGTCCAAAATAAACACATCTTGGACACATGGAGTATGTTTTATAAGCACAGAAATGCACACATTCTCAATTCATTAGACCACTGAAACATTACTATAGCTTTACAATACCCATTCCTTTTTTTGTGCACAGAAAACAATACAGTGTTTGCAACTCGAACCTTCAGCTCCCTCCACAGATTTTCTATGGGATTAAGGTCTGGAGACTGGCTAGGCCACTCCAGGACCTTAATGTGCTTCTTCTTGAGCCACTCCTTTGTTGCCTTGGCTGTGTGTTTTGGGTCATTGTCATGCTGGAATACCCATCCACGACCCATTTTCAATGCCCTGGCTGAGGGAAGGAGGTTCTCCCCCAAGATTTGACGGTACATGGCCCCGTCCATCGGCCCTTTGATGCGGTGCAGTTGTCCTGTCCCCTTAGCAGAAAAACACCCCCAAAGCATAATGTCTCCACCTCCATGTTTGACGGTGGGGATGGTGTTCTTGGGGTCATTCCTCCTCCTCCAAACACGGCCAGTTGAGATGATGCCAAAGAGCTCGATCTTGGTCTCATCTGACCACAACACTTTCACCCAGTTCTCCTCTGAATCATTCAGATGTTCATTGGCAAACTTCAGACGGGCCTGTACATGTGCTTTCTTGAGCAGGGGGGCCTTGTGGGCGCTGCAGGATTTCAGTCCTTCACGGCGTAGTGTGTAACCAATTGTTTTCTTGGTGACTATGGTCTCAGCTGCCTTGAGATCATTAACAAGATCCTCCCGTGTAGTTCTGGGCTGATTCCTCACCGTTCTCATGAGATCTTGCATGGAGCCCCAGACCGAGGGAGACTGACAGTTATTTTGTGTTTCTTCCATTTGCGAATAATCGCACCAACTGTTGTCACCTACTCACCAAGCTGCTTGGCGATGGTCTTGTAGCCCATTCCAGCTTTGTGTAGGTCTACAATCTTGTCCCTGACATCCTTGGACAGCTCTTTGGTCTTGGCCATGGTGGAGAGTTTGGAATCTGATTGATTGATTGCTTCTGTGGACAGGTGTCTTTTATACAGGTAACAAGCTGAGATTAGGAGCACTCCCTTTAAGAGAGTGCTCCTAATCTCAGCTCGTTACCTGTATAAAAGACAACTGGGAGCCAGAAATCTTGCTGATAGGGGATCAAATACTTATTTCCCTCATTAACATGCAAATCCATTTATAACTTTTTTGAAATGCGTTTTTCTGGATTTTTTTGTTGTTATTCTGTCTCTCACTGTTAAAATACACCTACCATTAAAATGATAGAATGATGATTTCTTTGTCAGTGGGCAAACGTACAAAATCAGCAGGGGATCAAATACTTTTTTCCCTCACTGTATGCAGACTGCATTAATTAAATGTGAACAGCTCAAAATTATGTAATTCATTACATTCAGCTTAAAAAACAATTACTAAGTGAACCAAGAATGGTAGCATGACACCTGGTGGCAGTCAGTTACACAACGGTAATGCCAGGCAGGTGCTTAGGCTCTACTGGCCTACTAGTTCGTGTGTGCTAGCTATTTTGGGAAAAACATAAATAAATAAAAAAAGCTACAATTCTCATGTGGTCTGCACCCTGGGTTCAGGTGGGATAAATCTGGCCTGGGGCCTGCATGCTGGACACCCATGCTCTATGTCCTCTTGCTCAGTGCCCATGATTTAATGTACACAGGGATGAGAACAATTGTGGGGTTATATGGGAGCAGAATGCATTCCAATACTTTAGCAACAGGGGAATGTGCAGCAGTTGAAGATGTATACATACATACATACATAAAGTTGATTATGGAGAGGGGGGTGGAAACAACATCGAATGACTCTACAAAGTGTGTTTATAATGCAGCACCCAGGGCAAGTTTACTTTGAACAGCCATCATATTATACATTAACGCTACATCCCTGTGTGTACAGAGTTTCTGGGTCATCACCTAATGCTGAATCATCCATCAAAGGAAAGCAACTACAGGATACTCCCCAAGCCACAAGGGAGGCTGTCAGACCATCTTTCAATTTGGTGATGAGTCTCACTTCAGTCTCCCTTCCTTACTCCTTCACACTTTTAAGTCTTTTAAAGACTGCTCTTAAAATAAGCTTCACATTTTATGATAAACTGCATTTTGTAATGTAAATAGAAAACCGAACCCATAGTCATTGAACAGTGTTTTGGTTATTAGACAGAGATCATTATATGATCTTTATACATGTCCCTTACAAAACCACACAGCTCATTTTCTGTGATACCTAGAGTTCATCTATCACCTAGGTTTCAATATTTTTATATCATAATCCATAGACATATAAAATATTAAAAACATAACATTCACCCTACAGGTATAAAGAAAAAACAATCTGTAGCTATTGAAAGACCTGAGGTCTTGTCAAATTTAAATACAATAAATGACATATCAGCTCTGCATAAATATTCAAATGTATATGTATATATATTAATTTGAATGGAATATGTAAAATGTTGTATAGTTCTGTCTGTCTCCTCCACCTGCAGACCAACTCTTCCCTCCCCCTGCACAGCCAGTTTTCTCTTTGTCTGGTTCCACGTGCACCACTCTCTCCCCCACAGTCCTTTGTGCATCCCAGAATGCTTTGCAGAGGAAACGGTGATGTCACCCCCGGTGTTTGGTAACCCTACACTTCAGAGGAAGTAGAGAAGCAAGGACCGAGCCAATCGACATGCACATCCGGGACACTGCCCTGATTGGACCTTTTGTTTAGAACTGTATAAAAATGCAAACCCGGAAGAGATCTGTAAGAAAAGCTGTTTGAACCAGAGACCGCCTCGTGTTCGCTCTGTTTTCCTTCCGGGCCGGCCTGATTAAAGACTTCTTTACCATTTGAAACAACTCCTGCACAGCAGTTTTTGTCAATTTAAGGGGGTTTCTTCAACTATGTATTTGGAGCAAAGTACATTGTGAGGTCAAACTTATAAGATGTAATTCTAGATAACATTACAAATATATATTTAGTTTAGGTCACTGCATTTATTCATACAAAATCCTATTCATATTAAATTGAACTGGAAACCACTAAATTATAAAAAAAAAAAACTATTCAGTCTACGCTAGTGATATAGGGTTTGTGTTTTATGATTTTTCTGAAGTGACACCTTCAGAACAGCAAAGCAAGTCTTCTCATGCATGTAAATGAAATACATGCAGCAGTGATGCAATGCTCTTCTTCAAAAAAATGTTTACACAAGTAACAAAGTATAAGCAATAATGCTAGGAGCAACATCTTTGCTACACAAAGGTTACAAATATTAAATACATTATTTACACTTTGAATTAAAAGAGACATTTTAAAGATAAAACACCAAACAAACACGCAGGGGAACACTTTTCAACGCAGCTGGGTAAAACAAAAATATATCAGAAGATCAACATCTGTTGGCTATTATCAAGAGATTGTGACTACTACCACAGTGTACCATGATCTTTGCCATAAAAATATAATGCAATTTAGTTTTGTTAGGAGATGAAGAGATATTACTCAAGTACTGCCGATGGAAACATATCAAAAAACACAAATTAAGATGAGGATTACTACTGTGCATATATAAGGTAGTCATGAATTGATAAAGAGCAGCATGAATCCAAAACTGACTCTCTTGGGGTTTTTACACTTAACAAATGGCTAGTATTATTGCTAGAGGGAAAATTGTAAAACATAAACAAGATCTTTTGCAAGGTTCCTGAGAGAACTGGAGAAATTACTGAAATTATGTTTATACTCTAACCAAAGTCATAAGTAAAATAATACAATTAAAAAAATGGCATTTCCACTTTAAAAAAAAATATTGAATTTCCATGAATGCATAGCAACATTACTACCAATATACAGAGGTTAGAATTATTATTGATATTGGTATTTCCAGAACTGAAATCAACCTTAGGCAGCAGTTAATGCTTCAGTGTAAAAAAAAAAAAAAAAAAAAAAAAAAAAGGCATGTCTCAATGCACTAATATTTCCTCAAATTAATAGACCTATATGTTTTTATACAACTACCTGGCATTTGCATGAATAACAGATATATACACATACAGTGAGGGAAAAAAGTATTTGATCCCCTGCTGATTTTGTACGTTTGCCCACTGACAAAGAAATGATCAGTCTATAATTTTAATGGTAGGTGTATTTTAACAGTGAGAGACAGAATAACAGCAAAAAAAAAAAAAACAGAAAAACGCATTTCTAAAAAGTTATACATTGATTTGCATGTTAATGAGGGAAATAAGTATTTGATCCCCTATCAACCAGCAAGATTTCTGGCTCCCAGGCGTCTTTTATACAGGTAACGAGCTGAGATTAGGAGCACTCTCTTAAAGGGAGTGCTCCTAATCTCAGCTCGTTACCTGTATAAAAGACACCTGTCCACAGAAGCAATCAATCAATCAGATTCCAAACTCTCCACCATGGCCAAGACCAAAGAGCTGTCCAAGGATGTCAGGGACAAGATTGTAGACCTACACAAGGCTGGAATGGGCTACAAGACCATCGCCAAGCAGCTTGGTGAGAAGGTGACAACAGTTGGTGCGATTATTCGCAAATGGAAGAAACACAAAATAACTGTCAGTCTCCCTCGGTCTGGGGCTCCATGCAAGATCTCACCTCGTGGAGTTTCAATGATCATGAGAACGGTGAGGAATCAGCCCAGAACTACACGGGAGGATCTTGTTAATGATCTCAAGGCAGCTGGGACCATAGTCACCAAGAAAACAATTGGTAACACACTACGCCGTGAAGGACTGAAATCCTGCAGCACCCGTAAGGTCTCCCGCTCAAGAAAACACATGTACAGGCCCGTCTGAAGTTTGCCAACATCTGAATGATTCAGAGGAGAACTGAGTGAAAGTGTTGTGGTCAGATGAGACCAAAATCAAGCTCTTTGGCATCATCTCAACTCGCTGTGTTTGGAGGAGGAGGAATGACCCCAAGAACACCATCCCCACCGTCAAACATGGAGGTGGAGACATTATGCTTTGGAGGTGTTTTTCTGCTAAGGGGACAGGACAACTGCACCGCATCAAAGGGACGATGGACGGGGCCATTGTAGCGTCCTCAGCCAGGGCATTGAAAA
Organism: Amia ocellicauda; assembly: GCF_036373705.1. Classification (NCBI taxonomy): domain Eukaryota; kingdom Metazoa; phylum Chordata; class Actinopteri; order Amiiformes; family Amiidae; genus Amia; species Amia ocellicauda. Next base: position 21,052,474 of record NC_089858.1, on the reverse strand, counting down.
TGGGTCGTGGATGGGTATTCCAGCATGACAATGACCCAAAACACACAGCCAAGAAGAAGCACATTAAGGTCCTGGAGTGGCCTAGCCAGTCTCCAGACCTTAATCCCATAGAAAATCTGTGGAGGGAGCTGAAGGTTCGAGTTGCCAAACTTCAGCCTCGAAACCTTAATGACTTGGAGAGGATCTGCAAAGAGGAGTGGGACAAAATCCCTCCTGAGATGTGTGCAAACCTGGTGGCCAACTACAAGAAATGTCTGACCTCTGTGATTGCCAACAAGGGTTTTGCCACCAAGTACTAAGTCGAAGGGGTCAAATACTTATTTCCCTCATTAACATGCAAATCAATGTATAACTTTTTTGAAATGCGTTTTTCTGGATTTTTTTGTTGTTATTCTGTCTCTCACTGTTAAAATACACCTACCATTAAAATTATACCATTAAAATGTACAAAATCAGCAGGGGATCAAATACTTTTATCCCCCACTGTGTGTGTATATATATATATATATATATATATATATATATAGCCGGAGTTCTCTCTCTAAAGCACAATTTGTTTCACATTAGTCTTTACTTACTTTAATTATCATTAAGAGTTGGCTTGTTGGCATAAACTATACAGAAAGAAAGTGTAACTGAAGTCCCTGTACTGCAGATGAGTGGAAAGTAAGAATGAATGTCATCGGTAAACATCACGCACTCTGCTGCTGGGCTCCTCAGTACTGACCATTACGAAATGAGCCTATTAAGAGCAAACTCTTTCTCAGTGTTCATTAAATGCAGGCTTTTATGTGTGAGCTTGGGACTGTCTGTGGGGTTCTGCGATACTGAAAAAAGAGGGCATTTATTGTGTGACCTCGGGGACTGGACCCAAACCTGTGCATCTAGAGACTTGAATGTCTTTGAACTTCATGTCAAAGGGAAAGGAATGGGGAAGGTGGGGGGTGGGAGATTATATTCACAACGTAAACTGATTTACATATATAAACGTTTTTTTTTTTTTAACCAAGCTAAAATTCTGATAGTTTTTTCAATAGCATATTTGATTTTATTACCTGATATTTAAATCTTTAATTTCCAACTCATCTTTATTCCACTTCATTTTTTTTTTTTTTTTTTTTAACTGTGTGACTAAAGGCCTACTGGAGCTTTTTCATTACACACTTGATTCATCAAAAGCTGAGGACCGCCTCTGTAGCATTCACTGTAATGAGTTTAGAAAAGAACCACCCTCCAAGTGTGTGAAGCACAGCGGCTCTCACAGTGGGGATTGCCAATTACCCTCACCTGGCAGTCTATTCCAACATCCATCAAAATATCCATAAAAAATCTCAAGTTCTGCAGCAAACTTTTTTAAAACATTAATAATCTAGTTATAACCATTAATAGTCATTGACCATTGGGAGTACTAATTCATTATTTCAGGGGTCTTGCTGTCACTTTTCACCCTTTACTAATTGCAAGCTCCTTGTTCCCTTAAGATATGCCTTTTAAGTGAGCTGCTACAGATGAAAGATAAAATGTTTATTTTCCTGACTTTCCTGTGGGTAATCCTTCTTTCGGTTCAGGGTTTGAAATGAGTAACATTTTTGTAGGAGATAAAACCCTGCACTGATTACCTAGAAATAAAAATGGGGCAAAAATATGAAAAGCATGAATGCCAGTTTGGCATCAAACTAAGATAGTAATGCATAGATGCTGTGACTTTAATCCACATTTCCTGTCACATTAGGATAAAAATTGCCAATTCATTTCTAGGTCAGGTTGCTTGCTATCTCTTGATAGCTGCTACTAGCAGAGCTGGGTCTCCTCTATGGGCCTCTCATTTTGCCATTTGGCTGTCAAAGCATGTAGAAGAAATTATGTATTGTTTGAACTCAACATTTCCATCTGTTCTAAATGTTCTAAATGGTCATATTGTCATATTAAAACAAAGCTAAGATACTCTCTGTGCCAAACACTGAACTCATTCTCCAGGAAAAGAGGTGGAGTTTAATCAAAAGGTTTACAAAGAAATAAAATGCTCTTATTTCTCACACATTAACACACAGATAAACTGGGTGTTAATAGAGCGATCTTAGAAGAACACCACTGTGAAAGCAAGATTCAATCTCTCTCTCTCATCTTGTTTTCGTTAAACCACTGACATTATAGCGGGATGCTAGGATGCAGCTCCAGCTGAAATGTTAAATTCTAAAAAAAACACAATTTCCTGATAAATGTTTAAGTATGTTATTATTATAGTTTACAGTCAAAACTTAATAAGCAGCCCTGCATGGTTTCAGCGAACTGTGAGGAACTCTGGGTTATTCTAAACAGGTGTTCTAGCACAGATATTTAAACTGCATATCATGAACAGAAATCTGTTGTATTCCTTTTAAGGATATTCTAATAGTATGTGCAACACACAGATAAGATTTGAAATGTGTTTTGAATACTAATCCGTATAGGCACATATTCTTGATTTCAATCATTTGGCTTTTCCTCTGCAGCAGGAAAATGTGAAAGATATTGATTACATCTGCAGCTCCATCTCAGATATGAAACAAACAAACAAAAAACGAATCTGCAATAATTCCAACTTTTAGGAAAAAGTTCATTCTTAGTGACAGTGAAAAATATGTGGAACACTCCAACTGTTAATGTTACTGGGTAATAGTTAATCAATCCGAAACACTCCAGTTCAAGCATTCAATCATGTAAAAGTGGGTGGCCTGTTTAATACGAAACCAGTTAGATCTTGGGTACTCCCATATAATGTACACATTAAAAATATATCAATTTGAACAGCTTATATACAGTAATTATTAGTCCTTTTTATACATGTATAGAAGTACAAACTAAAGAGGAGACACTGGGATTAGAAAATAATTCAGTCTGTCATCACAATCACAGCTCCACAATGAACATCCTATCTATAGTACATACATACATGGATTCAGATATGTATTTTTATTTTGTAATCTCCATCTCTATGCTTATCTGGTAGCAAAGGTAGCCCTGTGAGCCTTGTTGATGCTTGTTATGGTTCCCGAGTAGGCTGCTGAGAAGGTCAAAGTCTCTCTGGAGGCAGTCTCAAATGAGGGCTTATCACTTTCTTTCAAATAGCTGCAAACATCATTTCATGCAGCACAGTCTTGCAAAGGCTAGGCTAGGTTCTCTTAAAGGGTTTGTTTTGTGTCTCCTCACTTGTGTAAAGGCATTGCAGTGTCTTCACCTCAGACCAAAAAGCAACGATATGAGGTGACTCAAAGCTGTTATCTATAACAATACTTAAGGCTTTTTCCATTAGACTGGTTTCTGTAGAAAAATAAATAAATAAAAGTAATGAAAAAATACTGAAGATGCATTTCTCCTGTTCCTTTCACACCTTTACTGTTACTAGACCATGTAAACAATGTTTTTCAAAGGTAAAATTAATGTTCAGTCCAAACAAAATATTTAAATAGTGAAGTTAAGATCTTTATTTCTGGTGAAATTTCTGGTCATAATGGATTTTGTAGGAAATACTGGAAATGCATTTTGCATGAGAAATGCATTATAATTGAAAGAAACAACCAAAAAAACATTTTAAGTAAATTTTGAAAAGACTTGAATGTAAATGTAAATACTTTTTTTTAAATATTCTTTAAAGTTAATGTTGAAATGGAGACATCTTTAATTGCTAAAGCTCACAGTAAACAACAACATAATCAACCATAAGCAACTCTGAATTCCAGTTTAATTATGTATCTTAATATGGCTAAGCTATTCACAGCTGCTGTAAACACACTTTTAAGGCAAATGTGAAAGAACATTCCCTCTACTGTGAGCAGAGCCATAGGCCTACAAAGGCATGCTAACATCATTTAGACATGAAATGGAAATTAACTTAAAACTGTGGAACAAGCAAACAGTGGAAAAACAATATACAATCAAGAAAAAATATGCACATTATGCAATATCATCCTATTTCTTTATAATTAGCATCTTGCACTGAATAAATAATTTAAAAAAAGCACTGATAAGAAAAAATAAAACAAAACAACAAAAACCTGAACATGACAATATCCTTTATAGATTGCTCTGTGTTTGTCATAGGCTTCCTAAACCTAAACTAATTGAAAGCCACCACCAAGTATTGGTAGTGGTATTTGCAATTGGCCTGTGGGAAGTTCTGATTTTATCTGGGCGTGTGTTTCTAAGCCAAGTATTGATTTATTTCTATTTTCTCAAACATTTTGAACTACTCAAAGACTGAACAAAACCCAAATAAAGCTCCTGAGCTCCCCTGAAAGCTGTATTTGTTTGGCCTTTCATTCTTTCTTTCATGGCCAGCAAGGCAGGGACTGGCCACACAGTGGATGTGATAAAGACTTGCCTGATTGGAGTATCTCATGCTGACGTTCCTCTGGTCCTCTGGGGGCACATAGCGGCGCACAGGGTCAATGTCTCTGGGGCTAATTAGGCCATCCACTAAAAAGAGGCCAATGGAATACATTTTAAGGTATTAATGTGTTTCAAGCAAAGAGGACAGTAATCCTTTAATATCTAGTTAAAGTCCAGTGTCAGGTTTGCTTTTAATAAAACAATTACAGTACCTAGACTACAATCTTGGAAAAAGATAAATGACACCTCAGTAAAATGTCTATATAGCATAACAGGTGCTACAATGTATTACCCTCATTTCATTCCATTTCCTTTTCTTACCAAGCAGTTTTGCAATGTTATAGAGGGCCTGCCCCCAAAGGAAGAGTTTCCCATCATGTCCACTGTTACTAGGAAAGCGCTTTTGGCTCCCGTGGTTCCTCTGCTCGCCCTCCACAAAGTCAGCCGGCACATAGTAATACTTTGGGATAATGGCGTGCCCTGTGGGGATATTTGGGGAATATATACTTCAGAAGAAAATGAAGGAAAAAATAATAAGTATTGTTCATCAGACAAGCAGAGCCACAGGCTGTTTTTTTCTCCTCAAAGGAAAATGATGTAATGGATTTGACGGTGAAGACTACCAAGCTTGTCCACCTTTCAGGTAATTTAATTTACGATATGCTATATGAAAATAGAAAATATTTTATAGTGTGACAAAATAGCCACCTTTAATCCCTCCCCAATCAAGTGCTTATCCCTTAAAGAAACCCAATCACAAACTAATCCAGCAGCTTGGTATTTTCCTTTTTTATCTGCAAGGTGTACATTGCAGATTCTGAAAATTAATTACATATTTTTTGGAAATCCTGTCTGGCAGCAGGTCAGGCTTTTTTTCTAGGCCTTGAAGGACTTCTACTGCATCAGTGTAGTGAAAAATCAATAGAATTGGGGAATAAATCTGCAAGGATGATTTTAAGTGGAAAGCAAAACACATACATCAATGCAAACATTATCATTAACATTGTGTAAAGAACCTTTTCTGTAGCCTAACTTCTGTGTTCATAAAATTGCAGTTTGGCGCAGGAGATATTTTTTTTACCAAAAGATCTAATGGAAACACTCCCTGTAATGATTAGAAGCATTTTGTCACACATAGGAGACTGAGGTTTTACCTTTAACCGGTAATAGGTGTTTTACATTTAAAAAGCAAACATCATCTTGTTATCTTCATCAGCAATTTACATGACATCAATGAGCTAGTATAAAATCAATGTGATTAGGTTCTTTAATTGTTCATTTGATAAAGTTAATAGACTCAATTGATTTTAAAAGGTACTGCAATCTTCAATTCCTCAAACACCACAATCCCTTTTTAAATGGATATATTACTTTATATGGATATATAAACACTATCCTGTAAAGTCAGATTTGTTTATCAATAGAAAATAAAAAAAGTCCTGCTGAAATACATAACAATGCACACATAAAAATAAAACACTCAATCTAGCTGCTATATTTTGAATATCTTGATGTTATATATACCATATATCAATTAAATGTAAAACAAAAGGCAAACTGAACATGTAATAAACAATAAATCCTGTTAAAAGGTGGTACAGTCTTACCATCATACGACTGAAAAATCACTGAATCCAGTAATTCATTGTATTCCTTTACTTGCTTAGAATTTCCTCTGAAAACACCTAGATGTAAACAAATACATCAATACATAAACACTGTGATTTTATTTTGAATTAAATGCAAACATTCTCATAAAACATGAAGTTAAAATTACAGAATTACAACATTCATATTAAATTTCAATGTACTAACAGATGAGTGAAAAACATCCTGGGCTACACTGTTAAACGTCACACTATTTTTAGGTTTAATTAACCTTTAGCCTCCTTTAAAATTATGTTTGCGTAACTATGCAAGGTTTAAAATAATTTACAGTAGTGGAGTAACAACTCTTATGAACTATGGAAGAAATGTTTACAGAAAAAAGAAGCAACCTGCCAGAGGTGGACTTACCATCAATTATCATGTAAATGAAAAACAATGGAAACTCGCACTCAATTCCATCAAAGTGCTTAAAAAACAAACAAAAAACAAAACAAAAAATGTCTCAAACTGCACAATAATAACATCAATTATTTAATAAAGAGCACTACACAATTCTGGGAAGAATAAAATGAAAACACTATTTCAAATGGAACTTTTAGCAGTACATAATTGCTAAAGAACAGAGCATTACTCTGGTTTATGCTCATTTGAAAAATATAAAAACACAAAATAGTCTTTAAATGCAGAACATGAATAACATGAGTAGTGCAGGCAGACTTCAATCAGAATTATTAAAAAATATGTATATTGTACTAGGAATGAGGGAACCTAGGTGTCATTATTTTAATGAATAACAGTTTACAAGACAATCTGTTAATGGTATATTCTGAGAAATAATCAATATTACACTAACTATTATTAGCAATAACAGTACAAATAACAATAACATCCAAAGGGTGAAGCCTGAATACTTCTCTTGCTTCTCTGTTGTCCGATACATATTACGATTTTAAATGTTTTAATTGGATTTTGTTAGTTCTGAAATGCCTCTGGTTTTGTCTAAACGATACCCACACGATTCTGCAACAAATTATAAACAGAGCACCGCAGCTGTGCTTGATGTTAACTTAAGGCTGACACCAGGATTCTGAATAGGAAATCATCTGCATCATCAAAAAGGCAAGAAGAGATTTTCTAGCTGCTGAACATGATTGATTCCATTTGTATAACGTCTATAATTTGTTGATCAAAACTGAAACTAAAAGGATACTCATTTGTGTAAGGTGGGAGAAGACTGCAAATGTCTCATACAAATAGTTAAATAAACGCACAAAATCAATTTCCTAAATGTCATTAAAATACCAAGATACTGAAAAAAGTTCTCTTTGCAGCCTGGAGAGATAATAGAAACCAGAAGGAAGACTAAGCACCTTGGATACAAATTCAAAAATAAATGGGACCAAATTAACAGTTTAAAAAGTGTATCAGAATTGTTATCCAGGAGTTTCCTTTCCAAACATGCAGTATTAAAAGCTGTAGTTTAAATTTAATTTTGGATAATATCAATGTATTTCACATAGGCTGGAATTAAATCAAAACTTTGACCAACCCGCTAATAGAAATCTACAAAATTGTACTGTGGCAGCTTAATTGGTTGTAAGATTCTGTTTTCTTCTTCTCATAAATGTATCATGCTTTTATGCACAGACTTGTAGTTTTCTATTAGCAGGTGGATTTTGATTTATGTTTTGATTTATTCCCACCCATAGTTTTTTTTTTTTTTAGAAATATCTCCAAATAAACAAACAAATTCTGGAGGATTAATGAAGCCTTGTATCCTACAAATCTGAACTTCCTGACCCAGGTGGCACAGGCTTATCCACATCCCCATCCTTTACATCAAATTAAATGCTACTGGTGAGTTTCTATAACCGTTCATCAACTGAAAAACTGTTAAGGAAATGCCTGTTTATATTTTTGACATTTAATTATTTCATTTGACATAACTGAAGAAGTTACCACTGAATTCTTAACATTCAAACTGCTTTAAGTGTGTATGATGAACAAAATGAAAATGTAAATTGGACATGAAATACATTGATTATGATTAATCAAATTAGTGAAAAATATATCAAATTCTTGTCACAGCTTTCTTGTCAAAGATTTTACACTATACATGCCATATATATGTATACATGCATACTATAAAGAGCACAAACTATTAGGTGCATTTTTATTCTGAACTGCTCATTAATTCTACAAGGTCAACAACAACACTAATGCAATGAATTAAGATTAATTAATCTTACATCAAGTTGATATGATCTAAATGGGTAGAGTATGGCTAGGATTGAAGAACAGAAACATTAAATTTGATCCCTATCTGCAAAATAATAAAATGTGGTGAAAATATTTTTGTTTAGATTTTGTGAAACTAGGTAAAATACTAAATTATATCAACCACTGATTTTCAGCCATGCGGTCATCCTCTTGCTTGGGCAGGAGAAATCTGCAACCATAGCCCCGAGCCAGTCCATATCTGTGCCAACAAACATGCATTGTCCCCAAATGGTACTCCAAATATTATTTCTACAAAAAAATATTAATATACAGAACACCTCATTTATGTACACCAGATGCTTCCAGATATCATGATAATTCTTTAGGACATGCATGTGTCAGACCAAGATCACACAGCATGTGCCAGAAATTAGACACTACCTTGATTTCTGCTGGCTTGTAGTACCTCCTGTTTTTATCTTCAGGGGATGTTCTGTACCCATCTCTCAGAAAGCGTTTGAATCCATATTTTCCTTTCAGTTTTCGCACGATTTTGTCTAGGGCCTGATTATATAATGCGTCATCATCCACTGCAAATGCAGGGTAACTGATACAGGGCAGGAGGGCAGAATCTGTATTCTAAAAAGAAAACAAAAGTAGAGAATTACAATTACTTATAAAATCATGACATTTAACATTAATTAGTCTTGGACTCACATAATTAAAGGATTCAAATTAATTACTTACGCAAGAGCCCCCCCCACACACACACAATTAAATGGAAATAAAAAGTCTTCAAAATACATTCATTTTATCATTTCTAATTAATGTAATCAACTACTTCTTGGCAGGCACATAATTAAAAGAAAAAATATTAATCTTTCGTGATTACAGTATGTAACTGCCAAGTCTTTCTTATGTAAATTTAATATACTTTGTGTTCGGTAAATAGTGGTGCTATCCTTCATTTAACTGCTTTAAGCAACAGATTAGAGATGGAAGTCACATAAAAACCTTTCTTTGAGTATGAAGTTGGAGGAAGACTACTAGCAAGAAACTATGCTTCATAGAACTACTGAAAGGAAAACTGTTGAGGAGACTAGTTGTGAACATGATGCAAATAATAGTGATTTTCTGTGTTGGGAATTTACTTACATGAGATCTTGATTCTCTTGGGAGCAGGGAACACAATGTCTGACGATTTCTGTTATGAGCATCAAGATCTACAAAAATGACAGACCAAGAACAGCCCTACAAAACAGATAAAAACAATGAATGCTTTAAAATATCAATGCGTCTAACCAATTATGAATTCCTTTAAAAATTGTATAATTCTTCTAAAAAGTTGATAATTTATAATAAGCTGCAAATCATCTTCAGATTGTACTGATTAAGAGCTACTAACCACAGTGCACATCAAAATGTATGTTAAGCAAATGCTAACATAAAATTACTGTTTAATCCAAAGTACCGTTCTGTCATTGAGAAGCATCACTCCTTGGAGGTTCTCTGGCAATTTATCAGACTGTGAGCAGAACTGATTGCAGTGTAAACCTAAACATGTACAAGCTAGGACAAAAAGCACAACTAAAAATCCTCAAATTAAATAAAAAAATAAATTATACACACAAAAATGAATGAATGAATTAATAAGATAAAAATGTGCAACCTCATTATTATTATTTGAAGACACGTTAGGTGTATAGTTTAACTCAAGAGAAAGAACATGGTGAAAGCAATTGCCGCTATATTAGGGACACTTTAGCAGTGTCTATTCAGTACAGTATTCACTTCATAGTACTTTTAAAAGCTGGCAAAGTCAGATTTAAAATACCAGCAGCTGTGTGACTCTAGGACAAGAGCATGGGTTAGGCTATCATAGAGCAGATGTTAAAATAATTTCAAGAACACTTCTAAAAGCTTAAATACTTTAAAAGGGAGATAAAACACAGAAATCCCCAGATCTCAAACTACTAATGAGGAACAGACTGCTCCAGTCCACAAGACATCAGGTCTCCAGAGGCCTGTTGGGATTTTTTGTTATTTTACCCAAAATCAGCCCTGAAGCCATATTTTAGGTTGGCACTAACAGATTTCAACATGCACAGCTTGTACAAATCCTTCCCGAAATAAATAACACATGAAAACACCAGAGATACAGGTGAAACCCTGGAATGGAGATACACCTGGCCCATTAAAGTACTTAAACATGTTCAGTCACCCAATAAATTGATTGATTTATAAACAGGACTGAGTATTACTTTGTTAATTTCTTCAGAAAAAAGAGGCGCATTTGAATTTTAAATGTGACTCATGACTATTTTTTGTGTTTTATGATGTTCTATGGGTGTCACATCTTGTCACTCATTATCATTACATATTAAAATATTAATATACCTCATGCCAGTATACATAAGAAAGAAAGAGAAGTAGAAGAAAAAAAAAAAAAAGAAAAACATCTGGCCATAAGTTCACATTGAATTCATTTGGTAATGTTGATTATTTATAGATTACTTCAGTCATTTATTCACATCAGGTAAATGATTCCCAACAAAACCTCAAGTAACAGTAACTCAGCAACTGGTAGATTGCATAGAGAAGTACGTAGATTAAAAATGCTTGCAAATTGTCTCTTTGCAGATGTACCTTTGGTAGCATGGCTCATCGCTTTGATTTTAGCTTTCTTCTTCTAATGGATATGGTTGTGTCAAAAACAACTGTCGTATAATTAGGCCAGAAAACACTCATTAATAACACAACCAGTGACTCATTACAATGTGATTCCCATTGTATAAGTTAATTCATGCAGGAACTGGAAATAGATAAAAATGCACATTTTTCATGATTCTAATTCATTTTGGTATAAAATCAAAACAAAATTAAATCTATATGTACAGCTACTGATGATGCACTATAGTTTAAAGCATTTTTAGGATGGAGCAGTTCTGCATACCCATACACAAAAGTAGTTTGATGGTAAGATAGCTGCAGTGACTACAAACAAGAATGTTAAATACATTGTGAACACCTAACCATGTGCTATTCTCTATGGTGGCACGATACTACTTTTTGTATAATAGTGTATTAATATGGTAAATATATAAAACGAATAACAAAGTGTTTTCTACCCAGAGGCAAGGAAAGTCTTCTAGGTAGGTACACAAACATCTTATAAAACAAAATATAAAAGGACTCGAGCAAAAAAAAAAAAAAGTAAAAAACAGCAAGCCCACAAGAGTGTTTACAGGTTCCATGGAAGGAAAAGCTCAATTAATAGACAGCTAGGGGTCACTCTTATTCCAAGATGCTTAGTATCCAGGGGACAACATTTTGAGCTCCGCATTTTCAATAAAGTACTCATTCTTGATCTGAACGGCAAATGCTCCAAATGACATTGGAAATAATGAAATTTTCTAGGTTTTTAATTATTCCGTAGAATATTTTCCTTATTATTATTAAATATAATTACTTAACAAATATTTAAATGTGTATATATATATATATATATATATATATATATATATATAATCACACATTTTAACATCTCTTCATTTACCTACAAACTCAATAATCAAATAAAAAAATGAATTTAAAGCACCAATGAATGAACATCTTTAGCCATATAATGAGACCTGTTATTATGTGCTTAACAGCTGGTATGGTTAAATGCTGCTACTCTTTATATGCTGTTAAACCCAATGATCTTTCCCAATGGGGAGCTTAGTGACAGTTTTGTTTGAAATCATGAAAATCCTAAATTACAGTGGCAGGAAATACGCATAACAATGGATTTCACAATCTGGTGTTATGATAATCAACAGAAGAAATTGTTTGGCAAGTGGTTAGAAAAAAATAAAAATAAAAAATAAAATCAGAGATATGTATTTATTCAGCCTAAATACATAACAAAAAAACTACCCCAGACAAACATAATCAGGACATCATCAAATGTAGACAGTAAAGTAGATAGTAATACCTGATTTCCAAAAAGGTTGAATCCATTAATAGCTTCAAGAGCTGCTTTGGCCAGGCCCACAGAACTAAATAGTTAAAACAAACAAAAAAGATGTTTGAATTTTAATGCATTTATAATACTAGGTATAAGTCTGTTCAGCTTCTAATTTTTAAGGGACCAAGGATAACAAAAAGAAAAATAAGAATGCAGTGTAACATACATCAATAATTTGAACAAAAAACAAACACAATGTGCCCAATTTTAAGACTCATATTTAGAACTACTGTACCTGCATATATTTCAAGAAAATTATTGAAACAGTGCTCACAAATCAATTGAGCTCAATTATGTTTTTCTTTGCACTGAAAGGGAGACCAGCAATTTTTGTCCGCTTCTATAATACATGTCCTTCAGTAGAAATCTGCAAGTATTGATCAATATATGCTCAGCTGCAACCAAAATCTGAAGCAAAATCATTACTGAGCACATGGAGAGAGAGAGAATACAACAGCTGAAAAGTAATTACACAAAAAGGTAATATAATACAGTACATTATATAGATAGATATTGAAAAGTGTCTCCAACTCATGTGTTAAAACCCACTTAACAGGTAGCAGAAACTGTTGTGGCAGCTCACTCCTTCAGATCCTTAACAGCGTTGAACAGTTCAATTAAAGTGAGATCACTAGGTATCCCATTTCAAAAGTGTATTTTTATTCCATATACTGCAATGTGTGTCTTCATGAGACCACAGACTAAAATTTAAGAACATATATGGAACATATGGATAAATTCATTATATATCAGCACCTGGACCCCACTAATTAGTTATAGACAACCATATTACACTTTTAAAATAGTGATTTCACTTTAATTGAACTGTTCGTCGATGTTAAGGATAGATCTGAAGGAGTGAGCTGCTATGTGTTATGTGGATTATTTTACTTTGGACAATTTTCAGAGTTGTTTTTCCTTCGTGGTACGCACCTCGCTAATTAACTTTTTTGTATAGTACATACATACATACATATACACACACATATACATATATATGTATATCTATATAAGCTGAATCTAAAGATACCCAACATTAATATTTAATATGATTTTTAGAAGAGCCGTGTTTAACAAAAAAATGTTAGTCCTTTAATGTAGACCGAGCACCCTGAACAGCACCCTCAACATACAGAGGATTTAACAGCCTTTGAGTGAAATCCGAAGCACAAGTTAGGGATGTTCAGACACCTGCTGAGATGCTTTAAACTATGCAATTCTTCCCCTGCAGTTCATGTTCCTGTTTTCAAGTTGCTTAGAGTACACCACTAAGCGCACAGAAAATGCCTTTTCAAAAATGTAATGCTTACTGAGGTTACAAAGCATGAAATGAAGACAAATCAATATTAAAGACTAAGGCTAAAGAAATAAAAGAAGGCTCTAGCAGAAAAAAGTGGCCCAACCCTTCCTTATTCTGCGTTTATACTGTCCGCTTTTAATGTAATACATAGGTCGATTCAATTTTAAACACTTAAAGCAATTTATAAACAAAGAAAGTGTCGGTGGTGATTCTGGCATCACCCAGCACGTGTTGTAAGGAGGTATGCATCCAAGGTGGCTTGGGTCTGTCCAGAGTGTAAACGCAGTCGGACCAAAGCTGCTTTAGGAATGCGTTTCCCTCCTGAACAAAATAATTTGGCAACAAATGTTTCCTTGTTAGAAAAAATAATTACTTTGCCTGCTGGACTTAAAATGCAGAAAAACTGAACTAGAAATAGGCTAAATACAATTAAATGCAGATTAATTTAATTGCTTAATCTTAACTTCACCTTGAATGAAGCTCAGTACTCCCATTGTTGTATTTACTTCCTCTCTCCCACATTCCAAAATCAGGAACACGATAAGCTCTTTCCACACAGAACACCAGATTCTGAATAAATGCCACCTTAAAAAAATGAGAATTTGAAGATGTATTAAAATACAGAATTTACAAATGGAATTTGTATTTAACTTTAAACATAGAGCCTAGTATTCAGTCCAGTAAGAGAGTTATATAAAGTGTGTACATTTGAACAATACCAATAAGGATTAAAGACATTCTACACTAGCTAACACAGAGTATGTACCTTCTTAACTACACTCTTAATATAATTTTGGTTATATATTTTTAAAAGCCTAGAGGCAGTGAAGTTACGTTGTTTATTTTGCTGAAGCAAAGACGGGACATATATTGTTGTAATGTGGTACTGCAGTTGTCCATTTCAAGTTTGTTCTACTAAAACTTTGTGTATTTTGAACTCACAAAGTGAGCAGGATTTCTCAAAACAATACTGCAGCTACACGATCCTTGGACAGATTAAATCCAATCCATCTTCATAAAGTACAATCAGGCCAGAAGACATGAAGGATGCAATAAATTACAGCATGTTCTATAAATTAAGAAATGCTAATGCATCGGGGAGATATAACTGACAGCAGCTTTAATTTAACATGAAGTAATGGAAACCCCTTAAGCACATAAAAACTGCCATCAAATCCTGTCACATACCAAAAATGTAGTTAAGTTACAGGAAAGGAACATGTTTTTTGGGAATAAAATGATTAATGTCTGTAATCTTATGAAGTTTTAATGTTTACTGCCTAAGGTCAATACAGAGGTAGCAGTGATAATTTTGTTCTTGTCTATACCCTCTGTATCAACAGACCTGTGTTATTACAACTATAATAACTGTCTTAAAAAAGACATCCCACTACATTTTGAGCTTTTCAATTGCACTGTGAACCATTATCCACTAATGCCAAAACATTTAGGAATACATTTCACATTAATCACTTCCATATCTAGAGTGGTGTATGCCATTAGGTACAAAATAAACTATGAAACATAAGCTTGCTGGCCTATTTCACATTTAGGAATTTTAGTCTCAAATATTGTCCAAGATTATATAAGACCCAGCCTCTGCATCTCGTATTAATAATATGATTGAAGACCTAAATTGTGGATTTCCTTTTTTCTTTTTAAGTTCTTCTGCACTAAATTGGGATAGACATGCAAGAAATGCAAACACATTAAGGTAACATTTCTCCTGTCAAAAGCAGCCTTGAACAAACATTTACATAAAGAGTAGTCTAGGTAATTCTATGCAGTTTGTTTTAAGTATTCACACACGAGGTGATTATCACTATTTAATTGCTTTAATTAAACAATTAGTTCATTGGCATTCTTCAACTTACTTTAATATAAAACAATTTAACATTTTGAAGAGTGCTAAGATATGTGCATCTTAAAACCCACACATATATTCATGAACAACAAAAAGGTAATCAATAAAATCTTAGAATTAATCAAATTAAATCCAATGAATGATTTTTTTTAAAGCGCATTTCACATTTATAAATGCAATCTTACCAATACCAAGCTATGATGGGAATTGCATTTAGCTGTACTCATCAAAAGACAGCCTGTTACTCTACTCCTGTGTAATTCCCTCTGTGTCAAGCTTTGCTGCTAGAATAATTAAAAAAAGAGCAGTAATTAAGCCTCTCAAAAGATGTATTTAAATTTCTGGTTGGTCAAATGACGGAATACCTCATCTGTATTGTAGATAATCTGCAGCCCAGAACAGATCATCTCCACAAGATATAGCAGGAACAGAGACAGAGCATCAATCTAAATAAAAAGACAAAAATTGATCATGAGCCAAGATGGGGCTAAGGCACCCAGGCACCAAGCTCAGATAATAAATTCAAATCAATACATCAGCAGCGTCTCCAGTGAATTAATTAAAACACAAAGACCAGCTGAGTGAGAAATGAACAATATTAGGAAGAGACATCGTTTTGATGCTACAAAGTTTCTTAACAATAAATTAGTGTCATATTTAGGAGTTATTAATATTGTCACAAACAAGCATTATAAACTGCTCTTGCTGTTGACACCCACATAACTGTAGTCCAACAGAAAATCAGCGCAATAAATGTAATTGTTACTTTACAAAACCATACCACAAAGGCTGAGGAATCCAAATTTAAACAAATGTGACACATATAATCTCATCTTTCACTATAACACATGGTTTAGTGAGATAGAGGAACTAAATCACAGTTTAATTTCACATGTAAAGGATTGCATGTTGAGCCAGTTAAGACTAAAACAAAACAAATCAATGAAAAAATAAGCTAAAACTAATTAAATGCATAACCTGTAATTGCATTCTAACATTCAGAAGTGAAAATACTACGAAACATTGATTTAAGTGTTCCATAAATAACGGTTCACCACAGAACATTTAAAAGGCAGACACCTGGCACAATGAAAACTAATTTCAGCTGATAAAGTCTTATATCTTTCTAGAGTTTTACTTTTTTTTTTTTTAATAAGTTGTGATCGATTGGCTTTACTGCAGGAATTATTAACTCAACAGATGTTTCTATTCATCCAAGACCAACTCTCTTTATATTACAAGTTTTATACCTTTAGCTAATGCTCAATGATTGACAGTATTGACAGAAAACCAATGTAACCATTCAATACATTAAACAAAAGTTAAGTAACAGTACTGTAATTTCAGTACTGCTTTGACACTGCATACTGTTATTCACCATACAATTTTTAATGTGGGTGTCTAAATGATAGTAGTAGTAGTAGTACAAAAAATAATAAATTATAAAAAAAAACATTTGTAAGACTGAATAAAAGAAGTACCTGCAGGTGACAGTATGCATCATAAGAAAATACTTCATCTCCTGTATGCACATTGAATGCTGCATGCGGGCATTTTGAAGGACTTGGATCTTGCTTGAACTGTTCTACCTAAAAGTGAACAAAAGTAAAGACAGTAAACCGACACATAACAGACACCATGAAAAATGAAATAAACCGGAGGGCTTACAACTTAATGGAGTGTTTTTCTTTTGGTTTAGTTTTTTTACCCATTTTTTTTTTTTTTTTTAAGGCTTGGAGTCTTCCTTGCTTCCAGAAAAGCGGGACAGATGTAAATATTTAAGACGGTAACATCCGTGTAATACTGCTTTTCAACACAAGATCAAGGCATTCATTCCAAACCTCACGCCTTTGTAAGACTATGAGCTACAGTGCTTGGAAAAACATGGAGCACAAATTAATCTCAACATCAGCAACAAAGAGCTAATCCATCAAGATAGGCAAGTTTCCTTCATTGAAGAAACAGCTGTTCAAAACAATCGCTTCAAAAAGGTTTTCTACCGGGATTCCACTAGGCCATTTATACTGGGAATCTTCTAGCTATGCTCTTTGAAAATTAAATAATAATAATATAAGAATGCCATCTCCTTAAAATAAATGAATACACAGAAATATTCAGATAAAAACAAAGAAGGAAAAAAAAAAAAAGTCATTTTCCTCCCAGCTTTGAAATCACTGCCCATGTACGAACTTTTAAGTCTTTCTGCATCAGATCCCAACAGGTTTTCACAAAAGAGGTCAGACAGTATGTGAATCAAATCTAACTTTGCGGGGGGATGGGCAGGGGGAATTGTACCACTTACAAAGCAAGGCACATACAATAAATCTGTGCCAGGAATAAGTACCAACAGTAACAAAGCCCCTATAGTATACTGTAAGTGTTATAAATAAGCTTGCTATTTTTGGTTTCCCCCTTCACTTGGTTACTTGTCAGGTCACAACAAACTATCCTCCTGTCCCAGATTTTCACTTAAATGCAACCAGTCTTCTTAGCAGCTGCATAGCAAGAATACAGGATGGGGGGCAATCACAATGCACCACGTTTGGGCTTAGCTTGCAAATTTGAACAATAATAGAAACTAGAACACCACATGAAATTCAAAACTACAAGTCATCAAGTTCTTTGCAGCATCCTTACGTACATTTCCCTTCTTAAGTATGTATTATTTGTTTCATATTAAGCATTATTGGCATTTTTATTTGGGGAGGGGTTAAGTTAAATATTTTTTTCCTTATGGCATTTTGATCCCTCTCCTTGTAGAAGCATTTGAGTGTCTACAGCATCAAGAACTTCAAGGTTGCTGACATTTCCAATCCATAAATTCATTTCATTTAACTAAATGTGGCTTTGCTACTCCACACACATGCAGTAAGTAGGCTTTATTTAGTAGAGGATGACCTTTGGTTTGTAGTTGTCCAAATCGATTCCAGTATTCACCATTCCAAAAAGATGCACAAGTGAACATTAAATGGATTTATATTTGTGTCATATACGATCCCTTTGTTGGCATTCTTTATTCCAAAGCAGTACATACAATGAATCTCATTAATCACTGAACTTCTAATGTGTTTGCTTTCTTGTTGAAACTTTAAATTGGTTTTCCATTCGCAGATGTGAAGCCCAAAATAGTGCCATTAGTATAGTCCTCCCTTTCAATTGTCATTAGACACTCTTGTACATAGTCTCTGGGCTTTGTGAACGCGTAAAAATAACGTGTTCTCTCTTAACAGTGGAGATACAAATGACTTATTGCTGTGCAAATGAAATAACTGTATTAATGGTGCACTATAATGAAGATACAGGAAAGCTTTCCTATAGCATGTCAGGGAGGTCATAAGTAAATTAAACTTGAGAATAATTGCAAAGACATTAAAGATCCTTTATGAATGTATACTGAAGACACTAACAGGAGTATGACTTTTCGGCAAGTGTAAAATTCAAAGTGTGGGTGTGAAAACACCCACAAAACATACGCTTTATTTTCATGCTGGTGCCATGAAATACAAAAATCAAAATTTCTCTAATGTTTTATGACCAATATGGATTTAAGATGCAGATAATCTTTTTACAAAGTAGAGCAAAATGCAAACCATACACATTGCATTAAAATCATAGCTATATTATACAGGATTACAGTTTGCATTCAAGTATTAGGCATAATAATACTGTCAGCACGTATACCAGTCCTCTCATCCCTGTTCACCATCAATTGTGATGGGATTAAAACAGTTTGTCACATGGCACTACGATTGACACTTGCATGAATGTTACTCTGCTTATCAGACTAACAAGCTAATAAGTTCTCTGTGTGGGCATACAGTACTATGATAAAACACGTTGCAGCTCACAAAATATTGTGTTATAAAATTAATAATGCGACAGGTACCTCTCCCAACAGCAGTATGTAGGTTTATTAGATTTAAGGGCATGTTTGGAAATCGTGATATTATTTTGAAACCCTGAATTTGAGTTATATTGTTTAGCTGGCTAAGAGGGGTGGTGGTGGGGGGGGGGGGGATCAGAAAACATCAATGTCAAAAGCAGGTTATGCCAATCACTCTAGCATAAGTCTGAATAAACTTTAGATGCATAAACATTTAGAATATTATTAAACATCTTCAGGATCTGTTTGAATCCTTACTGCATATTTCACTAACCAGGAAAACAAATGTATACAATATACTTTAGAGAGGGCAGTGCATTTAATGGATATAACATACAAGAATAATTAAAACTTAACTTATACAATTCATTTAGACTATAAAAAAATGAATCTCCAGAAATGCCAATTAAAACTTGAATACACTTCAGAGAAACACAATTCAGCTACCAAACCAATTTAACTTGTTAAATTATTATTTTTGTTTTAAATTTATTTATTTATTTAATTGTATTCCCAAAGTTTTTTAAAGTTGCTTTAAAATCCAAAGATGACATTCTAGGATATGAAATGAATCCTTTTGAGCGAGGTCAGAGCTTGAGACTACGCAACAGTGCTTTACCTTATCTGCCTGGCGCATGTAGCAGTAGAGAATCCCTCTCATACATTTTATAGCGGAGTGCTCCAGCTCATGAGTCCGTCCCTTGTCATCATCAATGCGCCTGGGCCAGAAAGATAACATGCAAAAGAAATTGAAAATGTAGAAATATCACTGCATAGTCAGAGAAGCATCCTAGCAGGTACAGTGCACAGAATAGTTCTATTCTGAACTGAAGCATAAGGAAAAAATGCAGTGTATACCTTGAGGAAGCAGGCACATATATACAAAAATTAAGAGACCACTCCAACTTCAGAAATCAATGTTAAGTGGTCTCTTAAGTGGGCACTGTATATATAATATTAATTATATATAATTAATATTATATATATTATTATATATCCTGGAATAGTCAGGATTCTTTGTTCAGTCTTAAACATCCTAAAAGTCACAAATATTTATACTGGTACAATTTGACAGTTGCATTAAAGACATGATTTTACTTTTCTTTTTCTTAACATTTTTTTTTTTTTTTTAAATGGTGTTCAGTTTGCTTTCTACTATACATGTGTATATAATTACCAACACTAAAATCTTCCTAAAGGCGTTATTTGAATGAATGTGTAAAGTAATGTATTGCTGCCAACACTGGCATACACATTAATCAAAATGAGGTTCCCCAAAAAACACCCAAAGGCGGCAACATTAACAATGGAAGATGGGCAAGATTAATTGCTGGATTAATGAATTAAGCATACCAGAAATGTAATAAAATAATAATCCCCAAAGACAACTGTGATAATGTTCACACTCCTAAGTATTTATGGAACACAGAATTTGTTCCATTAAACACACTGTACACTTACAATAAATAAATAAATTCTATATCCTTTGACAATGGCAAAGGGAGCAAAGCATGGCTAATCTTAAAAGAGGCATTTAAGTTTAAGAGGCATTTAAATATATAAACATGAAAATGGAATCCTGCCTTAACCCATGTAATGATATCATGACATTACCTGTATGCAAGGGCAAGAGCCCAGGCGCTCGCAGCACAATACAGGCTGTCCCGGACTTTGGCTTCATTGCATTCACCCAAGGTCTTGATGGGAAACAAACCAGTGGTGGGACTCTGGTAGTTTAATATTGTTGATTTAACTGCAGAAAAGAGAAGAACATTGTTCAGTATGCTACAGTAAACTGCTAAAAATCAGGATTATGTTTTTGTTCCGCGTTGTGGTGTCCACAGCAGTAGATGTGTTCTGTTCTATTGTTCTGTTCTATTGTTTTTTTGTTTGTTTCTGCTAATAAGCAAAGTCTAACTCACTTAACTAATTAGTAATGGAATGGAGTAAAGGAATGACTATTCTCTTCTTTAGCTCCCCTGGCCTATCATACTGACCTATAATGGCAAAAGACAAACATTTTTTCCTCTAGTAATTACACACATTTGCAGATTCAGTAAGGGCACTCAAAACTAAAGGCGGTCTCCTCATAAGTCTCCTACTGCAGCAGTACCAAATTCTTTATACAATTAGTGAGATTGTCTATGACATATGTGGTTGTAATATACAGTGGTTTGGCAGCTCCCTGCTTTAGATTCCTCAGATTAAGCACATATATTACGAATGTATATCAAGTTTAACAACAGGAGGTTACTTTCAGATTTTGCATTGCTTCCAATGGTGGTGTTGGTTAGTGTTGGGGTTCCAGCTATAGGGTTATTGCAAGGTTACTTTATTTATGCAATATAATGGTTTGTATTATGTAGTGTCAAATCTAGAATTACAGCAATGCAATGTAAGAGTTCATGTGTGTGCCTGTGATTGTGAAGATGAAAACATTTTTCTAGAACACTCTCTGGAATATCTGAGCACATATGTAGTTTCCAAGCATTCAATTATTTATCTGCAATAAGATACATCTTTAGATTAAGTAAATGGTATTTTCACCATTAATTTTAATCATGAGTACACTAAAAGCAAGGGAACAAAGGCCATTTATGTATATGACTACTTTCTGTCACCTTCACGAGCATAATCTGCAACATGTAATTATAACAATAGTGTAGTTCATTCTTCATCAGTGTATTGTGTCAAAATAAATGGAAGGCGCCTTATTTTCCACAATCATGTTATATATTAAAAATCTAGGTCAATTTGGAAAGAAAAATAATACACCATTTGCACAGTAAATTGAAAACAACAATGAAAGATTTTAACTATAATGATTTAAATAAAAACTATATTTTTTACTGTTATACATTCAACAAACTTAGAATGATGTAGAAAAATAACATGTTCCTTCTCAACCAGTTATCTGTGTGAAGCCAGTGCAATAGAATGATCTAGGGTGTCAGTATTATGCAGTCCTTTTCCTGAAGACTAGATATTGAAATAATATAAAAATATAGTATTATAATAGTGGATACATTATTGTATTGTACTTGGCTTAGCTGCATGAGTTGCACGAGTTGCAAAAATAGACCAGATTGCAATTGTAATTCCAATGTGTTCCAATTTGGCAAGATTGCATCACATAGAAAGACATGAGTTCATCCACATTTTGTAATAAAACAACTCTGTTTTGGCAGTTTTTGTACTAAATAAATATGGAGGAAGAAAATCTAATTGTAGTTTATGGAGTTGATTGAATTGCATTTTAATATTTTCTGACATTGATCTGACTCCAGTTCATATCTTTGAGAATGCAACCGTAAAACTATCTTAAAACATGATATTACTCATTTAAAAGGAAAGGAGTTCATTCTACTGATACCACCTACATCACCTCACATTGATATGTATTAGGAAATTCAACTGTACTTGCATCAATTTCAAAAATTGTATCAAACTGGTTTAAATCTATACATTGAAGAAAAAAAACTATTTCATATTATCCATCATTATAATGGCTTTCTCAATCAACAGAAAATGCTTCAGATTGACAAGTCAACTGCTGATTACATGCATGTCAATGGTTTTCCTAAAAGTCCTCCCTACAGAAAATATGCATTGCTACACTTCCTATTAAAAAACAAGGCTTGTTTTTCCTGTTTAATCTCTTGCAACAGGAGATAGATAGCAGTACTGCACCATCCACTACAATCAGCTAGCAAATTAAGTTCACTGGAGCATTACAACATTACCACATAAATAACAAACAGAAAGCCTTCTAGAAAAGGAATTGGGACATTTCTAATAAGGTAATCTTAAAAAATGTCCCTGAGCACAAATACAAACTTGATATTTCCAATAATAATTTATCGGGTTGTGTTTTGTGTGAAATAACACAAGACACTAAAAACTAGGCTATACTTTTGAGAATAGCTCAAACTTAAAATGCATTTACATAAACATATTGTGACCTAATTACCCATATAGCCTAGAAGTCTTATTGCATTATTTTTATATATATATATTGATAAACTAATATTTAAAAGTGAATTTTGAACTAAATTGATGTTTTGAGTCTTTTCTGTGCAACACAGAACAGACAGGCGTTTTACATTTATTTAATGGATTCACCCAAAAACTGCAAAAACATTTTTATTTAAGATTTTTTTTATAAAAATACAGATTTGACTGTTTGGGGAGATTTCAGTTCTTTTAAAAAAAAAATCTTAAAATGCATTTAGGATGCATGGTCACTGCCTTCTAGCACTCAAAATTGCAACAAACTCAGTTTGTTTGTTGTACCCCTTTCATAAAAACACCAACTTCCAACTTCATAGATTTTTCTAATTTGAACAAGGAATAAAGCAATCATGTTAAACTAACGAACCAACCACAATATATAGAATCGGAATATGTTTTAATTGACAATGTATAAAGTAGTCAATACCAATGTGAGGTAACAGAAACTTACTTTCTCAATGTTATCAATCTTTATTTGAATCATCAATAAAAAATGTATACATCACATTTCCATTTTCATTAAGAATTTAATTAATCTGATTTGAAAACTTTCATCCGTAAACCTCAGCTTTATAATTAGATTTTCTGGGAAGTCTTTCAAGGTAATTTTATTCTCAGTTAGCTGTCATTGTAGCTGAAGATGTATAGTGCATATCTTGAAGAAATGCAGTGTAAAAAGTGAAATGCTTCCAGGGCAATTACACGTTTAGTTTGCCATGAATCTTAACAAGCATTAAAATGGAAAATATTTTAGTTTCTTCAGGAAAAGAAAGGAATTGCTACAGTGTATCATGCACCAAATGAACACAAAAACAGTTCTTCCTACACAGATTTAAATAGCATAGTCATTTTGAATGTTCCTGCACCACCAAGATAAAAGATGAGTGGAAAAATGTTCAATAGTTGTGCACTAATCCGCACCCTTCTAACTTTAAATTTAAAACAAAACTAGGTTTAGAATATTCTGTAGTGCAATATAAAATATGTCACCATGGATTGGGATGACATGTCTGAGTTTACAGTACCAAGGTTAAAGCAGAGTTGGTAAAAAAAAGAAACTAATTTCAGCAACGAATTGGTCTGTTGAACCAGTCATTTCACTCCATTAATTCACCCAAGGCACAGGGATGTCTCCTATACCTGAAAAAGATTTTCTCCTCTAGTAAACTGTAACCCTGAAACTCCATTTTGTTAACTGCTCTTTTTGGCTGGGTAGCCAAACTGACATCTACAAAAACAACTTAAACCAAGCTTATTTTTTACTTTATTCCTCACTTTTAACAATATAAAATAGACCTATATTTCTTTCGAAAGCCATTTGATATTTAAATGTACATCTCAGTTTAAATTGACAGCCTATTGGAGTTGTCTATATTTAAAAATAAATTAAACACAAGGACTAATAAAGATGAACAATAAGTAAGTAAAGTCTGAGCAGTGAAACTGCACAGATGGTTATAGATTATGTCAGTACCCAGACACTACAATATTGCGAGTACAGATTCCTTAAAATATACATTTCTGGAAAACAACTAATGTGGTATCATGGAAGTGTATTACATAGTACAGCATGAAAGAGATGGAGGGGTTTTAAATTATCTCAATTATTTTCAGTGTCAAAATTTAAAATCAACTGTGTGGATTTATTGTGTGAAAGATGGCCTGTTTTAAGGATTGTCCAGGCTAATACAAAATAAAGATAACAACACTGAACAAAAATATAAATGCAGAAAATATTTCAAAGCAAATCAGCTCCAGAGTTAGCACCTCCATGATGTCACGGCATATTTCTCTGCTCTGATTTCTGGTACATAGAATGAGCTGGTCATGAAAAACTCACTCCACATAATGTTTCAAATTATAGAATAACCTGGATTTGTGGTGGAGTTCCCCTAAAGTTTAAGCCCTAACCTATGGATTTCAGATGACTGGGAATACAGATATGCATCTGTTGGATTAGCAAACCAGTCAGTATCTGGTGTGACCACCATTTGCCTCATGCAGTGTAACATCTCCTTCACCCAAGCTGACCAGGCTGTTGAGTGTGGCTGTGGAATGTTGTCCCACTCCTCTTCAATGGCTGTGCAAAGTAGCTGGATATTGTCGAGAAGTCGGATGTGGGGTCCTGGGCTGGTGTGGTTACATGTGGTTTGCGGTTGTGAGGCTGGTTGATTGTACTGCCAAATTCTCTAAAAGGACATTGGAGGCGGCTTATGGTAGAGAAATGAACATTAAATTCTCTGGCAACTGCTCTGGTTACACATTCCTGCAGTCGGTATGCTAATCACGCACTCTCTCAACACTCGAGACATCTGTGACTGGCTTGTGTGACAAAACTGAACATTTTAGTGGCCTTATTGTCCCCAGCACGTGCTGCACCTGTGTAATGATCATGCTGTTTAATCAGCTTCTTGATATGCCACACCTGTAAGGTGGATGGATTATCTTTGCAAAGGAGAAATGCCCACTAACAGGGATGTAAACAAATTTGTGTACAACATCTTAAATAATCTTGCATATGTAACATTTCCGGGATCTTTAATTTCAGACCATGAAACAAACATGTTATGTTTATATTTTTCTTAATATTGTTATACTGAACAAATCCACATATTCTGAGTGCTCTGTACGTATTCAATGTTGAATTCTAAGGCCACATGCATTTTAATATATATTGTTTGTTATTTTCCCAAAAACCTATATGGATTTCAATATGCACTGAGATCTAAACAACTGACATAAGTTCATAGTCTTCTTCTAAGTTCACATAGGAGGCACGGGGCATTGTTTTGAAATTCTTAAGTAGGAGGCTCTTCTGTTTTATTGTTCAATCAAACAGTAGAACGAGACAAATAAAAAATACAAGTAATATTAACAAATACACAACACACACAAAAAGATTTAAAAGAACAATGTGCAAATGACATTGCAAAATTGTTTTTTTTAGTGTTTTGAAGTTGATGACTGAAAATCCAGACTTTAAAAGGTGCACATAAATACATTTTTAAATAAATATTTAAGAGATTGTTAAGTAAATGACTCCGTTTCAATGTTATTGTTGTTTTTAAGTGTTACATACATATGCTTTCAGATATGTTCTGTGTGGATGTTCCTGTCAAAAATACAACATATTTACTGTGATGGAGAAGTAGTCACTGGCTGCAAGCAGTGCTTGGTGAATGCTCTGTGACAGTGTGGGGGGATAATCCACACTGCAGGGCTCTCAGGCGTGTTTAAGTGACACAAACGGGGGGGATCTGGGGAAGCTCTTACCAAGCTTCAGGAATGCTACAATATATTTGAAGAAAAAATCCCCAGTATTGATGATACATTATTTTTTACTGTGGTGAGGGCATGACACCGAGGTGAGGCAGTATACCGTTTAATGGCATAGCCCTAGTTCCACAGGATCACAAACTTGTGAATAGCATATGAAGAAATAGCATTCAGGCCTTATAAGGTTCACCCAGAATCCAGGTACTTACCTGCACTGTAGTATCTGTCCAATTTGTCCCATAGAGTCTCATCACCTGACCGAGGAAGGTTAATGCTCTTCAAGGGTTCATAGACAGAGCCTGAAAAAGATACTCTCAATGTAGGATCTTACTTTGATTACCAAATCATTATAACTACCTGGGGTCTTGCTTTCAATGTCAAGAACATTGCCATGGAATAGGTAGAGACAACAAAGCAATCACTGCTTATGGATGCACTAAATCAATTAAGGTATGTACAGTATACATGCTAGTGCAGTTAAACATTTAAACTATTACATTTTGTGTAAAATGAAATGGCTGCAGAAATACAGGTGAACGCGACATATAGTGTACCCCAAGTATTTTCTTCTGACATTTTGATTGAGATTTCCTTTAGTATTTTAGTTTCCAAATCATTATAGTGTCCTGGATGAACATTTTATCATATGAGAACTATACGTTTTAAAAGGAATACGCTATACACAAGTCTGTTTTAACCAGAGTAAGTCCTCATTCAAACAAGTTAGTTTATATATTCAGGACCTGACTTTTCAGTATGTTGTAAATGGAGATACTTTCTAACAAGATATGATATAAGTGGAGTGTATTGAAGCAGGGTTTGAGATATTTGATAGAAACATGTTTTGTTTTTCAATAAGGATTACATATGTACTTTAACTTAAAATGTAACTGTAATTCACATTACAAATGAGATTTTCAAGAAGTGAAAAGGAAGAGAAAATCCAGGAAATCAACATAAACATGGGGATTTATGGAAAGCATTTCACTAAAACTATATAAAGCTGGGTGTCACTGATCTACTGTTAAATTAAGAAAGGGAGATAATAAGCAAGTCAGTAGGCAATGAAAATATTATTTTAGCACTTATTTTAATACACCAGCACAAGGATGGAGTTTGTTGACAAATTAAGTCTGAATTTGTTTTTGTTTTTTGGTGACGTCACATTTGGACTGGGAAATTAGAATGAAATTATGCTGTCGTTCAACTGACAAGCAAAACAGTCCAGCTGAGCACAGGCGATGGCAACAAAGCATACAGCACCCAACCTATTCCTATTTTTCCCCAAATGCACATGTCAAAGAAAATATAAAAGAGCTAGTGGTGGGAAGCATTAGCACAAATAAAGGATGGCAGTGGAAATTCGCAATATAATCTATCTTGTCACCCGTGAATTCGTGCTCACTTTAAGCAGACCTAATTTTAGAACACATCGCATTTGTTGGACCACATTTATAACAAGTTCAGTGTGATTTGCATTTTAATGGGATCAAGCATGGGTCAATACTTCAGGTACTGAAAAATTCATGTAAGGGTAGAGAGATTAACATAATTTCTATCAGCTTTTAAGTAACACGAACAAAACCCATCTCTTTCTAGCTGCTTCTGTAAAAGGAATGTTAAGTCCTGCATGTAAACTATTTAGTTATTTATTAATATCCAGCAGAATCCTACAAGCTGGTGACAACCTGCTGGTTGATATGAAGCAGATCATTGGTCACCCCCAAATAAAGCTGTCCAGCATTGACTATAATTAAGTTTATATTACCTAATAAAACAAACCAAAACTTTCAGTTCAGCAGGGTATTACATTAGTGTTAATTCAGGTCTTACAGAAAGAAATATCCAAACCAGAATAAAATGGCAACATTTCTACACTAATGAGTACAGCACTTATAAAGAGTCTGTACAATGTTAGTTGTGTGAATGTATAGCCTATATAGATATATTTTATTTTGATAGGAGGGTAGGGGAGGAACAGGAGAGATTATGTGGTATGTTACTACTGAGTGTCTAATGTACAAACTTTGAATGTAGGCCTATAGACAAAGCTGA
Source organism: Amia ocellicauda (assembly GCF_036373705.1). Taxonomy (NCBI): domain Eukaryota; kingdom Metazoa; phylum Chordata; class Actinopteri; order Amiiformes; family Amiidae; genus Amia; species Amia ocellicauda. The sequence continues at coordinate 21,023,880 of NC_089858.1, read as the reverse complement.
AACTAATATTATGAACGACATGCACCTGTTGCAAACCTACAGTCCTGTCTTTGGACATCATAGCTATCCAGAAAACAACCGAATGACCCCATAATTGAAAACTTACCGTATTTTGGAAGAACATGATCAGAGCTCGGACTGCCCTCTCCGCAGCTGGCCATTTTCAATATGCAGTTTATGATTATCGTCTTTCAGCTAAACTACAGCAATTTATAAAAACGGTTAGTAGTAGGTTAAAGGGCAATTGACAGTGATTACAAAGCATGCACATAGTTAGCAATGTTATTGAAAACGCAAGCTAAGAAAAGCAAATTAGACCGGTTACACATTCATTAAAAAAGTCCATTAAGAATACGGTCTTCAGATTAAGCTCTCAAGATGCATTGCTATTATGATTAAATCATGACATGCAGATTGGTGCTTCTCTGGTGTGGGTGGTTTTTAATAATTGGGGGTAGACATTTATTAAAGCAGGCATTGTGTGTGAAACGTCTGATGGATAGGCTCAAATAAATTACAATAAAAGTAATTACAGTAGTAGTAATATTTTTTTATTTTTATTTTCAAAGTATACTTCCACAACTGCAGGTGTGTTGCTGTTTTTCAGGTGCGTTAAGCATCTTGCAAGAATAATATAAGCATACCTTATATATTTGCAAGAAACAAAGTTTATTATCTAGTATGAAAACGCAGAGTGGGCTAATTTTAAAGATGCGAAGACTGTTAACAAGTACCAAGCTAAATATATTGCGTTACTACAGCTTTGTGTGTGTTAGCTGGGTAGTACACTGCTGTACTTAAAATAGCTGTCGTCTGGTGTTGGCCGGTGCAACGCAATGCTGTTTTGATCTGACCTCTGCTTCAGAAACTAGCGGTGGGGAGTTTGGTGTGTTACTAACTTAGTTAAAACAAGACAAATGCAATTTTTGAAACGGCGACATCTGCGCCACAAAAGCATTACAGGTTAAAAATGTCATGCAATTGAATAAATCAAACCTGAACGTTTTGCTCTGGCTTTGAACTCCAACAACTTCCAGCCGACATCTGCCAAACTAGCCATATTTACAAAAACCCCACTGTGCCGCGACACTGTCGTAAAGTAGGAAGCAGAGAACGCAATCTACTTCGAAACGAAAGCCGCCCATTTCGTAAAGAGAAAATACAAATATATCAAATGCATTCATTTATTTGTAATGAAGTAAAAATTACATCATGGTCTTTTTTGTTAATGTTTTTTTAAGCTATAATAAGCCAAGCTCGGTTTGATAGGTTGCGAAACTACCGTAAAATGTGCTGCAGTAAAGTGTGTTGTGTTGTGAAAACTGATCAGCGGTGAAGATGTTGCTAACATGTCTATCTTTATTTTGTTTTATGATATTTCTCTCCGGGAATGGGGTTGCCCTAGCCCTCCAGGATGTGACAACGGACTTATTCGGCTCTGAATGTTATGGCACAGTCGCTGCTTTCGGAGATTTCAACTCGGACAAGCAAACGGATCTCTTCATCATCAGACGTAAGTAGCCTATATATTACCTCTGCAATAAAGCCAACCAAGGTTAGATGTATTTTTCAATGATTATACAAAATTAAATACTGTAGTTTTGCTACATGGATATGCTACTGTTACTGCTAATTGAAAATAATCGTACAAACAAGCTAAAAATAAAAAACAACACTATCCAATCGCACTCAGGTGAACGAGGTGTGGTCATCAAGCCTTTTGTATAATTAAACTACATTTATCAACCTGTAACATATGACAGTCTGTTAATTTAGTTGTGTTGTATGTTGTTTGTTTGTGTGTTTGTTTGTTTGTTTGTTTGTTTGTTGGAGGCTCCTCAAAACAACACATTGGGTGATTGTACAAAAAATATGCACACAAATTGTAAGCAGTGCAGACTTCAGACAAGCCCAAATCTTAAGAGTATCAAAGGACAGCAGACCTGTTGTGGTGAAGCCTTCACATTAGTATTATATACATATACACAGTCATGATGCCATATGTGTAAATATGATTTACCACACAGTAACTCTTTGTTGGGCATTGCACCTTTGCAATGATGTATGAGCAAAGACTGTAGTATATTTTGTTATGATTACATTGTTTGTTTATCTATGTATTCAAGAAAACTTTATTTGTTTGTTTGTTTTCCAGAATCAGATCTGATTATATTCCTAGCAGATTTAAAAGCACCTTACTTCAAGCCAAGAGTGAAGGTGTCGTTAGAGTAAGTAGGCTACAGCATGTTTACTCAAAATGTCCCTGTTAATAAATGTGTACATTGAATATCAACTGATCTGCTGTTTTCAGAGGGGGCTCTGTCATCAGCAGTGTGGTTCCTGGAGACTACGATGGAGATTCACAGATGGATGTCCTTCTCACAACTCGCACAGATGTAGAGACGTCAGTTTATGTCTACTGGGGAAATAATCAAACTCTAGGTGACCTTACACTTTCAACAGTACTTCTTGTATTGATATCACTGCAAAATGAATAATAATAATAATAATAATAATAATAATAATAATAATAATAATAATGATACCATAATGGAGGATACAATCATATTAATTAATGAACAATAATCACAACCCAGCTTTTTAATGTTCTAGCCTAGTTGCTCTGTGGAATAGGCCTAACTGATACATTTTGTATGGGGTACTTTATCAAGGTATGTGTTCATTCTGTTTAGAAAGGGTGGCATCAGTAAGAAATGCTTAAGTAATTTAGTCATCATCAGATAATAATATTTGCATGGACTGAACAATTGTCAAAAATGGAAAAGTGAGATTAGCTTGAGGTAATGCCATCTGTACAGCATTAGGGGTACTGTGCTTTGTGTTTAGAGTTGTTAATCCAAACTGAGTTGGGTATTATTATGTATAAAAAATCGTATTTTGTTTGATATATTTTGACAGATTCAAATCTCAAGTATCATGTAAATAAGACTTTTCAGGATCAGCCTTTGGTTATGGAGTAAGTATCATGACATTCTCATTCCATCTTATCAAAACTGAAAGTTGTAGTTGTATGTTTAATTAAGTACATTGTACATTTTAATGTATAACACATTATTGTAAAATGCAATCTTAAGATTTAATAATAGTAGGTATCATTTAAAAATAGTTGATGCATAAAGAAGTAAATGCATTTAAAAAAAAAAAGTGTTTTTGGGAAAATAAATAATTGAGACTGTATAAATGCTGTAAGTTTCAATTACTTATCTATACTTATGAGTTATTTCTTTATTCCCCACTGTAGTTTTAATGGTGACCTGATTCCAGATATTTTTGGTATCGGTGTCTCTGAATCTGAACCAGTGGTCTGCTATCTAAAAGGAAGGTATGTCAAAAACACAAATGATTTACAATTGAAATTCATGTGCACATTGTTACCTCGGTAGCCTGTATTATACTTTGATAAGCTTTCATTTCATAAAACATATTTTTTCTGTCTACAATCAAAGGTATCATTCAATTGTAAATGTTTATTTGACATGGGAAGAGTCTTTTAGGATTATTGTTGCATTTTGACAATCTTGTAGGATTTTCAGTATTAAAAACAACTTTGATATATTTCCATTTGCAGTATTAAATACGGCCTTTTTTTCCAAGAGCATCCTAATACTAACGTGTTACAAATTATACTTTTTTTTTATTAATTTATGTTTCTAAATCTTTAAATCTCAGAAAAATCACCTACTCACGTTGCATATTGCAGTAGTTACAATTTTCATTAGTCCCTGCCTTGCTTAGCTGTGTCACTTGCCATCAAATTGATTTCTCTTTTTCTATACTAAAGAGGATATTTTCCAGAATGCATTTTGTATATTTCCCCAGGCTACAGTACATTTTTGCTTAGTATGTAAAGAAGGCTATAGGAAACTGAAAAGTCCAACAGATATGCTAATGTTACTATGGCAACTGCTCATCAAATTATTGCTAAACTAAGGGTCACATAGTGCTTTAAAAAAATGCTCAAAACACACTTTATGAATTTGCTTATATAAAAATATACTATGTCATATGTAATATGTCAGTTAATTGTCAATATCTTCTAACAAGCAACAGCTGATAGTTAACTTAGTGACTGCACTGAGCAGATGGGTTCATCAGGTTAAGTGTAAAGGAAACCACTGTTGTTAACACTAACAGGCTGAAACGTGCTTAGAATAACTGCATTCAGCCCTCTATTTCATAGTGTAAAGACAATTTTGCTTATGCATAGCAAAATACAAAACTGCAATAATAGTTATGATTATTTTATCTGTTAACTATTTATATAGGTGTAATAGTTTCCTTTATGTCAAGTAACACTAATGTCTGCTGAACATACACACTGAAGACTAAAGACTCTACATCCTGAAGTATAGCACAAATTCTGTTTTACATTGCTTAAAAGAGCTCAACCCAGTTGTATTGAACAAAGCCTAATCAGAAAAAAATACATGACATCAGTTAATAATAAGCAGATTTTTCATAATCAAAATTTGTTAAATTACATAAATTTGATAAAATATATTGTCTGAAAATCGTTGTTAAGAAGCAAGTGTTGCTGTCTAACATATTTACTGTGATACAAATGATGTTGTGAGAACATTAGTTTTGACATTTCGACATATGTTGTTTTTGATTTTGTTTTTAGGCGAGAAGTACAGAAACCTGCTCTTCAAAGAACAATTCAGTTGCGTGTGCCTCACTCCAATGCTTTCATTGATCTGAACAAAGATTTCACTGCAGGTAAGACAGGTGTATACCAATAGTAACGATATAGATATAAATATATAAGAATATGGATTTAAACAAATATTTCAGCCTTTCTTTAAATTCTGTGTCTCCATCTCTTTTCTTTTTTTTCCCCCAAATCCTAATCAAGGGTTTATTGTTCTTTTTAAGTCAGTACAAAAGCAGCCATACCTACTCTGTGAGGTTTCTTTTATTTGTTTCTATTGTATTTCTAAGATAAATAAAAAAGAATCGCAAGATTACTGCCCCTATGTGATGCGAATCCTTAGCCCTTATTTTCCCCCATGACCACCTACTGTGTCTTCAACAAGTTAGATGGACACTGTGAATGAAGGAATTGAAATGGAAGGCAGGTTATCCAATAGTCTTGTCATTCTGTTTTATTTAGAGTCTAATAAAATGTCTTGGGTTCCTTTTATTTTGTAGTTATTTACGCAAACTGTCTACTTACACCTACAGCTGTCACTGTAAAACTGTTATGGTATAGATTTAAATAATAGGACTGTGTAAAATCTCTAAGTACTCACATAGACATTATCACATGAACAGTCAATCGTTTATTCAACCAGTATTCACTGAGAGGATGATTACAGCCAGTGTGCTTTAAGTGCAGCATGAGGAGCAGAAGTGTGTGTATTATATTATACATACATGTACACACACAATGTATGTTTGTATATGTATTGTGACAGTGTGAAGGTAGGTCGGTGTGTGGGGCTCTTGGGCATGATTTACGGAACGATAAGGCAAGGATCTGGTGAAATATGTGCTCATGTACTCAAATCACAGTACATTTTGGCGTGATATCAATGGAGCATTATCTCAGATCACCTTCCGATGTACTTACCTTACAAAAATGTCCACTGGATGCCTTTTTTGAGCTGGTTTTCCCGGATTGGCATGACTGGTCATGCTCAGAACATAATAAATAAATTGGAGGACACAGGTGTCATTTGTGTCCGAGCGATGCTCAGTAGCCTCCTTTTCTCAAGTTGTTTTCGTCATTAAGGAGTGCCCTATTTCTGGGATGCCCCATAATATGATTTCAACAAAGGTCCATTTTCTATCGATTTAGTAGCGGTCATAACGTTCATAACTAAGCGGACACAAAATACATTTCTAAATGTAGAATATCATTGTAGTTTATTTTGCTTCCATGGCCCTGAGAAGTAACAGCCATTTCATTATTCTGTGATCACTACACAGTCTGGGTAACTGAACGTTTGTAACCGGCATGGACAGGACAGGTAACGAACAGTACCGGTAATTTGTAAGCACGTTTCTCGGATTCCAACATTGTCCATTCTCCAACTATATAATTACATTGATTTGTACATATAACACACACACATTCAGCCTATTGTATGTGTTATTAAGACTGTAAATATTTCTCAAATAATCATAGTTAGGAATGTCACACTTTACTGCTTTATTTTCATACGTATTTTCGAACATTACTGTCATAATTTTTTTTAATAGCAAGAATAAAAACCTAAATATTTTCTGAGGTATATCTTTTATTCATATGTTATTTGGAGAGACATAATTACTCACCTGCACCTGGACTGTAAGTACCCCCAGTATCATATTTTAACATGTATATATAATGTCATCCGCAAATTGTAAGTTGTTAATATCTTTGTACTCTGTATAACATGGGAGGTAGACTTGTGAAGGAGAATGACAGCTGCTTTGTTCCATTCATTTGGCATTTGTTTATTTTGTGAAACATATTTCCAGAATCTTCTCCAGCTTCTTTTAGGATATCCACGGTGATTCCATCATCCCCACGTGCTTTTCCATTGTTCACCTTTTCATGGCATTGCCTGCTTCTTGTTGGATCACATCTGGCATTTCACTTGTGTTCATTGAGACATCTTTTTCTTCTTTACTGCTGTCATCGCTTGAAAAATTCTCCAAAAAAATATGTAGTACTCTTCTAACATTTTGGTTTTTGATTGTTGTACAGTCAACATTTTTCAGGGAAATGGTTTGATTCTTTCCTATTCTGAGGTGTTGTTTGCATTTCTGATGTTGCCATTATTTTCAATTGTTTTGTTAATTAGGTTGTTGTCAATTTATTTTACATCTTCTTCAGTAATTCATTTCCTTATGGTTTTGCACAGCTCAATGTAATTAACTTTTGATTTTGGGCCTTGACTGCATTGTATTTCTCTCTTTTATTTTCTTCAAAAGTTCTCTTCTTTATACACACACACACCTACACACACTCACTTTCACACACAAACATGTTAAAATCTAGTATGTATTCTTAGCATTTAAAAGGGCATATATTAGAACACCAGAAATTCCCTAATGTACGTGCTGCATTGGTCTGGAAATGTCAGACTAATTACTGTGTAACTGAGGAGAAAAAATAGAAAACATTTACTTTTTTCTATTAGTGTATTTTATTAATGGAATTTAAAACCTTTTTTTGTATTATGTATTTGATATCTTTCAATTTAGAAATTAGGTAACCAAGGACTATTAGATGTATCGGTTATAAGAAAGCTGAAGATGCCTTTTGGAAATCTAATTTATAGATGTGTATTAGGTGGCATTAGTGATTTCATTTGGTAGATTATTTTCCCTAATCTTGGTTTGCTGGAGTTTAACACCCTGTCTGTGCTACACAGATGGAAGATATTCAGTAATCTGCTGCTTCTATCAATATGGTAACACAGCACAAGAGGGCACAGGTCAGGATTAGCAGGATTTACATGCTTGGATCCAATGACTTTATACGGCTGTTCAACAAGATTTTCAGGGTTGATTGACAAACTCTGATTTTCCAGACAGAGCTGGATTAACCTGTCCTCCAGAATTGTGCTTTAAACTCGACAACAAATAAGTACAAGTGATGACACATTATTGTAATCAAAATAACATCTGCTCTTTGGAGCTAGTGGTGCTTTCCCATACCAATGTGACTAGTGGCCTTAACTTTAAAGTAATGGTTTGTTTTGTTCTGTTTACAATCCATTGGCATATAATTTGAAATAGAGATTTATTGTCCCTGCCTATTAACCCACTTTGGTTCACTTATCATTTTTACACTTCAGTTTGCCCTTTGAACTAAATTTGTCTACAATTCTTATGTTCTTTATCAAGCCGAGAACTAACCTGTCTGTTTAATGTAAATTAAATATAATTTCACTGTGAATTATACTTTCATTTTATAGTAAACACCGTCTGTATCTTTAACTTGATCAGACTAGTTAAAATATACCTAGAATATTCTGGGTAGCACATAAAGCACCTGGCTAATGTAAATCAACTTTTATGATTTTTTGTTTGTTATAATAAAGTGTAGTCCAAGTGATGAAACTAACTAACTAGTGATCTAAACTGTGCTGTAACACTCCTATCTGGTAGTCAATTTACCCTGTACAGATTCCTAAATCTTCTTAAGCTGCTCACAACTTTATAATAATATATTCCAGTTATACAATTTTCTAGTTGACTGAGAGGTTTTCCTATTTTCTTAACCACTGAATAAATAAATCCGATTTCATCCCTGGATTTTATGTATGTTGCATTGCAAAATGTCACCCAGCTACTTGCTGGTATTGCCATTTACTCTTTATTCTTAAAGGTGAAATTCCTCAGATTTCGAAACCTGATCCATGCTGGCTTGGGGCTCTTGATCTATTTCTCTGCTATTTGCTTACAGGGCAAAACATGAATAATTAAGCTGGTGGATAAAATTAACTTCTTTGCACACAGGCCTGCATTATTAGAAATTTTTAAAAAATAATAATGAAACAAGGTTGTATTAGGGTGCTAAGAATTTATTTGTATGTTCTCTATAGAAAGCTTATATAATGTGTTTAAATTGGTGAATATGGGTTTTAGGCATTCCCCTGGTTTAAGCAATCATGTTTTACTGGAAGGCTCTTTCCTGCATAATTTTAGGTACACTGTACATTTATCTGTGGAACAACAGAGGTCCAGTCAGTGACAGTCATTCTCTATTCTGAGTACTAATTTACTCCCAAACAGAGCTCCAACATTATCTGGACTGTGTCCCAGTGCAGTCGAATCTAGCCTGCTGCCTACTGATTGTCAGTAATAAAGAAAAGTGCTTTCTAAATCTCTGCAGCTGGTGAAAAATTGCTGTAGATTAACACAACCAAATGTTGCACAATTTCATGTTAGGCTGTGGATTTTTAAATATATATAGTACAATGATATAGAATTTTGTTTTACTATTGTTTTTGTTTGTTTACTTCAGGGGGGTAGGGGGGAAACATCTACACATCATTTTGTTTTTGTTCTGTTTTCAGTTTCTTTTGTTCATTATGTACAATCATTGTCATTGTGAGAATGAACTTCAACACCTGCAGATGACTGAAAACTGCATGATTAATCTTCTCTAGTTCTGAGATAGTGGAGAGATTGCATACATGCAATTCCATGTTACGGCTCTTCATTGAGCACAGTGTCGGGTGAATAGATTTCTTTTTTTCTCTGCAGTCTCGCATCACCAATGAGATGTTCCTCCTGTAATGCTATACACATGGAACTGAGGTGTCAAAACCTATTCAGTGTGATGGGGGGAATGAAGGAGGATTGCTTTTAACCGTCACATCCCTGTGTTTCTTGTTCTTACTCCGTGGTCATCCTCTTCTAGCAGTGTTACAGGATTTTGTTCAACCTGACAGGCAGGAAGATACTCGATTATGTCATCTCTTGTTAGATTAGTTAATAAAATCAAGATTGCATCATATCATATAAGTACCAATTTGATTCACTTAATGTGAAGACAAACATAAACATGCATTCTCCTCCCTGAACTGATTATTTCTTACGGTCAGCAAACATTTTCAAATCAGTTATTCAGTTCTTGCTGTTATTTAAACAAACAAACACTAAAATTTGGATGTCCAGCTTACGTTTGTTACCCTGCACAGATGACTTTAGACCATTTGTTTTATAGCACTAATCACGATCATTTCTCAGAAGCTAGAAGAAGCTTAAGTCTTTTGCAGTTTACCTTTGACATGTTTTTCAATTCTTAAATTATTTTTATGATTGAAAATATGATTTTCAAGTCTTAAAATTGTAATTTACTCTACAATCTGCTTACCTTTTAATTTGAAAATTAATTTCCACTGTATTATATTTAATTGCATCCATATCCAAAGTGGAACTTCGAAAATCTGAAGCCCAGCTTACTCACTGACCATGTAGTTTTTGCGGCATACTGCATTAAATCACTTAAGACGCAGCAAATAGATAAATACTATTAACCATTCCTAATAGGCTAATCCAGTCAGAGATGAGCAGCTTATTGCTATAGGGAGCCTGGTTAACGTCGAGTCACTATAGCTAGAGCAATCAATACTTAAAATGAAAATGAGCTTAGATAAGCTTGAAGCTTAGTAAATTGCTTAGTGGGATAGCTGACTTTGGGCACAGCTGTATTTCTTGAATTTGTAGCTGATTTCCATGTTGATAACTGTTCTGTAAAGCCTTCATATGGGACTTCAGGCCAAAGTAATTCATTTTAAAAGGTGGTAATAGCCAAATAATTATAAAAGTCATTATATGAAATATTCACATAGATACTGATACTGCAGAGTGACTGGTTGCTTAGCAACTCTACATTATAATGTTCTCGGCAGCAACCAATTAGCCAGCCTTTTCCATGAGACTGAAGAGTTAATTGTTGGGGTAATGTGAAGATACTAGATTTGACTTATTAAGAGGTTACCACAGTAGGAGTTAATTAAAGGATTAGCTCTACTTTAAAGTTACCATAGGAGTTGATAAGCAAATATGTATGCATACAGAAATCATTCATTTTTATGGTATGCTTATTATTGTGATTTGTCTTGACTTTTGAAGCCTTCTGCATGGTGAATTTGTACAAATTGAATGAAAATTCTCAAGTCTCTAAATAATGTTTTCCATATAACGGTACAGCAACAACTTTGACTGTTCATTCAGCTCTTGACTGCCTATATTAAGGTAATTGAGGATTAAAATGGAGTTTAAGATTTTGTTTTGTGGTTGTTGTTGTTGTATCACAATATTTAAATATACAACTTCAAAAGCAAACATACCAACTTTTATCATTTAAGGTGTTAACAGCATTTATTCAGTTTGCTATAGATGATAACTGATTTGCTTTAGAGAAGCTGTAAGCCTAATGGTTTGTCTTTTTCAGGGTCTTACACAAATTAGACCTATATCAGCAATTCTGTTTTTTAAACAAATATCAGATGAATTCTGAATTAAATATGTTGAAAATAAACATTGCATCATATTTTATTTGTACTAGTATCTTGAAGATAGCAGTTAAGACTTGTGATCCATTTTTGAATGAAGCAGGGACTTGAAAAGCTGTACATTTGAGTAAGCAGGAACAGATGTCCTCGTTATTGTGCTGGTGCTTATCAGTTGCGTCTGTAGGGAATACACTGATGACTGCCTAGAGAAAATGGTAATAAACAACATAAACCGGTACTTGAAAGTATTTTCAACCCTTCAACTACAGTATTATCTCTACCAATTGATTGATGAATACATGCTTATATAAAACAATAAACCTACGAGCAGAGTCTTGAAGAATTGTTTTGCATTCTTTGTTGGTTTTCAAAATGTGGTGGGGGAAATATGTCTTGGCATCCCATACAAAAATTAATGTAATTAGTGTAAAAATTAATGTTCATATTTGATTCTGTATTTGAAAAACAGGTTGTTTTGGAAAATAACCAGAGCCTTGATGATTGATTTATGTCAGACTTCAGATTTGGCTGTATATCAATCCAACGTTTGTCGCATTTAGGTTTATGAATGGTAGCACTGGGTTGGAGGGGGCAAGTTATTGTTAGTTGTTTTTTATATTTTCTTTTTATGGACAGAACAATCTTGGCTTCTGGCTCTGCCGCGATTTAAAACTCTGCCGATAAGTTGTGTTTTTAGTAAAAGCTCAGCACACAATATCTTAACTGCGATGTTCCCTCTGGGTGCAATTCAATACATTAGCATAATAAGAAACAATTTAGAGAACTAATTAAAATCTGTATATTCATTCTGCTTCTGGTAAAGATACATTTGTCCTGCCTCTATCCCAATGTTAATTAGCAAAGTAAACTAATACAAAAATGATTGTTTGATTAAAATTATCAATGACTTTGGTGATGATTGCTGTAGCAGCAAGGGTCGAGAAATGGTTGAAAATGCAATCATTGCTCTTTTCACACTGGTGCCTGGTGCATCACATACTTATGGTAACATTGTCTTTCCCCACTTGGTTTCCATCCAGTTCTGTTACCTTTACTGCTTGAAATAATTGTGGGAAAGCCATAACTATTGTGCTAATCACTTTAGTTCCCAATCACATAGATACTTGCTTGCAGCTTATTACCCCAGTGTAAAGTTTATACCTTCTTTTCTGTTGTTAGGTGTTTTTTTTTACAGAAAAATGTTACAAAACAAATTGGAAGACAAACCTAAGAGATTTATTTAATACCCTAAAGTGAACATATGTTGATGATAATCTCATAAAACCATTAAGCGTTTTGTTGTTTTCAAATATTCTCAGAATAGCATCCATGGTTTTGTGCTGTGTTATGCAATAATAAAAGATGCCTGTGAATGAGGAACTTGAGAAATATATAGGTTACAGCCCCTGGTTGAACAGAACTTGTGCCTGCAGGTGTGTCATTATCACTATTCCGTAGCTCCTACTAACTCTTCATTTGTTTAACTCCACAGTGCCATTTGTTGCTGTTATGATTTTCTTTGTAGTGTTATTCATCTACTGTTCTTTTGCCTTTTCTTCTTAAGAATGTGATAATTGAAGCAGAGGAGAATAGATCAGTAAAGATGGTCCTTGCAAATAACTAGTGGGAAGTGATGATAACATCAATAATAAAACCACGGCTCTGGTGTTGAGCAGGAGTTTCAGATTGAGGAGCATACTTTTCATGCACATTACTGTTGATCTCCAGTTTAAGAAGAGGGATAGATCAATTAATTAGAGGACCCCAAGCAGCTGTGGAGACTTCATATAGTATCCATGCCAATGTTATTGTGAATATTTGTTCCTAAAACCCAAGGAGTGTTTTAAAATCAAACATTAGCTCTTGTAGTCTGTTCCATTTCTTTAATGTCTACCTTATGGATCCTCCATAAATGCCTCTGCACTTTTATAATTACATAGCTTAAGTGTTTGATGTCCATTGCTGTAATGGAGGTCATATATCTGTTTTTAAGCTGCCTGAGCTGCTCGATCATTCTGGGTTTACTGTTTATAGACACAGCTAAACTGTTGCATTTGATGACCTTATCTACACATGACCCTTTTTAATTACGATCTAGGCTAGCCCAGGCTCCATGTCAAACATTGCCCCTCCTGTGGCACACAATCTGTTGTTTCAGAGAGTTGAGAGCGAACTCCTTTGAACAAAAATACTTATCTTATTATTCCCGGATGGTAGATTTAAATAAAATGATGGTGGATTACAGTTCACATGATCTCTTTGTCTCTTTTCTAGTTATTTACATTGTGATTTTTTTAATAAAACACACATGAATTGACTGAGTTGTGTACATGTGTATGCTTGTGTGTGTGTGTGTAAACCCATTGCTATTGCATTGCAAAAAATCATCTTCCCACCTTAATGTTTTTGCAACTCACAAACTGTTTGGATCATTGTGCCATTTAGAACAAAATGGTACAGTGAGGGAAAAAAAAAAAACTTATTTCCCTCATTAACATGCAAATCAATTTTTAACTTTATTGAAATGTGTTTTTCTTGATTTTTTTTTTTTTTTGTTGTTGTTATTCTGTCTCTCACTGTTAAAATACACCTACCATTAAAATTATAGACTGATCATTTCTTTGTCAATGGGCAAACGTACAAAATCAGCAGGGGATCAAATACTTTATTCCCTCACTGTATATGGCTCTGTGAGAACATCTCTTCTGTTGTTCTCCATTTCACCTGCATCAGCAGAATGCCTTAATGACTTAGTGGTTAGAGTATTCGTTTCAGTGATGACTGACGTGACATTTTCTTGTTAATGTCAAAGGAATTTTTTGTGACATCAGGAGTCTGGTGCTGAATGTGAAGGTTAAAGAGTGCTGAATGGGGAAAATCCAATCAATAGGAATCGTAGAAAATGTATGAGCTTGTCCAATCAAGCTACCTTAGCCAGCAATTGTACTGCAGTGTGGTCCATTCTCAAGGTGCTTTGTGACTTCAGACTTCCTCATTAGAATTTGTTGTCCACCCTTTCCACTGGTTTATTGGCTTGATTTGTTTCTGTGTGTGTCTTGCTGGCCTAGATGGAAAAAAAAAAAAGAAAACCTCTGAACCTAACATTCAATAATGCAGTGCGATACAAATGCTCTAGTGTTAAATCTTATCAGCATATCAGTAGGGGAACATATTGCTTTTATTTCTTTAACGTGTCACTTGCAAAGGAATAGGTGTTGTGGGCTGACAGCAGAGTAACTGCCTAACAAATAGTCTGCTTTGAGCTATTAAATTCAGGGCTAAAAGAATACAAAACCCCCATTCACTGCAAACAAGAAGAGGCTCTGTGTAGATGGGATCAGTAAGATACACAGACAGGCAGTATTCTGGAGCTCTGTGGTTCAATATACACTAATGCTAAGCAATAAGGGGGGATGTCAAGTCCAGTTCATATATCACTGTCCCTGGGATAACCCTGTCTATGAGGAAGCATGGAAATCTAATCATTGTAATGATTTTGGCTGAAGGAACAGAGGATATATTATTGTAACAACCAGGAGCTTGGAGTTGAGAGGCAAGTTACGTTAGAGCAGTTTCCTTCACTTGCTGTAGAAGGAATCATTATGGTTATGAACAAATATCAGTAACCAGGAAATATGTATATCTCTATGACATGGTGTTTTTTTTTGTCCTCGACGCTCTCAATAATGATGATGTATTGCACAGTATATATATTTTTTGCCATTAAACATTTAGTTATTTTCGCAAAAACTGTGTGATGTTCTCAAATGCTAAAGAAGCTTACAACATTAGACAAAAGTATCATCTTCATTCCGCTCTTCAGATGCATTGTGTAATATATTGCGCTTTGCCATTAGTGAGTAAGTGTCGGCTTCATTGTGTTTTGGAAGCACCGTACTCTCTGTGAAAATGGTGAAGATGTCTCTGGAGATATGCTAAACTGGAACGGATCCAACAAAGAGCAGCAGTTAGTTTCGGCGGAAAGGAAAAAGTAGAAGCATGTTAATCATTGTCTTTAATAACCAATGGACATTGGTTAACTGATTAAAACTGACAACAGAGGGATACTTAAAATCCTTTGCTGTAAATAACAAAAATTAGCATATTGCTTTAAACATATGGTGCTATTTAGTGTAAAAAGAGTAAGGGGGGGAATTTTACATGCTTCTGTGTAAAGCTTTGTCATTGACATTGCTTTTACAGCCTGGATTCCAGTACATATGCTGGCCTGGAAAGCACTGGCATGTTACAGGAGGTGACCTATATCAGAGATTTGGAAAAGCTACATTTCAGCTGCACTAGCCTGGAGATGTTAGTTCATTACAAAGCTTTTGAAATGGATAGAGATCAAGTGAATGAGGAGGTCAAGGGAGATGGTTAAAATCCCATCTGCCCTCTTCAAACCAGTCAAGGATGACAGCAGATCCAGGCAACATAATTCTAAGAAATTACTTACAGTACTGCAATATATATTTATAAATACTATCTGTGTCCTACAAGCACTGACAGCTTGTATTTGAAAAGGAATGTATTGCAGTACTGAGTTAGGGGAACTGGGAAAAAGCAGGAGTTCTGTTTTAACTTTATCAGGTGTTCTGGTTTCTCTGGGGTTTTATTTAATTAGATATTATTTTTACTGATGATGAAATTGAGGTATTTCCATTTACATTCAACAAAAACTGACAAAGTTGTTAAATAATTGTCTGAATAAGTGTTACATTGCGAACACTATGGTTGTTTTTTTAATTGCTTAAGATCTTTTAAGCCCCCCAAAAAAGAAAAAAAGAAAAAAGAAAATGCGCTGTGGCTTGTCCACAGTTTGTACTAAATGCATAGGTAGTGCCCTGTGACCTGGGTGTTGCCAGTTAATGCCAATTAATGCCACCAGACAGTCATGGAGGTTACTTAATTCGTCTTGGGAATCTTCCCCACACTGTTCCCAGCAACCCACAATCAGTGACCAGACCCCTGTAAGCATTAGCATTATCTGTAGTGGCAATGTTTAGATCTCAACCAGGAATTAAAGCTAGGTTTTGGGCTTTGGGTTTTGGGCTTGCAGTACCAAGAGAGAAATAATTTGACAAACCAATGTAGTATTGGAATATAGATTCAGCCCTACCCCAGGCTTGTGCAAGGCCTTCAACAACAAAATGGTTTAATGCTTGGCTTTTCCAAATTGATTGGGATAAAAACGGGGGTAATAAATAAATATTCTAAACTAAAACTGAATAAAAAAGATCTGTCTTCAAACTGAGAAACCTATTAAGTTGTTTGCAATGCTTTTACTGCCCAATCTATCAAGGAACATTACTTCTTAGCTTTAAGCTTGAAGCATTTCCTTGAGATATGGGGTTGATCTAAGCAATGAAATGATCCAAGTCAGCAGAGAAATTAGGAAATAACACTGCCCTTGCTAATTAGTTAATCTAGTATGCATTATAGTAATGCCATAGAAGAGAGAATGCTCTGTGGAAGTGTCGGAATAGATTTAATTGTCTGGTATATAAAACTTAACTTACTCCTTTGGTTTGAAAGAAATTCTGAGCATAATCTCTTTGCCATCCTTTCAACTTTGCATTCAAATATGTTAACATATTAGTTGAAAAATAAATGTTATGTTTTCTCATGAATATCTGCAATAAAAGCATTCAGGTTAATGTTAATTCTGAGGTTGTACATTTGCTAACATGTTTAAGGATAAATGGTCCAAATACAAAAAACAAAATAAGAGAACAAATGAAAGTGTAAAACAAACTTGTGAAGCAGATGGATTTGTTGAGCCCTGAAGAGAAACTGTCTCCTATTTAGATTGATGGAAACTCACTCATTTGAACATATTAGACATTCGGCACTAAGCGGTATTCCGTTTGCACATTTCCTTTAAGTTAAGATTTTGTTTGCTGTGCTCACAGGCTAAAGACTGTCATTTTTCACTCTGCGTTTCAGCCACAAACAACATTTAATTTATACAGACTGTCTAAAAAATCACACTTGTCGCCGTCATAACTTTGTAGAGGGAACTCAAAGCAGCTGTGTTGTAGAGGAGTTTTAATATTCTTAAGATGTGATTTCCCCCTCAGAGACCCTTTTCTGCTGTTTCGCAGCTAGCCTCAGGACAAACAGCTTTGCAGCCGTGCAAGCGACCATGCAGGCACATCTAAGGGCTTAATGTTCTCAGCAAGAGGATGCAGAGCAACTCTTTTCTCATTGAAATGCTTTCATTATACTTAATTGAATATCCCGAAAGGAAAACGTAAGGACTGGAAGGAACGATTAGAGAATCAAATATACCTGTGTGAGTGTTTGTGTGTTTAGTTTTGTTTTATTATTTAGTTACGTGTTTATTGTGCAGACTTTTATAAATGTATATATTTGGTAATGCATTTTCATGTGCTCCTCAGACTTTTTTTAAATCCCTGTAACTACTGTAAATAGTTTAATAACCACACTTTTATACAATTGGATACTCATAAAATAAATGTCACTAAGGTTAGAATGTGACACTTGTTTTAATATAATTGTCCCAGGTGTCTCCAGGCTGGTGCTCTGGTCTCAGCCCAAATTAAACTATACCCAGCCTCTGGAACTTTTTAGTTTAACGGAAAGTTAGCCTCTTCATTTTGTCTGGGTTTTTCGTTTTCCAAGCTGAGATTCAATGCAGCTTGCACACTTGAGAGAAGGTTGCTCAGTGTGTGAATCCATGCTATATTTTTCTCTCATTGTTCTTGGTGACAAGCATTTCCAGATAGGCCTGGTGTCCAAATAAATCATGTTCTGTATTCAATGTTGCATAGCATTCTTAAACATTTAATGTATTGCATTTTTCTGTGGTTCTGTTAAAATAAGCATATAATCGGTCCAGGCTGTTACGTGACAGTGGGTTATGTGGCATTCTACTGTAGTTTAACGTAAATGAGTTGCTTGTTTTATTTTTCCATTTTGAAGTCAGATCTGTATACTTATTTTTTTTAATGCAAGATTTTCATTTAAAATATTAATTGTATAAAATAGGTAACATGCTAGCCAATCATGAAATCCCACAGATGTTTTCTCTAGGGATTCTGTTGAGCAAAATATTACGCACTGCATTTTTGTATGTTTACTTTTTTTAAATTTTTCTTGCGATTTTTCCTTCAGGGTGATTTTTTTCAATATTTTCTTTCATACTGTGAAATCAAAAGCACTGATTTTATTAATCCCTAGACAAATATAGATTTTTGTATTGTTTTACAATAAATTAAGATAGTAAATTAAGACTCACCTTTTCAAGGTATTTGTTTTATTGTTATGTATGCAGCAAAAAGCAATGAGAATAAATCAATAATGAATAATCTGTTTTTAATGATCAAATGACTTCCCAATGGGGGTAAAATTAAATAACATTATTTAGATGTCAGCATCCATGTTCTAATATATCCCATTTAGCCTTTACAATGTATTGTTTTCTAGCTGGCACATGAGAAGGTTTTATTAATGCACAAACTTTGTCTTGAACTGTAATTGGGTGCTGTGCTTCTCAGATGTTTGTAGAGCGGAGAAAACAAAAAATAAACCTATACATCAATATAAACAGTGCTTTGGCTTTTCTGTTCCCTATGACTTCATGGGTTTGTATTGTTGTGTAACCAGGATGTTGGAATACAACCAAGGAATATGCTTTTATCATGGGTTGTAGAACGACAGGTTTGTTACATTAAGTGCAGTAGAAACATGGGGAAGAAAAACACAATTTTTTCTGATCTCCTTTGCTTAATGGTGTCATTGTAAGGTATTTTAGAAATGGGGAGTGTAACTGGAGTTTTATTGCAAGCGATGATAATATACAAAAAAAAACTTTAAAAGAATCAATTTGGCAATCATGGGAATGTTCTGAAATCAGAACTGGAAAGAGTTGTTCACAATTGCTAGCTTAAGGTGTTTTGTTTCATTATTTCCAACTAGGCTTTCACGTTTTGTATGTATGCGATTTTAAAATCATTATACATTTGAAGAAACGCCTCTGCAGTGAAGCCATTAAAACTTCATTGTGGTTAAATGTGAGCCTCAGGACTGAACAAGTGTACACAGAGCTTTTACAAAGAGAAGTCAAAATAAATATGCCATTAAGATCGGTGAGTGCCAGCTTTCCCGTGGACAGAAGCGTCTTTAGGGATTATGGTTTAAAAGAAACTGCCTGTGTTGTTAAGTAATTAACTTGTTTCCTTAATTAACCTGTTGCCTTAATGGAATTCAGCATTGCATTTTTGCAATTATTTACTGACAAGACAAATTACTTAGACATGAAAAGCCTCATACATAAATAATTCATATGGGGTGTGAAAGCTATAAAAGTGTATTCTGTTAATGAAATATTATAATCGCTAAAAATAAAAAAATGTTTTTTAAAATGTGTATAACATTCAATAATACCACATGCAAATCCTATGTATTAAGCAGCATTGTTGTCTCCTGCCGATTCTTTGCCCACAATCAAGAATACATTTTTTTGAGGGGTTTATCCAATAGGACAGCAATAATTAGGTTAAAACAATATTAAATGTCATTCAGCTCATCAGTTGCCTCTTCGCAATCAATATTCCACTGTGCAACCCACTTCTTGATTAATGCATGCATTTATTCTCAAGTGAATCTTCATCAGTTGGTTTGATATGGTAAACGGTACCTGTGGAGTCCATAACTTGAGACAATTTTCCAAGCGGCAACATCTTTCCAAGGAAACAGTGATTTGACCTAATTTTAAGCTTAGTTCCCCCAACAAGTGGGTGTATTTTGCATAGGAAAATTTCCACATAGCTTTGTAGATAAAATGCATTTTTAAATCTGTCCTTGAAGTAGACCTTATAATAATATTTTTTAGGAATAATAAATCTCTCTCTCGTATATATTACAAAATAACTTTTAACTTGTATAGCGCTTTGAAGCCACTGTGTGGTCTGATGCACTTTATTTAAAAAATAAATATATACTAAATGAATCTTAAATAATAACAATAAACCTAATTACAGATAAGTTTTGTTTATTTATAACAAACACATTATTTAATCATTATGAAACCAGTACCAACACTGGGCACAATTAACTTTTGTTTCTTTTTTATGTTCAGTGTTCATTGTAAGGGCTTGAAAATTGCTTTTTTATGTCCTGAAAAGAGAGAGAGTGGAATACATTTAATCTTTTTCTTTTCAACAAACTAGCTGTTTTGCTTAATAAGTCACTTAACCATCATCAATTAGCAAAGTCCACTGCCTGTTGTTCTGTGCCTTCCATCCATCCATGAGGGTCTGTCAAGTTTCTCAGAGTGCATCTCATGAACGATTGCCACAAACCCGCTATCCCTTTTACCCTGACTTTTGTGTGTCCTGTCATTGTGTCCAAAGTGAGACTCTTAAGCAATTTCATTGTCAAGTTGATTAATAAAGGGATGCAGTTCTCGGGTGCCCATTTCTGCCAGTTTATTCTTTGGCATTGAATGGCCTAGAACAGTTTAGAAGGGTGTCTTTTGTTCTTTAGGTTTAACAGAGGCTATTCATTTATTTATTACAGCGTATTTGCTAATATTGCAAGAAACCACTGGTTTTAATATATATTCTAATAAGAAGAGCAAAATGTAATCATCACTACTTTAATCATTGCACAAATTAATCCAGATTCATCCACCTTTATTTTTCACTATTTCTCTTTGCTTTGAGTTTTCTCAATCTTGGGAGTTGCCTCATATTACAAGGTTGCCTTACTGAATGGTTTCATCCATATTTCTGTAGATTGATCTGCATTCACCATTCGGCTGTCCTCACCCATACCCTGCCTATTGTAATAACCAGTACACTCTCATATTGATCATAGGCAAAAGAACATGTCCTCCTCTCAAATACTACAAAAGAATAAAAAAAACTCTCAGACATGAAACCATTCATTGCAGCAGCTAGTCTCTCATCTTCCTTTTGCAGGTTGTGCAGTGCTATACATAATGCATGGACAAATTATAAAAGCAAATGTACAGATATTCAAAAAACAAACTTTTGATGCTTTATCACAAACATGTTTTTAAGTGACTAAGTGAGACATTAAAATGAATGTAGCTTTTGTTTTGCTTTTGCATTTCTCCTACTTTTTTTCTTCTCATATGTGTTTAAGCCTTTCTGTTTTTTCTGTCTGCTAGATGGCTGTTACTGCATTTGGCCTTTAAAATAGACCTGTTTTAATTTATGTCTTTAAGCACTACTAAGGTACACCCTATCTTCTTTTTGTGACAGAGTAACAGCTCTAAAAGATATTTCAAATGTATCTTGACAGTCAAAATGAATGTCTATTATAATATGACTTATGCTAGTTGTGTTGTGAAGGTCTTGAAACGTTTGTTACCCGACACCTTGCCAAGCCTGTTTATTTGTGTTGTTTTTAATTTTTATTATTTATACACGAATAAGCCTACAAGTTAATTATAGCGCTCAATCTACAAGGTTCATGCAAATCATTTATAATATTATATAATATTGGTCACAGTATGCGTTGTTTTTTTATTCTCTTAATGTCATCATAATGTATTGTTTTTGCTGTTTTTTTTTTCTCTTCCATTTTACAGTCAGTTAGTGTTTAATAATAATATGTGATATAAGTATTTGCATTTAAAGAAGTTCATAAGTTATATATTTTTTTTCTGTTGTAGATTTATTCCTTACGACCAAGATCTCTTCAAAGACATTGTTTGAGACCTGGATAAATAAGGTACTGTTACTATCTTTTCAAATCTTACTCATTTTCAAGTGTGCTGCAGCTTGTAAAGGTGATTGCAGGGTGATGCTGGAGTACTTGGTCATAGTACTTATTTACCTGCTACTGTCATTGGAAGTGTGATTAAGAACGCCTACAATAGTCTTACAATCTCTGTACATGTGTCTCTTGGGTTGCTTTTCACTTAATGATTTCTCCTTTCATGTGACTGAATCCAAACGTAAAATGTCTAGTGTTCACTTTCAACAAATATCTTTTCATTCCAAGCCAGAAATACCATACAATGTGAGCTGCTTGTGGTTTGCTCTTGTTTGATTCAATGTGTTCTGAGATTTGGAAAAGCTTCAACCTTGGATTAAATTCTGAAGATGAACAGGGAGACTGTAAGCCTTTCTGTCATTCAAACACACTTTAAAACCTCCAAACAGGTCAGGATATTTACTCGTATGTTTTTTTGCCTTTTTGCTCATTTGCCCTGGTCTCCCAGGAAGTCACACATCTTTGAAGTCAATGGAAAATATATTTATCTTCCATATGAGCTCTAATCTTCTCTGTGACATCCTCAAGGTGAAGTGAGCAAGTTTTGTGATTCCCATCTCTGGGAATATAATTGGGTGTGTAATTAAAGGGTATCAAGAGCTCACAAATTTAGCCTAAGTGACCTTTTTTTAGACTGCTTTTGGCACGAGCAATAAATAACTGGCATCCACTGTCGTCTGATTCAGTTAATTATGTCTCCTGACCACACGTTTCAAAGTGCCGTGCTCTGTGTCTTGCTTGCAAATGGCAAATTAAACATTCAGAATTGCTCTTCATGGATACTCTTTATAAGACATAAATGACCCTGTCCTGAATTTATTAAGTTGGTGTTTGTTTTCAATACACAGTTTATTATTCCCTTTTTTAGTATTTGAGTGTTGTGTGTATGCATCTCCTTTTCTTTTTCATTTTCTCCCACTGCCAGTGTTTTATTATAACTGCATTGTCATTGGCTTGTACGTCATTGTACCATATGTATCTTTGAGGAGCGTCTCCTTAATCAAGAAAGCAAAGTTTAAAGGAGTCATTACAGTCAGATAGTTATATTAAAATAATCTCTAGCTGCGAAGTTAACCAGAAATGCTAAAATAGCCTCCAATGCTGAATAGGTCTATATTTAAAAGTCTGTTTATTTTAAATAAATCTATAAATAACAGGCACCATCATGATGCAGTTACAGTAGATGCGTTTTAGCTTTTTCAACCTGATCTCATTTGTCAGCTCAGAGCATAGGCACAAATGAAGATTTAACACAAACCTGGGAATGAACTACTCTCTAAGGTTGTGAAGTATATTCGTAAAGACTCTCAACACTACATACTTAATGAAAGCTATGCAAAATGTCCTTTTCAGACAGAAATATGCAATTTATAGAGTGTAAGTCCCATTTGTTCCCATTATTTGCTCTGAACATTTATTATGGTCAATGGCATTAGGAGTTCAAATTGTACCCAATGTTATGTGTATGACATTTCTATAGATTCTGTTTTCAGCAATAGGCAGGGGAAGGATTCTCCATACTGCTTTACATCCTTTTTACCATGTTTAGGTGAGCTGTTATGCCTCAGAAGAGAATAAAGCAGAAGTGGTCTGTTATCTGTAACACATTGAACTTCATTGATTTCAAGACCTAGACCTAACTTTTCTCTTTAATTGGAATAAAAAATGGATCTCGATAAGCCTAAAGCAGTTGCTGACTGACATTTGCCTTCTGATCCTCTGAAATGCAGTAGCCCACACTGCGCGAGCAACAAAAGAGCACAGATTCAAGCTAAGCTTTTGTTTCTCTTCAGCTCTAGTTGCTTCCAACATGTACTCCATAAACTGCTAAATTACAGGTTTGGCTTTCTCTGGGTGTTTACTCATTAGAATGCCCGCTTTCTTGAACATCTACGATGAAAACAAACACAAAACGGTTTGAGTTCCCTTTTTTAGCTATCGTTTAGTTTTGTTCACAGTTTTAGGTAGTTCGCTTGATGAATTAAATTAAGTTCTGTGAAACAAGTCAAGAATGCATATGGGAAATACAGGTGATGAAAAATAAAATATTTGGAAAGATGTTGTCTGAGGTTAGTGAAAATCAGAATCTTGTTTTAAAATATCCTTTTATTCTAGTAAACACCATCAGTTCTAGTGGAATATGACTGAAGAGCACAGTAGATCAGTTCCTGATAATGTGCCACTTACTGTCTCAAATGGAATACATTCTTTTCAGGGAGCAGATAAAATGTCTTCCATCTACTGCACATCTAGCCTCCGTTTCATATTTATGAAGCTTGCTCCTAATGTTGACATGTAGTAGTCAGTTTATTATTGCTTTGTTGCAAGATAAGACCTTTGTTTTCTGGACAGCTGGTCATTTTCTTTTTCTTATATCTAGATTGAAATGAGTGATATGACTGTTCTCGTGACAGTTCTGGTATTTTATATTGAAGAACTTTATAAGTGCAGATACCCATTTTCATAAATAGTTTAAAATTACAGCACACTTCCAGTTCATCTGTTTCTTGTACATGCTGTGGGCTGTCAGTGGTGCCTTTTTTAAATGTTTTAATGAATATGCTTCCCTTTTCAAAGCTTTTACCTGTCGTTACCACAGAATTCCCTCATAAGCTCTGTAAGATTTCTTTGTTCATGTGAAGCTAATTAAAAAACATACCCTATGTGCACCGATTCCATTGAAAGTAAGTACTGAAGGTCAAATGGTTTATATATTCCTTTGTTAGTAAAAAATTAAAAGATCCGCAGAGAAAACAAAAGGCTCTTTTTCATACTTGTCTTTTTTGTGGAGGCATGTATGACTTTAAAGTTCCATTTTCCCTTTTTCCTTCAGTCCCAGATACATTTTTAGAAAGTAACCTGGTATAAAGTTTTTTTTTTGTTTTTTTTTTTTTTTTAAACATTTTCTTGAATACATATATCATGTCTGATACCAGTTGCAAGTTTTTCAAATGTGTTCAGTGTGTGACCTTCATAGCTAAGATCATCATGTCAGTTCATCTTAAAGGGCATGTTCATGCATCTCACTTTTCACTCCTGCCATTCCCTGGGACTTGTCTAAAGGGTAGAGTTCAGAGCTTCGCTGGTTTGCTGGTTCCCAGCCACGAGAGTGATATTGCTGTATTCCACTGGATTAATGTTGAAGTGCTTGCTCAATCAAACCAAGGATAGATTACACCACCCTGCACAAGTCATAGTGAATTAATAAAGGCACCTGAGAGCTAAATGGGTCAAGAAGCACAAACAATCTGCTATGAAATGTTTGTGAATTTGCATTGACTCTTAACATGGCACTGCTGGAATGGCTATGGAGAACAAATGACTCTTACATTTTCCCAATTACTCTCTGCTGGGCCATTTTTCATGGTTAGGGATGTAGTGCAAATGAGGGACTTTGTCATTCGTTCAATTGTATGCCAGACTTTATTACTTTATGCCGTAACCAGTGGGAGAAGTCCAAATTCTCATAAACCTGGTATCAACTTGTATTTCAAGCATATTCGTATATCTTCAAATAGATGTTTGTTTTGTGGGATTTGATCATCAGAAAAGCTTAAGAGTCTCAGGAATCGGTTAGAGACAGTGGCGTATCCTGAATGAAAACCGTGCGTGCACCAACCTTCATTATTGAACCTGTTTTTGCAGTCTGTATTGCTCTGGTTAGAGTAAATAGCATTAGTACTGCAGGGACTCTGAAATACACAACAGACCAATTCAGATTGCATCCTGCTGATACATATGCATGCCCATGAGTTTTTGTGCTAAATTATTCTTGAATTGAGAATTCCAATTGATGAATATTAAAAAGATGAATTCTGAATTGTAGTATGTATGTAAAACTACATGTATGCTGTGTCCTTCAATATTAAAATGAGCCCCCTCAACTTGAAGAAGCTGACCTATATTGCTCATCAATTCTGCACCCCTGATATAGATGTCAGGGGTGCATGTCTTGTTTTGCATGATGTATGAGGCTTAGTTGCTAAATGCTGTTGTGTTTGTGCCTGCTCTGTTTTTTGTGTTTGGATCTTGATTTAATCTAACAGGGTTGTGTATTAAGTTCTATATCTGACATTCTAAATTCTTGATATTCTCAATCACTATTTTCCTTAGAAGTTATAAAACATATATTCTGTTTATTCACTGAATCAGTTTTGCCATTTACCGCTATTTGCTAATACTGTAAAATGACAGCATTTACAGTTGCCTTCATTAAGTATAAAAGAGTTTGCACAAATTTTGGATAAGCCATTTTCAGTGTCAGTGTCTTTTCTTCAGGGTATTTTTCATATTTTTCCTTGTGTAGGGATCTTATCTCCGTCTAATTTTTTATCCTGCTAATTAACATGCAGTATACATTACTGTTTTTACGCAATCTGTGATATTCATTAAAATAAATATTAAAATTTGAAATTTAATAATGTTCTACTACTAACTGGTTCAGGTTTAAGACACGGTCTGTAATACCCATCAAATGTAATTATGCCAATTAAAACCTAGCTTAGGGATTCAAAATGTGTGTAGATGTTCAACAGTATTGCTTAGTTAATATATATTAATTTTAAAATGAGTGCCGTGTAAATGGGATGGAACACATTAGTTATTGCAGCTTTTTTGGTCAATATGTGGACATTGAAAGCCATAATCGTGCACTATTTCATGTTGTTCATCTGTCTGCTGATGTATGGTAAATCTCAGACACAATGGGCATTGGTAATGGGGAGAGAAAAGGCGATTAGCATTATTTTTCTTTGTCACACTTTTTAAATCATTGTTGTGAAGCTTGAGGGACGCATTGTATTGGTGATAAAGAAGTACAGTAATGCTTTCTTTCAGGAATCCCTTGTAAATAAGTGGACTTTTCCAGTGCTTTTCTCAATTAGAAACTTAGAAAAGGCCAAATTGGAAGGCGGGCAGCATTAAAGGGCTAAATGGTCAATTTAAATACCTGTCAATCTGCTGATTTCCCATTTCACCTTAGTGCTGACAGATGATGCCCCCCCCCCAACTCCTGTACCTTTCTCCTTATCATGAAATCAACTGCTCCTGTTGTCAGTTATCATGCAATCTCTGCTTTTGACTGTCTTGCAAAGAGGCCCACCAACACAATAGCATTGCTCTGTTATTCAGAACCTCTACACAGCAGTTGATGTGAAAGAGAAGCAATTTCTTGTGAGCTGCAGAATAAATGTCCAATCCTGTATTCTGCAGCAGGGGCTGCTGCTAACTGTGCCTCACTGTTCCCAGCAGTGCATCAGTGGCATAATTGATTGAAACATTGGGTCCATCATACATAGTCACCCGCAGTTACCTTCCCTTCTGATATCAAGCTGCTGGATCTCTGCAATCAGTGAGAATAACCAGCCTACCGAGCTCATGCCTTCCATCACAATCAGCTGCCTCTCATCCATTCCTCATCACGGCGGGTGTTTCTCTTGGTTATTTTTCAAACTTCAAGAGCTACTGTTGCATACCAGAGCTTCCTCTGCAGATCAGGAATAAACCAAAATGTAATCTTCATGTGTAGAGCCTAAATGTGTAAAGTTGTTGCTTTTCATCATATTTTTTTTTATCTACTTTTACATTTTCATATTTCTAGTAGAAATTATAGCCAAAGAATTTAACATATACATGCTGTAATTGGTTTAGCAATACAACTATACAAACCAAATAATATGCCAAACTAGTGCATTTAATGTGTGTGTGTGTGTGTGTATGTATGTATGTATGTATGTATGTATGTAATCTATTTCACTCCAGTCCAATTGGTTTCAAACATAAAAGTAGATAACTTACAATCCTGTGCAACGTGGGCTCAGTGAGCCAGTAAAATTTTTTAATTTCACTATCATCAAACATAAGACTTGCCTTTTTTTTTTTATCCACATTAGTCTCTTCATAGTAAACCCATGATAAAATATTCATAATTTACACTGCCGATAAAACCGTTCTTGTAAATTCAATTTGTATTTTTTATTTTATTTTTTAATTTTTTTCAGCTGGTAGGTACATTAATTATATATCCATTTTAATATGACCAGAGTGTCTGTAAGTATGAAGTCAAATGGAAAAAAACAGTTTTTGGAAAGGTGTCTAAATAAATGAATGTCAAGTGTTAGTATAACCTAAAATGTTTAAAAAGCAAGCTTCCTTTGTCAAACAAGGCAATAAGGGAATGTCATGAACAGGTTTGGGTATTGTGTGTCACGATGTTACGTTGCTGGAGAGAGATTTTCTTTATGTAGTTAGGTAGTTCCAAATGAAGTATGCCACTGGTATCTGCACACCCCCATAACTAACGTACCCTGTTGCTGAACTTTTCTGTGATATAAAAACAGGCTGCAAAGCACGACCTTGTAAACTGACCTACACAATCCACCTGAGGTTCACTTTAACTTTCTGTCTGTCAGATTTGTACAGTTGACTCTTTCTCTATTGCTCAAATCCATAAAGCACGCAACACAATGTGACCTTGGAACCATGTATACTATCACATGCAGTTGCTGAAATCAATACTGAAAGTTGTGGAGAGAGAGAGTGAAACATGGGAATAACAGAAAGCGATGATTCTTTCATCAAGTCAAACTGATGACCTGTACAAGCTCAAGTCTGCACATTAGCAATGTAATTTTCATAGCAGATATGACATTTGCTGTTACATTTTAAAGCTATGTTGTTTACCCATAGATATCTATAGGTTTGGACCCAGGATTCAAGTATGATGTATTTTTAGAGGTAATTAAGTTATCTTTTCATGCTATGACAAGATTCTCACATTGATGTAGGTGAAGTATACTGTTTGCTGATTAAATACTTTACAGATCGTAGTGATAGTGAACTCTAAAATGCTTTATGTGAAACACAGGGCTGTGCCATACTATAGCAACAAGATGTTTTTTCTTTGAAATCTGATATTATTTGGGAGGATCCAGTAGTTTCCAGAATCTAGTAATAGTGTCACTTTTCTTATGTTTATAAAACATTTAACTCTTTCTATCCTGGGTATTTCTGTTCAAAATGGATATCTAATTACATCTCAAGAGATTTTTGCAGACGTGTATACAGAAATGAGATGTATATTAAAGAATACAGCTGTATTTCCTGCTCGGTCTGAACAAGTAATCAGAAAGCATGAAATCTGTTCAAGGCAACTGATTAAAAATTCTAAATCGGTTCATTAGTCTTGTTAGAGTAAATTGAGTTCATGTGTTTCTTTCCTCTTTACTTTTTCAAATGGTTTGATGTACATTTCAAGAAGTGCTACAAATGCACGATAAATGGTGATGTATTTAGAATTAATGAACACGTACTAGTAAATTAACATGATTTGTTTATTTATTCTTCACCAGGATGGGAACTTCACCAAGGCTGAATTCACAAGTCTCACACCAGATAA
Organism: Amia ocellicauda; assembly: GCF_036373705.1. Taxonomy (NCBI): domain Eukaryota; kingdom Metazoa; phylum Chordata; class Actinopteri; order Amiiformes; family Amiidae; genus Amia; species Amia ocellicauda. Next base: position 20,994,732 of record NC_089858.1, on the reverse strand, counting down.
TGTGATGCATACTGGGCAGTCAGCTTTTGCAGACTTTGGTAAGATTGTTTTCTTCTAATGTTTTTTTCCTCTTTTTTCTTTTTGTTTGAATTCTATACATAACATCTTAGTGAAGGAATAGAATGTAATCTGGCAGTTAAATCAGCACAGCAGTGTCAAACATATTAGTTGACTATAAAGTACTTGCTTTGCTTTGGTCCATCTATCTGTCATCTTTTGTAAAATAACGATTCCATAAAAAAAAGTTATTTTTATTTTATGTTTTCACTTTTCATACCCGAAAATACTAGCAACCATGACTTGAAATGCATGTGCAGTCTTGTCATCCTTTGGCTTCCTTTTGTTTCTCTCAATATTGTTTTGCGCAAAAGCACACTTCCTTTGTTACAAATCATACATTCATCTGATAGACACAATTTAATTAATGACTGATCTAAATACTTTGTATCTTCACAAATATTGAAATGTGGGTTTTAAATAACACTTCTGGAAGCATTACTACATAGGTGAAATTATATAGATGTCTTTGGAATCTGTTTTTTTTTGTGTTCAAAGCAGTTGGTTATTTTGCAAACAAGAACTCTCCATTGTTATTCAATATTCTTTTTCACTATGGTAATTGAGCATTTTATTTCCATGGTTACTGTGCTTTAGGTAATCCTCAGGAGGCTATATATTTTTAAGAGTTGTTTCTGGGAAGAAGCTACACAAAGACATGTGGCCTTGGTTATAGATTTCATTTTGATAAATCTTATTCTGGGTATAGTTTTAAGTTAAACAATGGGAAGTTGTCATAAACATCAACAAAAGATAAGAGACAGGGCTTAATTGCTTTTTGCCTGGTTCTCGCATCGTGTACTTTTGTTTAGTCATCTATATGGTAATGTTCTAATTTTCCAAACGCATATTACCAAGCTCTTGTAACAAATGTTGCCATTGAATAACAGAGAGGGGCAGCTAATGTACTGAAATATTACATTTATGTGCTGTGTCATTTAATCCTTGTCATGCCTTTGCTGACAGACATCTGATTTAGACAATGTCACGCCCTTAACTTCCTGTTACTGAAACATTAACCCTTGCAGCTTTGCATTGTGGGGTGCAATGAAAGAGCCAGTTACATGGGAACTGAAAGTATTTCAGAATTCATGTTTCTGGTTTGTTTGTTTTTTCATAGATGGTGTGCATTATATTTTTATTGGCATACTCAAATTTTGAACAGTTCTCGTACTTTCAAATTACATGAATACTGTGTATATTGTGATAACATCTCGACTGTGCCATAACACCCCAGTGGCCAAAATCCACCTACTGATCTTGAGACTTCAGAGTTGAAGAGCACAGGCGGGTTTCTCACTGTCTTTGGGACCTGCTTTATGCATGGATCTGAATCAGTTGAAATGACTCATGTTGTGACAAGTATCTGAAGATGGGTTTTGGCCTTTTATGGTTTAAATAGGTATTCTGTATCTATCTCTGAAGTAGATATGGTGTGTTCCCTTAACTAGGAGACACTCATATTGACACTGAAAGAAAATAAGGACATCTTGCTTAGAGAGGTGTTGGTGTTTCTGAAAGCTTACAGGGCTTGTGAAGCTCCACTCACTTTCTGTATGCCAGAATTGTAAAGCTCCCCAGATGGACTTGGTATTTTAAATGCATGTGATTGATTTTCTTGGTATTCAAAAACAAACTCCTTGGGCGTTTGAAAGCCGGACTGAAGGATTTGGGAGTTCAAGAGATGCAGTGCACCTTGTTGCTTTGCTAGTGATTAATGTTGCTCTTTTTGGAATACACAGGTTGTGACTTGTAGATAAAATGCTATATTATGTGAATACTATTCTGTAATTAGAATTACAAATGTGTTTTTTGTATTATTATTATTTAAAAGTGTAATGAGATGAGAACTGTGGTTATTTTAAGTTAAAATAGGCCTTATGCATTTTGATCAGCAATATTGTGCTGCATTCCCTGAATTAATTCCCTTGATTAGTCTGCATCTCAGTTACATGAGATGCTCTGCTAACCCATGCCCAAATACAGCTCATATACTTTGTTTTCCAGCAAAGTTAACTTTTCTTGATTATTAATATACACTCACCTAAAGGATTATTAGGAACACCATACTAATACTGTGTTTGACCCCCTTTCGCCTTCAGAACTGCCTTAATTCTACGTGGCATTGATTCAACAAGGTGCTGAAAGCATTCTTTAGAAATGTTGGCCCATATTGATAGGATAGCATCTTGGAGTTGATGGAGATTTGTGGGATGCACATCCAGGGCACGAAGCTCCCGTTCCACCACATCCCAAAGATGCTCTATTGGGTTGAGATCTGGTGACTGTGGGGGCCAGTTTAGTACAGTGAACTCATTGTCATGTTCAAGAAACCAATTTGAAATGATTCGACCTTTGTGACATGGTGCATTATCCTGCTGGAAGTAGCCATCAGAGGATGGGTACATGGTGGTCATAAAGGGATGGACATGGTCAGAAACAATGCTCAGGTAGGCCGTGGCATTTAAACGATGCCCAATTGGCACTAAGGGGCCTAAAGTGTGCCAAGAAAACATCCCCCACACCATTACACCACCACCACCAGCCTGCACAGTGGTAACAAGGCATGATGGATCCATGTTCTCATTCTGTTTACGCCAAATTCTGACTCTACCATCTGAATGTCTCAACAGAAATCGAGACTCATCAGACCAGGCAACATTTTTCCAGTCTTCAACTGTCCAATTTTGGTGAGCTAGTGCAAATTGTAGCCTCTTTTTCCTATTTGTAGTGGAGATGAGTGGTACCCGGTGGGGTCTTCTGCTGTTGTAGCCCATCCGCCTCAAGGTTGTACGTGTTGTGGCTTCACAAATGCTTTGCTGCATACCTCGGTTGTAACGAGTGGTTATTTCAGTCAAAGTTGCTCTTCTATCAGCTTGAATCAGTCGGCCCATTCTCCTCTGACCTCTAGCATCAACAAGGCATTTTCGCCCACAGGACTGCCACATACTGGATGTTTTTCCCTTTTCACACCATTCTTTGTAAACCCTAGAAATGGTTGTGCGTGAAAATCCCAGTAACTGAGCAGATTGTGAAATACTCAGACCGGCCCGTCTGGCACCGAAAACCATGCCACGCTCAAAATTGCTTAAATCACCTTTCTTTCCCATTCAGACATTCAGTTTGGAGTTCAGGAGATTGTCTTGACCAGGACCACACCCCTAAATGCATTGAAGCAACTGCCATGTGATTGGTTGGTTAGATAATTGCATTAATGAGAAATTGAACAGGTGTTCCTAATAATCCTTTAGGTGAGTGTATATTTGGCATGGAAGCCTGCCTTTCATTAGAAGTATGGGATTGTCTTGTAGTTTGGAAAGACATACTTGGGGTCATCTCAATTATAATTACAGTATATATACCTATACATATATTAGTGTATGAAATAAAGAAAACAAACTAAATATACTCAATTTAAGTTGGAATATCCTATCTGAAAAATCTAATAACCTGAATATAGCTTGAAGGAGAACCTGTGAATGAACAGACTGAAAATAATTGTTTTCTGTAGGGCATAGTAATACCAGTGAAATGTATATATTTTCTCTATGAAAATTTAAAATAATTTCAAATTACAACTAGAGAAATAGCTGCACTCACTCAGGTGAACTCCAAGGTGGTTGCATGTATTGTGTTTGTTTAAGATTGAGTTGCCCTCTTCTCCTAAGGGACAGGTGAAATCTAGAAGGCAGGCCTGAAGAGAAATGTTTATCCAAGAGCAGAGTTGTTGTTGTTGTTGTTTTTCTTGCACCTGCCATTCAAAATGGAAAATAACTTGATATGGTTTTCCTCACTGAACTGAAAGATTATATGACCAGTTACTTAAAAAAAAATCTGGTATTATTATATATTTTTTGAGGTTCATTCTTTTACCCGTACTTTACAAATAATTCTTGAGATGTGGATAGTCGAGAGTGCTGAGACCAATCTCAGTGCCTATTACTAGTTAATCTAGTATGATCTAGATTTCTAAAACACTGCCTTTATATACAGCAATCTATAATTATAAACAATGTTACTATCTATTAAACACTACATGCTTAAATGTTTACTTGAATGCAAATACATAAAAATAACTTAATTGGCAATTATTCATGGACAATCGTGAGAATAAGTTGCTTAAGAGAATATGTAGGCTACGTGTTAACATTTTTATTTTAAGCACAATTAATTCAATGAACATGGAACTTAGGAAAATAAAATATAGACAGTTCATACACACACACTCACATACACTTAGGTCCGTAAATATTTGGACAGTGACACAATTGTCATCTATTTGGCTCTGTACGACACCACAATGGATTTGAAGGTGTAGGAATTACACCCATTTTTATATGTGGTCCCCCCAATTTTAGGGGCTCAAAAGTATTTGGACAAACTAATATAATCATGAATTAAATTGTGAGTTTCAATACTTGGTTGCAAATCCTTTGCAGTCAATGACTGCCTGAAGTCTGGAACCCACAGACATCACCAGATGCTGGGTTTCTTCCCTGGTGATGCTCTGCCAGGCCTGGACTGCAGCTGTCTTTAGTTCCTGCTTGTTCTGTGGGCATTTTGCCTTCAGTTTTGCCTTAGAAATAATAAAACAAAAAACAATCGGAGAGATAGCAAAAACATTAGGTGTGGCCAAATCAACTATTTGGTACATTCTTAAAAAGAAAGAATGCACTGGTGAGCTCAGGAACACCAAAAGGCCCGGAAGACCACGGAAAACAACTGTGGTGAATGACAGAAGAATTATTTCCCTGGTGAAGAAAAACTCCTTGACAACAGTTGGCCAGATCAAGAACACCCTCCAGGAGGTAGACGCATCTGTGTCAAAGTCAACAATCAAGAGAAGACTTCACCAGATGTAAACCATTGGTAAGCCCCAAAAACAGGAAGACCACATTAGAACCCTGTACAGTTCTGGAACAACATCCTATGGACAGATGAGACAAAGATCTATGGAGTATGGAGAAGGGAAGGAACTGCTCATGATCCGATTCATACCACCTCATCTGTGAAGCATGTTATGGCATGGGCATGTATGGCTGCCAAGGGAACTGGTTCCCTTGTATTTACTGATGATGTGACTTCTGACAAAAGCAGCAGGATGAATTCTGAAGTGTTTAGGGCTATATTATCTGCTCAGATTCAGCCAAATGCTTTAAAACTCATTGGACGGCGCTTCACAGTGCAGATGGACAATGACCCGAAGCATACTGCAAAAGCAACCCATTACTTTTTTAAGGCAATGAAGTGGAATGTTCTGCAAAAGTCAATCACCTGACCTGAATCCAATTGAGCAGCATTTCACTTGCTGAAGGCAAAATGCCCCAAGAACAAGCAGGAACTAAAGACAGCTGCAGTACAGGCCTGGCAGAGCATCACCAGGGAAGAAACCCAGCATCTGGTGATGTCTATGCGTTCCAGACTTCAGGCAGTCATTGACTGCAAAGGATTTGCAACCAAGTACTGAAACTCACAATTTAATTCATGATTATATTAGTATGTCCAAATACTTCTGAGCCCCTAAAATTGGGGGGACCCACGTATAAAAATGGGGGTAATTCCTACACCGTTTACCCAACAGAACATCTTGATTGTTTCCTTTCAAATCCATTGTGGTGGTGTACAGAGCCAAAATAATGACAATTGTGTCACTGTCCAAATATTTATGGACTTAATTGTGGCACAGTAGGCAGTATGGTATATGACAGCTGGTATATCAGGATGAGTTGGATTCCCTCTATCGACACCATGGCATAACAACAACCTGTGAAGGGGAGATTCCTGCCAGACACAGGTGCAGTTTGACTAAGCGCACACACTTGCAGGTACTTACTGCTACACCTCTCACCACATAAATGGACAGTGGTGACTTTCCAGAATTGCATTGTAACTGAGGGCAAGAGGAGAAGTTCAGTCGATACCAGCATGTAGTGAGAGCCAGCGGAGTATTGTTTATTGCTAACCCTCAAACAAAACGGTGATCAAGCCGGATCTGATTATTGGCCCAGGGGCAGATAGGAACTGTATAGCCAGTGTCCTACACTGACTGGGGTTAGGTTTATTTTCTGTTTTACAGCCTTTCTCAAGGCTTCACAACACATACATATTCCCTATACACCCGAGAAACCCCGGCTGTGTCAAAATATGATAGATATAGATATCAGCATGATCTATTTGTGAATTACTGTAATATCAACAGGCCACTACTTAATTTTTTCATAAATATTTTTGTCATAAACCTCAGACAAAACATACATGAATCAAACTTACTTTGATAAGTAAATGAGAATTGAAAGTACAGGAAGATACTTTTCCTGCTTGTGACAGTATTTTTTAATAAGTATCAGTGATAGTTTGTAGGGTAGTCAAAGTAGTGGTAATATTTATGTTAGTATAGTGTGCATCAGTGAAAGTAAGTAGCTTAGTAGCAGTAGTATAATAGTATACTATTTTGTATTCTGTTGAAATTATGTAAATCTTAAATGTACATTTCCAAGATGTGCTTTTGTTTAAGTAAGTTAATAATGAAGCACATTTCAGAAAGTTTTACTCTTTCTGTGGAATCTAAAAACAATAATCTGATATCTTTGAATGCTTCACTATATGAGCTTTGCTTCAAAAATAACATACAAAAAATTACATCACAAATAATCAGGGTTTCCCACAGAAATTTGCATCTCATGGCGGTCTGTTTCCGATTAGCTGATGGATTTTTGAGCAGGGGGTGGACCGTCGTGAACGAGAGTGACAAGCGGACCATGTGCAAGTACACTTGTGTTCGAAAAAATCTTTTTTTTTTTTTTTTTTAATGTTCACACATTTTTTGGGCCAGGCCGAAACAATTTTTCGCCAGATGACCTGCATGGCCTAAATATAGCTGCGGGAAACCCTGCTGATTGTTTGTTCTTCTATTCAGCACTACCTCAAGTTAATGATTCAATATATTAGTTGCAGTGCTTTCATTGAAGTAAATCCAGTCTTTTTTGTTTTTACCTCCAACAACTGAAGAGGTTAACAAAAGAGAAGTATGTATCTTTTTGTATGCTATTACAACACACAAAGATGCTTTAAACTATGATTTTAATTTAAGGAAAGATCAATTCAGAATTTTTCGGTGTAAGAGGTGGTTGTTCAAAGTATAAATATATCCTTTATTTATTTTTAAGATTCAGCGAAAAGTAAAGGTTAATTTAACACAATAGGGCTGTGCGATATGATGATATATATCGTCTGACGATAGAGAAACATCTATCGTTTCATATTATGCTCTATCGTTTATATCGTGGTGTCGCAAATCCCACTCTTTACGGCAATATTTTTCGTCATTAGGACGCTTTGCTAGCTCCCCGGTTCTTCCACACATGTCAGATGCGGCAAGAAATGTGCATCAGAAACACAAACAGACATGGAGGAGAGTGAACTGACACGGAATAACCAAAATAGATAAAAGAAACTTTAATGTGCAAGCGCACATTGGACTAGAAGGGACTTTTTGAAGGGTTGCCCTTGATTATTTATATATATATATACACTCACCTAAAGGATTATTAGGAACACCTGTTCAATTTCTCATTAATGCAATTATCTAACCAACCAATCACATGGCAGTTGCTTCAATGCATTTAGGGGTGTGGTCCTGGTCAAGACAATCTCCTGAACTGGGAAAGAAAGGTGATTTAAGCAATTTTGAGCGTGGCATGGTTGTTGGTGCCAGACGGGCCGGTCTGAGTATTTCACAATCTGCTCAGTTACTGGGATTTTCACTCACAACCATTTCTAGGGTTTACAAAGAATGGTGTGAAAAGGGAAAAACATCCAGTATGTGGCAGTCCTGTGGGCAAAAATGCCTTGTTGATGCTAGAGGTCAGAGGAGAATGGGCCGACTGATTCAAGCTGATAGAAGAGCAACTTTGACTGAAATAACCACTCGTTACAACCGAGGTATGCAGCAAAGCGTTTGTGAAGCCACAACACGTACAACCTTGAGGCGGATGGGCTACAACAGCAGAAGACCCCACCGGGTACCACTCATCTCCACTACAAATAGGAAAAAGAGGCTACAATTTGCACAAGCTCACCAAAATTGGACAGTTGAAGACTGGAAAAATGTTGCCTGGTCTGATGAGTCTCGATTTCTGTTGAGACATTCAGATGGTAGAATCAGAATTTGGCGTAAACAGAATGAGAACATGGATCCATCATGCCTTGTTACCACTGTGCAGGCTGGTGGTGGTGGTGTAATGGTGTGGGGGATGTTTTCTTGGCACACTTTAGGCCCCTTAGTGCCAATTGGGCATCGTTTAAATGCCACGGCCTACTTGAGCATTGTTTCTGACCATGTCCATCCCTTTATGACCACCATGTACCCATCCTCTGATGGCTACTTCCAGCAGGATAATGCACCATGTCACAAAGGTCGAATCATTTCAAATTGGTTTCTTGAACATGACAATGAGTTCACTGTACTAAACTGGCCCCCACAGTCACCAGATCTCAACCCAATAGAGCATCTTTGGGATGTGGTGGAACGGGAGCTTCGTGCCCTGGATGTGCATCCCACAAATCTCCATCAACTGCAAGATGCTATCCTATCAATATGGGCCAACATTTCTAAAGAATGCTTTCAGCACCTTGTTGAATCAATGCCACGTAGAATTAAGGCAGTTCTGAAGGCGAAAGGGGGTCAAACACAGTATTAGTATGGTGTTCCTAATAATCCTTTAGGTGAGTGTATATATATATATATATATATATATATATAAACGGTGTGCTTTTTAAGTATCACTGGAACCAGATTTCCAGACTAATTACAATAAATGAATTCAGAGCACCTACTCTTTTGAAAAACATGGATTTGACCTCCAGAGATCAAACAAAAGCAAAATAGACTTTCTCCTTTTAAATCTGAAATAATTTAAAAAACACTATCTTCCCTCTAAAATTATGAGAGTTTTAGAGAACAGGACGTGACATGTTTGATTTCAGGTCAGAATTATTCTGAACACGCTTTTACATCTGCCTGTCAAGTTCTTTTTTATTCTCACTTTACACCAGCTCTTTTTTTAAGCTACCTCGGAGAATGTTTTCCAAACGAGTCCTAGAATGACCTCTGTGAATTTGCACCCTGAATCTGTTATTGTGGGTATTGGACTAAGTGTCTTGACATGGTAAAATAATAAATATTTCTGAACCGTGTCATCTTCTACAATTAGGAAACAACATATACTACATTGAAACAGGATGGTCTATGTTTTAGTAAAGCTTTCTTTTTTCTCTCCTTGCTTTTTATAATGAATCCAATTTCATGCATGAAATCCTGAAGTATGAATTAATTAATGTATGTTTCTGCTTTTCTTTTCCATTATAAGGGGAGATCATCATGCAACAAGTTAACAAGTGTAGAACATATAGCATTAGTAACAACTGAATTATGCTAAAATAAAGATATAAACATGTTTGATTTCAAAAGGTGTTAGACCGCTGTACCAGTAAATGTATCAAAATAGATTTTATACATCATTTTTATTTTCAACCTTGAAAAGGAAAATTAAACATGTCAGAAGACTTGTTCTTTCATCCTGCAGAGAAGGACATTTTCTTGAGAAATGGCATCTCCAGGAGTCAGTGTTTTAAACTTTGGAGAGAAAATAGCAGAAAAGTCGGATCTGTTCTAGTGTCCGCTGTAAGCAAAGCCACTTTTGCCGTTACTCATAAGCCCATGAAAGGCCCAGTAAATTATTCTGTCCTTGATGCAGGAAGAGAGATTTCTTTTCCAGTTGCTCCTGCAGATCTCAGTGCACTTGGAAGAAGTGCTAAATCATAATATGTATGTAACGCAAGCTTGCGCAATGCAGGCACTGCTAGTATTAATTGGACATAAATCTTGTTTACATACCTACTTTTGGCATTTGGTTTTATTATGGCTCTGAAGAGAATAACAGCCCATGTAGCAATATGGAGGCCACTTCTGGTTTCTTCTACAAACACTTGACTTCTACATGTTCTTTAAAATATTCCACAATAAATGCTTTATAAACATAAATTATTGTAGATATTACCCTCTGTGTATTTCACAGTGTACAGCAACCCTGAAATTTCACCTCATTAAGACTTAACAGATTTCATGTTTGAAATCCAATTGAATGTGAAGCTGTCTACAGGTGTTCAATAGACACCAAGTTGCTCTCTTAGATTTACTTGGAATATTTTAAGTTAATTTGGGAATTAACTGGTTTTCCCCCAGTTGTGAAGGCTTCTATCAGTAATGTTTTCGACATGACAAAAATAAATAGGTAAATCTGGAGGTCACACATTCACCAAAGTAGTTCTCTTTAGAGAGCAGAGGCAACGATCAGAATTGTTCTGTTAAAACCATTGTTTTATTGTAATGAAGCTGAAGACTTAATGGGTATAGAACATATGCTAGACAAAACATCCCATCTGCTTTATTATACCAGTAATTGCTTTTTTTGAAGTGACAGTGCCCTGTTGCATAATTCATTAATAGGATTTACTATAATCAAGAATCACAGTGACTAGCATGCTGTCAAGAAGACATAATGCTGAAAACAACTTGCTCATTAGTATTCCTTTACTCTCTCTAGCTTTTTTTATTAAAATATTTTTTTTTATATCAATAATGTTTCATGCTGTGAGGTGACATTTAGGCCCCTGACCATAGTTATTCTTTTTTTTTCTTCTTCTTCTTCAGTGTAACAGTACAAATAATTGTAATACTAGGGGAGAGTTGTGAAGATTATTGTATCTTTTGAAAAGCAACCTCACACATTAGAAAGTGTTTAACATTGAATCAGTTATGAAAATCTGTGCTAAAAAACAAACCAAAATATAATCAGACACTCTTAGCATGATCCCATAATCAATAGAATGACTATCTCTAATCACTCACGGGCTCAATGTAGGATGTGATTTCAGACTGATGAGCAATTCTGTTACAATTGAATTGTATGATTGTGGAATTAAAATGCATCAAGGAAAAGGTGGTATATGTGAGAGAGAGAGTTTGTGCTTTGTGTCAAAAAGGTTTGAAAATAAGAGATCTGTGATGCTTATTGAAGACTGTATTCGTGTGATTGGTAGTTGTGGGATCAACAAGAGGTGGCTGAATGAGATTCTGGGATTGATTAGCTAAGAGCAGCCAACCGAGCACAATGGATCAAATATCCAATTCTCATTGGTATGTTATGTTCTTACATGCCCTTCTGAACACACAGAATTCTGAAATCTGAATTTTCTAGATATCGCTCAAAACCATACATGTCATTTTCCATTGCATTACACCAAATCTTAAAAGGCAAAAACCAAACAAACAAAATATGATTGGAGAGCAGAGTGCTTTAGTACCAGGGATAGCAGGGACAAGGGTAAAGCCACTGGGTGTAATTTCTTTCACTTTCCACCAGCGTCTATTTTCCAGGTCCTCTGCTGCCTGTAATTTGCATTGTTATTGTGTGCACTTTATTCTATGAATGTCAATAGGAGTCTGTGACAGCTTCACTTTATTTTTCCCTCTCTCGCTCTCTCTTCTTAGATGGTGATGGGTTTCAGGACCACCTGCTGCCTGTCTGTATGGATAATCACTGTCAGAAAAGTGCCATATACCTCAGCAAACCAGGGAAGGAGGAGGTACTGTATGCAAAAGTGTTTCTTTTAATAAGGGCATGACAGGAAACAATTTGTCACAAATGGCATGCCAGGATGGGAATTTATTATTGTCATCTTGTGAGAGCTTATATTTTATAAAACTGCACCTGTTGCAACTGTTCTTATGCATAAATGTTGCTGCTGATAAGTAGGCGTTTTATTTGATGAAGTGCCTTGTCAGTGTAAGTGATTGTTTGTTTGTCTTGTTTGGGGGGGTGCAGTGCAATTAAGAGGTTTAAGTGTTTCCTCTCTACTACCATGAAGCCAGACTGACATTTGTCATTATAGTTGCCCATTCTACATGTGCATTGAAACCTAAGTTCTATCATAGAAAAGCAAGGTTTTAATATTTGACACAGTGATAAGATGCAGACACAACTAGTAAGGGAATATAACTTCACTCATTTGTTTTGCCAACCAACTGAATATAGAAACTCTGGGTCCATGTATATTCAAAAAATAGCCAACGTCATTTCAACAATTATGAAGCTGTCATAACACCAAACACATCTGTGAATGTTAGAACAGTACACCTAGTAGTAACTCATAAAGTAATTCAATTCTGCCTAGTTTTATTTCTGATGCCTTAGACTTGCGTCAGTGTTAATAACGTAAAGACTCTCATCCAGAAAGAGAAATGCTCTCCTTCTGAATGTCAGAACTCATCCCTGCATAGATATAGACTACTTACGGTTACCTTACAGTTAATAAAATACATCTCGTTACTGCAAACTTTCCCTTCCCGTCCGCAGAATACAAAGACTGCAAGCAATGGTAGAGTTTACCTGTGTTTTGACATTACTTGAGACACTGTGCTTGAGTCACAGATTAAATGCCCCTCTCCCTCTCGGGGTTTACATGGTTTTAGTTTATTGCACTCGAGATGAGCTGCTGTTTACCCGACGTCATGCGATTTCATAGCGAAGGAGTGAATTAATGTAAATTAGCTCTACATACAGCTCTCGCTCTGTTTTAGCAGGAACATTGCAGAACAGGTTTACATGCGCGAGAACAATACTCGAGACACTGGCTGTATTCAAAACCACATAATACACATACTACATACGAGAATTTCAACATTACTGAAGTGCAATATAGTCAAATACTTTTAAAGCTAATTGTACAGTGCACTGAGAAGAACTCTGATTTACCCAATCAATCTACAAAGAATCAGGTAATAGCACTACCTTTTAGAAACTTCAGGTACTAGATTCAAAACTTTGAGTAATTTCTTTGAAGAAAAAATAGCCATCTCAATGCACAATTTCATAATATTTATGTCCACAATTGCAAATAATACCATAGGAGCAACTAAAACCATGTATGTTGCTTATGAGCATTATTGGAAATAGGGAATTATCCTTGCCCAAGGACAGTTTCTTTCATTTAATGTATTGCCTTATAATCTGGCCTAAAAAAGTTAAGATAATGCATGGTCCAAATAAGAAAAATGATCACCCATACCCCATAGTGAGAAGGTGCCACAGCTTATTTATTTATGTTGCATTTGTTTATGTAATACATTTACATTATTTGGGTAAACCTTGAATAATTCTCAAAACTTGTCTAAAAGAACTCTCTTAAGGAAACCAATAGCAATCTTAACAGATTCTTGCTCTCATATATTTTTCTGAATTTTGTCAGCATTGAAAGCAGTCTTGTTAGGCTGAAATACAGACATGTTAATGGGCCTATTAGACACAAGTCTGCCCATGGGGAAATTCCTCATATAGCAATGTCATGGGGTTTTATTGCTGTAATAGGTCTGCAGGCAGGTCCATGCATAATTCTTTGTTGAACCATAGAGTTTGTGAGATACTGTATGATATTGTGTGAGAATGCTTGAGTGGGCTCTTTATGATGCACATGGGACTTCTGAAGAACACACTATACTGCATTACATTACAACCCTGATCCATCATTTGGTAATTTAATTTAATTTAAATGTACTGTTTTAGAAGTTATTTGTCATTTACTTGCACTGCTTTATATAAGTTTTTGCCACAATTCTGTGGTAGATCCATGATCCACGATAAATGTGACATAATGACTCATTGGAACGCCACAACTTTTTCACATAAATCCAAACTGTGTGAATAACATATTGAATGGCCAACAACAGGTAGAAATAGACTCCTCAGGCTGGCGTTATCTCGGACAATTTATTTCAGATAAGGATATCTGAAGAACATGAGCGATTAATGTGGTTGTTGAATGTTTGAATTGGCTATTATCATCTCAGCAGCTGATGTCACAAAGGATCCTTCACAGTAGGACCACTTCTTTATTCAGGGAACTCTATGAAGCAAGTATTCAATTCAGACCATTAATTTGCATTTTAAACATTTCATATTAATTGCTTATTTTAGGTGAGAAAATGAAATGGGGAGGGCTAGAGCTTCTTCCTATGAGTTGCAGCAGTCTATATGCTTTTGAAGGTTGAGACTAGTTTATCACCGTAATAGGAACATATTTTTCCACTTTTACAGTGTCATTCTCATGTCAGCTGCACGACCTGCTGCTTTTAATGAGGCTTTCGCATTATCTGCACTCTTGAGTTTTGGGGCACCTGCAGAGTATAAGATTGCCATGTTTGTGCTGAGTGAGCTGACAGCACCTGAATTCATTATTTTCTGGGACTCAGGGTTTCTGGGATTCAGCTGAATTTCAGCCAGGCGGCCAAAGGTGAAATGCAAATACTTTATACTATACTTTTGGAGCTCTACTATAATGCTTATAATCCACTATTTCTGTCTGATTTATGAAAACAACTGTGGCCAAGTTTCGCTGGGCTTTATTTCAATCCAGGAATACATCAAGTCTTTTGCCGAGTTTTATTTGTTCGGCAGGCTTTCTCTTGTCAGTTCAGCAGAGTGTGCCATTTGCTTTCACTGATAAATGAATAGGTCTTATTGAACTGAGCAGGTATACTGTCACTCACCTCAGTCACATTATAGAACCAGCAAATGGATAGCACAGGCTGCCTTTAACAAGTCTGGAGTTTGAGGAAATGAAGCCAAGTAGCCTCAGCCTCAGTCTCACTCTCACTAGACATTGATTGCACTGCAAGCCCTTTGATGAACTTTCTCTTTGGAACCATAATACTAATTAATTGATTGATAGATTAATTAATTAATTGGCCATTTGAAGCTGAACATAAAAACTCTGTTGTCTGTGCAAAGACAGCTGGAGCCTTAAACTCAAGTTTAAATTGCTAAGAAACCAAATAAGAGCCGTTGTTTCTAAAATATGTTCTAAAGAGAATCTAAAGTTAGGCATGTCAATTATTTGGAATTTCATGGTATTTAATTCTCTTCTTGAGGTCCCCTTGCAAGTACCTCCAGTGGGAAGTTGTACACTTTCTTTATTTAGGTAATAATTTCTTATATAGTTGCACCAGTGCTTTATAAAAACAATAAAATGAATGAACACAGCAGAGGCTGTGTTAAATACATCTCATAGGACTCATAGTTTAGTAAATTCAAATCATAATCTAGCATACGATCACTTCACTTTCAAACCAAAATAATCTTGTTATTTTCAGGCATGTTGCTACAATCTCAGGTTTTCAGAAGAATCCTAACTCTTACATCCTAAAACTGTGACACTTATGTATGTTTTTAATTTTTTTAATTTGATATAAGGAAGAGAACAACTACCACAACAATGGCGATAAGCATAATGGAAATTAGGGATACAAAATTATGAAATATTATGATGAGTTTGTGTGCAAATTTTTGAAGTTTGTAGAGAATGAAAATAAAGATTAGGCTAATTATATATTTTCAGTTAGATTTAGATTATTTAAAAGACATTAAAGCCAGTAATACATATATAGTTGTTTTTTGTATTATTTATCTGTGTATTCATAACAGCACATCCTTATGTGTACAGACACAAATGTATTGATATAATGGCTTCTTTGTGGCATTGCATTTTTATGTGTTGAAAATGTAATTTCTTGGATTAATGAAGCGTGTTTCGTATCTCATGGAATCAATACCATTTGGATCTGCTTATAATATAACTTTTTTTTTTCGGTTTAATCAACAGTGGAATGGAAAAACGTATAAAATTAAATACATTTCTTAGAAAGTAAGTAATGGCTAGAAGTTTTTAATGATAATTATATGTATTTTTATAACTACTACGGAGTTTCAGCAGATTTGCTAAGCAATGTGCAATCTGCATGCCTGTTTTAGAAGTGTATAGATACACATCTTGATATTTAGAACTGTCCTTTAAAGTCTTTTAAAATATGCAGGTATCGCTCATGATTTAAAAAAAATACCGGTCTTCATCTCTTTATTTCCCAAACGTGGCCTTTTATTGCTCACCTTATTTTGACTTCTGAACAGAAATGCCTGCCCAGTTTCTTTTATTTGTTAGACATTGCATTAAAATGCATTAAAAACAAATGTTGGTTTCCCAGCAATGCTTCTTTTCTTGACACTGGAAAAGGACAAGACCATGTAAACCAACTTTAAACCATCAGATTCCAGACCAATACTTAAAAATGTTTTGACAAAATGAAATAATGTGTTCTGTCTGTTGCCATGAAAGAAACATCATGCTTACTTCCCTTGGCAATCGGAAGATGTCCAGCAGTGCCATCAGCTCAGAATTGGCAGAAAACAATGGGACCCTGGTACACCCATCTACTGTCCAGAGAACTCGGTACACGAATGAGTGTCTGCAGGCAACAGTGAAGCATGGTGGAGGTTCCTTGCAAGTTTGGGGCTGCATTTCTGCAAATGGAGTTGGGGATTTGGTCAGAATTAATGGTCTCCTCAATGCTGAGAAATACAGGCAGATACTTATCCATCATGCAATACCTTCAGGGATGCATCTGATTGGCCCCAAATTTATTCTGCAGCATGACAACAACCCCAAACATACAGTGAAAGTCATTAAGAACTATCTTCAGTGTAAAGAAGAACAAGGAGTCCTGAAAGTGATGGTATGGCCCCCACAGTGAACCTAGAAGAATTTATGCGGTTTTGAAGGCAAAGGGTGGTCACACTAAATATGGATTTGATGTAAATTTTTCTACTGTTCACTCACTTCGCATTTTGTTAATTGATAAATAGAATCTATTAACATGTCTATTTTTGAAAGCATTCTTACTTTACAGCATTTTTTCAAACATGCGTAACATTAACAAGTCTTCGGTCTTATTTTTGTAATATGTACTTGTTGCTCTTTCCTTTTGCCACAATTTAATAAAGTGAAAAAGATCAAATGTGCTGATGTTTTTATGCTTTTATTAGTAGACTGCTGCTTACTTTGTTTTCCCTCAGTAATGTGTATGAATTGCCTCTTCTCATTATACATTCACAGAGCTTAATGGTCTACAAATATTAAAGCATCAGTGTGCACATCAAGGAAAGTATGTGTTATGATTTATACAGTAGATAAAATGCCATTGCTTTACTGCAGTGACATTATGCTGTTCATGCTTTTTTTATGTAAATCAAATGGAGTCTTTCAGGGATATTTATTTATTTATTTGTTCATTTTCAAGTAAACAATCAATAGGTTTTTAAGCTGTGCTTGTTTATTTCACAGTGCTTCATTATATTTAATGATATTAATCACTGTTTTGTTTTTTGTTGCTGACCTATTTCAAATTACATGTGTTATAGTAGGGGTATTGTGTAGCATGTGTGGCATCTATCTGTTACCTATTGATTGAGTAGATTATCGTTCAGTCTCGGCATTACAGAATTGTAGGGAATGTGTTTTTCAATAATGAATATGTTTCTGTGATCACACTGTTCTTCAATTAAGGCTACACATATGACCTGGAGGACAATTAGTTGTAGACAATTTGGCGTAGTGGTTTCTTTTTTTTTTTTTCTGCATTTCTGGACTGAATTCATAGACATATAAAATTAACATATTGGGATGGATGTAGTAATATGCATGGTATTTATGTTGTTGCATATAGAACATCATGCAGCATCATCATCTTTTCAGAGTACCACAAAATAGGGTTGTGTGTTGGCAAATACCTTGTGATATGATATCTATTACAATACACATGTCGTGATTCAATACATCACGATTCATCACAATATTTAATTGTGATACTTACTGAAGTGGTATTGAAAACCTCAAATAATATTAGGCTACTTCAAAGGACAAACTTGAGTTAATTCCCAATAACACCCCCTAAAAAATATATAACTAGATAACTAACTGCAAGCATCCTATTATCGACACTTTATTCTCAGAAGCAGTAGGACATGTTGACAGCACTTCATTAAAAATAAATGAGAACTTAAGATAATTCTGTAAGCATAAGTTAATATAATCCTTTGTATGACTTTCCGATTGCCTGTTCTGGATTTTGCCCATAGGGTCTGTTATTTTTAAAGGAAAAAAATAAATAGACCTGTATTTGAAAAACAATCAATTCAATGTATACCGGTGACTTGTTATCAGTGATCATAAATACACCGATCAGCCATAACATTATGACCACCTGCCTAATATTGTGTAAGTCCCCCTTTTGCCGCCAAAACAGCCCTGACCCGTTGAGGCATGGACTCCACTAGACCTCTGAAGGTGTGCTGTGGTATCTGGCACCAAGACGTTAGCAGCAGATCCTTTAAGTCCTGTAAGTTGCGAGGTGGGGCCTCCATGGATCGTACTTGTTCGTCCAGCACATCCCACAGATGCTCGATAGGATTGAGATCTGCGGAATTTGGAGGCCAAGTCAACACCTTGAACTCGTGATTCATCAGACCAGGCCACCTTCTTCCATTGCTCCGTGGTCCAGTTCTGATTCTCACGTGCCCATTGTAGGCGCTTTCAGCAGTGGACAGGGGTCAGCATGGGCACCCTGACTGGTCTGCGGCTACGCAGCCCCATACGCAACAAACTGTGATGCACTGTGTGTTCTGATACCTTTCTATCAGAACCAGCATTCACTTTTTCAGCAAATTGAGCTACACTAGCTCGTCTGTTGGATCGGAGCACACGGGCCAGCCTTCGCTCCCCACGTGCATCAATGAGCCTTGGCCGCCCATGACCCTGTCGCTGGTTCACTGCTTTTCCTTCCTTGGACCACTTTTGATAGGTACTGACCACTGCAGACCGGGAACACCCGACAAGAGCTGCAGTTTTGGAGATGCTCTGACCCAGTGGTCTAGCCATCACAATTTAGCCCTTGTCAAAGTCGCTCAGAGCCTTACGCTTGCCCATTTTTCCTGCTTCTAACACATCAACTTTGAGGACAAAATGTTCACTTGCTGCCTAATATATCCCACCCACTTCACCTGTCAGTGGTCATAATGTTATGGCTGATCGGTGTATATAGCCTAATACATAACATATCATGTATTATTTGTGATAAACCCTTACATCTACATTTTTAATACATTTCATGCAAAAGAATCAGATGTCACTGAATGAATGTGTTGTTGAAGACATCAGTCAAGATTTATTTTCAACGAGAAGGGCTTTTGCCCCGACAAAGTGAGACTCGGTACAGAAACTAAGACACGTTAGGAAAAGTCTGAAGAGACCCGGCAGCATGGAAACTTCACTCCAAAGTTTAGTTTTTCACACATTCTGATAAAGAGGCATTAGGCAGCCAATGACACACAGACTCTTCAAACTGGAAGCGTACCAGATCCACAACTTGCACAAAGCCTGTCTGTTTACAGCCTCTCTCTGCCTTCATATAGAGTGTGCCATTCCTTTCTCAGTTGTGCTCTTAGTCGATTGGGTATAGGAACTGAGTGTGGTTTCAAGCTGCACTATCAAAGCTCTGTCTACCCTCATACTGAGCCACAGTACTGGGGACATCCTTATTTAGGATTTGTAACATAGCCCCACTGTGCATCAATATTTATGGTTACATAATTTGGCCTGCATTAATATTCTAACTGCATTTACTTAAAAATGCACTTCTACCCCCACGCATACAAATATTTAAATGTTACATTTCCATGCATACACAATTTTATTTACAGTTTTTAATTGAGATGTACATTGTAAGCCATATTGAAGCTCCCATAGCAAATTGCTTACAAAATGCTCCCTCCTTCTCCTCCAAAAATAGTCTACAAGGCCCTGTGCCAGAAATGAGGATCAGAATGTCTTGCTTATCTTTCAAGATGAGAACTGCTTGTCTTTATCTATAGTATTTCCATAGCCAATCTTGAGGATTCATCTTTTGTAATCTTTAATTGGGTTGAGATTGAGGCCTTGATTTTTGAGTAATGTGTTCAAAGCCACTGCAGACACTCTCTGTCAGATCATAGCATCCATCCATGCAGTCAGCCATTTCTCTACATTTATCTTCATTTAAGGCCTGGCAAGGATTTATTTGCATTAGAAGGCAAAGCAAAGAACATCAGGTTTAATTATCCTTACATTATATCAACCAGTGATGAGCTCTGGGTTCAAATATCACTGTTGAGCAAATGTCAATATAAAATTGGAAGCATAGCTTGGCATTTAGATCCATCTAAAGTCTAAAGGTGTATGGCTTTTGATTTATGGGGAGTCATCTTTGGTTCTATAAATCAATTAATTATTAAAACATCATCTGAGTTTCTTGTTACTTGTTTTTGTTTTTCAATGGAAATAAAACATGGTTCAACCCAAACCGTGCACATCAGTCTTAAAATAAACAGCCCAAACACTGACTTGCAGCGGTCTAACTCACCAGGCAGAGCACAGAATAGAGGCTGTGGCACTCTATCATTGTCATAACATCTTATAAAAGCAGAGTTCTGAGTATTTTTCCAGCTGTGTATCTCGGGTTTTGAATTTTCGTCCTCAGGCATCTCAGAGGTACACAGCGGAATTCCAAATCAAGCAAAAGTCATTTCTGTTTTTCTCGGCCACTGCTAGTATAAGCAACTAAAAGCCCCCCTTCAAAAATTCTCTTTTTCACAGTTTGCTGCGACATTCACACTAGCTTCAGGGCATGGCAGTGCACAGGGAAGTGCGCAAAACAGAGTTAAAACCACAGGAAAGCCAATTGCATTAACAAAAAGGAGTACCATTTTAGAGTTCACATAAGTGCTTATTTATTTATTTATGTATGTATGTATGTATGTATGTATGTATGTATGTATTTATTCGGCTTCCAAAAATGGTGCCCAACCTTGATGAGCTTTGTTAACGTAAAGATCTTTGCACATTCCACTTATGTGATCTATAGAAAAGAGCATTAATCACTTTCTACATTAATTAAAAATAAAAGGTAGCAACATGGTTATGAAGTCCATGTGTGTGGTCTGGTTTTGCACCATTGGTAAGATATTTTTAAGCATTCACCAATGATATTTATTCTGACTTCAAAGTTTTGCTTTTCCCTGGCTTGAAACCATCTAGTTTCCATGTGTGGTTTGGGAGCACTTAGACTGCAAGCTTCACCCAGAGAGTCTTGATTTGGTTTGAGATGAACACATGCTCTCCACCCCTCAGAGCTCTTAGCATCTGAAATATTTATTTTTGAAAGCTGCATTCCATCATACCTGTACATCTCCTGGGATGAAGTGCGGACTTTATCACTGATCAGCCTGTGCCAGTGCATGCAGACATTTCCTGGCATGCCTGCTTAAATCAAGAATGATGCCTTTTTATTCAGATTTAGAAGAACAATTTGCTTAGTGCTGAAGAGTGTTGTATGTGTGGGTGTGTGAGAGATCTAGGGTTCAATTATCATTAACTTTAATCATCGGCAGTAGTACTCTGAGAAAGAAAAAGGATGAAGCGACCATCATGTGGAGCTTGTATTTTAGTTGACTTCAGCTTATTTTTTTATTCTCTTGCAGGTTGGCAAAACTATGCATTAAAGGTTAACAAATCCTACATTAAATGTGGGGACTGTCTCATAAAACATTCTTCTAGGTTTTTAAATAAGACCAGATGCTAGTGAGGACTCAAGAGTCCTGGAGATGTATTGTGTTGGCTGCCATCCTGGAATTTCAACAGCTTTGACTCGAACACCTCCACATTTTCTCTTACAAAACACATGGTGCTGCACCCGTACAATCATTTCTCAAGGAGGATCATTTTCAAACACCACAGGACACTGCAGAATTGTGCTGCTGGCATAATGAATAGAAGCTGTGTTCTTTATTTCTTTTCTTTTTTTTTTTTTTTTTTTTTTGAGAAAATTAATTTCAGGGCCTGGAAGAGTAGTCAATATATGCATTTACCTAGTAACAGAAGCACTACAAACATCAGAAATTATTCACATCCTCACAACTTTACAGTACCTCATAGTAGGGCACTATTGCGCATCCCTTGACTTTAGTATATGTACCTAATGTGATTCCTTAATATGAATCCTTCTATACAGATCTAACAAAGTAAAAAATAAATGAAATTAACATTCATGAATGACTTAAACTCTTAACATCTATGTTTCTTTATTCAACAAACGCTAATGTCTTTTGCAGTTAATACAATATGTGCAGCAAAATTACAGGAGAAGGTTGTTCACCTTTCGAGTCCTTTGACAATGTAATAAACATCATTAAATAACCTTTTTATTTCCCTTTTCATTCTTCTTAGACCATTCTTAGCTCTAGGTTTGTAAGCAAGGAAAAATCCCTGCAGAGCATTCTTAGATGGCGAGAAATGAGCCCCCAAACAGAATGTGTCTAAAGAAGAGATTTATTTTTGAAGTAAAATGTTCAGATGAGCTCTTCAGATTCCTGTCAAAAGAATATGTTACGCAGAATATCTTCAGCTGTGGCCCTCAAATGATTTCTCCCTTAGCTCATGCACTATGTTTTATTTATTATTGTTGTTATTAATATTCTACCACAGTCCCTTACATAAAATCAGTTATACAATGCCATAGCTCAGGTTTCCGCATCCCCATTGTTGTGTTCAATTCTCAAGCGGTGGTTATCTTTCAAGTTGGAAGCACTGCCCAAGCGGGAGGGGTTTCTGCGCACTTCTGTAGGAACCCGATCAAAACATCACTCTATCAAAGCTGCCATTGGCCCCTGCGCTCGTCACTCAGAACAGGTCTCTTCCCACTTAATGTTCTATAAAACAGCAGGTCTGGTGGGCTTCCCCCGAGTGAACTCCACCATCGCCGCGCTGGTCTCCTTAACCCCGCTGTCCGCGGAGTCACGTGACTTGGCCCGTCGCATGACGGAGACCCTGCTCCAGAGGGCCTACGAGGCTGGAGCCCACGCGGCTCGCCTGCGTAACACCGAAAGTCTGCTGGCCCTTCACCTGGCCCAGCTGGCTTAGGCCCTGGACCCAGCCACTGCATTACAGGCCCCATCCCCTATCAGAGAGAGAGCGGTGGTGGCTGACCTGCCCAAGGGGCCTCTGTGGCTCCTGTCTGCAGTTGTATTGCTGAGTTCCCCTAGCGGTCGCCTCGGGGCAGGCTCCCTTATCAGCTCGTTGCCTCAACCCTTGTGACATTTTTGTTATACAGTAACCCCTCCCCCTTGGGCAGTGCTTCCGACTTGAAAGAGAACGATGAGTTGTGAATGATCCACTCACAAGAAAGAGTAAACATGTCCCTTCACCAAGGAAAAATATATACGTCTTTCAAATGGAGATGATTTTAAATCAGCCGTGTTGGAATTTTGAATTGTTTGCATGCAAATGAAGGCGACTGTTCCCTTAGAGTCCTTGAATGTGCCCCTTGTTTTTCTGCTGTTACCTAAATAAGACGTTCTGGAAGTTAACTAAAAGATGTGCCTTTTCAGAAAACCTTCTTAAGTGGGATAAGAAGTCTTTGGGATGCCGTTTAATGTCCGGTTTATTTAAAAACTCATCTGATTGCATTGATTTTGTTTTGTATTTTTTCCCACACTCCCATGAAAAATAACTAGTCCTCAGCATTAAGCTGTATTCAGGTCACATCCAAATAACTGCAGTAGCTGAACTATAGTTTGTATTGCACTTATATTTTGTAAGTCGCCCTGAATAAGGGTGTCTGCTAAGAAATAAATAATAATATAGTTATTCTCCCCCATATCCTCAACAGCTCGGACTGCCTTTTTGTGTTTCTGTGTATGTTCACCCTTCAATTTATTTTTTATTTTTCCTAATTTCAGTGGATTCCCATCTTGACAGACTTCCGCAAAAAGGACACCTTGTGGGGTTTCGTTATCCATCAAACATCTTCTGACTTTCCCATTACCCTGCACCTGGGGGACTACAACATGGATGGCTTTCCAGATGCATTGGCAATACTGAAGAACACTTCTGGGAGGTGAGTACACCAACAAATCCCACTTTCTAACAACAGCTGACTAGAAAGGACTTTTATTGTACATCAGAACTTTCTGTGATGTGAGGTATTTTGGAATAATGACTGCAGGAAAGTAAACATTTTACATGAAAAGGCTCTAGATCTGCCTAGTGTTTATACCACTAACACTTTCAGCACTTTTCAGCACCATAACATCTCCTTTAGTCGATTTTAATCGGCAATGTGGCTTAGAGCTGATTCTTATCCTCCACGAGCATACAGTCTTTTTTAACACTTAACATGCAGAGTATGTGAGGGTGAGTAAGTGAGGGATTGTGTCCGCTGGAAGAATTAAGAACTGCTGATGTTAAAGAGGAACATCTAATCAATTATGAACCATCTAAAGTTGGAGACTAGATTTGAGGTCCATACCTCAAAACATACCATCTGTGTCCTCTAATGCGCATTCAAGCACAATACAGTATGTGTTTTTTTACCACCAGATAGACAAATATTTGCTCTTGTGCTGATTGGCATAACTGTCACACTCTTACTAGTGCCCTGAAGTACATCCTCCATTATATTGCCTCACTAAATATCCCGCTTGCTTTTCTCTCTCCATTAATAATCTGTTTCACAAGTACTCTTTTGTTGTTGTTTTACTGGTGTATTTATTCCCGCTGTTGTTATTTTAGACATATGCAATCTCTGTTTATAAACTCAATTAACTGCTTACAGAATATTGTCAGAAGGAGACCTTATTACTCATCAATAAATATTGTTCCCTTGCTCACCCACACTGTTATCCAAAGCTTGTGCAAACATTAAAGCCTGCCTCTTCCACTCAAAATGAAAGAGTGGAGCACTTCAGTCCTCTGGGTGAAAACTGTTATTTCCCTTTCCATTTCACTCTTTCTGTCTTCCTTCCTTTCTAACTGTGCATTGTTATATGGAATACATTGGAATTTAAAAGTGGAACAGTGGGCTGGCTAGCAAAATTAATGTTATGTAAGATCTTCAGATAAACAGTGCTGCTGTGAAAGGTAACAATAGTAAAAAAAAAATAATAATAATAATAATAATTAAAAAAATAAGGCTAATAATGATAACGACAAAAACATGCATT
Organism: Amia ocellicauda; assembly: GCF_036373705.1. Classification (NCBI taxonomy): domain Eukaryota; kingdom Metazoa; phylum Chordata; class Actinopteri; order Amiiformes; family Amiidae; genus Amia; species Amia ocellicauda. The sequence continues at coordinate 20,969,695 of NC_089858.1, read as the reverse complement.
TCAGGAAGAAAGCACAAATTTCCTTATTTTATATGTAGGCTATTGTTGGGTTATTTTGAATGGGTGCTTTGACTCTTCTGTTTTTGTCTCTTCTCTGCCAAGGAAAGTGACAACAGCCTAATTTAAAACGTATAATTAGATTTTATATTTATTAATAGCACATTAGAACCAGCATGGAGGGCTTCAGGCTTGAGTCTTTATGTCAAGGGAGCTCCTGACGGCCAAGTATTTTTTTTCCTGTTTTAAGCTACAGAGAAACAGTGGGGTTTCACTTACATTTGGGTAACAACAAAAGGGTTAATTATAAGCATTTGAGTATTTTAGATCTGTTGCAATATTATAGATGTCTCATGAGAAAAAAATGAAGTTCAGTTTAATGTATTTCATGCAGTATGTCCTTTTGTGTTGAGTTCCCTTTTTATTCCTCATCCTCACATTCATTAACACAATATCTATACAACCCTTCACATTAACTTATTTTTATTTTCTTAATATTCTTTAGTGTGTCCACTGGCACTCATTTATTTAATCTTGGAATTCACAGATGGGAGTTTTTGAGCTCAGAGCTACAGTTTGTCCCATGCTGTGATGTATAGAAGACAAAGGACACCAAAATATACTTAATTAGCACATGAACCGAATTGAATACTGTCGTCTTAAGCACTGTGGTAACTATGTCATTTAGATATATTTTTCCCTGCTAACTAGGTAATCCTGTTTTCAGCATTATATGTATGTTCTCTTCAATGAAAGGTATTGTGCAGTGCAGATGGATACAACAAATAAATTAGTTTCCTTTGTTACTTTAAGTGAACTCTGGATTCTTACTTTGTTCCATACTAGATACTACAACAAAAACTTGTCAGTTTCTGACTCTTGGGGACAGTAATACACAGAAACATGTTCACTTCTGTATGTTTTAGAGAAACCCAATGGCAAGGAAAGCCGGGAGATTAGGGGGTTGGTGATGTTTGTTTGGTGAGAATCAGTGTGACACAGAGTTTTCATCTGAACGAAAATCCCTGTTTGTGCTGTGACAAGGTCTCTTCATGGTATTCGTTATAGCCTATAAACCAGGTTGCAAACAGTTTTTACTTGTCACTTCTCAGTGCGATCTGTTAAGTCTTCTGGACTTGGGCCTCGTTCAAAAGCATACCTTGGATTCTTATGATTTGTATACAAAATGCCATGGCTTTTATTAAAACCAGAAAGAGGTTCCTCAAACTGGGTGGGTAATTGAAAGAATAGTTTATGGTGTAAGTGTTTTCTGCAGGCTTATATGGAAACAGAGGGAAAATAAGAATTAAGCCAGAAAGACCCACATTGTTATTCAGGTCTACAAGCAGGAAGCCAGTTGCTAGTGGAAGTCATCATCTAAGATGGTGTCTGAGATATTCTAGCTAATGCCAAGCTGAAGACAGAGCCATGGCAGTCTGTGGAGGCCTGAAACTAAATTGAACTGCATAGTCCATGACAAGTAGTTAAGAAAACAATGCTAACACAGCACAAAAAAAATGTTGCTTACGCAGACTTTTAAAATGCCATTTCTTCCTTCAAATTCACTTATCAGAGTATGGAAAATAAGTAAAAGCATGTTTTCAAGGCAGTCATGATTAAAATGCCCTGTGAGAGCACAGCAATGCAAAGAGAAATTGTGCACTATAGGGATGAAGTGCCAATAGTACTTTTATTTATAGATTCTTGGTGTTATTAAATATCGCAAATATGGTTACCTTCTCCTTGATCTGAATGGCCATAAACTATCATTATGATAGCAGGTTCAACAGTAGGAGACTCAGTACATAAAAGTGCTTAGTCCTGGCACAGTTCAAAGCATATTTACTGGTGTTTTGTTGTTTTTCTCCAACTTGCTCTAGGATACCTATATCACACAATCTTTTATTTAAGATCCTTGTTTGCTGGGCAATCAAATGCGCTAGTCACTGCTTTCTCTTTCTTGTTGTAGGTTGTGAAACCCGCAAACTGTAGCTGTCAAATTAGATTAACATCCCCTGAGCCCAACAGTATTTGAACCTCACAGTTGAGAGTTCAAAGGACAGAGCATTTTTTTATAACATTTCCTCACATTGGAATAGAACAAAACTGAAATGAAAAACACGCTTTGTGTGAGAGCCATTATGATCAGTTGCCAAGCTCTGCAAACTGCTTTCCAGCCTCCTCCATACTGTTTGAATTGTATAATAAAGTTGCTGCTTTTCATCTGAGTTTCTACGGGGGTGCAGAAACTGAGATAAAGATATAGAAAGCAGCAGGGGATGAGTTGATAAAGCAGCTTTCTAAGCTCATCTGACAGGGCAAGCTGGAAATGCTCAAAATGGTAACGTAACTGAGCCATAGTGAGGAAGGTACGAATGGTGCGGGATGTGTTGGAACAGCACACACACTGATGGATCTACAAGCATCACACGTGAAGCAAAAGATTGTGATTATTCGAAGGCATTACTATGCTAGTTGACCTTATCTTTACCATTAATTTTAGCAGACTAAGGGCCAGATTAAATCAAAACTTTGACCCACCCGCTAATAGAAAACTACAGAACTGTGGCTTCATTTTCAGTAAGATGACACTTTCTTCTAATCAGAAATGTAACCGCTATGATGTACAGGTTTGTAGTTTGCTTTTAGCGGGTGGGTACAGTGAGGGAAAAAGTATTTGATCCCCTGCTGATTTTGTACGTTTTCCCACTGACAAAGAAATTATCAGTCTATAATTTTAATGGTAGGTGTATTTTAACAGTGAGAGACAGAATAACAAAAAAATCCAGAAAAACGCATTTCCAAAAAGTTATAAATTGATTTGCATGTTAATGAGGGAAATAAGTATTTGACCCCTTCGACTTAGTACTTGGTGGCAAAACCCTTGTTGGCAATCACAGAGGTCAGACGTTTCTTGTAGTTGGCCACCAAATTTGCACACATCTCAGGAGGGATTTTGTCCCACTCCTCTTTGCAGATCCTCTCCAAGTCATTAAGGTTTCGAGGCTGACGTTTGGCAACTCGAACCTTCAGCTCCCTCCACAGATTTTCTATGGGATTAAGGTCTGGAGACTGGCTAGGCCACTCCAGGACCTTAATGTGCTTCTTCTTGAGCCACTCCTTTGTTGCCTTGGCTGTGTGTTTTGGGTCATTGTCATGCTGGAATACCCATCCACGACCCATTTTCAATGCCCTGGCTGAGGGAAGGAGGTTCTCACCCAAGATTTGACGGTACATGGCCCCGTCCATCGTCCCTTTGATGCAGTGCAGTTGTCCTGTCCCCTTAGCAGAAAAACACCCCCAAAGCATAATGTCTCCACCTCCATGTTTGACGGTGGGGATGGTGTTCTTGGGGTCATTCCTCCTCCTCCAAACACAGCGAGTTGAGATTTTGGTCTCATCTGAGCACAACACTTTCACCCAGTTCTCCTCTGAATCATTCAGATGTTGCCAAACTTCAGACGGGCCTGTACATGTGCTTTCTTGAGCAGGGGGACCTTGCGGGTGCTGCAGGATATCAGTCCCTCACGGCGTAGTGTGTTACCAATTGTTTTCTTGGTGACTATGGTCCCAGCTGCCTTGAGATCATTAACAAGATCCACCCGTGTAGTTCTGGGCTGATTCCTCACTGTTCTCATGATCATTGAAACTCCACGAGGTGAGATCTTGCATGGAGCCCCAGACCGAGGGAGACTGACAGTTATTTTGTGTTTCTTCCATTTGTGAATAATCGCACCAACTGTTGTCACTTTCTCACCAAGCTGCTTGGCGATGGTCTTGTAGCCCATTCCAGCCTTGTGTAGGTCTACAATCTTGTCCCTGACATCCTTGGACAGCTCTTTGGTCTTGGCCATGGTGGAGAGTTTGGAATCTGATTGATTGATTGCTTCTGTGGACAGGTGTCTTTTATACAAGTAACGAGCTGAGATTAATCTCAGTTCGTTACCTGTATAAAAGACACATGGGAGCCAGAAATCTTGCTGATTGATAGGGGATCCAATACTTATTTCCCTCATTAACATGCAAATCAATTTATAACTTTTTTGAAATGCGTTTTTTGGATTTTTTTATTCTTATTCTGTCTCTCACTGTTAAATCACAAGTAATCTATTTTTTATATGGTTATTTTGATTAATTTTATACACATGCACATGCACACACACACACACACACACACACACACACACATTGTTTTTGCTCTTATCTTCCTGAGGCTTGTATAGTTAGTTAATGCAGATGTGAAGTGTAGCATACTGATTCATTCTGAGTATCTACTTATGGACAGCATAATTGCAACATAAGTGACATATGGTGCTATTCAGCCCACACAACGTATTTTCTACACTGTGGCCTGTAACGTATAGGTCACATGAAGATAGTGCCACTAAACTTATGTTTCAACATGAGCTCCATCTGCACTGTTTCAATATAAACTCACAATTACTAGTTATCTCATAAACATAGGTGTCCCATCTACCTTTAAAATCCCAGAGGTTGCCCTTTAGTACATTTTGGCAATGCATCTCAAGCTGAATTTAACTTAGCTATAAAACTTTAGCTATAAAAACTGCATGGTGTTCCCAACCCAATGTGTTGTTACTGGCTAATATCTAACTGTTTTGTTGTATGTACTTCACAATTAAACTGGTTTGTTTTGGTTAGGTGTGTTTTCAGCTACTTTCAGGATCCCCCCTTTGTTCAGTGATTTATTGATTTATTTAAAGTCAGTGAAGATAATTTGATTTTGCCATTTCGATTAATAATATTGTCATGTGCAATTTGCTTGTTGTGCGGTTGGTTTGACAGTGAAATTAAACATCCTCGAATTAAGTAGTTTGTAATATCAAAATGAACTGCTCATGAATGTATTTTGTTTAGGAAACAATGTTACCCTCTGTCTCTCAGATGCTGCTTTATTTAAATCAAGACTTCCTCTGTTCAAGAAATGGGTCAAGGTAATGTGAATAGATGCAGGCCTAGTGTTTTTTGCCCCTTATTTGTGTATATGTGTTTAAAATTTAAACCGGCTGTCTATTCGTGACATGAGCTGCAGTGTTGACAAGATACATTAAGTCATGTGTTTAACTTCTGTAAATCAAAGTCAGATTCTGTCACAAGAGATATTAACTTGATGGACATAGCACACTTCCAAGACTACAGTAGTCAAAGGACCATTTATTTAGTCTTATTAATTAATGTTATGTATTAGCAGGCTTAGATTTGTGTCAAAATGAATACAGGGCACTGAAGACGCATTGCTATGCAGTGACATTGTGATTTATAGTCCACTGGGTTTAATGGCGTATGCATTTCTAAATGTAGAAGAGTTTAATACAGTTTTAATTGAATGTTATTTATTGATTCATTACATACTATTTTTTTTGTTACTACTTTTTGTTCCAATTCATTAGATTAAAAGGGAACAGTCTGTAGGTTGTTTGCTGGAAACAAAGTTACATTGTAAACAGATGTCTGTAAAAATGATCATATGTTAATAAAAATAGGTGCAAAATTATTTTTTCCCTTAAAAAGCTAACTGTTAATTGAGAGCTGTTATACATTTGTTCAGTCCTGTATTTTAAGACTTGTTTAAAGCTGCTCAGGTAAATATTCCTGCAACTGGCATTCAAGCACTTTCAGTAGGGCATTTTAAGTTAGGACATGTCCTATTACCCCATTACATTAATTATTTATATGTATTTCCTGGTAACACAGTCATCTTAGATTACAGTACAATGTAATCAATGCAAAGAACAGAAACATGCATTTAAATGTAGGCTGATTAAGTAAATAAACATAAAAAGCTATTCCTCACAAATGAAAAGTCATTAGCAAAAACTTTTTTTTGTATTGAAAGGTTTTGGAAATTGTTTTGTATTGTTTTAGTTATTGGAATTAATAAATTAATAAACACATTATGTGTATTTTCAAACCTTCTGTACTGACCCTAATTCCCTGGCTGCATGTGTAACACTGCCCTTTGGAAATGCACACTTTTCTGTTGTGCAGTTGTAGATCACCATCGTTAATGCTCCAGTCCTGGATGGAAAGCAGACTCTCCAGATTTCCATTAGTGGCTGCTAATAGACCTTGTCGTAAAAAGCTGTTCAGCTTCACAGAGAATACACATTTCTCAGAACAGCAGGTGCACATTTGCAGCTTCAGCAGTGACAGCATGTCCCCATGTTTCTCATTCTCTGTCATTTTCAGCAACATGCCAGGCTTGCAGTTCATTATAAAATAATCTAAGTTTTATTGATTTGTATCAGAAATGCCCCTGGCCCTATATAATCTTGATATACTGTGTGTGTATATGTACATTCATTTTTTTGTTTTGTTTTAATATATATATATATATATATATATATATATATATATATATATATAATATAGTATTGTTTATTGTGTTCACAATTTGACAATGTATTCTGCCTACAGGTAGATCCATCAGTTTTATTTATTTATTTTTTACCTTGTGCATGTTTCTTCAGAAATGTAAATACCCCAATGTGATACTTGTAAGGGACTGGAGCCTTTCAGTGTTGAGTGATATGCTGCTGGCATGCCCCTTTGAAACGAGTGGCAAGGAGTGTTATTAGCATGATAAAGAAGACAGTACAGCTTTATGATTGTCCCTTTGGGAGGCTCGCGGAGTCTGAACATGTATAAGACATTATGTTAAAATGCATAGAAAGTAATCTATTTAAACAGTTATAGTCAATTACAGCGACCTGTTGGTCAAGCCTCCCCACCTTCTGCAGTGCAGCTAATTTAACAGTGCACTCAACTGTGATGAGAAAATTGTATAACCACGAAAAGGGTTATCCAATGTACATAAGGTGGATACTTTTATTTTGTTTGGTAGATTGGTGTTATTTTTACATCTGTTGCTACACCCATATTAGTGCCACCCCAGTGTGCAGAGCTGTTATATCTGCTAAGTAGGGCTTTATGTTCAGAGAACCACTTCAGCATTAGCCAGGATAATAAAGGTGCCTTATGATTTAGCAGGCATTGTTTTTCTCCAATACTGGCTGTTTTATTTATAGTTTCTGCTGTCTGGAGATAGCAATCCTTCTCTAATTATTTGAAAGCCCTGTTTTGGGAAACTGTAACTTGGTTATGAATGAAATGGTATACCTAGTTTCATGTTATGCAGAATATGCAATTTTAGGGTTTTAATAAAAAGATAGAAAAAAAGGAAGTTGACTTATTAGTCTGAAAATGTCATAATGTATTATGATTATGATGCTGGTTCTATTTCAGATGATATGTTTATATTCAGCAAAATAGACTGGTTATCAATTCATGGAAAATACAAAAAAAAAGTTATTTTAATTATGTTATGGCTTAATGAAAAAGAGATGAATAATAGAATATATTGTATTATTATGTTCTGGTTTGTTTTTTATAGTATTATTACTACTAGATCCGGAATTACTGCTCTTGAAACAAACAAACAAACAAGAAATGAACCTGTAATTCATTTTAATTAGTCATTTTACTGAACATAGACATTTCTGTCACGTATTGTGATGACCAGTGCGGTCTATAGTGAATAGTGATGGTTCTCGCAAGTTTGCAATACAAATAAGACACTTTCAAAAGCCTATGGGATCTAGCTTCCGAGAGAACTTCAGAATGCTTCAAAAGTCAGAAATTGGAGAGGAATACAATGCATACTGTGATTGGCTATGCTACTTGAAATAGTGTCCAAAACAACCTTTTACTAGATGCCAGTTGTCTGTTAGGTATCCTTGAAATACCATATTGCTAGCTGATGGGAGTGTTTGAAAGTGAAAAAGAAAGAAAAAAAAAAACAAAAAAACATAATTATTTTGTAAGACATATTGACTTGCAGAAAGGAAAAAAAAAATACTAACATAATTAGATTGTGTGTTGTTTGTAGTTGTTTTCCTGGCCATTGTGTGAGTGCAGGTTCTAATGGGACTTGCTGCTGGATGTAGATTGTAGGGCATTACAGTACATGTTCTTTGGGTTTCTTTGTGCAGTCTAATTGCAGTATGAAAAAAAGCTAGATGTTTTTCTATCATTATTAATTAGAACCATAATGCTCCTTTGAATGATAGGTGTGAAAAGTAATAAAAATGGCAATACTTTTGCACCTTCAAGGTGATTGCCTAAAGCTCTTGATAATGAAGGAAAAGCCTCAGACCCAGAAAGTGTAGCCTATTTGAGCACTCAAAGCAGATAAACTGTTTAGCTGTTCGTGTACATGTTAACAAGAGCTCCTTTTACTGTTTTCCTGTGAATGAAGGCTGTGATGTAACAAAGCAGCACCTCAGGAGTTGGCTGTGATGGTTGCAGGGATTTCACTCCACAAATAAAGCACTTTTTGAGCATTCCTATAGCGTTTTCCTTGTGTTACAAGTCAGTAGAAGACAGTCACATTATTTCTGCTCTAATTAAACTTTTCCACTTGCTTCCTGAATGCCCCACATGTATGAAAGCAATATTGTTTTAATTGAGTAAATATCAGTCTCCCTCAGCTGAATTGAGAAACTGGGCCTACCCTATGTGTTAGTGCCTCTGGGTTGTGTTTAACTATACTTCAAAGCATAATTATGATCTTACATATGTGTTCAAAACTGTTTTGCAATACATGTTATCTGCTTTTTTGAGAGAAGGTATCAGCAACTGTGCAGAAATGCATGTTATTTCTTTCGAGTTCTTTAATCCCTTAAAGCCAATTCAATTACCTTTAAATATTTATAAATTTGTTATGCATCTTGCCACAAATTGGAAAGCATCAATTTAGGAAAATATACATGTCCTATAAATCTTATCTGTTTCATATTTATTGGTTTAAATGCAACCTTGTTTTGTCTGTCATCTGTAGATTCAAAAGGTGATGTGATAGGTAGGTTTTGAAAATGGGTTTTGTAAATGGGTCTTGTACAGTGGGGTGCCCCTATCTCCTTTGCTGCTACATGGACATTTTGGTGATGGTGTACTTCCTGTTTCTGTGTGCTTTCGTGGATAGCAAATCCCTAGTTTTTTTTTTTAATTATTATTGAGTTTAGTCTCAATTGAGCAATGGTTTAGTGTTGCTAGGCAATGCATGTCCTTGATAGTTCTGAGCTACAAAAGATCAAGGTTGCTGCTACCATAGTAAGGTTTGCTACATATACACTCAGACACGTGGATGAGAGAATTTAATTTAGTCATTAAGAACTATCACCCCTTCTGTGTAAGAGGCATCATCAAAATGTATCACAATTAAAGCTAAAAATGTGTAGTCCTTTATGTAGTGCTTGTTTCCTAGCTGGCTACCAAAGTGATTCAGGCTGATGAATTTTGTATACCACTTGGGGAAGGTTGTGGAAATCTGACTCGGTTACATGGGGCTATGTTTGTGTTCATATCTAAGATGGTAATCTGCAGTGGCATTGCCCGGTCACCCCTACCCCACTCCCAAGACTTTTAACAACCTCTGCTTTCTAGTTTAGTTTTGCTTTGCTTCCTGACAGATTTATTCTTCTGTTACGAGTATGTCTCCCCGGCATACCAATGAACTGGTGGTGATAAAAAAGGTTTTTAGACTCCCTGCATTAATTGAAGCCTCAAACACAAAGTCATCTGTTGATCATTCACAAAAACAGATTTCAGACCTTTCACCCCCTCCTCAGGAGCAGAAAATTGTGGAAGTAATTATAGTCTGAGAATCAATTATTACTAACCTCATGATGATGTTTCATGTAGCTGACAGTGTTCGGAGGTAGGGAACAGCAAATGGTATGTCATTACCATGAGTTTCTCCCCAACATTTTCAAGAAGCAATTAAAATGCCAGGGCTCCAACTGGCTCCCTGCCTATCTATGATGGACATTAACTTTGCGGACTTTCAGGGCCCAACTCAGAAGAGGCTGTAGGAATGGTGAACGAAAAGTTGAATCCCAGAAATTGCAATCAGCTAAAGGTAAATTGACAGCTCCTGACCAAATTGGCTCTTGTCAGGTGAAGGGTTTTTGGCAAATTGCAGGCCGAGTGAAGTCCTTGATTTGATGAGATGGTAGCTTGGAAAAGCAGGTGCTAATGTGATTTTTAAATCAATACAAGAAACATGTGTACTTCTAACTTCTAAGTGAAAGCCTCTGAAGAACACTCTGTCTCCTTCTATATTTCTAATTTATTATCCAAGAAAAAAAAGTTGGACAGGAAACTGTGGTATAAGAAATGATTTTTAACTGTGTTTTGTGCCGTGCATTTGTGGATTTTGTTTTTCTTGTAGAAATAGATTTGCAGCACTTCTAGAATTTGACATGCCCCTAGGTGGTTAAAGGAGGTGTGCGGTATCACTACAGCAGAATAGATGTCTTACTTACGTTTCCTCACCAAAGAATTGGGTCTCCTTTAGCACTGATATTCTAGGCAGAACTCTGGGGAAATAATTACTACTTCTGAGCTATAAAAAGTAACATGTACTACAAGACACCCCCAATCTACCTGGTCTCTGTGCTTCCAAGGACCAATTCAATCTTTACATTTCTCAACTCAAATTGGCGAGCAGCCCAGGCTGGGTGGCAGTGACACAGGGTGGCCAAAAAAACGCACACCACCGTTGCTACCTGTCAATCTCTTAATTCAGGAAATCAGCAGCTGAGTTCGCGGTCCTTAGTCCATAGAGCTACCCTCAGACATGGCAGTGCTTCACAGTAAGAGTCTTTAACAAACTACTTTTCAATAATTTGCTTTAGAACAGAATATCAGCAACTGCTGGCATTTAGGCTAAATAATAAACTATGTATTCTTGCATAGTTTTTAGGGAATTTTGCCCCTGTATTGCCACTTTGTTTAAAAACAAAACTTCACTAAGACAATTTTTAACAATTTAGTTTTGTTTTCAGTTTCTTATTCAATTTATTCTTTCTCCTCTGTGTTCCACCTCCAGGTTGATTGATTACCACTGCACAGCCTAAAATATCCTGTAAGCATAATTACATCCCCACAGATCAGTAAGATCAGGAGCCTGTTTTGAAGGTGTACTCAGTGTAACTCTAAAATGAACCCTGCTGAAACATGAACATTTGATGTCAGTTCCTCAGCTGGATGAAGTAAAAACACACTTAAATACACATTTATGAATGTGTTTAATGACTTTGTGTTCACTCCAGGGTAAAGGTTTGCTAAAAGATCCATTATTATATTACACAAGCAGCTCTCTTAACACCTAAGATTTGTAATGATTTAGCAGATCTGTGTCCCTTATTTTTTCATGTACTCTTAATACAGCAAAGGAAAAGGCACATGATAAATAAATATATGTTGCTCAGTAGACCCATCTGTAGAGTCACAATCTTATGCTATATACACGGTAGCCCTTCAGCTTTATTTTGTGCAATAAAAAAGCAGCAGAGCAATTGAACAGAATCTCCCATTTTCTTTTAATTCTGTGCTCATTTACTACATTTGTGTTTCCGAAGCCTGAGCCGCTATCAGTAGAAGGTAAATGGTATTAATTAAAGTTAAGAGAAACAAGAGGCAAGAATAAAAGAAAATCCCTCTGTAAAACCTATTAAAGAATGTGATGTTTTAAAGAAATACCGTATTCACACACAGAACACTGTCGTAAAAGCTTGTAGGTGTTTTATTAGTTTCCTTTTAATATACCCTTTCCATCCTTCACTGACTTGAGATGTAATCGTGACCTTGTGAATTCTGTCCTTCAAATATCTTTGGAAAAGAAAGAACAGAAATGTACTTTTGATGAAAGTGAAGTCCATGGTGTAGGTACAGCTGACGGGTCATGAATAACAATGGGCTGCTATAATGCCTTTCTTGTAAATTTATAAAACATCAAAGACCCTTTCCTTACACTTTTATTTTTACACATTCTGAACTCGCAAACAGTAAATAGGCTAGTATCTGTGATGTAACGTGTGATGTAAGGTCCTTTTGCACACTGCAAGATATAACCAGTAAATTAATAATGGTTGTAGTCAAAAGAAATTAGGGGCAGATCTGCTAATTAAAATTACTAGTAAATGTTAGAATGCTATTTTGGTGTTGCACATATAAGTGTTGTCTTTGACAAACTATTGCATCCTTACTGCAATTTTTATTTTATTTTGTTGGCCTATTTTTTTTTTCTCTATTGTATTTAAGTTATGTGCCACAAACCATACTGTGCATTAGATTTTGTATTTCCTTCAATTAACTAACATGTCATACATTTCAAATAATAATATTTGTATTTATTTCTTAGGAGTCGCCTTATTCAGGGTGACTTACAGTTTACTCAAGAAACATTTTATGGTATTACAAAAGTGCAGTAGTACAATCAGTACAAAATACACAATAATAAGCATTCATCCTAGTACTTTACAGGGTAAAGTGAGAGAACACCAGATGTTCAGCTGTGTTCTGGATGAGCTGATGCAGGCAGGCTGCCATAATTGGCAATAATAATAATAATAATAATAACAACCTAATATGACTACATATACTGTTCAGTATAAAGTTTAGTGCTGGGCCATTGGAATGAAGTTGTGAAGCCATTTGGTTTGTCATTGTTATGTAAAAACATTATTTTATCTCCAAAAATATTTCTAGTATTCATGAAAAATCCTCAGTCTACTTGGCAGCCATCCAAGTAGCCGTCTCTCAGCAAGGTGACAGTGGATTAAAAGGAATAAAAGGTGATATCAGTCTCTATAGTGAGCAAGTTATATCTTACAATATATAAATATATATAATGTTCACAGAATCCAGTGCAATTGTTTCCACTTTCTTTGAATTCCAGCTCAAAGTAGGCTTATATTTTTATTTCCTAAATTTGAAGACTGCTGCAACTGGGATAGTTGACAAACATAAATAACCTATGGTATGACTGAACCTTAGGTTATTTATTTTTGTCAGCTTGAGACAGATTTCCAATGTGTTGCCATATCCTGTTGGATAAAAAGTTACCATGAAAAATAAGGTAATAAAGCAAAGAAATAGTGATTCTAGTTATAACAGTCAAACAGTCAGGGCTTTTTTTTTTTCTTTCTCCACAGATCTATCCTCAAAATATTAAACCTGTCAATTTTTTTTCTTTATGATTCACTGTAGTCTTTTGCTGTTTCAGGTATATTGCAGGTACATTAAAGCACTTTTTTCCTTTTTTTTTCCTCCTGGTTATAGTCACCTTTTCTTTTTTCTGTCGTTCCATATCGTTCCATCTCCAGTTTCCTTTCTTTGCTTGTCAGGATTCTTGAAAGTTGCCTGGAGTGCCTACATACTCCCCATAAACACAATGTCTCTGTGCTGAGCACTGATGGACAGGTAGCTGCATAGCCAGTGGTCAAAACCTGCTTGCATTTTGTATTCTGTGAATGATATACACTACAAGAAGAGAGAAAGGAACAATATATATATATATATATATATATATATGTATATATATATATATATATATATATGTATATGTATATATATATATATATATATATATATATATGTATATGTATATATATGTATATGTATATATATGTGTATATATATATATATATATATATATATATGTATATATGTATGTATATATATATATATATATATATATATATATATATGTATGTATATATATATGTATATATATGTGTATATATATGTATATATATATATATGTATGTATGTATGTATATATATATAATGTATGTATGTATGTATGTATGTTTGGCACCCTTATGCTATTCCATCCTCAGAATTGCAAGAATGTGGTTCGTTTTCACATGCTACAACTAAGGCAAAAGCTAAACTTTTTACAAAAGTGAATGGTAAAGTCAGTACGTCTAAAAAGATTGAAGCATGAAGCAAATGAGTCAAGTGTCAAGAAAAATGTTGGAAGTGTACTGCTCTAATTCCTTTGGGTATGATCTACTCCTATAAACTGTCTAGTTGCCCTCAAAACGTGTCTGTTAAGATAACATTTCTCAATCTTATTTATTTCTTTTTTTCTCAGCAATCAGCAAGCCTTTCTCTTGGAGAATGTGCCGTGCAACAATGTCAGCTGTAAAGGAGTTGGGCGAATGTTCAGGGTCTACTGGGACCTCTCAGACCTGAATCATATAACAGGTGCCGTCTTGGCAACCTTCTTTGACATTTATGAAGATGTGAGTGCCTCTCTATTAATTTCCCCTTGTATGTTAATTATTTTTTGTCTCTTCTCATTTGAGGCCTGACAAATAATCTTTTCTCCCTGTCTAACCAGGGAATAGTGAGGAAATAATAAAAGGCTTTGGTTTAATTAGGGAAACCCATTTATGACTCCAGGCCTAAGCCTTGCAATTAAGCAATTTACTTGCTTGATAATTGATCTTGCAGTGGTATCTCAGTGGAGCTATCCTCTTCAAATATCTTCAGGATAAAATAACATTTACCGGCATTGACTATAAAGTACCTAAAATGGAAGTTTTTACAGGGAATATGATTAATCAGTTCTGAGAATAATATTTGTAATGCAAATAATAACAAAAAACAAGAAAGTGACCATTATTTGTTTATTAGCACATTACATATCTAGATATAGATTAAAGGGATTTATTATAAGCCCTGTAAAAAATGTTCTTGCCAGTAGGGCTTCCAGACCATGTGATCCAGTCTTTGGATTTTTGCAGATCCTGTACAGTCCTGCGGCTACCCAGTTCTTAGGAAGGTGCCGATTCTAAAAATACAATAAATGATAATAAACAAGAAACATGTCAAGATAGATTCCTTTAATATTTTGCCTTTTTCTTATTTTGGGGATCCCATTTCAATAATAAATTAGGCTTTGCAATATATGATACCTTTTAATATCCATTAATAATGCCTCATTCAAAGCACTAAATGTAAGTAAATGCTTTCTGAGCTCCTACACATTGTGCTGCAAATTATAGCAGTGCTTCCCCCCATAATCCTACTTGGCCTAGACAAGAATTTGCAAAGACAAGTGATGCACTGCAGGGCACAATTAGCTCAAGATGGTCTATGGCTGTGTCATATTTAGGCAATAGGGTGTGACAGGCAAACCCAAACCTCAAGTCCCTTGAGGGCTAAAGTTATCTAATAGCCACTCACCCTCATGCTGCTGTTATGTGTTTAAAGGCATCTGGGCAGCATGTTGGGAGAGGAAAATAGCACTGGTCCAGTAGACTACCAAAGAAGCAGAAAGGCATTAAACACTGGGATAGAATCCAGTTTGATGCAGAGTTTAAGCTACCTCATTGTTTGTTAAATTATGTATTGCATAGTTACCCCCCCATCCACCAATTTCTAGTGTGTTACATTCTACCGTGTTACTATTTTAGCCTTCCACTATATCCTACATGCAAGAGTTAAATAGTGCTCTATTATTCTGGCAAAGTTTATTCTTTCCACCCTGTAAAGGATGATGGCAGAATTTTACGATTAAGGGCAGTTTCTTTCTTCTCTCACCTACCAATAGAGGTCACTGTACTACACTGAGATTAATCAGCCTCATCTGATTTTTCTCTCCCAATCCCCTTGCTAAACAACAAAGCCAGACTTCACTTTGCATCCATAGCCGAGCTTGGCGCACAGCACTACTCAGCCCACTGTTGAATAGTCAAGCTCCTGGAAACACAGCCTACATTATTTATCAGATAATACACTATCAGCCTTTGACCATAAAACATAGAATACACGCAGCCTCTGGTGCAGTCTTTTACTGCCAGGAAGGTGTTTGTCCCATTACTTTTGTTTACTAGTGTAAAAACAAGTTGTATTTATAGGTTTATAAAACCTAAAAAAAAAAAAAAAAAAACTGTTTTGCTTTTTACACAAGTTGAAAGAACCAAAGTTCACCTTTGTTTTTCCTTTTTTATAAAACATCTAAGGACTTTCTGAAAGTCTTGGACAATTAAAGATTACCATTATAATGAAGGATCTTTTTTAGTCCATTAAGAATATGAAACAGCATATGAAAAAGAGAATGACAAAAGCCTGCTTGCCCTCCTTTTATGAAAGATTTATTCAAATTTCTCATTGCAGGGAATACTCGATCTGATTGTGCTCAGCACAGGAGGTCCAAAAAATGAACTTGCTATCCACGCTTTGAAAAACAACTTTGAGGCTGACGCTTACTTTGTAAAAGTAATTGGTAAGTTGAAGCTTTTCATTTATTTTTTTTATGAGTCCAGTGTTGTCCATCTTACATGAAACGAGAAGTCCATTAGATCCAGCCTTTAGAGCTGCTATCTTGGAGAGTACACTGTATTGAAGCATTCATATCTAAACATAGACTATCTTTAAAATCTTCTGTGGGGAGAAATTATTTTACCTTATTTTGCTAACTGTCCAGTTGAATAATGGAACTTGCATTCAGGTGTCATTAGTATGAATTGAAAAACATGTTTAGCTCAGAAAAATAAAATGTTCAATTGTTGTTGTGGTTTTAAATATTAGTTACTATTTTTCCTCCTTTTTCTTTCCTCCTAAATATACAATGTGTTGCTGTATTTATTCTATTTTTTTTTTGTATATACAAATACACATCTGTCAGTTGACAAACAGCACCATAAAGACCTTATTGTAAACATTGACTGTAGAGTGTTAGGAAATTTGTTGTACCGATTAGATTAATGCTCTTATTTTATGATTCTTAATAACAATCAGCTCTACTGTCACTGAAATAGAAATCCTATAGACTAGGCTGTATTAATCCAAATTGTAAAAAAAAAAAAAAAAAAAAAAAAAATCAGTTTTAAGACAAACAACCAGAGCATAGATCTGGAAGATGGTATATTGATAAAGCTGACATTTAGAAAATGAAAACTGTCAACAAATAGCTTTAATGTCCTTTAATCTGAGGCTCCTGGGTTTTAATTAAAGATGAACCAATGCGTATTTTCACACTGACAGGATCTCTGCTCTGCTGTTGGGTTTTTCTCCTGGCACTAATCAGACCTGGGATCCTGTCTGCTTCAATAACTGCACACAATTTCTCCAAACTGCAGATTAGCCACATCTATAGATCAGTAATTTAATATGCTTATTTTTTATTTTATTTTTTATTTTGAAGCAATACCCATCCTGAAGCTTCAGGAATTTCAACTGATGAATGTGTATATATATAGTCTTTTTTTTTTGTTTTAATTCTCCTCATTTTTGTCTTTTTAATGCAAATGCAGTGGGCTCTTGAATAATGCTATGTGCAAATCACCAGTTATTCTCATGTGAGAGCAGGAAACGTTCAGCGAAGTTTACTGCAGATTTGCATCTGTTCCCTTGCCAGCAGGGGTAGGCTGATTGCTATATAGTACGATGAATTTGTCAAGCAACAATGGGGAAAAAAAAGCACACGTTCGCCTTCCTGCTGCTTATGTTTAAAAAAAAAAAAACTGCAGGAGCTCTCCTAATGCTGAGAGCACGAACATGCGTACCATAGCCTATTTTGGGCACTGAAGGACAACTGCATAGTAACCAAATCCCATTTGGGCTGTAAGTCTCACAGTATGCAGATTTGCTAGTCTTTTCCATCTGGAGGCCTGGGTTCAAATCCCACAAAGGTCTCTAAATTCTTGCTTGATGCTTTCTCACATCACTAAGGACATGATCTCAGTAAACATCATCCCCATTACAACCATTAGACAGAACAAAGGCACCTGCCATGAATTTACATATATCTTCTCAGGTTAAACAAACAAAACAAAACAAAACTTTCTATCACTTCTGAATTTCACCAAAGAAGTAGTAAGTTTGATAAAACTGATCAGTAACTATAAGTAAGTAATTTCTGTATTAGTCAGGTTTGAAAATGAACCTCCCAGATTTGCTATTCTTGTGTTGCAAAAATTATTAATTTTGAAAAGTCCTTCTCTAATTTATGAACGCTATTCAAAATCAGGATTAAACATCACTCTTTCATTGAGAAAATGCCAGTCTTCCATATCCAGGTAACTAAGAAAGGGAATACCTGTGATTCCTAGATCACCTAATTTTTTCTCTGTATGCATCTTTATTTAATCGTAAGGTTTTACATGCTTGAATCATCTTAAAGATCTGGCTCAACGGATAAAGAAAACAGATGTTTCAGGGGGTATTACAGGGGTTGGAGAGGCAAAAGTGAAATGAGAATGTAATTGCTAGTCTTTGACGGCACTCTCACTTGACTTCTTTTCTTAGAGGACAGCAGGCGATTTCCGCCGGCATTAGTCCCCAAGCTATTATCGAACAAGAAGCTGTAATATTGACTTTACGTCTAGGTTGCTTAGAGGATGAAATTATAAAAGATAGGTTTCAGGATGGCTGAAAGATTGAACTAATTGCAGCATTCACCACTAATTCAAGCTATGGATTGATTCTTTGAAATACACTCTCAAGCGCCTGCCGTGCCGGCTTCAGATGGTGTGTTATGGCAATTAATTTAAATGGACCCCACTATTTTTAGGGGGGACTTCTACTAAAGCTAAATTCTTTACTTTTACTATGCCATTGGCTCTCTTTATTGAGCAATAAAATCAGCTCTAATCACCCCCTCTGTTAGATTTTTGTTAACCCAAATTGACGTTTCATTTAGAGGACTTAATAAACTGTAAATTGATTAGAGGCCAATATGTCACTAAATCCTTATTAAGAAGCTACCCATTGCTAGGAGGGTAAAATATGGAACATTACCTCAGCGGGGGGGGCGCAAGCTATTACTGAACATGTAGCTATTTCATTTAAAGGCTGTTGTAATCACAGTGTGCTCTTATGCTAGAACAAGGAATTGCCATATGTATAGCAAAAACTTAATTTGTTTTAATTCTATACACCTGCTTTAGTTTGCTTTTAAACAGCTTCCAGATTCATGCTACTGTTTGTTTTGAATAGTTCATAATTGTAGATGACTGCCAAAGGCCATTTGTTTGAGCTAGTTTCACAAATCTAGGCTAGCGTTAATCTAGGTGATGTTTTTTTAGGTAACGTAAACTGTGGTTATATCTAATTGGAATGGGGTCTCCATCTATAGTATACATGTTTTAGTTTTTGCTGTTGTTTAAAGTTAGAATGTTGTGGCAGTCTGATTGATATTTTATTAATTGTCCATAATTGCTATAACACAAGACAAACCAAGAAATATGCCATATAGCATTCAACTAAGAAAAGCTTATTGGGAAATCACATTTTCTTTTAAAATTCAAAGGATCAATTGAATGGCAGAGATTCTTTGAAGTTGAACAAGATATCTCAGTTGTTGTGATATGTTTCTTTCAGTGTCAGATGTTACTTACCGATATGCCCCCCCCCTTCTTACTGACCCAGTGTTGCCTACCTTTAATTCAGTGTAGTGCAATGGGAAAGCTGAAGCTAGAGACTTCACTGCTTTTATCAGTTGGTTTTGTGCGCTAGGTTATCACAGTTTTACAGTCAGGTTGTATTAAAATAAATAAGAGAACATAATGCACAAATAACATTTCCCCAGGAATTAGGTGGTTAACCATATGTATTTAAAGACATGTTCATTTAAAGGTATTGTGCATTTCCTTGTTACATCCAGCACACAAATTTCTCCAATCAAAGGTTACATAATGATTCCAAGATCAGCTGATTGTAAAGAACAAACACTTCAGGATTTTATATATAATCAAACCCTAGGATGCCAATAGAATTTCACCAAGAGATTCGATACGGACAAAAAAACATTAGTCTTATTATACAGTGGAACATCCTGTAAAAAAAAAAAAAAAAAACCAAAGGAGGTGATTGCATTTCTCCTCTCTTATTGCTATGCAAATTACCCATAATTCAAATACATCTGCAGCCTTTATCCCATCGGTGATGGCACCTCTTGAATCGGAACATTGTAGCCATCTGTCACTAATAAAATGTAAATCCAAACGTTGATAAATTTTGTTATTTTAAGTGAAGAACTCCTTCAATAAAAATCATTGAGCATACAATACGTCCTTTCCTTGTAATATACGTGTAATGTCAGACTATTCATCCGTGATGATATTTCTTAATGTGTAGTGATTCTTTCCAACAGTACTAAATGATTATCTAATATGGGCTTCAGTAGGGGAGGCAAAAAAAAGAAAAGAAAACGGTTTATGTTTGTATATCATAAAGCATTTATTTCTTCGTTTTGAGCTTCGTTGTTTGGTAAAGTATCATTCTGAACATTTTGCATTGCATTCTGCTAGAAGTATCTTTGTTTAAACTTAGGGAATAACCTAGAAGCTTGGTTAAATCATAATAAACCTTGTGGGTATTGGGATCTTCTTCTGTATTCCCTGTCTAAGTCTGATAAGGATTTTAAAACTATATGGTAGGTCCGATATTATCTGCACTTATTTAGCAGGGAGTCATTACATTTGCTATTACAACATCTCGTAAGATCCAGTAGGAATAATTTAAGGAATTGTAATGGGAAGGGAAGAAAGCTCTGGCATGCAAACTATAAGAATATGAAGTTAATTTAAAATGTATTTTTTTATCCATACTTCATAGATGATCCAATAATGGAGTCCCCTTTTACAGTCATCAACATTTTTGAGTTATGTTTTGATGTTTAGGAGTTCAGGTTCTCTGATAATTTTCAAGATTTGTTTGTTTGTTTGTTTTATCAGTTACTTGTTAAATCAGCTATTACTTACGAGTATAAGACAGTTCATTACATGCCCAAGACAGCTGTTTAACTGCAGCTTTCTGGTCTGCAGAGATAAAGTGAAGGTTAAATTCAGTACAGGATGAGGAGAATGTGATCGGAGGTAGAGAAATAGTTGCATTAGGTGTGGAATATCTTAAACTGTATTTTATTCAGGCAGTAACTTGTGATCATTAGCCACACTTCACTGTTCAATTAATTTAATATGGTATAGCTGTAGAACAATGATGTAAAGATGGAAACCACTCAAAGTGACAATACAAGACTATGCCATTATCACATGGGGATTTATGAATGACTAGTTTCAAAAGGACCTGACTTTGTTTTTAGCTCAAATTAGTGAAATAGTTTGTTTCTTGCCTTTGTTTTGCAGGAAGTCAGATTCTCATCAAGCGTTGCTGCATACCCCTAGCCAGGTGGTTTATTTATCTTTAAGAGCAATAATACATTAGCATACAGAAGACTTCTACAATGACTGCGGGAAATTAACCTCCCCTTATGTCTCTGGATGTTCTTCAGCTTTAAATAATTCCATGACTTCCGAGCTCAGGACCTTAGACCCAGATTATGTGGAGGGGAAATTAATCCTTAAACCACAGAGCTTGTAAAGTCTGAGATGGAATTTGTAACCTTGAGTGTTTTGATGCCTGTTGTTGTTCTTGTTTTCTTTATCAGGTTTATGTGTTCTACTGCTCGATTTAGTCACAGATTCCTCCTTTGAACATTTTGTTCTCTCTAATCTGAAAGTGGGGGGGCTTTGGTGTATTGTATTGTTGGTGACTGCTGTAATACATATACCAAAAGTTGTACTGTGGTTATGGCAGTGAGAAAAACAGGGGAGTGTTCAAAGCAAAGCCTTTTAAATATTTAGTTATCATACATCAGAATTTCCTTGATATGGGTGACTCACAGATTTCACTAATGCAGCCTACATATTTGAGTTAGGGATTAATTAGACAACCAGACACTTCCCTTACAGCTATCCTGGGTAATTCTGTCCTCCAGTGCAATGTTTTTAAAATCTCAAGAACAGATTCAATTTAAAAATGGAACAAAGAATAAATGTATACACTCTCTGAGGTGCCTTCAATTCAGTTTGGCTGTAAGTTCATCAACAGTGTTCAAACCTTTCTCCATAACTCGTATGGGAAAATGAAGCATTGTCTGTTTATTGTCCTTTGCTATTTGCAGAGTTTTAGTTTTTGTTGTTCTACATGCCTAGGTAATCCTGCTTTTTATACTGCTTATTTTAAGTGATTGGTTTAGTATTACTATTGAAAGTAAATGGATCAATATGTTCTCAAAAGCTTTTATTATTTACTTATGTTGCCGTTAAATAATTTTGCCTTGTCTTGGTTATACAGGAGTAGGGTGCATGAAGAAGCACTAGCAACACACTAATTTCTCCCCCCTGTTTAATTTTTTTGAAATCTTTAAATTGTTGTTTCTTCAGAAGTCTTAATAATCGGCTAAATATGTCACTTAATTAAATTAGTCTATCTAAAGCATTGTTCGTGTATCAAAGCCTATTTAAATACCAACCAAGCAGCACGTCTGGTGTTTATTCTTACTGGTTGATTTAATACAACAGTGAGCTGTCCTATTCAAAAGTCAAATAGACTTTTTCCATAGATTCTAGAAACTCTTCAGTATAATCTAAGAATATTACACCTGATATTGTTGTATTATTTTCTTTTCATATTTCGGGGGGAAGGTCTAGTGAGAAGCACTAAGCAATATGGCAGTTCAAAGAATTGAATACTGCCTTTTTTCCTTTCATTTATGTATACAGATTGATCCATTGAGATTTGAATATGATGTCTTGGTGACATCTCAGTGGATGACCAAAACATTTTTTATTTTCAGTAACCACATATTCTGTGTTATGCCAAGATTAAGGAAAACAAAATGCCTCCTTTTGCAACACCAGGTACTGACCTTCACTCTTCACCTATTCACTCACCTGCCACAATTAAAATGTCAAAGTAAATGTACAAGATATTGAAATAGAGCTCAGCTTTTTTTATGCCAGGTTTCTAGTCACATTTCTTACATGACATTGAACAGAAATACATTTGCAATATTCAGTCGACAGAAATTCCTGAGAAATAGCTTTGCCTTAACACTCATCTGCCTTTAACTAGATGTGAGGGTTTTCAGTTCACTACCTTCAACGGAGTGACTTAATGCTTACAATGCATAACTTATGAGTCCACAGACCTCCTGAAAACATTTATAGGGTCGATGTTCTGATCATCTGTCTTTTATAAGCAGGAAGGCTATAGCCCATGTCTTCAAAAGCCGTTCATTGCCGAACAAAAGGGAATCACCCATTAAATTGTGAAATCTGTTTTATTTTAAGCACTTAGGGATTATTAAACATCTTACACATTTTGCTAATTTTCTTTCCCGCCTGCATATTGATCTACTCTCAGAATCCAATATATATATTAGGTAATTTTGGGATTTTTATTTTTTTGCATCATTATTAAATGATAGATTCCAAAAGAGCAACCCTCGATCTAGTGGCTCATTTTGCATTTATATCCCTGCTCTGATTGCCATCAATTGTGACGTTTTCTCTTATCTCAGTCTGCCGAGTGAAAAATGTCTCTGCTCAGCTGCCTGAGAATCCCACTCCGTGTGCAGTCTTCAGCTCGGATAGTCAGATTCGCTCGTGCAATTATGAGACAGCCGAGAGAAATTAAGTGTCTGATAATGCCTCGCTCTGGAAAAGCTTTAACTGCATCTACAAGTGCTCAGTGATTACAATTTCTGCACGCTTTTCAGTGGCATCACAAAAATCTGTAAGTACTCCGAGAAAGGTCTGGTCAAGTAGGTAATGGATTCAATAAAAATGAAAACATTTAAAACCTAGATGTCAATCACACAGAAATTTCCAGCATACTGAAGAGAATGTTTAATATTCATGTTCTGTTGGTCTCATATGGATTCCAATATAGCTAGTAAGTAAAAAGTCTACATATAAATAGTTCTGACTGATTTCCCTCTTAGAACACATTAGTGGTTATGAATCACTGCCCCACCACAAGTACAAGGATAAATTCCTCTCTTTGGTAGTGGTGTTCCAGGCCTTGTTGCTTGCTTGTCATGTGGCTTGTCAAAATGTAGCCGCAAAATGCAGCTTTACAAGGGTCAATGAGATCAGGCTTGTGAAATCCAGACTTTAGCAGTTTAATTTCCAGCCATGGTCACATATGTTCATTAAAGTTGATGCATGTCTAGATCTGTGGGATCGGCTACAGCCGTGTATCCCATACATTATGCCTTTCACAGCACAACTTTTAAAGGTTAATTTGAAATCTTGATCCATCGCCCCACTCAGGCAGCCTGCGTCTCCAACAATGAATAGAAAACAGAAAAATATTTTGTTCATGGTTAAACAATGAATCGTTGAATTCCACATGGACAAACCCTGCCATGCTTCCCTTTTTGAATGCTTCTTGGCCTTGAATTCCTTTGATTGTTGCCTTGACTAAGGTAGTGCTTCCATAATTGCTATTTTCATTCAAATCTAGAAAGGAAAAAAATGTCAATGATCAAAGTCCACACACAATTTTAGTTCATAGCAGAAATTCTCTGTACCATAATGAAGAAAATTAGCCATATTTCATGCTCTTATAACTCATTGTGTTTATTCACTTATAGTATGGCCACTAACTGCATTTGTTTTAATAACCATTTGATAAGAAACCTGCTTAAATTGGCGTTATAATTTTCAAATGAAAACCAAAACATTGACCAGTTATTACCATGAAGTTCTGAACTGAACGATTACAGGTTACTTAATTCAGATAAAACTGTGGAAACCCTTTCTTAGGGGATAAATTAAATGGAGAATATTTGGTATCTTTAATGCTCTTTCAGAACAAACAATTTAGCCGATTATTGAGATTTATTGTCCAAGTCCATTTCCTAGCTCACGCTTCCATCACTCTGATATCTGCTGGCTCCACATTTCCATTAATGCCTCCATTTCCATTATCAGCATTGAGATTTCCTTCCTTGAAACCTCTGAAAGAAGGTAAGTGAGGAAATTTGTTTACTTCAATATTGGCTATCCAGAAAGGCCATTCAGGTGATGCCACAGTCATCAGCGTCTATAGACTGTCAGAGTTAGACAGCCACACGTCATTAAACACTGATCTCTCTATCTAGCAATAGAGTCAGTATAGTGGCCTAGTAGATGGAGTGTGTTCTCCACATTCAGGGAGGCCTGAGTCCTCAAAATATGGAGTAGGCAGCGCATTGCCGCCAGGTTATACATTTACCACGAGACCACAGACGTTAGTAACTTTGCATTTAATGTTTGTTTTCTTCTACAGCATATGGTCTTTGGTATTACAGCTATTATCAGAGTGCTGCAGAAATGTTTTTGAAATCTTAATTATACCTTTCTTCATCAGCCAAACATCAATATCAAAGTCCAAAGGAGCTAATCAATATACTAATATGAATTTCTCTTATTGTGATTAAATATCTATGATTTGTACATCTCTGCATGTTTCTCAAAATGCATAATGCAGATAGAAATTTTGTCAGGATCTAGATTGCCCTGACAATTACAATGTCATAAGAATTAACATCACATCTTAAATATGCAGACTGCACTTGGTTATAACCTTTTTTTTTGTTTAAATATGTTGTTGTACATTGTCTATTACCCTTTTTTACACACTTTTAATCACTACAACAATATTGCGTTTCTGACAGTTCGCCACAGTTTGAGATATACATTTAAAGCAGAATTATTCCTGCTGGAAATGGGATTTTAATTCACCATGCATAATTATATGGCAAAGAGTTTTAGAAAAGCCTTCAACTCTTTGTGTTGTCTAATGTGTTAAGTCAAAAACATGTGGTGGTATCTAACTAATTACATTGGTCTTTAACCTTATCCGAGTCTGTTATTGCTGCAACTGTTTCTAATACTGATTATTTTAATCAGTGCTGACACATGTAAGTGTATTGCAAATGAGCTTTTCTGTTTGTGAAATAAATAAATTCTCATTGGAAACTAGCAAGTACATTTTAGAAGGCAATGTAGAAGGGATTGCAGTGTGGAGTTGTGATTCGGACTCTGGAGCGCAGGGTCATGGTTTCAATTCCAGTTGGGGTCAATGCTGTTGTACCCTTGAGCACGGTATATTACCAAGATTGTTCCAGTTAAAACCCAACTGTATGAATGGTTCTTTGTATGTATAAATAATGTGATATGTTGTAAGTTGCCCTGGATAAGTGCATCTGCTAAGAAATGTAATAAAAATGTGAGCTTTCACATTATAGCAAACATTTCCCTGTATCAGGTATTGATAATAGATCTAAAGACTTTTCAGCTCTGATGGAGTCTTGCTGGTCCCTCAAGGTTTTCGCCAGTCTGCTTGTCTTGAGATATGCTACAGAGTTAATTGGAACAGTCATCCACAATGTTGTACTGACAGGTCACGTTTCTGTGGGGAGCTCCAATTATGAGGAGCAGATGCTGTGTTTTTCCAAAAGTTGCTAGGGACAGCTAGTGGGTCATCCACACATTGGAGCTCGTGAGAGACTTTTAATGAAAGCTTGCTTTGCTTCAGACCACAACATTCAAAATAAAAAACATCCATTAGGACATTGTTTCATTTCCGATTACCAGAAAATGAGAGATTCAATGAGGTTTTTTATGTTTGTTTAGCTTTTTTTCCGTTATTGTTTTTCAGTTGTGATAACCCTGACAAGATATACCAAAATCATCCTTAAATTCTTCAGCCTCTTTATGGATTACTTAGCAAGTTCTGGTAGAAATGTGTGATATAATGAAAGGATCATAGGGAGTCTGGACAAGAGTAAAATATGAATATATCACAGTTAAGTCCTGGTATGCTGTTAGCCTGCACTATAAAAGCCAAATTTACAAGTAATCCTTAGTGATATTTTTACCTGATTCTCTCATATTCTCAAAAATTTGACTTTTTTTTTTTTTTTGGCTTTGCTTCAGCTTAATGCACGCTGAGGAGAAAAGCTATTTTACATGTCTTAAATAAAATGATTGTATGCTTTCATGTATGTATTTCATTTAAGATTAATAACCATTTCATTTCTACCGATATGATTTTTGTTTAGTGTTTTGGCAGCTTTAAAGCGATGGTCATTTTAAAAAGTAATTGTAACTGTTAATTTCTGTACATTAAGGCTTTATTAATGTAAAAAAGTAAATAATAACAAAAAATAAAAAAGACATATCTATAGTGTGAGAAAGTACATATGCCTTTTTTCACCCCCTTCTTATTATTTTTCTACAGTACTCAGTGGATTGTGCTCCAATGACTGCCCAAGGAAAGTCACAGTAAGTCTCCCTTAAATCATTTCTCATGTAGCCGTCCATCTGTAGCTGAAAGCAGTGAAGGATATTTACTGCATATGGCTTTTCCAAGTGCATATAGGAAAGAGTAACCAAGTCAAGGTGCCTGCAGAACAGAATGCATTCGTAGCATAATCAGATGATCTCTAAATACTCCAAAGAGATCATTGGCGATTGGGAAGACAGATGGGGGTCTGGGCAAAGAACTAAAGTACTGTCATGTGGCAGCTGTGACTGACAGTAATGCAATTCATTTTCACTTTGTTTTGTTTTGTTTTAATGGATAAGGCTGAATACGGGGGCCTGATATGTTAAAGTGGTATCTGTGAAATCTTAATCACATGACTGATTTGCTTTCACAAATTCCAAGCATAGATGACTGTTGACAGGTTATTGTCACTGTCTCTATATACCCCCTTAAATAAGACTGACTTTTCATAATGATCCCAGTCTGCCATAAAAACTGCCGGTGAACACAATTTTATAGACATTATTTTAGGGAATTCACTGTTAAAGGGTGTTGAATAAAGCCAGCAAAGTTAGAATCAAAGTAAATTATGTTAAAAGGAGTCTTTGGTGTTCCTTTAGAAACCCTGACTGACAGAGCAGCTTTCAGACCATGCCATCTATTGTCACAAGCACCGGACTATAACATTGATTTAAATAGCAGTAGTAAGAACACTTAGCTTTCTTCTTACAGAACATGACATCATTATAACCATAATACCCAAACACAGCAGATATTTTCAATGATAGAATACTCTGTCCCTTCAAATAAAACAGGTTTGAAGGTTTGATTGACATTTCAGGGTGAGTGCTCTGCCAAGCTCCCTGATTGGCTGAGCAGTGTAAAAGTCTGTGTACATTACCTTCAACATCAGGCACAGACAAAATAGTTGCACACAGCTGCTTCAGCCACTTCCTACATCATATCTGCACATTAATGTTTTTTTTTTTTTTACTTCACATAATTGATGTCACTTCAGTTGTCCAAGAAATTTATAATTTATAATTTACGCTACCATTTACCTTTTCCCAGAAGTACAAAATGTATGTGTTTGGTGCAAAATGTCTCTACATTCTCCTCAGGCATCCAGCAGTGACCTGCAGAAAGATTGATGCCTGTGACATCTCAAATATCAGTGACTTTTCTAGAAATACAGCTTACCTGCTTTATACAATGTACCTTCTTTCTGTATTGGTTTCAATCTTAACATCTCAAGAAAGGATTTTTGGACTGTTTGCCTGGCACAAAGAGGTTAACACGATTATTTGCTGGACTTTCACCTTGAACTCCCTAGGTTTTTCTGTATAAAACAAATGAAATGTCTTGGCCAAAGGCTTGTAATTTTGCTCATCAACATAAACTAAGCTCTTCATACAGCCTTGAAGTAAATCATTTTTCAATGCCTGTCTACAGTCCAAACCTTATCATTTTGTTGCAGTTATTTCACGTACTGTAGAGAAGCATTTTTTTTTTCTTCACAAAATCGTGTTCCTAAAAGTAAGTTGTCCATATTTGGCCATATCTTCCCCAACTCTCCACAGCATCCTTCAGAAAAGACTCACTTGAGCAGTGAATTATACACTAGTCATGAAGGGCAGTATGTCTCTTCATTAGGGCTGACACATAATAAAGAGAGGTATTTGGCTTGAAAGCCTGTGTTTTGGGTGCAGTAATGAAAAGGTATTACAGTCTGTCAGAGGTATTATTGCAATCCTTAAACAGCTCTAAAACACAGCCAGTAACTCAGAAAACATCTCTGAATTGTATGGGCTTGGCTTGAACCTTTCTTCATATCATCAATGCCAGGATACTAAATATATATATATATATATATATATATATATATATATATAGATTGTTTAGTTAGTCTTGCTGTATGAACTTGCAAATCAATTTCAGATCCCTTTTTCTCTCGCTGTGTGTGTGATTCTGATAGTTTTTCAGATGTATCTACTTGGTTTATCAGGGGTTCCTGCTGTTACTTTTAAGTATGGAAACCTTCCTGCTGGCAAAACAGCATTTATCCACACAGTTGGCATAGAAAAATGAGAAGCCGAACTGTTGACAGTGGTGAAGGTAGTTAGTTTTGGGTCCTTTTGCCTGTAGGTTTGAATGCAGTCCTTGTGGAGATGTTCAGTTCAAAGTAAAGATGTGAATATTAAACAATCTGTGTAAACATTTGGATAAAGAAAAATTATATTAAATATTCTCCCTAACATTAAAACTAGTAGGGAAGACATTTCCAGGTTTTAATATAAGAGGTAGTGAAGAGATTGGTGCTATATTTCAAAATGCCATTTTAATCCCTACTTCTGCTTACTAGTGCATGTATTATCTTGCCATATTGCATATGTATAGGTTGATCTACTTTTTCAATATCAAAGCATTGAGGATATCCAGGATTAGTTTATGTATTCTAGTTTTGTGTTCAAGTCTTCCTGTCTCTGTAATGCTCTGGGCCTTTGGTGATATGTGTACAGAATTGTGCACCCTGACATAGGGTTTTGAAAAGCATGGCAATTGACTTTAGCTACAGACAACAAAACAGGATTCATATTAATGTAAATACTGAGTAGGCTGAGTAAGTGAAGAACTGAAGTGAAGGTGACTAGTGGCTTCACTATACTGCTGTGCAAATGTAGTCAGAGCTGTCCAGTTCTGTAGTAACACCACCTATTTCAGAAACAAATGATACGTGGTGAAGACCTTGCTAATCTCCAGAGCTAAAAGACAATTTGGCACCTAATGTGGGATGTGAATGTTATCAGCTTTCAGCAAGTTCATTCACAAAACCCTGTTTAAGTGCCTCACTGAGCCTGCAAATGTTGGCCATTTTATTTTTAAATGCTAATGTAATGGTAAATAACTAAAATGGTTTAAAATACACTTGGAAAGTTCCTTTAAAATAATGGTTGCTTGCCACATACACCCTTTACCCGACATGAAGGTGCTTGTCACAAATATGTATTTTTTTCTTTAATGTTCACGCTGAAAAATATATGTTTAACTTTAAAAATATCTGCGTATGCAGTGGTTACATTTTGTCAGGTCAATCACAGTTGACACATCCAATGACAAGGTTTGGCTGGTCCCTGTACTGCTGAATAAATTATCTGCTCTAGGGAACTGTCCCTTTCCACATGTCTAATTATTTCTCCTCCTGTCTGTGCTTGTTTTGCAGCCCTTTGGCGTCAATCAGCCTGGACCTTATGTCATGTACACATCCGTCGATGCCAACGGATACCTCAAGAATGCATCAGGTAAGCAAAGCAAACACATCCGGCTGCCGTTCTGAACCTTCCAGTGCCTTTTAGGATCTCTTGAGTCCAGGGGAACAAGACACTCCTACTAAAGCGGCGCAGAATAAAAACCGTGAAGGCAGAAGGGATGTGTGGTGAGGTTTTTGCTGGTGATTCATCTGGCTGATTCAAGTGAAAGCCCCCTATCAGCAGCTCAAACTGCGGGGACTAATTGACGCCTCCTTGTGTCCTATTTTCCTGATAATAGCACCACCACCCACTCCAAGGTTATCATCTCAAGCCAACAGTGTGGATAGAGAGTTTCCTTTGATAAGCAAAAGGCAGGGAGGTCCCGCTTATTCAATTCCCATCTCCATATTAGCCTGCGCCACAACTGAAGCTATCGATGACAACAAAATACAAATTTCCTCCATACAAGGCTCCTCACTGGCACTTTTTCCACCTAGTAATCTAAGGGTAAATGTTATGCATGATTGAGCTTAAATTCAACATGAAAGATAAATGTCATATGGATGTGCTTTATTTCTGCCTTTCTTTTATGTTATTCAAATTTCCCTTGCTCTAGTGACTCACAAGTATGTGGGTTTTGGTTAAGATGTGTTCTGGTGGCAATTGGAAGTCACACATTCGCACATGCGTGTGCATATGTACAGACATGGAAGCAATCAGCGCATCGTTGATGTCCTGGTGTCATGTCTTTTAACCCTGATCAAGGCACCTCTCTATGCCCTTTTGTCACATGGAGTCAAACCACACTGAATAGTCTTTCCTGAGCCATGCAGAAAAAAGTTTGCAGCTGCAGATTAATGCTCGTGACAAATCATCGTACATGATATATTCAACTCAAGTCACTCTTGAGGCTGTTAAAGATGACAGGCTCATTTTTAAATAAACTATTAACTGGATTAAAGGGCAAAATTATTCCTGGATGACGTTGCATAATAGATTTCAAGATATGTGGGCTGCCATAAAGATACTATAATTTTAATGTGTATTTTTGATGTACATGTTAAAAAATATGATTTTCATGAACATAACTGCAGTTTCCCGTGTTAGGCATTCTCACGGCTCTCTCAAGTTATTGTTTGAATATATTTGCAGTGTTCTTTTTAATTATTGCTGTAAGACCAACAAAACCAATGTACAAATCTAAAAACATCATCCCATGGGTTTCTCAGATCTGAAATGTTAATATCTCGGATTTTAAGTTTGGAAACATCTCCCATCGGTATTTTGATTAGATTTGATCACTTGTGTAGTTATCTTTACAATTGCAGATAAGCTCTCTGCCTCTTTTTTTTTTTAATTTGCAATAAAGGGACCATTTCTTTATCCCAAAATTATCAATATTCATTAACTCTCTTTGCAGCATGTTTCTTTTGCTGTCTACCTCCATCGACATTTTGTTTTTAGAATACCTTGCTGTTGTGAAATGCGGGAAGCTAGAGCTTAACTGTATGTGTGTTGCAAGCGATAAATGCTGCAGCTTAGACTGATGCATAACCATTGTTCCAAGACCTAGATGAAGTCTTGAATGGCATGCAGCTAAAACTGGCTGTAAGTGAAGATGTTTCTGCTTTGCTGGGCAGGAGATTGGCAGCATTATTCTGCAAATTCCCTCCAAGGGACATTGTGGCTGTGAAGGTTTAATACACTTGGAATGCACTGAAGGGCTCTCTGCATTGCTAGCTATTCGGCTCAAGAGCATTTCTTCAGTTCACTCCTTTCCCCCCACAATGTGACATGGAGTGTCTTGTGAGGCTGATGCAGTTATCTCCCAGCTGTTAGCAACACAAAGGAGAAAAGGCACTGAAATTGAGCAGCCTTATAATAGCAATAAGAAGTAAGCATTGTGATTATTATGATTTCAAAGCCTGTCAGGAATGCTTGTATGCTGCTCTTTTTCTAATGAATATATAGGATCTTATTCTCAAAAACTATACATACATGACAGGCTCTTCCTGCATTAAATTCCATGCAGTCATATTCTCTAAAACCTTGGTCGTGCCAATGACTGGCCTACTTTATTTTTTTCATAAAAGCGGCAGTTCATCCTTTTGATAAAGGGATATTATAAAATTGGATTTCAGACATTGTCAATTTTTTTGAGTGAGCGAAAGTTGTGTTCCTTTTGGTTGAAGTCAGGAACTTTCTAATGCTAACAGCTTAACCTCTCCTAAATGTTCTGGTAAGACATCATATGCTGTGATTTTGGCAGTGTTCTCCTAGGCAGAACCGAATTCGGCAACATCGCAAAAAATAAAAAATACAACCTACAAAACAAATACAGACCCAGGGGGATTCTGCAATGCAAATCTATTCTTAGACAAGCCCATTCCTCTCATTGCTTAAGTTGAAATCTCAGAAGAATATTAGTATTCATAAGAGGTTTGCGTCTGTATACTGACAGTCTGTACCAATTACACCATGCCAGTGTTACGTTGATAGCATTCAAAAGTGTGACCACCACCCCCTGGGTCCTGATCCACAAGCCCTCTACACCTGTTATTTAAAGGCAGGAAAAAACAGACGTTCTCTGTCAATACAACTCACTATGAAACTATGAATTTTAAGCTGCACACCATAACTAGGCTAGTCCTGAGAGTCCCTTACTTATCTATCTGTCAGAGTAAGAAAAATCTGAATTCTGTGTTTCATAAGAGTGTTGCTAGTCGTGTTTTCATGAAGGAACTGAACTATACAGATAGGTGAAATAGTCTTATGTTAATGTTTGGTGTCCCCTCATTGTATTGACTGTTGTTCCAATTTTCTGAAACTGCAGTCTGTTTGTAGCTGATTGGCACACCCTTAAAGGGTAGTCATTCAACAATCATACAGAAATGTGCAATGTATACAACATCAGGATTGTGTTGGTCCAAAAGTCCTCTTGAAATAGCAGTGTTGAGAGAAAATTGCTCATAATCAATGTTATTATCAAGTCCTGTACAGATTCTTATTGGGTCCTTTTTTAAACAAACTGAAATGTACTTCCTTGATCAGTAAGTATGGCGGCTGTCACTTTTGAGATGGTGGACAGATTATTTCTTGTACGTCTGCACTACAGTCATTTTGAACATGGACAATGATTACTGTAAGGGTAATCCTCTTTGCAGATCTGGTAACATTTGTGGATTTATCAAGAAAACAGATATGATTCTGATATGTAAGGGTATGTCAAGATACATTTTCATTATATATCCACCTTCATCAAAATAACTGCAAGTCAGAAAAATCTATTAAAGGTTTCTTATATCAGTAACATCTTACAATAATAGGCACCAATTCTTAATTAATTAATGTATGAATCCCACAGGAATAACATTAAGGCCTCATGCAATTACACTGAGTTCTGATGTTGATCACATGTATAAGCCCTAATGACAACCTAGTCTTTAACCCTATAGATAACCCTGGCTCTAACATTGTTATACATGTGATCAACATCAGAACTGAGATTAAGTGCATGAGGTATTCAGGTCTTATTCCTGTGGTATTTATACATCAATTCATTAAATATTGGTGCACATTATAGTAAACTGTCACCCAGATGTTATACAGAGACTAGATGAGCCCTAGCAATAAGTTGAAATGTTTCTTAGCCTTTTGAACTTGGGATTCGACTAACTTAATTTGTAATGCATTACTCAGAAGATAAGTGTAAAAAAATAATCGAATTCTCTTCTAAGCAGCAAACAAACAGATATGATATGTGTGGTTTACAATTATGTTCAGAGTGGTAAGGTTAGAAATGTAGCCGGAATCTGATTTTCCATCAAATGGTTTCTGTGAAAAAGATAGTTAATTGAGGGAGTCTATGGACTTGACACCATCGCTGAATTCCTGTTCTGTTTCTATTATAATCCAGTCACTTTCAGTTGGTAGTCTTGTCATGTTCCTTCCACTTGTAGCCTTCGGCTCAGAGGTCCCTGAGGGTGACTGAATGCATGACTGTCTGTCTCCCACCCTTAATACACATCATGTCCAGTTCCCAAACACAAAATCTGTGCACAGAGGAATAATGGAACAGTCACATTAGCACAGTTTTGAAGTGAGAGTCCTGCTGTCTGGGGAAGGCTGATTGTTTGTGATTATTTTGTTTGAATGTTTGTTTGTGTGTTTGTTTAGTTGGTATTCCTCACTATCAAGTTTGGCTCCTGGAGGCATTTTGAAGGACCTCTGGCATTCAGGTCTGAGCCAAGACGGCAATATTTCTAATTTTCCTACAGCTGTTTCTGGGTTTTGTATCAAACAACAGCCTTTTTTGTTATAATATATTTTGACATTTAGATTTTCTTATATATAAATTTGGCTGTCTGCCTGGATGTGTGTCTCTGTGTCTATGTGGATTAGTCACAGCAAAACATAGCAGAGACACCTTAGATGTACAGTATTTGGATTTACAGTGTAAAGTTTCAGTATAGTTATAATCACTGCTTAACAGGAAAAATATTTATTGTGATATTATGATATAACAATACTTTTGGGAAATTGCTGACTTACTGACTTCTCTGCACAGTACACTAGCACAATTTGTTTGAGATTTTTTTATTCTTCCATAAAATCCGTAATGTAATGTTTGTGTGTATCAATACTGTTTCCTGTGTTTATTATTTCTATGTGGTAATATGAAGGTCATCTTCATTTCCAAGTATTTGTAAGTTGCAAAGAAGATTATGTGCTGTAATGTTTTCCAGAGGTAGCAATGTCTTGCTGCATTTGGGGTTTATTGTGCTGTAGCTCCACTCTAGCAGCTCTAAAACAGTCTGGAAAATGAGGTCAACAAGTAATCTGTGTCTCTGGAACTGTGGTCATTCTTTAATAATCAATGGTTCAAGTGAGGGGTGAAATAGTTTCGGACATCTCAAGATGTAGTGTGGTGTTATTGCCACTGCCATGTAGAAGCCAGTGTTTTATTTTAAAGGCTTATACTTTGACCCATAAGCCCTGTTTAAATAGTAATTATAATACTGTTTAACATGTCAATGATTAACTAGATTTGTGTGAATACACATCAGTTCATCATAGGTCCGCTAAAGTCTGTATTCAAGACACTGTAAATAGAAGTCTCTTTGTTAGTCTT
Source organism: Amia ocellicauda (assembly GCF_036373705.1). Classification (NCBI taxonomy): domain Eukaryota; kingdom Metazoa; phylum Chordata; class Actinopteri; order Amiiformes; family Amiidae; genus Amia; species Amia ocellicauda. Next base: position 20,934,397 of record NC_089858.1, on the reverse strand, counting down.
TAATAACTAATCATTTGCATTTGTTTTGAATTTTGTTTACAACAGTGATGGCTGTTTTAATTTCCTGACTGTATGTAAACTTATGGGTTATTTCTGATATTGTTTTAATTAAGAACACCAGCAATGTACTAAGTGAAAGTACATCCTGCATTCCAGGTTGTTAGCTCATAATTGATCTGAAACCCCATGAAGCCATTTCCTGAAGGATTTCATGTGAATCCACATCCTTAGCTTTAATGTTCTCCTCAATGCATGTGGCTAGACTTATTTTGTGTCCTTTGTCAACCTGTGAGAGTTTCTTTCTCACATATTTCTTTATTCTATCAGTCCCGAAATGAAAATGAAAACCTCTAGTCTCATCAACCTTATTTTGGATCATTACTACATCCAGTCCCAGTGGAAGCCAGGATTGCTAGAACACTTCTTTGGAAAGAGGGGGAAAAAAAAATTAAACCTGCATATGTTCCAGAAATGTCATCCCATTTTTATTAATCGGGTTGTAGAGGTTCATGCTGTTTGGCATGATACACAGATACATAGTATTATGAGTTGGAATAGTCTGCTTCCTGCATACAAAAGGCTTTCATCGGATAAATGGAAAAATAAAAGGATTCGAACCGGGGCTGTATAAAAACACCCTTGTCCTTCAGAGACTGTGGCTGCCAGGCTGATGAATGGGACCTCTCTGCTGTAGGTCTGCAGTATCCATAGTCTCTCTCACCCACAGCCTGATGTTCTGCAAGCCTAGCACTCTGAAGGGCGAGAGAGAGTAGGGGAGTGCAATCAATAACCAGCTTCTGAAGCTCCACTTAGCAAATACTTTTAATTAGGGGAATTAGTAAGAAATTAATAAGCCAACCGTTAATCATTTCCAATTCCAATACACTGCCTGCACACAAACGCACACGTGCACGCACACACCGCCGTCCGTATTTGCAATAGCCAGGATGCACGAAATTGAAAGTGTTAAAATCTCTCTGATTCAGCCGAGCTAACCAGCTGTAGAGCGGAGAAGGATTATTATTGATCAGGGTTTTGTACGCTGAGTGATTTTGGTTGCTGCAGTCAGACCATTAAATTCTGCTTGTCTGAATAGAAATTCGTGGAGGCGAGGGATGCGGGGCTACAGGGAAAGTGGCACAATGCTGGATTAGCCAGAGCTTGGAGAACTCCTACACAAACACACAGATACACGAACACACACACACACAGGCTCACACAGGGTCTTTATCTCATACACTCATAGGATGCACAAGACACCCTCTCACAGATCATACACCTACACACTGTACTGTAGCACTTTCACTGATAAATCCTAGAAACACGTTTGAGGCAGCAACAAAATAATTTTTATTCAGCGTATGAACACCCTCGTTTTACCCGCCATTATCTTTTATTAACCTGTGTTCTGCCTGGTTATGTAAAATATGCATGGAGAAATGTACATATACATATATATATATATTTTTTTTTTTTTTTTTTTTTCCATGCCAACAATTGTGTGGCAAATTCATAATACCATTGTGATTAAGTGAATAGAAGGGTGTGATAATACAATAAATGGATTATGTCAAAAGATTACATTTTACAGGCTGTTTAGAAAATAAATTCCATGTTATTCATCATAGCTATAACAGTGTTCTTGGTCAATTTCAAAACACAGTTCTGAAATCCCAAAATAGCAAACCTTCCTATTACTGGCTGGAGTTACCACAATATCTGGTCTTTTGTTATCTTTTAGAAGCACACACCCTCTTACTAGTGTGAGAGCCACTACACAAAACCACAATCTTGTCTTCAGTGATAAAGGTTCCTATGTGTACCTCCTGTTGTCATAAGCTACATCAAGACCTCTTAATCTTAGTGCTTAGTTTTTTCTGCTTTCCATTTAATTGCCTATTATCTGTGATGCTTCTCCTATGTGAGTTTGTTATTGGACGTAGTTTATTCCTTCAATGTTTCACCCTATTTTTTATGTAAACCTGTATTTTTCCACAGCGAGAAATGCTATGTAAATTTGTACTCTTTCTTTAATATACAATGTACTCCTCGTGATCAATCTAATTTTATTATCTGGGTGGGTTTTATACCCCTATTTTGCATCTTTCTCTTCCTTCCCCAAATTTTGCATTCTCTGTGTTGTTGATGTCTTATTTTATTTTAAACTCACCAGATTCAACCCAATATCAATTTTGTCACTAAATTCACCCACTTTATTTGATTAATGCTTCCTGTTACACAGGAGGCATTGTACTATATTCATTATCTCTACATGTATAGTATAGATTTTTATTTTCCCTTTGAAAATGCAAGAACTGCTTTAAAAATAAAAGTGTCTCATACGCTCTCTAGCCATTAATTCAATTTTAATCAATTACATTGCTTTCAGAAAACATTAAATTATATCTGCTTCTTTATTTATTAATCAGAGAACTCAACTCAAATGACTGATTTTTGCAAATTAGAATCCTTATGTACATTGCTGTTTTTTTGCTTCTCTTGAGGGATATCAGAATAAGCAGACAAGCAGTAGACAGTACTCTGTGGATGTGGCACTTATCTGAACCAACCACAGATCTGTTCTTTGCAACAAATCAATGTCTAAATCTTCTACCATTTTATATGAGCTATAAACAAGCTTCAAAGCCCTTGTATTACAATCCTCCATCAATGTACAACTTCATCTGTATCACCCTTATCCTTAAGACCCCAAATCTTAGCTGGGAAACCACTTGTTCTAAATTATAAATTTTTGTCACTTATTTTAGAAACAGAACCGCCTTGTATTCATGTTTGCTTTTTAATTCTGCTGCTGGAATGCTTTTACTCTACATTCATACACAAACTTGATTTTTTTTTTCTTTCCAAAAGACCTTTAGGAACATTTAGGATACTGAGTACTAGTGGCTTGAAATGTGTATTTATGTCGAATAACATGCTGCAAGAGAGCCCTAAAACAGTGGCATCAGCAGATACACCTTTTGCTCTCTGCCGTTTCACTGTCCCCAGTACAGCACCTCAGTCTTGGGAAGATACCTGCCATCACTAGCACAGCCTGCCAGAAAGCCGTTCACATTGTGAATATGTGATAATGACCTGTGTGGCTCAGTGAATACCGTATCAGAGAGGAGCTATACAGTGACTGTAATTAGAAGTTTCATTAAAACAGAGCAACACTGAATGAGGGTTTTTGGGGGGAAATTAAATGTTCTGCTCCTCTTAGTAAATTATTTATGGCACATTTGCAGTGTACAGACCAGATTTATTCAGTGCATTAGCAAGCTGGGTCTCAAGCAGTTGACATTTTCTAGTTATCGAAAAAAATGATTTTAGCAGCCACCAACCATTCGTAAAGACTTGAGGCAGTCACTTAGAGACAGGGTACTTTGCTGTATAGAAAACTAAGAGAAATAACCTTAAGTTGTGTAATGGGCAGGATGTCTGTTTTTTGCTTTTAGTGATGAATTGTTTGTTTGGGCGTGCCCATACTGGGAAAAGTGGAACATGCTGTGACATTTAGTTGGCCAAAACAACTTGTTTTGCCTGTTTGAAAGGACTTTTAATGGTTCAAGTACAGATATGATTAAAGTAGAGTGTTACTGAACAGCTGATGCAGGGGAGGGGGCCTCAGTGCTTTATGTGAAGGGCCGGTGCACAGTAGGAAACGTATAATTTAGCACCTGGATGAGCTTTTATCACAAAAAAGAACATGTCTGAATAAAAAGGAGTAAAAGGAGTAACTTCGCACATCTTTCCCCACAAACCTGGGTGGCCGTAACATCTTCGGGAGCCCTCCACCCAGCAGTGGATCCACGATGGCTGATGATAATGACAAGCAATACCTCTGGGTTTACCCCTGGTTTTCTTCATCTTGAAATAACGATCTCACTGCAGGTGAACTTCTTGGTCCTCTTCTTATGATTCTCGGTCTGACATCTAGCCTTGGGGTTGGCATATATATAGTCTACCATGGACAAAAACTCAGAGCAGGTGGAAATATTACAGAAGAAATCAAAGGAGTGAAAAGGGGATGGAGTGCATTTGGAAGAAATGGAAATCTACCCATTTGCCTGAAGAGAAAAGTATTTGATCAAGACATACTACCAGTGCTCATTCCTTGGTCTGGAACCTGGTCACTAAACACAAAAATGTGATTAAAACAGCAGAAACCAAAAGAAACATGGAAAGATGAATGTTTGGAATAACAATAAGAGATAGAAAAAGAAAATAATTGATCAGGTAAAAAACAAAAACGTGACCTGATTGAAAATGTTAAAATGGCAATGGGCTGCACACACTGCAAGGGAACTATCGAATGGATCACAAGAGATGAAAAAAGATGGGAAGATGAAATAATAAACTTTGAAGGCATGACATGGAAAAGAGAAGCTATAGATCGAAGCAAATGGAAACATCTTGAGGAGGCCCTCATCCAGCAGGGGATTGATGATGATGATGATAGATATCAAACACCCATGATGCTGAAACAAAATATATGTATTGCCCTTTTTCACCATCTTTCACTGCCTACAAGCATTTGTTATTTGTATGGTTACATTTAGAGTTCACTTAAATCTATTTAAGTAGCTAACCTGCACTGTTTGTGGAAATGCTTTTAAACTCACAAGTCTGTGGAGAATTACTACACCATTTGTTTTCATTGACTTGATGTTTCTTTTAATAAATTATGTACCCGCAAGTAAGGTATGTCCAGACACATTCCTCATTGAAACTGTAGCCAAGGGATTTTATCATCGCATCCTACTTACTGCAGATGTTACATCTTTAAGAAAAACAGAGAAAATATAAAATAACTGAAAATATATTATAGCTGGGATTACATTTATAACGGCTTTATTTGTACACACCACACGCCGTTTTAAGATACATAAAAATGCTTCTAAACTCTTTAAAAGGATTTTAAACATCAAACGCTAGCTGAACACATTTTAAAAATTAGATTTCCATGTGTGCATGGTGTTACAGAGATTATCTGTAAGAGTTTTCGCGATGTGGTTTAAGGTTTTTATGGCAGAAATATGTAACCCAGCAAAACTGAATATTGTAGTATTATAATGCATGTTTTCTAGTAAAATACTGGTACATCTGCGAAATTTTAATTCCAGATGGAAGTTATTAGCAAGCACTTCAAATTCAGCCAAATAAACATTTCTAAATTAATTTAATTAAAGCTATATCTTTATTTGAATGCAGCTTACTTAAGGCTAATTGTTTTTCGTTTTTATAATTGACATTAGGCTAACTCTTAAGTCTTGTAGTTGTAAGTGCAATTGGCTGACCTTTTAAATTCTGTTGTTGTTTGTTTGTTTGTTTGTTTGTTTTTTCAATGTTGTATTATTTATTTTTCTTGGGTAATAGTTTGTAGCCTGTGCAAGATGTATATTATTAGAAACGGCAGAATTGAGCACTCACACGGGAATAATGATGCATCTGTTAGGAGGATTTAGTAAGTGAAAAGATCCGCCCTCTACTAATACATTATAAATCAATTATCAGTGGCACCAGGCTTAGATTTCTTTAATGTTTTCTTTTTAGCCAATTAGCCTGTCTGACTGTGTGGCAGCAGGGAATTAGTCACACACATAAAAATCCATTCCTGCACAGTTACAAATGTAGACAGATGCACGCATGAACACACCTACAAACACACACACACACACACACACACAGGTGCAACTCCCCAGAGTTCCTCAGTCTTGATTTTCAGACATTGTTATAAATGGTTTGCTTTATGTCATTGGTACCAGAAAACTTGGGCTCTAACACAAACTGCACAACACAGAGCTAAAGATAGGGAACAATTGTATTCATTATAAACTGCCTGCCACCCACGTCTTGAGATATGGAGGTGGCTTTAAAAGAATCAGCCTACAAGCCTGCATTGAATGAACCTTGATGAGCCATTGTTTTTGGAGAGCATTTTTCAATTACATGTACCAACCGTTGTTGTGCATTTACTAGAAGGTTTGTCTTTTCTTATATTAATGGTGACAAACTGGAATTAAAAAAAAAAAAAAAAGATAATATTCCGATTAGAAATTAGTAGAGGTTTATGGAAATAAGTCTCATCTCTGAATAGTTTAGGAAACGCATAAATAAACCGTTAGGTCCATAAATGTTTGGACAGAGACACAATTGTCATCATTTTGGCTCTGTACACCACCACAATGGATTTGAAAGGAAACATCCAAATTTGGTGAACAGTGTAGGAATTACACCCATTTTTATATGCGTTTCCCCCAATTTTAGGGGCTCCAAATTATTTGGACACACTAACATAATCTTGAATTAAATAGGTAGGCGTATCTCTGTCGAAGTCAACAATCAAGAGAAAATTTCACCAGAGTAAATACAGAGGGTTTACCACAAGATGTAAACAGGAAACATGAAGACCAGATTAGAGTTTGCCAAAAAACAAGAACCCTGTACAGTTCTGGAACAACATCCTATGGACAGATGAGACAAAGATCAACTTGTACCAGAATGATAGGAAGAGAAGAGCAAGAGAAGAGGGAAGGAACTGCTCATGATCCGAAGCATACCACCTCATCTGTGAAGCATGTTATCACATGGGCATGTATGGCTGCCAAGGGAACTGGTTCCCTTGTATTTACTGATGATGTGACGGCTGACAAGTGTTTAGGGCTATATTATCTGCTCAGATTCAGCCAAATGCTTCAAAACTCATTGGACGGTGCTTCACAGTGCAGATGGACAGTGACCCGAAGCATATTGTGAAAGCAACCCAAGACTTTTTTAAGGTGATGATGTGGAATGTTCTGCAATGGCCAAGTCAATCACCTGACCTGAATCCAATTGAGCAGCATTTCACTTGCTGAAGGCAAAACTGAAGGCAAAACGCCCCAAGAACAAGCAGGAACTAAAGACAGCTGCAGTACAGGCCTGGCAGAGCATCACCAGGGAAGAAACCCAGCATCTGGTGATGTCTATGGGTTCCAGACTTAAGGCAGTCATTGACTGCAAAGGATTTGCAACCAAGTATTGAAACTCACAATTTAATTCATGATTGTTAGTTTGTCCAAATAATTTTGATCCCCTAAAATTGGGGGGAACTACCTATAAAAATGGGTGTAATTCCCACACATTCTCCCAATTTGGATGTAACTACCCTTCATGAAATATGAAAGTCTACACCTTGTGGTGGCGTACAAATACAAAATGATGACAATTGTCACTGTCCAAATATTTATGGACTTAACTGTACATTTGTGATCAGGTTTTGGTTAATTTCGTCTCCTGTTGGGCTAATGCTGTTCTGTTGTCTCATAAAAATGTAATTTGGAGGCATGGTTTCCTTCATTTACATAATACTTTGTAATATTTAACAGCAGTACTACGGAGATGGGGACTGAAAGCTTTACACCACACTTCAGGAAATGGCACTCAATAAAGTCAGTTGTCCTCATGTTTTAAAAACCAATAGTCAATAATAAATACTCTTAAGTTTTAAATACAGTAAACTATACACTGCACTTGCCTGCCATTGATTGGTTTGCTGAATAGAAAGTACCTTAAACTGAATCCTTTCTTACAAAAAAAGGAGGCCTAACGATTTTTATCATTGATCTGATTAGAGTGACTTTTACCATAAGTAGCTGGAAAAGTATTTATCCCCAAGATAGGTGTTTCTTATAATCTCTAGTAAAACCTGGATCTCTCTTTGATTTAGTAACCGGGATTCTTCTATAAACTCTTTCACACAACTGTCTATTAAAGCTGGATCACAGTTAAGATTGTACAGTGATCAATGTTTCACCAGCTCTCTGCTTGATCTGAGAGCCATTTTTATTTTCACCATGTAATTAATATACAGCTATTATAAATATTTCAATTCCATGGAAACAACAAACATTTTTTGATACATCTAAGAAGGCCTCAAAATGAATGCTGTCTTGGTAGGAAGCAATAAATATGTAATTGACTAGGCATCCAGACGTATTTAAAGAAATGTCTCAGACAAGCTTGCTGTCACATGGTCATTAAATAATTGAAGCTATTTCTTTCTCCTACATCTTTGACAGAAAAAGTTCATAGCAGTACAAAAAAATAAACCTGCTTACCTACTGTGCCTGAGCAACGGATACATTTTTATTTTTATTTTTTTGGTTAATTTTTGTATGCTGTGTTCTTTTTTGGAGTAGGAGGTTAGCTTTAAACATAAATAAAATTCTTTTTTGTTTGCTTTGTCCAACATTGTTTGAAAAAACACTAAAGGTAGAGTAACAAATATTTAAAATGAATATAGCAAATCTTAAATGGTTTTAACTTCTATGCATTGAATTGTTTGAATTATGTTTTTTTTATTTGCCTTCCAGCTGGACAGCTCAGTCAGTCAGCCCATCACGCTTTACAGCTGCCCTACACAGTGCTGGGATTGGGCCGCAGTGCCAACTTCTTGGATCATCTTTATGTTGGCATCCCTCGTCCTTCAGGAGAGAAGGTAATAGCAGCTTGCTTCAGTTGTGGCCTTGTAAAGAGATTTTCACATTCTGCTCATAGTAAGTGAATACTAGTATTTTATAGCAGGCGGAATGCCTGCTGACAGTTTTTCTATATTCCCACATGTACCAGCTTTCAAACAGAAATACCTTTCAATCCCCAATTATTACAGAAATTTTGAAATATTATCATAATTTCTTGAAACCTCCCTCCAGTGACTGATTTGAATTTATGAACCTTCTTTTTCTGTCAGTTGAGAAAAAAAAAAGGCTTTATTAAAACAGATTAGAATTGCAGATTTTTTTCTTCCTGTTCGCACTAAGTTCTAGGGACATTTAAATTACAATGGTATGTTAAATCTGAATAAGGGAAGGCATTCGTAGTATAGCACATTTTATTCATGTTTCTCATCTTGAAACAAAACAACCAGAATATTAACAACACGTGTTGTTTGATGCATTTACATCAGTTTCCATTTCACTTGTCATACTTATCACCTGTAATGATTTCCAGTGTTAACTCTTATTTATGTATGTCTTAGTCCTTTTTTTAAAAGATTCATTAATTGCTTGCTTTCAGTTGTGCCACATTCATAAGATTAATAATATTTAAAGTGTGCTGCACCTATCCTTGATGTGTTAGATTGTTTAAAATGGGATCCACAACTATATTGGAAAGCTATCCTTGATTTTTACATACAACCAATTAATATTTAGTCCTTAATCACAGCTAACCAACCTTTTTGGTGAAGATGAGCTCATTATTAACAGACTAGCCAATTAAAGGTTGTATAAACTATATATGAGCACTTTAACCATGCAATCCTTTAATGCTTGCAATAGAAATCCAATCAATGACAAGTTGAATTATTATACCACATTTACTTTACACAGAGACGAAAAAAAGAAATAACAGTACTTATGAACATCAGAAGGCTAACACTAAGGAAAGACCATTCTCACCATTTTACTTTTTGACTAATTGGTTTCCAGTTAAAACATATTAAAAATGTTCCTAGCCAACATGGATTTCTGAAGAGGGGCAAAAAGGCGATTACAATGGATATGTGGTATTTATGGGATTGCATAGGTGCTTCCTCCTTGTATGATCTATAATACTGTTTGCTTCATGGTGCTAATGGAGTTGAACATTTCAGTTCAAATCTGTTGAACACACAAGCCCACAGTTGTGACCTTGGCTGGGGATTTGTTTTTTTTGGTTGATATCCTGATTAACTTTTTCAATATCTTTCTTGGTCTCCATTTTTCTTCATTGTTACAGACACGATTCCAAGCATTTTGCCAAACTCTTCCGATCTCTTGGAAAAAACTGAGACTGAAGGATGGAATTTTCAAAACTGAAAACTGTTTTCCCCATTTCATTTTGCTAAATGATGAATGCCTTGTTTGAAATGAAACCCTGCCGTTTCCCCCGAGGGCAATGTTAAAATCCAATTTTTAATCTCAGTGTGCTTCTATTTTGTTACTAATTGCCGGGCTTAAACATCTTGCAGTGGCAAAAATTAAGCAGAATTACAATAAATAATGGGGGCAAAAAAACATTTGATGCATTTATTTTCATGTTATAGTTACTAGATAATATAGAAAGCTCTGAGTTTTCAGCACAGGTGCCCTGAAGTCATTTAGAAAAACTGTTTTTTACATTGTCCTTTTCTGACCATACTCGGTGAAGTTTTAATGATAGCTTTCTCTTCATAGGATATACGCAAGCAAGAGTGGACGGCAATTATTCCCAACTCTCAGCTGATTGTCATTCCATACCCTCATGACAACCCTCGCAGGTAATAAACACGACTTTCTTTCTTTTTTCACATAGAATAAGTCTTTAAAGTTTTTAATTAAATCAGAGGGAAGCCAGTTATAGCTTTTAGAGCTAATATATGCTGGCTGCATTCACTGAATTTATGAGTTGTCTTATACAGCCTAACCACCTCTGGGAGCGATGTTTGCTTTCGGGCCACAGCTTAAACAACAATAAATCATGTCACTCTGATGGCTGTTACAGGCAGTTTGTTGCAGAATATTAAAATGGTGTAATTTTCCATAATTCACAGATTTTTATCTCCTAAAGTCCTCTTTCTTAGAGATCCATCTTGTGAAGCAGGATATTTGCTACCTTTCCTGACACTAGTAGGAATCATTAAGAAACAGAGCAGCTATCTTAAATGATTAGCCTGAGAGGAAGAAAGCACTGCTCACCCTCCCGCTCTGCCGCCACGCACAGACTAGTGCACTTATACACAGATTTATACAAGGATGATTTGAAAACCTCTGAGCTTCGTGTAAAAGAAAACCCCCAAAGACCATTGCTGTTGCAACTATTAATGTCCCTTATTACATATATTCCAACACATGTGTTACAATTCCCTATAGCACTTGGTTTTATATTTCTGCTAGTTCTCCTCTCTGTATATAAGTCTATATACTATTTCACACAAAGCATTGAGGCAACATACAGAATACAAAAGACAACTGGACCAAAGTGTGCAACAGCAGTAAATAGTATATGTAATGGGGTGTAGGCCCACCCTTGGCCTTAATGACAGCTGCAATTCTTTATGATAGATGGCTGGAGGGAAAGTGAGATTTGCTCTCGTGAAACTGTTCCTAGTGCAATAAGAGAAGGTAGTCCGTTCCAGTGTGGTCAATCCAGTCAATCCCAGAGCTGTCCAGTGGGGTTAAGATCAGACCTCTGAGCAAGTCTGTGAATGTATGAACTCTTGTCACAGTCATGGGCAATTCTAGCAATGCGCTGTTGTCCAAAATATCACTCTGTGTACTGATGGTTATGGTGCACTTCCAACAAAACATCCAGACACATAGCATTTGACTTCTACCCGCAGAGATGGGTGCCTACCATTATGTTTTGTACAATGCAATGCGTATTGAGCTTTAATAAGTAAAAAATCAGTAGAGATCTTTTCTCTTTTTAGTACCGTCGGAGTCGCAAAGGTTTACTTTAATGAAGTCCTTTTAGATGCTGCTTTATAAATATTTAACCAGCAGAACTGTTCAGACCTGGGAGATCAAATGTAGTGTTTAAATGTGTTTTACTTTCTTTCATTTTATATTGCAGAGACTTGTTTAATGAAATGACATGGAACTGTTTCCAACAGTAATAAAAATATCAGAAGGAAATATCTGAACTCAGACATATCTTAGGATTCTGAAATCATTTTTTCAATAGTATTTAAATATTTGGCACAGTATTCATATTTCAAAGGATTAGGGAATGGTCCATAATCCAGAAGGTAGTACATGCTCTTTAAATTAATAGCACATTATTAGTAGAATTTCCATGGAAAATCATGTGCTATTATTTGTATCAGTTAATGTTTAAATCAAAGTAACGCTCTCCCATAACTGGCATAGTAAACCTTTGGGAATAATGACTTCTAGACTTCCAATTACATTCATGTCCCAAGCTTAAACATTTGTATTTATTTAAAATAATTACACTGGATTAATATAACATGGAGACTATTAATGGGGAGGTAGTTGTATTGGTTAAAGAGGTTATAAAGATTAACATAAAAAAGATGTCTCTAATTTGTCAGATCTGTACGTCAGTTATAAGAGGTAATTATTTCCGCTCTCATTGTTTTTTTTTTTTTCCTTTTTTTCAGCTGGAGTGCCAAACTTTACTTGACCCCCAGTAACATTGTGTTACTAACCGCCATTGCACTAATTGGAGTGTGTGTATTTATCCTGGCTATAATTGGCATATTGCATTGGCAGGAAAAGGTACGTTTAGTGAAGTATTAATGATGCTTTAACAGTGACATCCATGTTGTCCTTTGAAGTCACAGAAAATGTGTGTTCCCTTTGAAAGAAGTCCCATCCACTAAATACAGTTTTGCTTTATAGATGCAACCGTGTTTTCTTTTTTCTTTTCTTTCTTTATTTTGCTTTAATTGCTCTATTTTCTTCTCAACATGGCATCTGTTGTTGTTAAGGTTTGTTCTCTAGGTGTTCTGTGTCTGTAGCTTTAACCAGTCATCAAACTTCCAGACCTGAAATAACCTATGCAGACAAATAATTGGTGTCTTTTCAGAACAGTTAACAATTGTTACTCTATTATGTATACTGTTAGGCATAATTGCTGCCTGTTAAGAGAAATAATCTGGGCCAGTAAGTTTATTGCAGTTGACACTGCATTAGGCTAACATTTTGGCACCATATCTAAAAATTCCAGATCATAATTATATTTTATAAATAATCATTCCTTGCCATCTCTTGATTATAATTTGATTTAAATAACTATTCTCTTGATGGATGGGTTCAGGTAATAAATTAACATTGTTCATCTTTCATGCTGTTTAATTTGGCAAGTTTCTATCCAGGTTTCTTTTCTTCGTTTAGCTATCATTGCTTTTTGCACCACTGCTTTCCTATCGCTATGGCCCCATCTTATATAACTCATTCTGCCCAATAATGTTTAGCAATTGAAGTAGCTGCAGGAAATAAGAAATTCTAACCCTTCACACCAGGAAAAGAAGCAAAAAAAGAAAAAAGAAAGAAATACTTGCAAATGAGTGCTTCTCCACACCATTAAAATATATATTTTTTTCATCGTACCAAGAAGGGAGATTTAAATATGATTAATCTATTTGTATATGCTATATTATAATAAAAATCTGGTTCCAGGGGGCATATTTCTCTGTAAGAGCTCTTTACCCTCTTATTGCTATTCCACTTACTGTTGATCTGAAAATGAACATACTCAATCTCTATATCCTTGTACATTATATAACTGCTATAAAGAAATCATATTCTTTTTAATAAACTTGTAAATAACAATATTGTTGGTGCAGATATATAGTACCTTGGGGAAAAAAAAAATCACAGACATAGAGACGTGTATCTAATGACCGAGAAGCCTAACTTTTGTCCTTAGAAATCTAATTATTCTTATGTTGCCAGACATCAAGTGACAGCAAGTACTGAAATAACATTGTTAGTCTAAAAGACAAAGAAACAAACACTTATGCAGTTTAAATATTTCAATATAGCTCCATACTTCAACTAGCAGACTAAAACACAGCTAGAGATATGGTTATACTATTTATAAACTGATCACCATATTTAAAGTGTAAATGTCCAGCCTTTGTTTAAAAATAGTGAGGCAGGAGAGATTTGGGAGACCCAGCTCAACACATCCCTGAGTCATTGTGTTTCTACATACAATTAGAACCAGGTGTGTGCAGCTAATATGTGTGTGTGTCTATATATATATATATATATATATATATATATATATATATATATTCTTGAGAAGATCTTATAAATCTTGAATTCACAATATACAGACAAAATCATCTCTCATGTTTTGAAAAGCACCATTTATCTGTGCAGTTAAAATATAATTTAAATCTTTCATTTTTACTGTTGTTGTCGTGGTGGTGATCTGCTTTCATTATGCTATTCCTGCAGAAGAAATATGAAAATGGGCTAAAAATAAATTGGCATACTATAAATAACCCATAAAAGGTATTCAAAAGTAGTGCAATATGAGTATCTCATGATATGATGATACAATGGCAAACTCAATAGAATTATAATTACATGCTAATTCAGGCCACATCCGGCAAATCTCCAGACTTAAGAAAAGCTCTCTGGCTCCGGGCAGCCAGGTTTTCAGTTTTCCTCCATGTGTTAGATAGTAATCATACATGCAAACACCTGCTCCTCATTCATGCAGCCAGAAGGGTAAATTAGCACAGGTTATGGAATTTACCCCCGTGTGTCAATCTTAACTAGCCTGGCATCGGTCAGAACCCAGTGTTCATCAGTGTCTGAAACCTTCTCCACCGGGTCACACCGTCCCGATTTCATGACCCAAGCATCGGCATGAAACGCCAAACTGGTGCCGTCTATTTAGTCACCTGAAACCACTGGGGGAAAAAACGAGAGACTCAGAATTTCTCATGGAACATAGACTTCTGTGTGTCACAGGCTTTTAAACACTAAATGCATTTAAGTCACTTTATCACTACAATTATCCTGAGCTCCAGCCACTGTAGGTAAGATAAATAGGTAGCGCTTGTGTTAAGGGGCAGGCAGTGGAACAGCGCTGATGAAAAGAAAGTGAGCTTGAGGTTGTTGCATTTAACTCTTCAGCGGTCTGCTGCCTTGTGTGCTTTAGATACCTTTGCCATTGAATGCCGTACAGTTTTTATTTATTTTCTTCCTCTGTTTAGGTTCTATGTAAAGTCTGCCCTTGATGTTTTGTACTAATGGTTGTGTGTATTTGTGTGTCTTTCTCTTTTAGAAAGCGGATGACAGAGAGAAGAGACAGGAAGCTCACAGGTTCCATTTTGATGCCATGTGAAGACTTCTGAAAAAAGTGACCACCCAAAACACTTCCTGCAGTTTGACCAATAAATATAAAATACCATCGGTGGTGGTGGTGGTGGTGGTGGTGGTTGGGGGTATGGGATTAAAAAGTGTGCACTTTCCATATTACATTCAATTTCTGCTATTTATTAATGTAAAGTGTATGATTTGTTTGCCTGTTGCTTAAAAAAATGAAAGGTTCTTTTACAGTAAGAATGGCATAAATCAAAAAATGGTCCATCATTTCCAAAGAACAGTTAAGAAGCAAGAAGTCCTTAGTGTGTTATTTTCTGTTGTTCTCTTCTTTATTTAAATATTATATTGGAAGCCTTGTTAAACTGCGGGGCCAGCATCTGACATATTTTATTGTGGAAACAAACCCTGAAGCGTGTCACAGGAAAAGATCGACAATTGACAATTCGTATCCTACAACGAGATTTGTTATGGATGTGTATGACTAGTGCACACCTCTCTTAATTGCAAGCAGTTCAGCCATGATAGGACTTTAACTGAAGTCGGTACTTCAAATAAGCGAGAAGATCAAAAAAATGAATACATGCAAAGCTTCAAAAACGGGGCACTCTTTCTTAAGAGAAGTAGTGCTTTAAAACGATGCATACTTTTATAATAAGAGGTCAAGACTGAAAACAATTACATAATGCAAATAAAGCTTTTAAAACACTTGAAAAAATAGATTTACAGCAACATATGCATTGTGAAAGCAACATCCTTTCAACCCATGAAAACAAAGCACATCTATCTGTCATAATATGTCTTCTTCCGCTGTCAGGCACTTTTCTCACCTCCAGAAATCCACATATGACATTTGAACAGCCTCCCTACAGGTAGGCAGAGGAATATCCAGCACAACATTTTTCCCCTCTAGCTTTGGATGATGAATGCCTGACTTCAGTTTCAATAAAACTGGTCCTTAGTTTCTGTTATCCAAACTGATTGACACTGTGAGAAACAGGCAGAGGAGTGTGGAGGAATTGCAAATAACAATTCCTATGGATAACTGGTCCTGCTATTTGCAATTAAGCAGGGAGCACTGTGTTCATTTTGGCTGATTTTGCTTAAACATTTATACCGTTTCACAAAAGAAGGTTGAAATTGTCCTGTGTACTATTGTAGTCCAGCACTGGCTTTTACACTGCTGTCAATTATAATTCTGATATGTACCATATTTTCGTTCAGAAAAATGAACTTGTACAATTTGTTGAATGTGTTAAAAGGAGTAGTATTAAAGAAAAATGCACTCGAGCAACAAACTACAGTTGATCTGAAATGGATTATATTCAGTCATGGAAATGCAAGGTTAATATGTGCTTTCTGTCATTAATGTATATAAGATTATGACGACACCAGTGTTTGTATGCGCGTGTGTTTCATTTAACATTGATCTATTTGAGTGGTTTAGTGTTCTATGCACTCCATTATTTACATGGTTTAACTGGTCTCACACTCTGCATGACAGCCAGGCAGAGAGAGATGAATGTGATTGTATTGCACTCTTCCATGGTACATTTGGTGTTGATCCCTTCAGCCTCAAGATAACTACTTTCGACTTTTACCAGTGATTCCTTAAGCTTTGTTTGCCAAGTTGATTTTCAACAGCAGTCTTTTCACGCAATGGAAAGTGTCTCCATATACTGAAAGGAGTGCCAAGCAACTGCTAGTCCTACCGAGTCTTTAAAAAATAGAATGTCATGGTAGTATTCAGTTCTGTGGCATCACGGCTGTTTCTTCACCAGCTGCAAGCTACTTCAGACCGACAGCAACTATGAGGACGCAGCACCGCAATACCGAAAGAGACTGTAGTCAAAGTTCAGTTGTATCCCTGGATTCAGTATTAATATTTTATTTTATTGTGTTGCTCTCCTTGGTTGCCAAATCTCAGAAGCCTGAAATGTTAAATATGGCTTAATATAGATTTACTTTTTAAATAAATTGTTTAAGTGATCAGTGAAGAGTGCAGTGCATACTTAGGGGCACATCCCAGGGTGTGTAGGGTGACCAGTATGCCCCCCAGCACGCTGTGCCAAGAGGGGATCATTTTTGTCACTTGTTTCTCAGACATCACATGTAAATAAGTCAGCGGGGGGTCATAAACATTATATTTCAGTGATTCAAAGAGATAATATACGTGTCTGTGTGTGTGTGTGTGTATGCATTAAATTAACTGAAAAGACTGTAATTGTCTATTTATTTACATTTTTTATTTAACTTTGGTGTAATACTGGTTTAATGAGTGATGCTCTTCAGATGTATACATACTTTATTTAGTGTCTGTCTGCACTTTTGTAATATTTAAACTATTTACAATCAACTGCAATATATTTGTGAACTACTGGGTACTAAATGTCTTATAAACTGCATAATTCATAGGCATCGTGTCACAGTTTCAGGCTCAATATAAAATCAGTAGATAGTGCATAAGATGCGTTTGCTTGGTTTTATTTTGGTTTTGGTTTTATTTTGTTTAATTTGCACCAGTCTTATTTGCCAGTTGTATGTGCTTTTAGATGTAAAGATATGTCGATTTAAACTCTTAATTTAATTTTTTTGAACTAAATGTAATTGTTGAAGGAATGGGTTATTAAAAATATGAAAAGTTTGAAAACTGGTGTTGTCGCATGGATCTGGTTTCTCTCAGACTTCCACACTATTGTATTATGCTGCTCATTTTTCCCTGATTCGTGGAAAACTGGAGGTACATATTATATACAGCTCTGGAAAAAATTTAGACTACTGCAAAATGATCAGTTTCTCTGGTTTTACTATTTATAGGTATGTGTTTGGGTAAAATGAACATTTTTGTTTTATTCTATAAAATACTGACAACATTTCTCCCAAATTCCAAATAAAAATATGAATGGAATAGAATGGCTGCCATACATGCAGAGATGCTGATTTAAGAAAAGTTTGCAGTGATCTCTTAATTTCTTTCCAGAGCTGTATGTTAGACAGTTGTGCTGCACTGATATTCCAACAGCGAATAAGCCAAAAAAAGAGCCACTGTAACCATATTACTTTGACACCAGGGGGCTGTTTGGGACACCTTTCTACAAATATCTACAAATATCCAACGACAGCCTTTCAGATGGATGTCAGTATTCCAGGTATTTTGTTTTCTAGTATACACTCACCTAAAGGATTATTAGGAACACATGTTCAATTTCTCATTAATGCAATTATCTAACCAACCAATCACATGGCAGTTGCTTCAATGCATTTAGAATGTGGTCCTGGTCAAGACAATCTCCTGAACTCCAAACTGAATGTCTGAATGGGAAAGAAAGGTGATTTAAGCAATTTTGAGCGTGGCATGGTTGTTGGTGCCAGACGGGCCAGTCTGAGTATTTCACAATCTGCTCAGTTACTGGGATTTTCACGCACAACATTTTCTAGGGTTTACAAAGAATGGTGTGAAAAGGGAAAAACATCCAGTATGCGGCAGTCCTGTGGGCGAAAATGCCTTGTTGATGCTAGAGGTCAGAGGAGAATGGGCCGACTGATTCAAGCTGATAGAAGAGCAACTTTGACTGAAATAACCACTCGTTACAACCGAGGTATGCAGCAAAGCATTTGTGAAGCCACAACACGTACAACCTTGAGGCGGATGGGCTACAACAGCAGAAGACCCCACCGGGTACCACTCATCTCCACTACAAATAGGAAAAAGAGGCTACAATTTGCACTAGCTCACCAAAATTGGACAGTTGAAGACTGGAAAAATGTTGCCTGGTCTGATGAGTCTCGATTTCTGTTGAGACATTCAGATGGTAGAGTCAGAATTTGGCGTAAACAGAATGAGAACATGGATCCATCATGCCTTGTTACCACTGTGCAGGCTGGTGGTGGTGGTGTAATGGTTTGGGGGATGTTTTCTTGGCACACTTTAGGCCCCTTAGTGCCAATTGGGCATCGTTTAAATGCCACGGCCTACCTGAGCATTGTTTCTGACCATGTCCATCCCTTTATGACCACCATGTACCCATCCTCTGATGGCTACTTCCAGCAGGATAATGCACCATGTCACAAAGGTCGAATCATTTCAAATTGGTTTCTTGAACATGACAATGAGTTCACTGTACTAAACTGGCCCCCACAGTCACCAGATCTCAACCCAATAGAGCATCTTTGGGATGTGGTGGAACGGGAGCTTCGTGCCCTGGATGTGCATCCCACAAATCTCCATCAACTGCAAAATGCTATCCTATCAATATGGGCCAACATTTCTAAAGAATGCTTTCAGCACCTTGTTGAATCAATGCCATGTAGAATTAAGGCAGTTCTGAAGGCGAAAGGGGGTCAAACACAGTATTAGTATGGTGTTCCTAATAATCCTTTAGGTGAGTGTATATCCTAGTTTCTATATGTTTTGAGCAATTCCCGGTTGAATTTGATCCAATACCGGAGAATTCTGTATGTAGACAAATACTTGTAAGAAACAAGACTTGTTGATGTTTCACAAAAATACACAATGTACCAAAGCTTTTGAACGTTTGGCTGGATTTCTAGACATAGGGCTCAAACAACTCAAACCTTTGACCTACCTAATACTCAAAGTACAAATTATCCTACTGCAGTTTATTGAGAAGCCACTTTCTACTTGTTACAAACCATAATGCGATGGCATACAATATAGTTTGTGATTCGCTGGAAACTAAATGTTTGATTTAGTCTAGTCCATACACAGAGCAGGGTCAGGCATAGGGTTGCTATAGTCAGTTCTGCAAGTCACCTGACACCCTCAAATCATGTCATTAATGCACAGAGATGGAAAATTAGGCTGAAGCCCAAAGTTTTATTTAAGGGCTTTGTTTTGAATTCACAATTTTAAGTTGTCACACTTCTCACCATACCACTAAACATATCAATGAAATCAACCAATACAATTATTTTTAGTAGTAGTAATTATTATAAGGTTTCCATGGTACCAGGCTTAACCCTTCCCCTCTTTTTCAGATAACCAGGGTTGCATTTGCTATTTATGTGATAGTCTGATTGTAATAATGAATAATCCTGGAAGAGAATGGCTCTCTGCGTGTTGTCCAATGTGTGTATTATATCAATCTGTAGTTCGGTGTTTCAGTCAGTCAGTCACAAAAGGGTGGTGTTGGGGACAAAGGTGTGTCGTGGGGACAACAGCCTGTTATAGGGGAGAAAAATGTCACCATCGCTGGTCTGTGTATATATGTGTGTCAGTGTGTGTGCGCTGGCTTCTGCTTTGTGAAGAGGCACCATCATACATCCACCTCCCCAGCATACAGTGAGCACAGAGGGCGAGGAAAGGGCCTGTGACGCTGTGGCAGGAGATGGAGTGCAGGATAAGTGTTACTTTATAAGGAATGGATGGAGGTGCTGTAGTTTAGATTATTCACTTTGGTGTAGTTTAATGTCGGTACAAACTGTGCTATGTACTATGGCATCTTAAGAGGTGACTGAAATGAAATGGAAAAAAGGAAGAAGCGGTCACCTTCAGGATAGACTTTGTGGGGGTTGTACAACAATATCAGGGCTCACTCCAGAATGAAATAAAATCTAAATCTATTTAAAATACGTGCATGGACCACAGTTAAATATTAAAATTAGACAGTATAACAATCCAATACGTTATCTACAGATAATTGCCTTGAGTATTTAACATACCAAAGCTAAATAGCCTACATGTTCATACAATATATAAACAAATTGATAGTATAGTATCTCTTCACTTTGTAAACTCCAATTTAACATACCAAACAACTTTACAATTACACGTGTATCAATGCTTATAAAATAACTCCCACAATAAAGGGGTGGGGGGGTTAGTAAAACGCACAACACGTGACCAGAGAAAAGCCTTCACTGATGTGAGGCCGTGAGAGGCTCTCAGAGAAAATGACGCGGAGCTTGAACTCTGCTCCTCACTGTTGCCTGCTTTTTATCCTCCCTTTCTTCACAGCACAATCCCTCGGTTCAGGGGGAGGCTGCCTGCAGTTGGACTTGTTCATTGGAGATGGGGTGCATGCGTACAAGCTGCTCATTCAAGCGTACAGCGCCCAGATCTTAAATGAGCTTCATTTATTGCCAACATTTCATTTCAACTGGGAGACCCCCACAGCAACTCCTCGCAATTCCTTGCACGGACTTTTCGCTCTGTTGTGTTGTGGAGTACACCGGGTCTGCCTTGTGAACAGCCACGACTGCCTTTGGAAATATCTCCCAGCACTCTTAATCGGATTAAGCACTACACAGCATACATTTGCGATTGAGGGGGGGTTCCGATTAGTCTCCCTTGTTTGGGGGCAATGGGATTAAAGCGACTGAAGAAGTTTGGGTTGTTTGAGAGCGACTCTGCGCTTGGTGTTCACAAGATGGAAACGCCAGGATCCTCCGACAACTAAGGAAAGCGAAATCGGAGCACAATTATCCGGGAAGAAATGCACGGAGGTGAGTTGGGTAAAGTGCGACAATAGAGGCATCTCAGCGCTTGTGTTTTCTGGTGGAAACGTGCGGTTTACTGACGGCCAGGCAAAATATAGTGGCTAATAAATCCACACAAGCTATTATACTACTGCTCTATTTAATCTCCGAATGATACTCGTTTTTAAACCCAGAATTGGATTATCCGAATGAATTGAGAATAAAACAAGCCTCGGTGTATTCTTGTTCTTAATAAAGGTGAGTAGTTATTTTGCTCTAAAGAAGCACATTCCCAAACCAAGTCTTGTCCCTCTTTTTGTTCCTCAGTCAAGACCAGAATAACATCGCCATCTGCAGGAGAGACACACGGTGGCTTCAGATAGAAATTCAATTAAATTATTTAAAATATAATAGATTTGACGAGGCTACCTCTTAATTGCTGACCTCAGTATTTCTTTCGTGTTCAAATTAAAGTAAGTATCCACTGAGCTCAGTATGTGTAAGTGGAGAATGTGTAAGTGGTTGGTTGGTGTGTATGTCTGTATTCCTGATGTGAATTCACTAATAATCTAAATCTAAATTCTGAGATTCCCTTCAGAGGAAATCAGGTTTAGATCTGACGTGCTGTATGGAGCTCGTTGAGACTTGCTTTCCGCGGAAGGTGCTGAAGGGACAGCTCCGCTCCACATCTGGAAGCGGGCCACATCTGGGAAACGGGCCACAGCTGCTCCCTTTCCGAGCCCTAAAGCGCGTCTGGTCAGATGGATTCACTCAATATAGCAACTCTGTGTTCCTCTAGACTAACAAAAATAGCACATGACAATTACACTGAACAGCATATTGCAGGTGTATAGTCACCGATCACGTATGCGCCATTTTAAGTACTGCAAATAAAAGTCGGATACATGTATTATTTTAAACATGAAAGTAATCACACCAGCTTGTTTAAAAATAAACAGTGAAGATCAGGGACCTGCTTCGCTTGTGGGTGTTTATAAGAAGTCCAATCAATGTGGTGTGGTGTTATTTTCACTTCACTGATTGGGGATGTGTAGTCATTTCTAATGTCATTAGATTTATAATTTAAATCTTGACTGCAGTCTGTTATCTAGGTCTGAGGGAAATATAATTAATTGCTGACATTTGATATTTCCACTCTCTTGGGCCAGTGTCATTAATCCTAAATAACGATTCAACTGGACAGTAACAGGATTAGCAACATCTGATTGGGATCCCACTTGTAGGATAAGGTAGATCATCTGACTGCTATTGCTATTACTAAGACATATTAAGAATAATATTAATAGATTTTTTTTTCTTTGTGAAAGTAAATACACATAATCTTGCATGTTGTGATCATGTGTCATTTCGCATGAATAGAAACACACACCTTAATACCATAACCGTGGATACACAGATGTGGAAGATGGTTCCGATTTTGTGGAGAATTTGCTATATTCTATATTCCATTTAGTCTGCACAGAAATTGAAGGAATACAATAACTACATGTTGTATTCCTGGGAAACTGCTAGTGATGATATGAAAAGCTTGTACACAGCAAACCAGCACATACACATTGATTTGAATTTTTTGCAATTACATTATGCATATTGTAATAGGAGACCTCAGAGGTAATGGGTTTAAAACACCCGCTTTCTCGTTTTCATAAAAGGGTGTGCATGTTGTAAATAATAATAAAAACATGAAAATCTTTTATCGTCGCATTTCAAAAACAAAGTTACACGGTGGTCCTACATTTGAGTCATGAAGATAAGACATTCAATTTATTTTTTCTTCTATTTTTATTCCATTGGTTGATGAATCAACATAATATATTTTAGCTTGTTTCTTATGAGTCATATACAATGTCTAAAGTGGTTAAATTAAAGGTAGACTTGATATTATACCAGTCTTTTAAAATATAATGTATAGCCCTTATCATAAAGCCCCTTAACAACAAGTTTCAAATGTCTCAGAGGTGTGGAATGCTAAACAATGATAATACATGGCATGAAAAGTAAAATCAGAAAAGAAAGTCTGGATGCATTTGTTTCTAGGTGCATATTCTAATATATTGGTAATTGTTTTTGAATAATGAATTACATGCACATTAATGCCATACTCATGTTTTGTTGGCTATAGTTATAGCTTCAACTGTAAACCAATAATGCTGGAAGTAATAATAGACTTACCACACTCGCCTTGAACTATTTCTTTAGTCATTTATGTTTGTATAAGGAGATTTGTTGTCTTTGTTTAATGAATGAAATATCTTTTATTTTATTTCCCTTAAATTGTAATGATTTGTAAGGAAGTGGAAAACATTGTAGGTACTATATGGGTACCTTAGCACAGATTAGATTCATCAGCCTGTTTCTCAACACACAAGTGAGCTTCATTTAGGATAACTTTTCCATAGGTTTGTTTATGTTTGCTTGTTGGATTAATTTTGATAATATGGGGAAACTGTTTTTGTGATATAGAATTATTATCAAGGTATCTTACTGTAATTAAAGTTTTGCTCCCGATTTAATAGTATCACTAAAACTGCAAATCTAATTGTAGAAAAGATACGTGCACAATTGCAGCTGCAGTATTATCCCCACCTTTAATTTGAAAAAAAAAAATGCTATTCAGCTGTAAAAGTATTTTTTCAATTTATTTTAACATTTACTTTAACAAGAATTGTTAATTGAACTATATACTTATACTATATAGTTTTTCAGAGTTTGTTGAAGTGTAAAGAGATCCCAGTTATGTTAAGACGGGATGTGAAAATGTTGGAAACTCCAGAGATATCAAACTGCATATGTGTGTGGTGATATACTGAATATACAACAACTATTGGGATCAATTATTCTCAGCATTTGTTGTTGATTTTACTCAGTGCTTTTCAGCAGCAGTAAATATTACTCAGAAATGGGATGTGCTTCCGATCAATGCCCTTTTCCATGTAAGTCTGTTTAGGGCCCATCATTTTTTTGTTTAATATATTGTAATAATATAAATAAATGCTAAATGAAGGTTTTATATCTCTTTTCCAATAGAAGCATGGTTTGTGCACTGTTTAGAAATAGGAAATACATGTAGCTTGACAAATACATACATACATACATGTGTGTTCCCCTTGAATATTGTTGTAGGCTCACACACCACCCCTTTCTTACCTTGCATGATGATATGTACAGGCAGTGTTTACTGTGTGTGTTTATTATGCTGTCCTTTACTGTTAGGTGTGATGTGAACAATGTAATGACTATGCAAAAGCCCGGCTGGGTGAGTCAACAATGCTGTGGCTTATCTAGTAAAAACAGTGTTTCAGCTTGAAATTTGCAGAGAGGTTGCATAGTGTTAGAGTGATGATGTACAATACAGTATGGCTGCTGCCTGTTTCTCATTAGGATATCACAGGCCTTCAAACCTAATCCCATTTGTCCCGGTGTTATCATAATCAAGTGAATGAATTTGATTCTTAGCTGCTCATGATTAGCCCACAGGATTTGGGAATAGTCTCCATTTCCTGTGTTTTGCTTTTCCTTGAAACATAGATGGTCAGTGCTTTTGAATTGAGTTTTGATTTTGATTTAGATATGTATTATCACTCTAATGTACAGTATAGAGAAGCCAGGGAAAACTACTCACTGCACTGCCTAATGAAATTTTTTTCAATTGTTTTTAATCAAAACTATATTCATTTTGTTTCTCTAAAGCCATCATTTGTTTGAAAGTTGTTACACAATAGCAACCCACCTTCCAAACATATAACATTCCCACACCTGAACTGTATAATTACGCAATAGATGCACTGGTGTACTCCTTCAGTTAATTTGGAAGCCTGAAATCATCTTGTGGCGATCACATGGTGGAACTGCATGTTATCTTACAGGTCAAAAGCATTGCCCAAAGAGGGAGAGGTTACGCCAGTTTCCAAAAGAACCTCATTGAAACATTTTTCTATCCAAGCTGCTGATAAGCTGTGTGTGTCACTCAAACAGCCCCTTCCAGCTTCCTGTTTGTATATAATGTGATATATATATATATATATACTATCGACCAAATTGCTACAATTATATATATGTACAGCTCTGGAAAAAATTAAGAGACCACTGCAAAATGATCAGTTTCTCTGGGTTTACTATTTATAGGTATGCGTTTGGGTAAAATTAACATTTTTGTTTTATTCTATAAACTACTGACAACATTTCTTACACATTCCAAAAAAATATTGTCATTTAGAGCATTTATTTGCAGAAAATGACAACTGGTCAAAATTACAAAAAAGATACAGACCTCGAATAATGCAAAGAAAATAATTTGCTGTTCATTTTTAAAAGACACAATACTAATGTTTTAACTTAGGAAGAGTTAAGGAATCAATATTTGCTGGAATAACCCTGATTTTCAATCACAGCTTTCATGCGTCTTGGCATGCTCTCCACCAGTCTTTCACATTGATGTTGTGTGACTTTATGCCACTCCTGGCACAGAAATTCAAGCAGCTCGGCTTTGTTTGATGGCTTGTGACAATCCATCTTCCTCTTGATCACATTCCAAAGGCTTTCAATGCAGTTCAGGTCTGGAGATTGGACTGGCCATGACAGGGTCTTGATCTGGTGGTGGTGGTGGTGGTGGTCTGCTCGATTCTAGCCTTCCTGAAGCACCCCAAGATCCTCCACCAAATTTCACAGTGGGTGCAAGACACTGTGACTTGTAGGCCTCTCCAGGTCTCCCTCTATCCATTGGATGACCAGGTGTTGGGCAAAGCTGAAAATTGCACTTATTAGAGAGGATGACCTTACTCCATTCCTCTTCAGCTCCAGCTCTTCTTTGCTTCTTTTTCCAGCTTTGCATGACTTCAGCCCTGCCCCTAGGAGCCGGTTTCAAACTGTCCTCGCCGTGCACTTCACCCCAGCTGCCGTTTGCCATTGTTTTTGTAGGTCACTTGATGTCATCCTACGGTCGTTGAGACATTCGAATGAGTTGGCGATCATCCCGGTCAGTGGAGAGTCGTTTTCACCCTTTGCCGGTCTGTAGCTTTGTTGTCCCCAGTGTCTGCTGCTTGACCTTGTTCTTATGAACCGCTGGCTTTGAAATTTTAAGGACTGTATCCCTCTGCCAGTAAAGCCAAAATTGAACCCTTCTTTTCCTCACTCAAAACTTTCCTTTTCAACTCTTTTGGCATGGTCAATAGTTATTTTTTGATTCCAGTTACTTTTGCGGTACTACTAGCACTGTTTCTGCCATCCAGCTGGTCCTATTGCAAGAGGATAGTGATGACCACAGCAGTGGTTTTGATACTTTTCCTCGTTAAATAAGACTTGGTTCAGGTGATCACCTAATCAGTACCTCATTCAGTAGAAGAGAATGAACAGACACTGGAATGGAATGGCTGCCATACATGTAGAGATGCTGATTTAAGAAACTTTTGCAGTGGTCTCTTAATTGTTCCCAGAGCTGTATATACTGTGTAATTTTAATATACTACTAGTATTATTATTATTACTGCATACTTGACTCAGCACTGATTGTGCACCATTGGTTTCCCTTTTGTTTTCAGGCTTTTTCTCCCACAGCATGGGCAAATGAGCCGACTGTAAACCCATGGCCTGTTGTTTGTTGTTTACAACAGATGCATTAATCCAGAGCATGTTATTAAAATATCATACAAAGACAATATAGTCTGTGTGTATGTGTACATGTGTACATGACTCGTATATATAGTGTAGCGACCTGAGTAAAACTGGGACTCTCTTTGTTCATGTTCATGTGTTGTAAGGTGAGCCCATGCCGGGGGCATGGATTGTACATAGTTGGCCAATTAGTCCTCCTCGTAACTGAGATTAGGTGACTCTGTCAGGTTAGGTCAGCCAGAAGGCTGTTGTAGCGCAGCCTTCCTGACGTTGCTGTACACCAATTGCTCTCCGTTAGTGGTGGAGCCCTCCAAACCTAGCCCTCAGTGTGCCCCTCGGGTCGGTTTGTCACCGAGTGTTAATGAGTACAGATGCCTCCAACCAAGGACGGTCTGCAATAACCGCAGAGCCCGTGGCAGCTGGACAGAGCCCTTCCAGGCCCTCCACATCAACACGCTGGAACTTCCAGCAGTGTTCCTCGGACTCCTGGACACTTTCTGCCAGTCCTTCAGGTCAGTCATGTGTTAGTCAGGACGGACAACACAGCGGTGGTTGCTTATATCAACAGGCAGGGGGGTATCCAGTTGCCCAGGCTGTACCGCCTTGCCCTGGAACTACTTCAGCAGGGCAGAGGTAGACCTCTTCACCACACAAATATGGTTTTGGCATCAGTTGAGTCTCTTGGTCGTTGCTGTACATTGTTCATTTATTGTCCAGCAGTGGCTATTCAGGTATGCCTGCTTTGTATATAGTTAATTTGTTGTAATATACAGGAGCTTGTGTTGCCCTGCTTCTGGCGAATTAGCTGGTCACGTTGCCCCCGCTTTGTATTTAGTTAATTGTAACAATCCATTGGCTGAGGGAGTAAGTGCTGTTGGCCCTCCCCTCTCTGTTTTACTTCCCAGTAGAGCGTGACTGAGGTCTTGGCTCCTGCGCAGCCCAGATGTGACGTTGAGGGCTCCCCGCGGCCTCTATCCAGAGCTGGTAAATCAAAGCCCCACTAGTAGGTGCTTCGGGGCAGGCTTTACCAGTCCGCTGCCCTCCTCCCTTGCAATGGATTGGTTAAACACTAACCCCTCCTCACTTGGGCAATGCTTTCTAATTGTGCAATGCTTACCACTCTGTAGTACAGTATTCTACATCTAAAGCCTAATATGGTATTCTGAAATAAACATTTTCATTAGTATTTTTTAAATAATCTGTAATGTGTTCTTTTATATTTGGGGAGAAAACATTAACAATAGTTACATTTGAGTTATATTGGGGGAAGTTATGCAATCTTGCTTAGAAACAGATCAGTCTGTTTTCAGTGGAATTAATAAGTACTGGAGGGGATCCCCAGGAATGCATATCTTTGAACATCACAGGCATCGTGTACACTGAGCCTTGTGACCAGGAGACCCCAATTCAAGTTTGAATCTTGGTAGAAGTCCCACATGGACTTTTGCAAGGATCTTGCTATTCCCATTTAAAGGGAATGGACAATCTCAGTGAAATGATGCTGTCTATCTGACATTAATACATTGTAAAATCGGTTACTTATTATTCTTTTTCTTCTTCTTCTTCTTATTCAGATTAGTCAGTTTGTTTAAAAAATATATAAGTATTAAAGATAGCAAAGGATTATTAAACTAGACTCCAATATATGAATGTATGCTACTCTAAATACTGCTGAAGAGGTGTCTAATTAATTATTAATTAAAAATAGTTAATTTACTTTTGATTTTATTATTATTTCTTTCTTAGCAGGCGCCCTTGTCCAGGGCAACTTACTTTATATCATATTGATTGATTTTTCATTTTCTTGTGCCTTTTTAATTAATTACTTTATAATTTCCCAAGATCTTAACCTCTTGAGAATGAGTCTTCTTTTACATGATGCCTTTAGAGAATCTGTCAACATCAGTATAACAAACAGCATAGTCAATATGACAGACAACAGGAAACTATAGAAGAATAAAGAATATTTTTTCATGTGTTATTTAGTAGCTGGAGTGAACTAGTAACAAACTGACTTACTGGAGACTGGCCCATGAATTTAAAAAAAAGGCAAGCAGAAGAGAAACTTTTTGACATTTCAGTTTTCAATGAAAATAAATATAAATATTTGCAATGTTCCTGGTTTATAAAACCAAACAAACAACAAAATCTGTTTCGTAAAGATTATGGACAGCTTTACAGACATTTGCCACCAATTTGCCTTACTTAGAATGAGCACTGTGTGGAACTCCATTTAACCATATCCTTTATTATTGTCTGTGTTTATGTTCATATAAATGGTAACTATGCATAAAATTGCATCATATTGAAATGTCGCTTTTTCTCATCTCTTCAGTCACAGTCTTGGTTCTTCTCATTCTGATTGAAGAAGGAATTGCATTGGCACAGAAAACTAAAGGTATGTTTCTTGTCATTGATGTTGTATAAATTATTTTTTGTGTATGATGTGTGTTTTGTTATGTTTTGAGATTTTATACAGATTTTACAGTTAGACAGCAGGGTATAGGGTGTGTCCTGTTTTTCCAGCTAAATTATTTTATTTAAATTGCATTTTAACCAATTCACTTTTTCATGTTTTAGGAATAACACATGCCTGTTTTATAACATTTGAATATTTGAAAAGGACTTAAATATTCAAATATTTGATTGTAGGTCTGTAGGTTTGTGATTGTGATTGTACATTTGGAAATGTTTCCATCAATATTTTAAATGGAAAAACAGGTAGGGTGAAGCACATTCCAATAAAAAAATTTAAAACTTTAATACTGAATTGATTTCTTTATGTGATGCAAATGCCTTTTCTTTTCCTCGGGTCTGTTTAGATGTCCAGAATGTCGGTGCGAAACTTAAGACCACAGCCCAGTGCGGCATATGGAATCGAAACACCAACGGAGGGCTCTTCACCTCCCCAAACTATCCCAACACTTATCCCCCCAACAAGGAATGTGTCTACATCTTGGAAGGTATGTCTGATCAATATTATACTCCATCAGGATCAGAATGAGTTTCTTCTTCCTCTTTTTGTCATAAGCTTTAAATGAATTTGTGTGAATCACAAGATGTTCAAGAATGACTGTGAATATCTTTATATTGCTTTCACTCATAGCCTTGTGTTTGATATTGCCAGGCATAAAAGCATGTGCCACACAGAACTGAGAGCCATGCCACATCTGCATCCCTTAAAATCGTGAAGATCTCTTTACCAGATTAGATTTGATATGAAATGAAGTAGGGTGGAGCTGGGGTGGCAGCATTAAAAGGATGAATAGACAGTGAGGGTGAGATAATTTCCAGCAATTGCATTAGCACCAGAGTTTGTTTAATTAAGCAAATGACGGCTGTAATACAAGGGGTCTTAAGTATTCTGGTCTAGTGTGATTCTTTGTTTGTGCTATAAAGACTGGAGTAAACATCTCTGGGAAATTCACTTAAGACCAGCAAAGAGAAGAGATGTTGTATGTAAATTAAGTTTGAGCACTAACTGTAAAACATAGACCCTTTGTTCTACACTTTCTGTCGCTTACTGACCACATCAGTTATTATTCTATGAGGAATATCCATCAATTGGTCAAACACTTCAGTATCTGAGCTTGTAGCGGTGAAATAATTACATTCATTGTCCCATGTAAAACTATTGCCTTTTATCCCCAGCTGACTCATAAGAGCAAATTAATACTTAGAATCCAATTTCATGCAAACAAAAGATGTACAATTATTTTACCACAGTGTGATACCTATTTCTAAAGGATACCTATTAATTTCACAACATCCAAAAATCAGCTTCATTTTGGGGTTATTGTCAAAGTTAGTGAGCCAATATTATTATTATTATTATTATTATTATTATTATTATTATTATTATTATTATTATTATTATTTATGTATTAGCAGACGCCCTTGTCCAGGGTGACACAAAATACCAGAGCAATACAAAGGGCAATAATACAGTGCAATACAGCAATACAATAATAATACAGTGCAGTTCAGGCATAATACGTTTTACAAATTTAGAATTTACACAAGTGTATAGGAGATACAGTAAGCAATATATAAGGTCTAACATCCTAGATTGTAAAAGATGATAAGCGTGGAAAAGATGTTAAGTCAAAGTTAAGAACTAAGGGAGAGGGAGCATAGGGAAAAGCTAAATAAACTATACAAGTGCTATTAATGCAAAGGCAATAGTATGACAAAATGTTGTATAAGTGCAATCTTACAGGAGAACGAAAGACTAAATTACAAGTACAGTCTGAAAAGATGCGTCTTTAGTAATCGCCGGAAGGAGGTCAGAGACTCTGCTGTTTTGACTTCAGTGGGAAGGTCGTTCCACCACTTAGGCGCCAGGGATGAGAAGGAGCAGCTCTGGAGGAAGGAGAGTGGAGAGGAGGCAGAGTTAGTCTTCTGGCACTGGAGGACCGCAGCGGTCTGGAGGAGATGTATGGAAAGACAAGGGTCTGCAGGTAACTCAGTGCAGTCTGTTCGAGACAGCAGTAGGTTGAGGGTCAATGTCTTGAACTGGATGCGTGCCGGTATCGGGAGCCAGTGGAGGGAGCGGAGCAGTGGAGTAGCATGTGTGAATCAGGGCAGAGAGAAACCAGACAAGCTACAGAGTTCTGGATGAGCTGGAGCAGCGGGTAGTAGTTGCAGGCAGGCCGGCCAGGAAGGAGTTGCAGTAGTCCAGGCGGGAGAGGACCAGTGACTGGACAAGCAGCCGAGTCGAGTAGTCGGTGAGGAAGGGACGGATTCGGCGTATGTTACTCAGGAAGAATCTAAAGGTGCGTGTCAGCGTGGTGCTGTGTTGAGTGTAGGAGAGCGCAGGATCGAGGGTGACTCCTAGGTTCTTAGTGGAAGAAGAGGGAGAGAGTGTCATAGTTTCCAAGGGGATTGAGATGGAGAGGTCAGCAGAAGGAGAGGAAAAGAGGATATCTGATTTGGAGAGGTTGAACTTGAGGTGGTGCGAATGCATCCAGGCGGAGATTGCAGACAAACAGGAAGAGATGCGAGAGGGGATGAGAGGGTCAGAGGAGGGGAAGACTGGAAGATCTGGGCATCATCTGCATAAAAATGGGATGAGGGGGCCCAGGGATCGAGTGTAGAGAGAGAACAGGAGGCCCAGGACGGAGCCTTGAGGAGAGGTTGGGGGGTGGATGAGGAACCTCGCCATGTCACTTGGTAGGTCTGGTCGCTGAGGTAGGAGCAGAACCGGGTGAGAGCAGTCCCAGAGATTCCAAGGTCAGCAAGGCAGGAGAGGAGGATGGAGTGATCGACGGTGTCAAATGCTGCAGAGAGATCGAGGAGGATGAGGACTGAGGAGAGGGAGGCCGCCCAAGCACAGCTGAGGATCAAGAAGTGAGTGATGGGAGAGAAATGTGGAGAGCTGACGGTGGACAGCACACTCGAGGGTCTTTGAGAGGAAGGGGAGTAGGGAAACGGGGCCGTAGTTCTGAGGAGAGGTGGGGTCAAGGGTTGGTTTCATGAGGAGTGGGATGACAGCAGCTTGTTAAATGCAGAGGAGAAACAGCCAGAGAGGAGTGAGGAGTTGAGGAGGTAGGAGATGAAGGGGAGTAGATCAGGAGCAGTTGCTTGGAGGAGGTGAGTGGGGAGAGGGTCCAGGGCACATGTTGTGGGTTTGTGCCCTAGGAGGAGAGAGGAAATTTCAGAGTCTGAAAGAGGTGAGAATGTAGAAAAGGAAGCTTGATTGATGGGAGAGGAGGGGGGACTGTTGAAGAGCTTGCAGATGTCTGTGATCTTGGAGGAGAAGAAGGAGGCAAAATTATCAGCAGAGATGTTGTTAACAGTAGATTCAAAGAGTGATTGGAACTAAGACTTCTTGGCTGAGGAGAGTGAGGAGGAGAATGTGGACAGTAGAGAGCATTAGAGTTTGAGGGCAGCTGGGAGTTTGGACCTCTTCCACTTCTGTTCAGCAGCGCGCAGACTGGATCGGGTCGAGCGGAGAATGGAAGAGATCCAAGGCTGAGGAGGGGAGGGACAGACAGGACAAGACGTGAGAGGACATAGAGAATCAAGGGAAGAGGTGAGGGAGGAGAACAAAGAGGAGGTAGCACAGTTAAAAGACAGATGGGAAAAACAGTCAATGGAAGGTAAGAGAGAGCAGTGGAGGCAAGGGTGGAGGGGAGCGGAGATTACAGCAGAAGGTGACAGGTGAGAGCGAGGAAATCCAGAGACTGGTCGGAGGCAAAGGCGGAGATGAAGTCAGCCTTGTTGGAAGCTGAGTGGCAGTTCCACAGACCTCCAGAGTGGGGAATAGAGTGGAGGGAGGAGGAGAGGAGAGGCAGAGAAATGAGGTTAGAAGGATTAGGGAGGTAACGGCATGCTGAGAGGAAGGAGAGAACAGAACTGAAATCGGAGAGATTGTCATGGTTGCCTGCTGTTGCTGTGCGGCGTCTCCTTGCAGTCTTCTCCTCGCTGGAGTCCCACAGCTAGAGTCCCTGCCCTTCGGAAGGGGGGCACTGAGGCTGCTGGCACAGAGGTCCAGGGGGCTGTTAAATACTCCACCTGTAGCTAATAAGGACGGTACACACCTGTGTTGCGTTGACACAAGGCTGTCAGGATGGCAATCCCTCCCAGGCAGGACTGCTAATAGCACAATAAATGGCCGCTTTATATCTGAATACAGACAAAGAACGTGCCAGACACATGCAGTTACACTGATCAATAGCTCGCAACAATGCTAAATAATAACAGCCTACAATGTAACCGCTTCTGATTTACAGAAACTGCGTGTCAATCTATGGACAGTTGCTAATTAACTAACAAACAGTCGCTGCCGTTACTACAATACAGGTGCAAAATATATCTAATTTTTAGCTAAACAAGTAACCATGTAAACAATCAATGTATCTCTTAACTAAACTAGTAAACGTGAAAAACTGGGGTGAGCTAGGCGACTCATTAGGTGAATAAAATTCTCTCATGCTGAGCCTGTTTATATATCATCACCATCAGCCTATATCAATATTCATTTCACCACTTTTTTGTTTGTATTAAAGTAAGTCTTATCAGCTATGGCAGGAAAACCTTCGGGAATTGATTTTTTTTCCTTCAACAGCAACACACAGGTTATTAGAGCTTCCAAACTACGAAACAGAAGGCCAGACATGACCTTTACTCCTACCTTGCACCCTCATGGCTCTCATTAAAAAAAGAAATGTTCTTTGAGTATCTGTTTGCATTTTTCCTGAGTTTGTGTACATCATTACTCTCAGTGGGAGGTTTTACCTTGGTATTGTATCACATTCAGCAGTTTTCTGTGTTTTTTATATAATGACTGGTGCATCTTGCTGTTCATAACATCTGCTCCTAATGTGTCATCCTGGCCTTAACTACCTCCTACCATTTGACTTTTATGGAGGACAAAATAAAATTAGTAAAAGTATAAGGAGTGAGAAGGAAAAGGGTAGCACAGAGTAGATTTCCCTGACACATTAGGAGTCTGCATTATTCAAATATAATGTCAACCAAGGGCAATATTAGCTGCTTTTTAAAGCTGCTAAATCACTTTTGGACTTATTTTTAAACTGTCATCTGTTCTGCAAAGAACATCATTGTGTGCCTGTTATTAAGCACCTGGGAGACAAGCAGACAGGGCCAGGAGGTCCTTGGGAGGCAAGGCACAAAGTGAATATGCCGTCCGGTGGGTGATGGCGCAGTGGTTGTTTGTTTTATAAGCATACAGAAAAGAAACCTGAACAACATTCATTTGTGTCTTTATGCAGCCCTTCCGCGTCAGAGAATCGAGCTGACCTTTGACGAACCCTATTACATCGAGCCTTCCTTTCAGTGTCGTTTCGATCACCTGGAGATTCGGGATGGTCCCTTCGGCTTCTCGCCTCTAATAGACCGCTACTGTGGCCCCAAAAGTCCCGGTGTGGTGAGGTCAACAGGCAGGTTCATGTGGATCAAATTCACAACGGACGAGGAACTGGAAGGCCTGGGATTCCGGGTGAAATACACTTTCATCCCAGGTACATGCTCACCTTCACACTCTGCTGTTGACATTTACTTTGTTGGACAGCTGGCTCAATTCACATGGCAACTGTTCGCTTGCAGCAAACTCGACTGGATCTTGGCACATGCTTAGGTCTCAGAAAGATATTTTGAAATTAGCCCGACTGTCACTCTTTATGATAGATATTTTTTTTCTCAGTTTTGCCATTTTCTGTTGTTTCTTCACGATGTACTTTCTTATGTGCCTAAGTGTTTTTTTATGTTGATATTGTTCTTCTTATGCAAG
Source organism: Amia ocellicauda (assembly GCF_036373705.1). NCBI lineage: Eukaryota > Metazoa > Chordata > Actinopteri > Amiiformes > Amiidae > Amia > Amia ocellicauda. Next base: position 20,899,264 of record NC_089858.1, on the reverse strand, counting down.
AAAGGTTTCCTTGGGGGTGTTGAATGAATGACAGTTATGCACATTCTATAATTATAATATTTCTGTAGTGCTCTATCATAGTTTCTAAAATAATTATAGTGCCCTTTTATTTCTTGTATGCTGTATTGACTGTATTATATTTAACCCCCCTCCCCCCCACACACACATACATAAAAACACATCTTTATTTTTTTTATAACTACAGCATTCATAAAGCCAGCTTATGATCTATCTGTACCTATAGATCTTAAACCTACAGAAATGTTTGAGTTTACTTTACTTTTATATATTGACATTTGTTTTTACACACACCTTTGTTTATATCTTTCCTTCACTACAGATCCAGGTTTCCATTATGTGGGAGGAATTTTAAATCCCATTCCAGGTCAGGTCTTCAATATTTTAGTGTTTTGTTTCATTAAATTTTAAGGCCTTCTTTATTCTGGCACTGACTTGGGGCTGTCTGTTTCCCTAGACTGCCAGTTTGAGCTCTCGGGTGCTGATGGAATCATTCGCTCCAGTCAAGTTGAGCAGGATGAGAAAATCAAGCCCGGCCAGGATGTCGACTGTATCTGGACGGTACGGGCCCCTCCTAAATCTAAGGTATGTAGAGAGCCACAGCCGAGTGGATATAGTTTTAAAGCACGATAGTACACATGACAGAATCCGTGTTATAGACCACTGAAGGACCTTGGACAGCAGGGATGAATTTTATGCAGCCAGTTCAGGTGAAATAATGGCAGAGCAACCATACATTGCTTAAAAGCAGAGTCAGCAATTCCAGGAACAATCAAAGAACAACCTTGCCCGGACATGACAAGAAGCATGATTAATTCATACTTCAAAACTGCAGATTATATTTTTAATAATGTGTCGATATAGAACTTTTTCCCCCAGTTCTCATTTTTTTGTGGAGCTCTTGAATCATGGTAGGGTGAGGGATTACAATATAGTTACAATAGTTAGAATAATTATCATTTGCATCGCTATGTTTGCCACAAACCTACTACAGTATACAATCATAAAGATTATTATTCTTTGTGTGACAAACAATGTAGCAAAGGAGGTTCTCCATACCCAGCTGCTTCTTTGCACTTTCTGAACAGCACAGCTATGCAGCAATTTCATCATGTATTTTCTGTTTTTTGTGCTCCACCATTTCATTATATGTTTATATATATGTGTGTGTGTTTATATATGTATTGGTGCATGTGAGAGAAAGAATAGCAGAAAGAGAGTGAATCTGTAAAGATTCCAATAGGTTAAACTGACTGTCACTTGTCTGAAATCAATGAGGTGAACTGTTTTAAATTAAACCTAATCCATTTTAAAAGGCATAGTTCCATCTTAAACTCCGGTATTTTCCTTGCAGATATATCTCCGGTTCCTTGAGTACCAAATGGAATACTCCAATGAGTGTAACAAGAATTTTGTTGCCGTGTATGATGGAAGCAGTGCCATAGAAAACCTGAAGGCCAAATTCTGCAGCACAGTGGCAAATGATGTAATGCTGGAGACTGGCATTGGTGTAGTGAGGATGTGGGCAGACAGGAACAGCCGCCTCAGTCGTTTCCGTATGCTTTTTACCTCCTTCGTCGACCGTAAGAAGTTTTTCTTTCCCAGAAACTGTTTTGTTGTTTGTCAGCATTTATCCATACATTACTGCAATGTTACCCATTGGTAGACAACAGAAAAGTGAATTATTTTCTGAAACATGTATCCAGTTTCAAAAAGGGCTCATGCATGTTTTGAGAAGCAGTACAAAAGTGAACTAGGACACCTTCATTAAGAATAAGTCTTGAGATTGAAATCTGTATCACCTGCTGCATATCTTCAGGAACTAGGTTACATACACTTGGGACGGTTGAACCTACTAAATTAAACTATTTCAGTCATACACTTGGAGTATGCTGTTAGTGAATTAAAAATATTTAAATCTTTAGGGTCATTGTTCTTTCAAAAATATGCTGTTTTGCTTTCCAGCTTCTTTATTAATTCTGTGCTGCTGGCGGAGATGATTTCTTTATTGGTTTAATAATTAAATTTGAGCTTTATTATTAATACATTATTTTGTAGTTATGTTAGCTAACAGGGACACATGGACAATATATTCAAATGCAGGTTAATACTGTTGCATAATACAATGTCTAGAAGCCAGACAGTATTTTTGTGTGTCTTTAGCTTGGACTCATTTCTTTTTCTTTTGTCTTAGGGTGTCTTATACCACCATCCAGTTGTCATTATAAAATAGAAAGCTAATTACAGCATTTATGTATACATGAATGGCATTGAAAAGCCAATTATTTTTCTCTTTCCCTGTGTTGAATTACGCAGTAAATAGATAACAAGTGCTTATTATGCTTCCTGTGTGGATAACACTTTTTCATCATAACTGGCATTATTTCTAATGAAAGATGTAGCATTACCTGTTGTAGGCAAGAAACTAAATTAGAGCTTCAGAGTTATCTGATTTTAAATGTAAAATTAAATGTTCATTCTGTATCACATGGGACAAAGAGTTGGAGGTAATCCACAAGTAAGGGATGGGTGTTGACTCACACAGGCAGCATTATAGGCATTTCCGCTGTAGTATTTCAAACAGTATGAATTGCATTTGCTGTTCAACCACAATTCACAACTAACCACATGAAAGAAAGAAAAGGTAAGGGATGCAGTGCTCCACAGCATACATCAAAAGAATGCATAAATAAACAACAGCAGAAACACAGCCCAATCCCCAAATGCAACTTGAAATTTTGGAAATGATACAGAATCCATCACTGCTTTCCTAATATAAAAGCTTCCCAGAGATTAGTTAAGACTCTCGGCTCTTGTTCTTGGTGATTAATAAAGACTAAGAAAACGTGTATGAAGATACAGGAAAGCTGACCGCTGTGTAAACTATATCCCATAATGCCATGTTGAGTTAATGACTATTCTCAGCCTCTGAGATAATAGGGCCCCCTGCTACACCACTAGCCTCACATTGCTTCATTTACACAACCTGAACATTCCTCTTCACATTTCTTGCCACCGCAGTCTTGCTTGCCTTGAGACCTTTGGCAATACTAATCTCACAGGGGGCTTTCTAAATGTTTCAGTGGGCTTTAGGGCACGCTTTTTTGATAGAATTGAACAATGTTTAGATTTACCTTGAAATCATTGGAGGTAACTATGTGTTAAATCAAAACAGTCCTGTCTGTTTTGTTCTTTTACCCTGAAAATTTACCTTAGCACAGTGGAAAATGTATTTTCTGCCTAATTCACTGTCACTTTAGCAAAGTGAATACAAAGAACTTTCCGGTCTGATGTATTTTTCCCATTAATTAAAGACATAAGGGGAAAAAAAGGAGCTCTGGCTTATTAGTCAAGACACTCCACAGAAATATAACTCCTTTTATGTTTTGGTCACACTTTAAAATAATGGGCACCGATTCTTCATGAATTGATGTATGAATAGCACAGGCATAACTCATGAATACTGCATGCACTTGGTCTGAGTACTGCTGTTGATCACATGTATAACAAGGTTAGGGGTCAGGGTTAGTGTTAGGGTTACAGACTAGGTTTGGAGATAGGGTTTATACATGCGATCAACATCAGTGGAAGTGCAGGAGGAATTCATGTGTATTCCTGTGGGGTTCATACATTCATTTATTAAGGGCTGGTGCCCATTATTGTAAAGTGTGTCCTCAGTGCTTCAAAATTATTTTTAAGATAAATTGTAATTTAGAAATACTGCCAAATCAAATGTGCTCTACTCAGCCTCTGTTGGGCAAAGGCAGGAGCTGTGTTGAACCATTCATTCAAATATCAGTACTTTTTAGGTTGTAGGTGAAGGAAATGTAGTCAAGCTGCACCTTTCTGCAATCTAGATGATGGACTTTGAGTTTGAGCTCCATTGTGTGTGGTTAGAATCTGATGGAAAGCTTACAGTTCAGATTGTCTGCTTCTCAGGGATTTTGCGGTGTGAGAAAGTGTCAGGCATAGGTCTTCCTTCAGACCACTAAGACTAATTTCTTTCCTGACTTGAGCCTCATTCAATTATCAGCCTTCATCCAGCCTCATGTCTCACATTCTAAGAGTGATGTTAGTCGGGAGTCAAAGTGTTTGACGCAAGCTTGATAGACTTCCAGCTTTTTCCTGAGAATGCTCTGCCCTGTGTTACATCATATTTTGATATGTATTCTGTGCAAGCAATGGGAATTCCTAGAATCTCTATACAAAATAAACTAATGAAAATAAAATTATATTGCTCAAGGTGTTTCAGGAAACTTTTTCTGAGCCATGTCTATGTTCTCTCTGTTCTCTTTCAGCTCCCTGTTCTGGCAATACGTTCTTTTGCCACAGCAACATGTGCATTAATAATTCTCTGGTTTGCAATGGAGTTCAAAACTGCGTTTACCCCTGGGATGAAAACCAATGCAAGGGTTAGTATTGACAGCTTTATTTAATATATATATATATATATATATATATACACTCACCTAAAGGATTATTAGGAACACCTGTTCAATTTCTCATGAATGCAATTATCTAACCAACCAATCACATGGCAGTTGCTTCAATGCATTTAGGGGTGTGGTCCTGGTCAAGACAATCTCCTGAACTCCAAACTGAATGTCTGAATGGGAAAGAAAGGTGATTTAAGCAATTTTGAGCGTGGCATGGTTGTTGGTGCCAGACGGGCCGGTCTGAGTATTTCACAATCTGCTCAGTTACTGGGATTTTCACGCACAACCATTTCTAGGGTTTACAAAGAATGGTGTGAAAAGGGAAAAACATCCAGTATGCGGCAGTCCTGTGGGCGAAAATGCCTTGTTGATGCTAGAGGTCAGAGGAGAATGGGCCGACTGATTCAAGCTGATAGAAGAGCAACTTTGACTGAAATAACCACTCGTTACAACTGAGGTATGCAGCAAAGCATTTGTGAAGCCACAACACGTACAACCTTGAGGCGGATGGGCTACAACAGCAGAAGACCCCACCGGGTACCACTCATTTCCACTACAAATAGGAAAAAGAGGCTACAATTTGCACAAGCTCACCAAAATTGGACAGTTGAAGACTGGAAAAATGTTGCCTGGTCTGATGAGTCTCGATTTCTGTTGAGACATTCAGATGGTAGAGTCAGAATTTGGCGTAAACAGAATGAGAACATGGATCCATCATGCCTTGTTACCACTGTGCAGGCTGGTGGTGGTGGTGTAATGGTGTGGGGGATGTTTTCTTGGCACACTTCAGGCCCCTTAGTGCCAATTGGGCATCGTTTAAATGCCACGGCCTACCTGAGCATTGTTTCTGACCATGTCCATCCCTTTATGACCACCATGTACCCATCCTCTGATGGCTACTTCCAGCAGGATAATGCACCATGTCACAAAGGTCGAATCATTTCAAATTGGTTTCTTGAACATGACAATGAGTTCACTGTACTAAACTGGCCCCCACAGTCACCAGATCTCAACCCAATACAGCATCTTTGGGATGTGGTGGAACGGGAGCTTCGTGCCCTGGATGTGCATCCCACAAATCTCCATCAACTGCAAGATGCTATCCTATCAATATGGGCCAACATTTCTAAAGAATGCTTTCAGCACCTTGTTGAATCAATGCCACGTAGAATTAAGGCAGTTCTGAAGGTGAAAGGGGGTCAAACACAGTATTAGTATGGTGTTCCTAATAATCCTTTAGGTGAGTGTATATATATAGATCCATTTAATTCACATCCAGGGACACTTGTATATTGAAACACTAGTTATCTATACTGGGAACATTTACTTGTATTATTTTATTTATATTACTAATGGTTTCCTTAAGTTAATTACATTTTTTTATATATCCTTTTGGGGGGCTATTTTAATTATTCGGTCTTAATGCATCTTTTTCTGTAGGTTACTTCAAACAACTACTGTCTTTTGGTCCATGTTAATTATTATGCATGTGGTAAACTATTTTGTACAACTGTATTTTAATGAGACTTCCGAAGACTGTAACCTATTGTCTATCTGAAGATACAAAAAGGCTTCTCCAACTCACATCCTTGGTTCCGTTCTTCAAGTCATGTGAGAGGAGGGCTCCGGGTTAATCTGTATTTATGTTTTCTGTAATTGGTGTATCCTGAGAATTCAATAAATCATTTGCCATTTACCAAGCAATGTTTTTAATAAAGTCATTCAATTAACTGGAGTCACCCTTATTTCCACTCAAGCAGTTTAAACTACATTTGAATGATAGTATTACCATTGTTTTGTTGTTGCTCTCTCTTTAGAGAAGAAATCCAGTACCTTCTTCCACCAGATAACAAAAACACATGGCATGATCATCGGGGTGTCAACTGGCATTGTCCTGGTGCTCCTGATCGTTTCCATCTTGGTGCAGCTGAAGCAGCCTCGCAAGAAGTTAGTGGCCAGAAAGCCCATGTTTAACAAAGCGGGCTTCCAGGAGGTGTTCGACCCACTGCATTACGAACTCTTCTCCCTAAGGGACAAAGAGATTTCCTCCGATCTGGCGGACCTCTCAGAGGAGCTGGAGAACTACCACAAGATGAGGAGGTCTTCCACTGCCTCGCGCTGCATCCACGACCATCACTGTGGCTCCCAGCCCTCCAGCATCAAGCAGAGTCGCACCAACCTCAGCTCCATGGAGCTTCCCTACCGCAACGACTTCTCCCAGCCCCAGCCCATGAAGACCTTCAACAGTACCTTCAAGAAGAGCTGCTACGGCTACAAACAGACTCACGAGTGTGCTGAGCAAGTCATAGAGGACAGGGTGATGGAGGAGATTCCCTGTGAAATCTACGTGCGGGGCAGCAGGAATAACGATGCGGTACAGCGCTCAATGTCTATCGACTTTTGAAAAGAAATCTCTTGAGGAGATCAATACCTCTGTCTCTTTATTTAATTATTATATTTCCACACACATGAAGAAAAATTTAAAATGTGATGTGCAGAACCAGCCTAAACTCTAGCCTGAAAAGGTCGGCAAAGACAGACTTTTTCGATTCAAAAGCACCATTTCTTTTTTTTTTAAATAGATGGCTGCAGTATTATAATTATTTCTCATCTGTTTGTAAGGATGTTTCATTTTCATTTCTTCTCCAAACAAGCAAACAAAAAATGGTTTTGTCTGTCTCATGTTGTTGCTTGGCTTTTACTTGATGACTTTTGCATTAGATAATTTAATGAAGAATTGAATAATCATGTATGATCATAATGTAAATACGGCTGCTGTTATAATTAATCTGTATGCTACAAAGAACCTCTTGGGACCTTATGCTGGGAGGGTGTTTAAAGCAGCTCATTAGACATGGAGAGGATCATTATTTTTCTTTCTTTTGGTACAGTGTTTTTGTTTTGATTAAAAAATATCCTAATGTACCTGCCAGTCTCCCTTTGTGAGTTTATTAAATGTACATTGGAAAACAACTCTCTGCAAGGGCACAGTCCTCCACATTGTGTCAATATAATTGAATATTTAACTGCTTAAGACCTGGCATGATGTTAAATTGGTTCCAATGTGTAACTGATTTTTCCAATAAGGTTACAAAGTACACCGGAGAACAAAATCACTAAAGCCATGCTCCCCTGATGCAGAGAGATTACAGAATGTATTGACGATATTTGCATGCTTTAATGAGAGCAGAAGTCTTCGTAATAGATTCTGAGTGTGTGACTCTTACGAAGGGAATATTTTGCTCCTTGTATTTAATTTTAAGTGTTTTTGGAAGCACATCCCCTTTCCCCCCTCCTCCCCATCACTGAAACACTTATAAACATGCACACATGGATATTAAACAAGTTCACAAAATATCCTATTAAGGCAAGTTGCTTTTCCAACATAAAAGCTGAAACAAAGCATAAAATAAAAATGTAATTGTTTCACGGAATGAGCTGATTTCCTTTTAGCTAAACTATAATTGAATTAAATGTTATTATACCATTATTGTGTGCAGTGGGGAGCTGTTACATAAAATGTAAACGCAGATATGTCACTTACTGACAGCCAGGTTCCATTATCCTGCTCCAAACTGTCATTATTTATTAGGTATCTGTGAGGCTGGTCTTTCCTGTTAGAGGAGGGTATGTGGAGTGTTTTAAAAGAATGGTAGGAGAAGAGGGATGAAAATTGAGATTTCTAATAATATTCATAGACTTTCTAGAGGGCACAATTCTATAAGAGGGGTAAAAAGTAATTCTAAGAAAGTTAATGATATTTTTTATATCTCTTATTTTTCAGAAATTGAATTTCTATTTTATAGGTGGCTATATGTTGAAGCATCCCAGTTATCTAGGCGAAATGTGGGATTTGTCTTCAGTGATCTTTTTAGAGGTTCATTTGATATCATGATGAGGCCTTCTGATGATGAATTCAATTTTAATCAAAACAATACAAAAATGTAAAATATATATTAGTGTCACATCATGTTTATCAACTGTGAATATCTTACTGAGAAAAGAAAAGAGACAATGGGCCAGATTAAATCAAAACTTTGACCCACCTGCTAATAGCAAACTACAAACCTGTACTTCATAGCGGTTACATTTCTGATTAGGAGAAAGTGGCATCTTACTAAAAATGAAGCTGCAACTGAGTACAGTTCTGTAGTTTTCTATTAGCGAGTGGGTCAAAGTTTTGATTTTATATACAGCCCAATATATTTTTTAAAGTCAGTTGGCTGTTTTTTTTACTTTTTTTTTAAAGCTGAGGAAATGTAATCATTCTTGAAATTTAAGGATTTTGTTGCTTTCACGCGGCAAGAAACATATTAATGCAGGACACCACCTGTTATTTTAGACGAGGAGCCGGATTAAATCAAAACATTGACCCACACGCTAATAGCAAACTACAAAGCTGTACATCATAGCAGTAACATTTCTGATTAGAAGAAAGTGTCATCTTACTAACAGTTCTGTAGTTTTCTTTTAGCAGGTGGGTCAAACTTTTGATTTAATCCCAGCCAAGGTCTCTGATTAATTAGTATTAGAAAAGTGTTTAACAACATATTTCCTGTTCTCCTAAATATAGAGAAATAAATACATATACATTCACACCTAATATAGAAAGGCAACTGACTCATTCACTCAAACTAACTCACCCTAAGAGTAATACTTTTTTATTTGCCTGATTGTAAGCACTAATCTCATTCAAACAGTAGAAAAGATGGAAAAGTAAAGAAACAATAATTTTGTTTTCATACCATACTTACAGCTCACAATGTTATTGATGCTTATACCAAAACTTTATCAATCCTAAGTCACACATACATCACTTACATTTTATAATAACTGACAAATTAGACTAATGAATTTCCATATCTGTAATAAATACATTTTATTATTTTTTGATGAAAAGATTTCAGTTTTAAGGTAAGTAGGTAACTTCCTGATGTACTATCATGAGGCACACCTACATAACCTATAGCAATATAGCATAACCAATCTTTGTTTAATTCTCTCAGGAACTTATTCAATTTAAATGAGAAGTCGATTGTTATTTATGTATTTATGATTGTATTTTTCTCATGTGAAACTTCATACTGGCACACTGGTTGGAAAACATTGCTTTCTATGAGCAGTTAAATTAGAAGCTGTGTTTTGTTTTTGGAGTTATATACCGCCAGCTATTAGGTCCTCCAACAACCTAGAAAATTGTTTTATTGAAATGTCAGTGAGATGCTTCAAATGTTTTCAGCCATTGTTCTGCATGGATGTGTAGTTCTGCCTAGTTAGGTTCATCTCCCAGGACATTCTCCCAAATAGGGTTTCCTTTGATAAGTATTTTCAGTTAAACAAAAAATGGCATGTTCTTTGCAGATAACAATCATTTCTACGCATCCTGGATTTTCAGCATCGTGGCTTGTGGCCTGGAAAAAAATCAGGGAATCAAGACACTCTCACATCCCCAAAGGAAAATCAATTTGATGCTGAATCAGAGTGAAACCCCACATTCTGGTGTTTTATAGCTTATTTGTAATCAACATCTGTGTTTTCCAATCAGAACCTATGCTGTGCAAATAGCACTATGCTTGACACAGATCACTTTCCAGATCATTTTCCAGGTTATGTCATCCTTTAAACAGCATGTTCAATGCTATCAACTCCCGTGCTTTGAAATGACTCATCTTTCAACTATCTACTATCTCTTCATATTTTTGATTGCTTTTATGCATTTTTCTTTTGTGCTTTAAATGTGTAGATTATTTCCTGTAAAGAAATGTAGAACATCGGTCTTCACCTTACAAGCAGCCTGATTTACACTGTGATTTTTCGATAACAATGAACAGGTTCAGGTAACAGATAATTATATTACTTAAAATAGCAAAACGCAGATTGGTTGGTGGAGAACCTATTAAAAGACTATGTGTGTTACCAGCACACAGAATAATGTATATTTACATTGTATTTCTATAATGTGTTTTTCCTGTTGTCTTGGTAGTAAACACTACACAAATTACATGTAGCTTTTTTGCCTTGAACATTATCTCATAGAATCTATTGATGCTCAGCCACAACAGCAACACTACATCATTCCCTTATCACTTCATTTTATGGTACATCTGGAGCTATGCTGATAAAAATGTGTGCTTTGCTGTTTAACCTTCAGGAAGGCTGCCATTCTTGTGATGTACTGGATGATTAGGCAACTAAACTGAGCAGCAAAATGGACCCCTTAGCCCAGTTTATTTTAATCAGCCCAGAACTCCTGAATCCTTTATATAAACACTTTTTAAAATTTAGATTGTTTTTTATTCTTAAATATAGAAATAGAGGTATTTTGAGGTGTGTGTGTGTGTGATTAAGCTAATTTTATTTGCTAATCTTACAACTATATATGAAGATGTGTTCATGTTCCTAAGAGATGTATTTGTTGACAAGTTTAATCTTTAAAATACAGAATGCCTTCTCGAATTAAATATCTATTTTTATTGTGGTACATTTAAATAGGATTTTGCCATCAACATCTGCCACCTGGTGGCCATTATATCACTTACAATTAAAATATCCTAATATTCTTTGCGGCAGAGGCCTCGTAACTAATATGTAACATAACATACTATGGCAAGCCAAATTATCATTTAGAGATATATCTAATTAATTTAAAGATATCTTCAAATATTTCAAGATATCTCCAAATCATTTAAATATATCTGCAAATCAATTAGAAATATCTGCAAATCATTTAAAGATATCTAATTTAAAAATACATTTAGAGATATATCTATATGATTTGAAAATATATTTAAATGATGTTGAGATGATGTTGGCTTGCTATAAATATACAACCTGTGCAGAAATATTTAACTAATCCAGTTAATCTTTTAATCAGGCCAATTAAACTACTGGCATCTTGACTGGAAACAAAATCCAGAGCCTTTGTGGTCCTCATTTGAGATGCCTGTTTTATAGCATTGGAAAAACATCAACTGGGATTATGTCTAATTTAATTAGTATTAATATTAATTGGTATTGCTGGCACATAACACAGATATACAGTATGTGTAAATATAGAATGCTTATTGGACAATCCATGCACATTGGATCCTGAAAGCTATGATTAGCCTTTGCTCTCCCATTCTTGAAATTGTCTTTATATCCCTTCTAACTAGACACAAATGCGGTTTTGCTCTGATGCATATGTTTATTAGTATGTATATTCTTGCTCAATCTAGAAAAGCATTAACAAATGTCTTGGGTTTCATTTAATTAACTGAGTTTTTAGAATATTTGTGGAGATTTAACCACTTTCTTTTGTTTCCAGCTGCTTATTGAAATTGTTCACTCTGACATTCTGAACGCCCTCTCTCCTCTAAAGAATATATATATATATATATATATATATATATATATATATATATATATATATATAATCTTAGGTAGACTTTGGAGTTCCATAACCCTTTATCAATAAATTCAGTACATTTCCATTTTCTTTGAAGCAGTGCTCCCGGAAATGTACTTCTATAATTTACTAGCACTGATAATGTACTTGTTTATATGCACATGTAAAAGCTGCAGGACAATATATTTTGACAATTAAATCAATCTATATTGCATAGTACAGTACGCTACACACAAAACATGTATATTTATACCACATATTACATTATTGTATTTCAGAAAGCAGAGCTGTGTTTTCAATTTCTTGCTCCCAGGTGGGAGGTAGCTTCAGATCTATAATTTCTCTAGTTTTTGACAGCTGAATGGAAGTGGAGTATCAAAGTGAGGTTTGCATTTTCATATGAAATGTAAGGATTGATTATCATTTGGTCTAATTGAGAGTAGGGATAATGATAGGAATGTTCTCAGGATTCAATTGAAGTTGTTTCTTGGTTGTATTTTGACTGGGGAAAGCAAAACTTACTTCTATTACTGGCAATAATACCCCCATAAAATAACTTAAAATACATCTCAAATTGTGACTAAATAATTAAATATTACATACTTTTAAGTCACTATAAATGTTTCACTATGCTTCTGGGTTTGTCCATAAATGTATTTTTATGACAAAACCTGTCGAATCAGATTCTGCACTGTAGGGCAACTTGGCAAGATTTTGTTAAATAGATATACATACATACATACATACATACATACATCCCCGAGATGTTTTCATTTGCTTCGATCTATATAGCTCCGCTATTCCAAGTCACGCCTACAAAGTTTATTATTTTATGATATGTGCGTGTAAATGTAATTATTAGAAGCAAGAAGCTACAACAAACAAAACAATTAATAAAAAATATTGCAAAATCAAGGTTTTACAAATGTATCAATAGCCTCTATTGACTCCTGATCAGTAATCCGATACAATAATTGTTCCGCATTGTACGTAGCCAGCTTCCTATCGGTCTTTTAAAACACCAGCTATAGACAAACAACCTCCTCGCCGTGTGATTTATTTAAGGAATACGATTAACACAAAACACTATTTTATAATGGAATCATATAAAGTATATAAAGACATATCGATTGTTAGCGTTCCGCACTTTTTCCTTAGCCACAACCATGTGGGCTCCGCATGGTGAAGGTGACGCAATGACGCAACACAGGAAGGTTAAAGTTGACGCACTGCGTGTGACGTTTCCGGCCGGCTCCTCTTTCTCTCCTCCGCTTCCCTGGCAGAAGGTCCTTCTCCGAGCTCCATCATGGCGAACGTCGCTGATACTAAACTGTACGACATCCTCGGGGTGCCCCCCAACGCGTCTGAAAACGAGCTGAAAAAGGTACCGTGTGTGCGGGAGCGGGCCGGGGCCGGGGCCGGGGCCGGGCCGGTTCCCTTAGCGACGGCGACTGCCCAGGGATGGTGTAGTAGCAGGAAGCGGTTAATAATGTGGCCTAGTAGTCTGATCCGTTTTAATAGCGCCCAGGCCCGGCTGAACAAGAAACACAGTCGCCCCTGTGCCGGTGTCTGCCCCTCGCCCCGCCGTCCTTACGCAACCGCTTTGTCGGTGAAGCCGGGCTATCTTTCCCGGAACCGCCGAGTTAACCGGCCTAGCCAGGTCCATGTACGCCGGTGAACTGCTTTATTGAGCAGTAAGATATGTAACAATGAAATGACGTTGGTGCCTGTTTTTCATTTTTCACCTGAAATGGACCTCCAAAATAAGTAGAAAATATGTCTGGAAAGGGAAACCGGAAAATGGCGATAAAGGGTTGTAAACATGGACAGTATTCGCCTGTGAAAAATGAACATAAGTCGCAGATTGTAGATCAGCTTTGACCACACTTTTTGTTATTTTTAATTGCAGCTTAAAGTCTTTAATGGTGCCTTTCGTAATTTCCATTGCTCTTTGTCTTAAAATGAAAATACGCGATGGTTGTGAGACTCTTATTATTTTTCTCTTTCCTTTCCTTGATGCACATTTTTAGGCCTTCGTATTTAGACCTCTTCCCATGCTTGTGACAAAATGGAAGTGTGTGCACATTATCATTACCTCACAAAATAAACTGAGGAAAACACACTAGTTTGTCATTCAGTCTAACAACACCTTTAAAGCGTTGCCTGCTTTTGATCCATTTTCATGGTATTGGGCTCTGAAATACCTGGCTTGGTAAGGTAACGTATTTTTGGTTTCACTTCCTGTGAACATAAGCACTTCCCTGAAATCAACACAAGATAATGTGGAAAAATGTGCATCGAGTTTGCCGCCTTAAATGCCAGACTTAAAAATGTACTTCATTGATCTGGAACCTTTTTTTTCCACTATAATCGAGTTGGTGCACTTGACATTGACCACCAGTTTTATACCAGAGATTAAAGTATTTGTATGTTAACTTTCAGATAACTGCAATTATATTTGTAGTGGTGATCCTAACGTAAGGTCTGCACCTTAACATGAATATGTATTTTGTAATTTATTGATGGTTGCATGAGGTGTAATATGAGAATTCCCTGATTTATAAGTTTATAGAATAGCCATTTGAAACTTTACAATTGTCATCTGTTAGCTGGACATAGACTGATGTTTTATAATTGCAGGAAGTGTTTTTTTTTTCTCTCATTATCTGATCCCCTGGTCCTAGCTTGAATGGGTTGACTGCAGAGAAATGAAAAATGGCATACCTTTGCACTCTAGCTAGAAGAGCATGCTGAGTTTGATAGATGTAATAATTCACTAATTTAATTTATTGCTGACTTCTATTACTTGTAGGCCTACCGCAAGTTGGCAAAGGAATACCATCCTGACAAGAATCCAAATGCTGGCGATAAGGTAAGGAGGATTTACTTTGAACAGGTGTATGAATGTCTTCTAATAATTTCTGAACTTATCCTTTTCACAAGAAAATATTATTTTTACATGCAAGTGCCACTTAGTGTTAACTTTTCCAGGTGATTTTTTGACCTTGTAATGTGAATATCTGTGGTTTAGTTTCCCCTCTGATGCACATAATCCCTCTTGACTAACTTGTTACAGTGATCAATTCTCCTTCCATCCTTCTGCTCTTAAATGGTAACTGTAGTGGCTATTTTTTTATTTTTTTTAATGGACAGATCTATGCAGAGTGTAAAGTTTTTAAGTTCACCTTGGTCACTGGTCAATAAATGGACCATTGTGAAATTGTGTTGGTACTAACAGAAAAATCGTTGCCCGAGTTCATTAGCCTGCAATTACTTTTTGTTGAACTAATACACTAGGGAAATAATTGTGGCCTTTGGAAAGCCCCTTTTGAAGTCTGTGGTACAGCAAAGTGGATCTACTTGTATTAGTCCATTTAAATATTCTTATATTCAGATTCTTATCTGTAGTTTGTGGAACAGAAGTAGTCCTGGAATAAATTCAGGCATAAAATGCTAAAATTTAAGATCTGGAGACATCCAAGTGTAGCCGATGTGGGTCGGAGCTCCCTGCCCGGGATTCGAACCACGCACCACCGGCGCCCCTCCGAGCGCTCCGCACCGCAGCGGCTCCAGTGCAGTACAGTACAGTGTTAAGCCCTCTACGCTAAAAGGCCAGGCCTCCTACCACGGGAGGCTTAACACTGCACTACTTTTTACTGAGGGGTTACATTTCTATGTAACAGGCTCATTAAGGCACAAATGAGCCCCATTACACAAGCACAAGAATGTTGTTGAAGAATGATAAAAATGAATTGAAATTTGCTTACCTGATATTCTGACTTTTTTTCTTTCTGTAGTTCAAGGAAATAAGCTTTGCTTATGAAGTCCTGTCCAACCCAGAGAAGAGAGAGCTGTACGATCGATATGGGGAGCAGGGTCTGCGGGAAGGTGGTGGAGGAGGTGGGGGAATGGACGATATATTCTCCCACATTTTTGGAGGGGGGCTGTTTGGGTTCATGGGTGGACAAAGCAGGAACCGAAATGGAAGACGAAGAGGTGAAGATATGGTTCATCCTCTTAAGTAAGTATACTTTTGACACTGGGAGGGAATTTTGTCTTCCATTGAAGCAATTGTAAACCATCTTTGTCTAATGATTATACTTCAGCTGTAAATGGAAGATGTATTCCTGCATTGGTGCTGCAAAGATTGATATTGGGAAGGTCATGTGACTAATTTTCATGTGGCCCAGTTTCAAGATAGTATAAAAGTTTGTTTCCAGTGGAAATATTTAAATTCACTCTACCAGTCGAATAACCTTGATGAGTGCAGTATTTTTCAATGCAGAAATGTGTGCTTACACAGAGCTAGATATGAAATAAATTAAGGCTGATGAAGATAGGAGGGTTCCAGCATATTATAAAAATCCACAGGACTATGTTTTGTTCATTGTGTTTTAAACCAACTGCCATCTATCTCTCTCTCCACAATAGAGTTTCATTGGAAGACCTTTACAATGGAAAGACAACAAAACTACAATTAAGCAAGAATGTGCTCTGTAGTGCCTGTAATGGGTAAGTGCACTTGGTTAATTTCCCATTTGACAATTGTTTGTTTTGGGTAAGATTTTCTAATGTAAAATGCTGACCTGAAAAGGTAAAATTCAAAGTTTTGGTATCAAATGGAAGAGAAATACTGCAGCAGTCCAAAGTATTGGCAGATAAAATAAGGCTGATGTTCAAAGCTAGTGGATTGTAACTGGGTCTTGTTCTTTATTACTGCAGCCAGGGTGGAAAAACAGGAGCCGTTCAGAAGTGTGTGGCTTGCCGAGGCCGTGGTATGCGTATTATGATTAGACAGTTAGCTCCTGGAATGGTCCAACAGATGCAGTCAGTTTGTTCTGATTGTAATGGTGAAGGTAAAATTTCATTTTTATTTGATTTCATAATGCATGCAATAGTTTGGTTTTGGTTGCTCCTATTTCTGCCATATAAATCTAATACAAATGTCATTGTTTCATGGTAGGTGAGGTCATCAATGAAAAGGATCGCTGTAAAAAGTGTGAGGGTAAAAAAGTGGTCAAGGAAGTAAAGATTCTGGAAGTTCATGTAGACAAAGGCATGAAACATGGGCAGAAGATTACCTTTGGTGGAGAAGCTGACCAGGCACCTGGTGTGGAACCTGGAGACATTGTCCTTATTCTGCAAGAAAAGGAGCATGAAGTAAGGCTTGTGAACTAGGTCCATCAGTATTGTTTGAGATTACACAACAGCTTTTTGATGGCAGTTTTCCCTATTTTTTGTTTTAATGTGAATATTTTAGCAAAATATCAACATTCCACTTAAACCTCTTCAATTTCCCAATGTGAAAATACTTACAAATTTGATTTATTTTTATATGACAGCAGTGACTGTTTGGGTTTATTGTAAATCTTTGCAGAATTACTAGAATTAGAATACTTTTGCTGTATGAATGTTAATGTTCAAAAATGAGCAGTAAATGCTGTTGAAGTACTATTGTGAATGGCTTTCCATCTTAAAATGTAAAGTAAATGTATGGAAACCTATAGCTGTGAAACCTTGATTTATTTCACTAAAGGGCAAACCACTTCACACAGTGAATACAGCGATGGGCCAGCCCTCCCCTTTAGATAAGAGATCCTGTGGCCAGCTGGCTATGTAGACCTCTTTCCGATCTGTCCTGCAATCCTTTTGGGAGACCAACTGTATTGTTTGAGCAAGCAACATGCTGTTCATAGGCATTAATTAATCCAGTGACCATCTCTAAAATCTCACCCCTGTTTGTGTTCTAAATATTCTGCATTACCGAAGGCTATGAAATGTGTGGCATGTCCTCTAATCCTTGAGTTATGTTTTGAATTTTGTTACTGCAAAACCTTGTCACCTCCACACCTTGTCTGTTGCTTTGAAGACTGCTTTAAATAACTATAAAAACACATGTTTCTGGCATTCTGTATTCAATTGGAGAGGCAGCAATACTGTCAAGTATCTACAAAATGACACCATTTTATTACAGTAATCTTGATGTTTTAGCAGTTTGTATTCAGTTGCTTTCTGATTCTTGCAGTTTCTTCACTAAAAGCCTTTTAGCAGTCATGAAAACATGTATTTAAAAATACTTTTTAAGTTTATATTCAGTGAATGCCCTAGTCTTTCTAATGATTTGTAAATTACCCGTTTTCTTCAGACGTATAGACGAGAGGCAAACGACTTGCACATGACCCATAAGATCGGCCTTGTTGAAGCACTTTGTGGATTCCAGTTCACATTGAAACACTTAGATGGAAGACAGATTGTTGTCAAGTACCCTCCAGGAAAAGTTATTGAGCCAGGTATGCATCTGATAGTTGATCTTTTCAGGAGATTGAATGGATGTAAAATTTTTTAAGCCACTTCATATTAAATGAAATGCATGGGTTTTAATTTTTATTTTGGTTTATTACAACGATTAACTTTCTTCCCTCCCCACCCCAACATCTGATTTATTTTAGGTTCAGTCCGGGTAGTGCGAGGTGAAGGAATGCCACAATATCGTAACCCATTTGAGAAAGGAGATCTGTATATTAAATTTGATGTACAGTTCCCAGACAATAATTGGATCAGCCCAGAAAAACTGACGGTAAATAAAAAATAAAAAAATAAATCTTTGTATTTGCAAAAGCAAATTTGGCAAATATTTGATCATTTTAATCTTAATATACCATACTGGTTTAAAAAAAATATATATATATATTTCTCTACCCCCCCCCTTACAGGAACTTGAGGACTTGCTTCCAGCAAGAGCAGAAGCCCCAAATGTCTGTGGAGAAGCAGAAGAGGTTGATCTTCAGGATTATGACACCAGTCATGGTTCAGCAGGAGGACACAGGCGTGAAGCCTACAATGATAGCTCTGATGACGAGAGTGGGCATCATGGTCCAGGGGTGCAGTGTGCTCACCAGTAAACACTTGAGAAAAATAAGTTGCACGAAAAAGAGGGTGGTTCAGATTTTGATTGGGTTGGAATTGAAATGAGTTCATGAACAATCCAGATTGGATCAACAAGTAATTTCTTTTTGCTCTAAGTGTAACTTTTTTTTTGTCATAGTATTTACAGAGTTAATATAAACTTAACATACAAGCAGAAGTTTTGCTCAAACTCAGAACTTTGTCACAGAGGTCTGAGTAGGGGAGAGAAATCCTAAGATAAGACATTCACCACCACATTTTTAGGTTTGTCTGTATTTGTATCTGTGCTTTTTCTTTTTTTACATTGTTTTCTTTGTAGATTTCTTTCTATATATTTTAAATTTGGGGAGGGGGGGAACAACTTGTGTATGAACAGAAACTATTAAGCTTTATATTGGCTGCAGTCACATAAGCTGCTAGTAAATCGAATAAACAATTTCATAGCTTGTATCTGTCCTTATCCCAGGTGCATGTTAGAAAGAATTGGTTTTCTGCACTGATAAGTATCATTAAATGAGTGAAGCCATTAAGAGATATAGGGGGAATCCAGATGTAGGAATTTTACTTCTGTGAAAGGTTTCTGAAGTTGTTAAATAAAATCTTTAAAATCTTTGAGCAATACAGCATGTTATTTGAGTAGTCTGTTTGCCCATGGTGCAAGGTACAAAAACATCCATGTTCTGTAGACTATCTAAGCCTTGCCAATAATGGCTTTTCAAATCTAAAGTGTATCTATTCCAAAATTAGCATGGCTCTCAAGCTGGCACTTCTAGCAGATATTAGTCATTACATCTAATTTGGTAATAACAAAAGGAAAATAAAATTGTTGGAATGTGTTCCCTTTTTTTTCTTGTAGAAATTGGAGGTAGTGCCAAAATACATTTCATTGGAAGGTCTATAGCAACTTTTTCTGATCTGCTAAGTGAGCTGTTGATAGAAATTTGTTTTTCTTCATATTTGAAGTCTGGAAAACTTCTGAACAGCTGAATGTGTGTGAATTAACTAGATGGGATTATGCTGGGTATTATGACCATGAGGAAAGGTTAACACACTGGCTGTGAGAGGTGACCTTTCACGTGAACAAGAACTTTCCAGCATGAAGGTCAGTTTAAGACTCCTGTTAAGAGTCATGTGCAACCCAGTGACTCTAGATAATTTACTAATGTAATTATTCCTATTGTATTTAAGTTAAATTGAGCAGTTTTTGAAATAGTTTTCTGTTATGTATACAACTTCAAAATGCATACACCAATTTATAAAATATACCTTGTCCTGAAGGTATCCATTAATGTGTACTGCACTTGTCCTATATTATTTAATGCAAAAGCTTTAAATATGAATTGCCTAGATGCTTTCAATGTCACCTTCCTAGAGATTAGGAATGGTTTTAAACCTTATAAATGTAATGTGGCGTTTCCTTTCCCCACAAGAACAGATCACTTTGTGGCAGAGTTACTGAATTTATCAGCACTTGGACAGACCCTAGTGTAAAGGATTACATTAACCTGAAAATGATTGCAGACTATATTCTGCATTTATCCAAACTTTAGAAGCCTGTTCTGTAGAACATGATCTTGTAATTGATCTAAATTTTCAGTGTTGATGCACATGTTTGTTCATGTTTACTTGTACAATAAAATAAATCTGTGACATGTTGACTTAAGTATTTAATATTCTCTATCATTGCATGTTCTATTTTATAAAAGCATTTAAAGTAATACAACACTTGGTACCCCTTAGAGTCTTATCAGGTTTGAAAACCACAAGCAGGCCATTAATGACTGTTGGAAGTGTGTTCTACTAATATAGTTTGTAGAAGCAATATCTAATTGTATTCATTTGAACTGTAAACTTACATTTGAGTTAGTCTTTGATGTTTCTACATTATATGCCATGGAAAAAAACTTGTGTGTACTTGTGATAGCTTTAACTAGTTTTAACTAAAAGTAAAGAATTCCATGATCCCAATACAATATTCTTTCTACAGAAACAGTTTAAAAGATTTTTCATCACACGGGTTATCTTAAGTCAATGGTTCTCACTCCTGGTCTTGGAGGAACACCTACAGTGCCCATTTTGTGTAGCTCTCAGCTCTCATTTAATTGAACCTTACATTGTAGGAATTTGCTTACATTTGACTAAATTGTGTAACTGATAATAAGTCAGTTCCTTAATAATAATCCTTGATAATTTCCTTATACAATTTTATACTAAAAATAAAAGTTAAAGGCTCCGAGTTAGGAAATGATTAGTTCAATTAAGGGTTCAATTAAGTAAGCCAGCAGGGTAGGAGATCTAGGACAAGGGTTAAGAACCACAGTTAAGATTTTTTTTCTGCAATGCTGAATATATTTTACAATGGACAGATCATCTTTTAAAACTTTGTTGTATGTTTGTGTGTGCTGTACTGGTGTTGGGCACGACCACTAGATGTCAAGCATAGTTTCTAGATACCGTGACAACCAACTACTACAAGCCATCTTGTGTTTAAAATCTAAGCTCCAGCATGGTAGAAATAGTTACATTGTGTAGGAGTGGTCGCATTGTATATGCAGGATTTCTAGTCATTTACTGAATTATCTCCCAATTAAGATCATACTGCCATTAGCACAAGACAAGGAAAGGGCATAGCAGGCCAGCTTTGTGGAGCAGCAGAGCAGAGCAATCCACACTTCTATTTCAGAAGAACTGTATGCCTCAACCCACACTAGGAGGTTTAGATTTCAGCCATGCATGGCAGATCATAAGCATTCACTGGAAATTGTAAGTTCCCAGGATATATATTAAACATAAAACAACAAACATACTTTATTAAATATAGCATGAATTTGATACTTAAAATAACAATGAAAAATTATATAAAACTTGGGTTTACACTAAAACCATAGATAGGACATGGATAATTACATACAGATATTCATTAACAAAAGTAACTGCTTTACCAGGTCATAATGCAGAAAGCTGACATTTTTACCAATAGGGAAAAAAATGTATATAAAAAAAAAAAAAAAGATTGTTGGGATGTCATGGATTCTGATTGACTTTGGCTTTGCTGCACAAGTAATCCATCAGACTCTGGAGGAAAGGGAAATAAAATGCATTACCATACATGTTCAAACTAAATCAACATAGAATTAAAACAGACAAAAACATTCATTTAATAATTTAACCTGAAAGATGAGAAAATCTAGGCTGAACAAAAATATAAAGTGTTGGCCCCATGTTTCATGAGCAAAAATGAAAGACCAGAAATTTTCCATATGCTCAAAAAGCTTATTTAATCTTGAATTCTGTGCCAAGATAATCCATCCACCTGACAGGGGTGGCATATCAAGAAACTGATTAAACCGCATGATCATTACACAGGTGCACAATAAAAGGCCACTTGAAATTGTGCAGTTTTGTCACAACACCCTGTCACGGATGTCTCAAGTGTTGACTGCAGGACTGTCCACAGAGCTGTTGCCAGAGAATTGAAATGTTAACTTCTCTACAATGAGCTGCCTCAAACTTAAAGTTTAGAGAATTTGGCAGTACATCCAACCAGCATCACAACATGTAACCACACCAGCCCAGGATCCCACGTCTGATTTCTCAGATTATCCTGCAGGTGAAGATCAGCCTCCCAGACAGCTAATGAAACTGAATTTGCATAACCAATTTCTGCACAAACTGTCAGAAACCATCTCAGGGAGGCTCATCTGCATGCTCATCATCCTCACCAGGGTCTCAACCTGACTGCAGCTGTGGTGGACATTCCTGCAGTCAGCATGCCATTTTAATCCCTCAAAACTTGAGACTATTTCAACT
Organism: Amia ocellicauda; assembly: GCF_036373705.1. Lineage (NCBI taxonomy): Eukaryota > Metazoa > Chordata > Actinopteri > Amiiformes > Amiidae > Amia > Amia ocellicauda. Next base: position 20,876,707 of record NC_089858.1, on the reverse strand, counting down.
GACTGATTTCATTCTATGAACTGTAACTCAGTAAAGTCTTGGAAAAATTGTTGCATGTTGCATTTATATTTTTGTTCAGTGTAATTGGAACACCATTCAATATATGCCTTAAAGTATATGGATAGCATTTACCATTAATTTCTGCATCTGAGTGACAGCTGTGTCATCAAGCATCTGCACATCAATTTCATCTCTCACATCATCTGACAAGCACAATGTCTTACAGGAGAACAATTGGTTGAAAAAGGAAGGAAAAAAAAAATTAAATGAGCACCGAAAACAGTCATTGTTGGATCATATAGTTGAAATTAGAAATGTATATAAATCTTTAAAAAAAAAAAAAAAAAAAAGTTGTACAAACGTTTTACAAGTGTTTATAGACATGAGTGCAAGGAAATATTTCCAATTTATAATAAAAGCTTCAAGATTCCTGAAAGGAAAAAAAAAATCTAGCCAAGTCCCTGCTATTAATGTGTTGTCAATTGACCTGAACATTTTGAATACCATCTTACCTGGCCACAAGAAGTAGGTATAGTAGCAACGGCCATTCCAAACTGGGAGGTACCAGGCAACTCTCCATCACCTGCACCCATCGATCTATTTAAAAAGAAAAAACATGTATTATGGTTATGACTCAACCAGAGACTGATGCAAACCACTTTTGACTAGGATTACTTGAAGACATGCATACAACCTCAGATGTGTTCCACTGGCCATTACAGTCAAGTCCGTGACTTTAGCAACACGACTCTTTCTCGTACGTGACGCTAAAGGTGGAGTAGCCTGCGTCATCCTCAAGAGACGGGGACAAAACGGAAGCTCAGATCACTTACCACTACCGCAAAGCATGCATGATTAAGCATGAGGAGCACTGAAAATACAGAGTGCATTTTCTACCTCTGGATATTTCCTCCAAGAGTCTCTTGGGGATCTACAAAGTACTCCAGTTTCATTTTTTAACTTTCAAGAAACCCTGCTAACTTCGCACCATGACATATTTAACATAAAAATGACTCCGACCTTAGGAAGTTTAGTACAATAAGATCTGCTCTGACCATAGTTGTGAGCCTCAAGACTCATTTAAAAAAAGATGCATCTACTAAATGCCATCTTACCTGGGCGTTGTCTCTTTCCGTTTTGTAGCTCTAGATAAATCAGCCAAAGACCTAGATTTTGTTGTTGTCTGTATATAAAAATAAGTATATTAACTTTTTACAATAATAGGCTATATGTAGATATAGACACTCATTGAATTGATAATCCCACAGCTGGGCTTTCTGCAAGATTAAGGAGTTTGCCACTTCTGAAATGTTCTGAAATTACAGTGGCCAATACAGGAGAATTATTCCCTGTATATTAAAATACATACATGAATAAAAACAATTGCACAATGTTTACCTTTGCTGAATTCTGTATAATCGTCTTGCTTTGGACAGAGAGCATTCTCTTCAGTCTTGGGGTAGGGGCACTGGAATCATTACCGATCTGAACTGAAGGAACACACGATTCATGTCATGGGTCGTTTGACTCATTATGAAAACGTTTTATACTAAAAGGGCATGGCACAATGGTGATTACCAAATGCTAAAGAATATTTTGAACAAACCTATGAAGTATCCACTGATGCATGGATAAATGGACATTTCTCAACAATTGTAATGTGGATCCCACCGATGCTTATACAATATTCCTGCACTTTACCTTTTTTACTGGGCTTCCTCCTTACTGGTTTAATCTCTGGACACTCCGCCTTAAAAGGGAAGCATATGGCTAGATTTAAAAATTAAAAAAAAATGATGGAAGCACAGAACCCCACCGACTTTCTATTGAGGAATCAAGGTCAAAGACTAAAGCAAACAGGACCTGTTGGTTAAACTCACTTTTAAAATGCAGTTATAGTCTCTTAACTGTGGGTGGCAGCATTTACAATATGAAGTCTTACTCTCAACATTCAACATACAGCACACACTTATTCAACTAAAATGATCGGAGTGCTGGTCACTGGAAATAACTGCACATTTCAAAGCCCAGTACAACAAACCCACAGGGTGCTTAAATGCAGCCCAACTGACACGAACCATTTGGCCATGATAGACAATGGAAGTGGGAGGTCATTGTATCAAACGCTTACCTCTATTGCAATTGTAACCTCTCCAACTTTGGATTCTTGTTCTACGGCAGAGAAAGAAATGCATACAATCCGTTTTCAGTTACAACACAATTAAATGCAAACTTATAGGGAGAAAAACACTTACCGTTCACCAGGTCTTTCATGATTGTCTGCTGCAGGGACGTGGGCATTTTCAACATTTCCACTTTAAACGCCCTTTCCAACGTGGCCAACGTCTGGTCCAACTTCTTTTCCATCTCCCTGATTTTTTCCTGAGCTGATAAAGAGCACGCAAGCTTTTAAAGACCAGCTCTACTCACTTGCAGAGCCATACTGTCTAAAACGCATTTTGTTTTTGGACTGTGTAAGCAACCACAGGAGACTTGAGCCTTGCCTTGGTTGAAAGCATGTGAAAGGCGCAAGCTAAAGGCGCTATATTCCCATACCTTCTTTCTCGAACTGCTGCATGAACAGTTTGATTTTCTGATCTCTTTGTTCTTTAGTCAATTGGCGATCACCCTCTTCTTCTTCTTCAGACTTCTGGGAGTTTTTCCTCCATTTTCTGGGTGCCATATTTGTCCCAAACAGATGATGTCCCCCCCCGACACCTATTTAAACCTTCCTCTCGCACTGCTTGCTAAACCTGCCCACGTGGCTCAATTCCCTTCAATTGCGGGGGCTAATTACGCAGAGGTGGGCGTGGTTTGGCGCAGCTCCGATTAAATATACCGCACTCGTCTGTTTTTTTTACGAACAGATATTATAGTGTTAAATTAACGTTGATTGTGTTGTTGTTCGTTTGTTTCAATGATCTGCAAGTACCACTCGTCTTAAAAGAACAACTCTTCATTATAGCGCGTAGCAATGACGTTGCCATGTGTATTTGAGTGTTTCCATCCACGTGTTCTCCACCGTGCCGTCTACAGAGCAAAATGAGAAATAGCCATTTTCCTACATTTTTAAAATCATCCACTTAGAATAGATACTACCATACACCAGCATTTGGGCGCAATGATCTTTCCTTTTGTTTTGCCATGTTAGAGGCATTTCAATTAACCAATTAATTGGTCAATTAACCAGTTCCATAAATGTAGCTATGCATCCAATTACTGCCACAAACAACATTGTTTCTAGTTGTTCAGGATTAACAAGAAATCCAAACTATTTTTAAATTCTTACATTGTTTTAAAAAGTAAAGGTTAAGATATTTAAAAAAACAAATTTCATAATCACAGATGAAACAACTGAGTTTGCAAAAACTTTATTGTACAAAACAATAAAAGATGCAAGCAAAGCAAAAATCAGTTAGTTACAATTTTTGTTTGGTTTTAATAAATATCATTTTTCTATAAGAACGTTATTGAAAACATCTAGAGGTAATATGTAAACATAAGGTTAAACATCTCATAGACAGTCTAACAGTCAATATGTTATGCTTTTAATGAACATGATGATTCAGGATTAGTATATTCTCATATAAAGACATCCATTATACTTACTGCGCAGTATAAACTGACATTTGCCTTTACAATTCAATGCCAAGTAAAAGTTTTCCTTGCATTTGCATCTTTTTTTTTACATTTAAGTTTCTAATCTTTAATTTTCTAAAAATAATTTTAGAAAATCGGTAAAAGGAATCTCATTAAATGCCATTTTGATGAAAAAGATGTAAAGGACAAAACATTACAAAATATGTTTAGATAAAAAATATTACATTTTCCCAGTAACTACCATTAAGTGTTAGCATAACAGCTTAAGTAAGAGGGATTATAAATGTAATCGAAAGCAATCACTCAGTAGCTCACCCAATATAAAATAATATCTGCCACAAACGACATAAAGGCACCTTATTTTATTAAAAGTACATTCTATCATTTAAAAGAAGAAACATCTGATTTCATTATATCAGGTGGAACTGGGCGAATGCTGAGGTTAGTTGGATATATTAGCATTAATTTATTTGAGACATTCCAACAGTCCAGTTATGAGAAAACAAAAGAAAAGGCATTGATCACATTACATGCAACAGTTATATGACATTTGGTATATGAAGACAAAACAAAAGAAACAACAAAGGTAGTTCTTTATAACTTTTTGGAACAAGTAATGTAAACAGCATGTCAATTTCATGTAAAATTGCTTGCTTAGCACCATCTAAGAAAGCCGTAAATCTGCGCTTATGAAACAATTCCAAGCCTTTTGACATTTACTATTATATAAAAATAAAAAATAAAAGTTGCCATGCTAGTTTTTGTAAACATGAGCCTATGAACTGAATAGAAACAGATCAGATTTAAGAGCTTAGTGTTAATCATTAATGTTTTTAACATTAAACAAAACAGAGAAATGATCTGTCATCATGCAAGAAAAGGCTGAACAGTATCGTACCATCATTGCATTTGTATACATTCTAGATGCAACTCTTACATCGTGCTAGTCTGTCAGGGATCATGTATGGGCAAAATAAATGGATTTATAAAATATTTCATAGCTCAGAAACATGTGCACCCTTTAAAACAAAACTGTGCCTGCAGTGTAAGTAGTAACTAGGCAGTAGGGGGTGTTGTTGCTGGTGAGACTGTCTGCCACCTTTATAGTTTTAACTAATGACATATTGCACAGGATCAGATAGGGTTAGATGTAACATGCATTAACATGTGACTTGAAAATATATTTTACCAAAATATACAAAAAAATAATTCCCAGAAGAGTGGATTTGTTCCCTCTGTAGGATGTTTGTACTGCAAAACATTTAAATTCTGCATAGCTCTTTAGTACAGTGAGGGGAAAAAGTATTTGATCCCCTGCTGATTTTGTACGTTTGCCCACTGACAAAGAAATGATCAGTCTATAATTTTAATGGTAGGTGTATTTTAACAGTGAGAGACAGAATAACACCAACAAAATCCAGAAAAACGCATTTCAAATAAGTTATACATTGATTTGCATGTTAATCAGGGAAATAAGTATTTGACCCCTTCGACTTAGAACTTGGTGGCAAAACCCTTGTTGGCAATCACAGAGGTCAGACGTTTCTTGTAGTTGGCCACCAGGTTTGCACACATCTCAGGAGGGATTTTGTCCCACTCCTCTTTGCAGATCCTCTCCAAGTCATTAAGGTTTTGAGGCTGACGTTTGGCAACTCGAACCTTCAGCTCCCTCCACAGATTTTCTATGGGATTAAGGTCTGGAGACTGGCTAGGCCACTCCAGGACCTTAATGTGCTTCTTCTTGAGCCACTCCTTTGTTGCCTTGGCTGTGTGTTTTGGGTCATTGTCATGCTGGAATACCCATCCACGACCCATTTTCAATGCCCTGGCTGAGGGAAGGAGGTTGACGGTACATGGCCCCGTCCATCGTCCCTTTGATGCGGTGCAGTTGTCCTGTCCCCTTAGCAGAAAAACACCCCCAAAGCATAATGTTTCCACCTCCATGTTTGACGGTGGGGATGGTGTTCTTGGGGTCATTCCTCCTCCTCCAAACACGGTGAGTTGAGTTGATGCCAAAGAGCTCGATTTTGGTCTCATCTGACTACAACACTTTCACCCAGTTCTCCTCTGAATCATTCAGATGTTGGCAAACTTCAGACAGGCCTGTACATGTGCTTTCTTGAGCAGGGGGACCTTGCGCGCGCTGCAGGATTTCAGTCCTTCACGGCGTAGTGTGTTACCAATTGTTTTCTTGGTGACTATGGACCCAGCTGCCTTGAGATCATTAACAAGATCCTCCCGTGTAGTTCTGGGCTGATTCCTCACTGTTCTTATGATCATTGAAACTCCACGAGGTGAGATCTTGCATGGAGCCCCAGACCGAGAGAGACTGACAGTTATTTTGTGTTTCTTCCATTTGCAAATAATCGCACCAACTGTTGTCACCTTCTCACCAAGCTGCTTGGCGATGGTCTTGTAGCCCATTCCAGCCTTGTGTAGGTCTACAGTCTTGTCCCTGACATCCTTGGACAGCTCTTTGGTCTTGGCCATGGTGGAGAGTTTGGAATCTGATTGATTGATTGCTTCTGTGGACAGGTGTCTTTTATACAGGTAACGAGCTGAGATTAGGAGCACTCCCTTTAAGAGAGGATTTTTTTTTTTGTTATTCTGTCTCTCACTGTTAAAATATACCTACCATTAAAATTATAGACTGATCATTTCTTTGTCAGTGGGCAAACGTACAAAATCAGCAGGGGTTCAAATACTTTTTTCCCTCACTGTATGTCATTTAGATCAGAAAATACCACATGGATGCATTTTTTCCAGCACATAAATATGCTTATATACTTGTGGAACCACAAGCATCCTGTCCCCTGTTTATTAATGTATTTCACATCTTCTGCAGTAGGATATTATCAAAGAAAAAATAATAGAATTTGGAGGTTAACTTTGTGTGCAGTATTGTTTTTGTGTATTCATCATGAAAGTCTGAGACATCATGAGACCGGTTCTTGAACCAATGTGTGCTAAATAAATCGGAAAAAGAACTACATTATATACTATTAATTAAAAATGCCCAATATCCTTCTTATTAACCAGTTCATTTTGTTACTCAAATCAATAAATACAATGATTTATTTGTATAACAGATTTAGCACCAGACGGTTGTCTTCTGTAAGGACATTGTTGTAAGGTTTTGAACACTGTTTGGCACTACCATCTTTCACATTTTATCTGAGGTCCCGTTTAAAATCATGATCATTAAAGTACAAATTCATATGAAGTAGAAAAAAAAAGATTGTAATTTGTGTTGGCAACTAAAATGGACATCTTATTGTTGGTGAAGTTTTGGCAGACGTAACTGAAGACCATCTTCAGAGAAAAAAAAAAGAATGGTTTCTCAGTTTCAAATGCTGCATGTTTGTTTTTCCCTTGAGGTTTTTGCTTCCCCTTCCCACCTTGTCACAAGGCACAAGTGTCTTTCAAACACAAGTCCTATTATAAGTAGCTATTGTGTCAGCTTTTCTATGGAACTCATATTTACATTCGAGGGAAAATACACATAACTTGCATTCTCTTAAAACTATTTTAGCTGGTTTCATAAACTTCGATTAGCACTCATCCTGGACTAACCTACATAAATTGACATCCGTTAGTCCAAGACTGATCCGAGGAGCCCTTTGTTTCTAGAACTTGGAGTAAACCCTAATACTTGATACTAAACCAATTCTCTTCATCTTGAGGTGGCATCCAGGGAGGAATAGTGCTGCAGAAAGTTTATATGGAACTCTTTGACTTTCTCTAGGAGCAATTTCAGCTTTTCAGTAGGCGGCAATATTGTCATTCTGTTTGGGGGGAAAGAGAGAAAAGTTAAAACAAGCTCTTCATATTATTTAATATAATTGCAATGATCCTGACCAGATCAAAATCATAAACACTATTACATGCAGTTAGTATTGTCTAATCAGGAAAAGGACTACAAACCAAATCAAGTCTTTATCCAGAGGCATTCGATACAGGATGAGTTTGAGTTTATTTTCTGGTTTAAAAAGTGATGTACAAAGAATATTGAAGACTTTTATTAACTAATAAACTGACCTGATTACATCAACTCCTGAAATACACCTTAAGCAAAGTTCTGGATTCTCATTTTGTACAAATTACTGGATATTTATTTGATTTTGTTTATTGGGTAATATTTGACCACTTGTAAGAATCAACAGCTTCAGACTTTGCAAAAGGGTTCAATTAGTCAAAGCAAGCAAATATTTGGTTCAAATATGTGATTGAGAAATCAAGGTGGAATGAAAGCCAGAAGCCACAAAGTCCCTTATAGGAATTGTGCACCCCTGATGAAAGGAAATCACCTGAAATGGTAAGTTCCCTCCTTTTGCCCAAATCCACTGCCGGGCACAATACATATTCCAGTCTCCTCGAGCAACCGTAGACAATACAGCATGTCAGGGGGCATTCCTAATGTCTGAAAGACACAGCATGAATATCAGCTAAACCCTTCAGGTACAAATCAATGTTCCTACAAATCCACTTGCCACAGAAAGAAAAGTTTGTTTGGAAAATTGCAGAACTTCAGATTTTCTTTATCAGAGCAATTCTTAGATAAAAAATAAAATAAACCTATTTTGAATGTTTAGCTTACCACAGGCCTGTCTAATTTTTGCCATGTATGCAACATTATCCTCTTAAATTAAAGGACAGAGTGTAGGGCAATCAGAGGCACACCCTGAATAGAGATGTTTGTCTTCTTCAGAGAGAGAGTGAACAGAACAAAAGGCCACACCCTGGAACCATAGGCAACAAAATATGTTCTTGATAAAGAGACTGCAAAACTAAGATTTACTGAATCCTGAGGCTGCATCCTCCACCCTGCTCTGCTGCCGCTATGCCCCAATAAAGAACCATTGGTTGACAAGATTGGAGCCGACCCCTTTTTCCTTACAATATACTTTACAAACTTGTGTTTTTCTCTGAGCTCAATTCCAATGTCTACATGCTGTCTACACTATGTCTACACTTTTCTTTCAAAGGACAATACTGAATACTGAAATATCAAAATGTTATGCTCTAATTTAGACTGCTGGTTCTCTATGGGCTCAGACCTTTTGAATAATGCAATATATTGCATTTGGTTAAGAACTTAAATTTTAACTGCAGGGAAAAAATATATACATTTTTTTAATCACGGAAAACTAGGAAACTTGGTTATGATTATCATTGTTAATATTAGATCCCCTATATAGGTGATATTTCAGGATTAAAATACTCAACACAAAGAGGCATCTGTTATATGCATTAGAGAATAAATTAGTGATGTCAGCTACATATGCTGTAGTAACAGAAGCCATAAGATACCGAGCCCTTATAGCAATTTCCAGTCCTACTGCAATTACTCTTCAGATTTTCAGATGGCTTCACAAACCTTGGCCTCTTCAACTGCATTAGGAGGGATGAAAATCCTGGGAAAGGCATACATAGCACCCTGCACTGGGTTACACTTGATCCCAGGGACCGTGTTCAAGATCTTCTCTGTGAGTTTGGCCTTCTCAGCCAGTGTATTCAGCACACTATTCTTTTCCTGGGGAAATTACATACAAATAAATGGTCAATTTCATTACATTCTAGCACACTTTCCATCCCACTAATAATGCTTTAGATGCAAAAATTATAAATAAATAAACCCTTTAAGAACAAGAGCATTTAAAGAAAGGATGTAGAATAATGTTCTGTGCATTTTTCTCAGAGTCTAAATTCAGGGTAATTTATTATCCTCAACATTCAGTGCAGGGGTTCTCCTTACCAGTTACAGCAATGCAACGGTGAAGAGTTTTAATCAGACAGATTTTGGTTATGAAGAACCTTGAAACTAATCACAATTTCCTGTGCTATGTGATGCTACCAGGACTGACCTTGGCGAACAGCTCAAAAGAAGGCTCTCCAGGCCGTGGGGGGTTGACCACGACATCCATGGCTGCCTGTCCAGACACTGGAGGACAGAGACGGACTGAGAGGAGCTTGACCATCTGAGCTTTCACCTCTGCATCAAGGTTAATCACCTCCATGTAGCCCCCCCTGAAGCCACATCTTCGACACAGGGATAAAAATAGTAATTCAATTAAAACATTATCCTAGTAGATTTGTTATAATGCCCTGTGGAGATTACACTCGGGATGAAAACCGCAACTAATTGCTACATCTCTGAAACCATATCCTGGCATATGCACTTATTTTTCTGCAACATCCTGCTTACGAAATCGGATAGTTTTGCAAACACACGGATTACATGCATTGAAATGGAATCAATCTCTTGCTGGAAATGCTAGCACAAGGAGATGCCAAGAATGTGAAAACTCACTCTCCCATGTATCCTTTTGAGGTGGAGTGGAAGGAGGCCAATTCAACAGTGTTGTAATACTCTGGTCCCATCTCATAGAGGACCTTCTTAAACGAGTGGAACTGACAGTCTGGAGAATAGACGTTATCCTGGTAAACCTGCCAATACAAGCAAAAAAGCAAGAGTCTTAAATTTGTCCCTGAAGACTTCATCAGCTAATAGTAACTGAAACCGTTCCAATGTTACTAGAAGAGTTGAATTGATAAAACAATCTGCCATCCTGCTATTCTGGGTTATATACCATACCTTTTTTTAATACAGGAAGTAACATACTTTGTTCTCCTAATGTTTTCTACCACCTTCAATCTTCAACTGAATGCCAAAATATAGAATGGAATAGATTTTTTGCATTAACGAGTACATATTTTAATGTTATTGTTAATTACCTCATCAGACAGAAGGAAAAGTTTCTCCTCATAAGCAAAGTTAATGACTTCCTCAATGCACTTCTTGCTTTGAACCTGACCTGGAGAATGCACAAAATATTAATTTTAGTATTAACATATTTAAGAAAGTAACCAATAAGTATTTATAAGGGCATGTTTTAAGAAAAGCAGCAGATAACAAAATGCATGTTAATAATGACAAAAGTCTTCTACCATATACTGACATTACATCAGAGATAAAATACAACAGAACAGCTTCTGTCTTAAGCCAAGCAGAATACCACACCTGTTGGGTTGCCTGGATTGATGATGCATAACACCTTGGGATTGCAGTACTTTTTGGCTGCACTCAATGCCTTGTGCAGCTCATTCACATCCAGGGCCCAGCAGTGATCCTCATCCAAGTAATAGTTCACCTGCACTGCCCCAAGCTCAGAAATGGCCGCCGAGTAAAGTGGGTATTGAGGGATGGGAATCATCACCCCAGTGCGCGAGGTCCCTTCTCCTGTCACTAACAGTTTCAGAATGCTCTGAAGAAAAACAAAATGCAAACCATACAAAACCGGGTCACCTAATAAAGATATAATTACCACATTTATTTATTTTAACTACCGTACATTTCATTTTTACTTAATACTTAATATAAGTACTTAATATAATCATGCTTACCCCCCCAGAAAATCAAATACTAGAAAGAATACATTAGACTTTCAGTACATTTTTGCTTTTCAGTCCAGTATTAGACTGAAGTTATCTAACAAATACAGGGGGACAAGAGAACCCTATTAAGCCTAGAAGTAAAGATCGGATCTATTTTGGGATAGTTTATTGTGGAGCAACAAATTGACCTACCACAATGCCATCACTGGCCCCAGTGGAGAGATAAATATTGTCTGGGTTTGTTGGTACACCTTGGTCTCGTTGTTCCATGTACATTGCAATGTCCTCTCGGATACAGCTCAGACCCTGACTTGCACTGTAAGATCCTGGAACAAGTCACACAAAAACATTATTCAAATTCTGAACAGACAACAATTATAAAAGAACAATCTTTCAAAAATAGGTAATGGGCACAGAAAAGCTCAAAGTTCTGAAGTGAAGTGTTTATTAGAAACTTTCTCCACCACTTTCGAGAAAACTAATTTCCACATTACTTGGGAGTACCCAACATGATCTTACATTTAAAATCTGAATAGAGTCTAGAATTCTGAAATATATTTTGTTGCCTTATTTACAAAATATATATATCCCCCACCACCACTATTGCATGTTCATGAGTTCATGAGAACCTCCAAACTTATAATCCAAGTAGTTTCTCTCAGACTTGTGTATGTTAGTAATGGGTACGACACGAATACAAACCTATACTCTTTCCCGCACAGCCCTGCAGGATGCGACGAGCTCTCATCTTTGCATCTTCTGGGAACACAGGGCTGTCAAGTAGTTCTGGGCACGTGCACAGAGCAACCACCTGAACACAGAAGAAAATGGGTCTGTTCCACATCTCTGATGTTTCCACAGCCTTTCAAGATACTCATTTAACTGCTTGCATGTTTCCATTAGCCTATAAATACATACACTTAAGTGGAGAGCTAAGGTCCCCAAGACATTTCTGGAGCAACTCAACCAAAAAACAATAGCTGGTAAGGTTAGTTGTAATCTGAACGACAGTTAAGGAATACAATTAATGGGAAATGTATCTCAAGGTTGAATTTAAAAAAAAAAACACATCTAATTTAGAAATGACAATGACAAAAGACATTGAATAAGTCTCTTCATAATTGATACATCAGTGGAAGATTATTGGATCTTGATTCTGGTTCACTTGCTGAAAATTACCTCAGAACATTCTTCCATATGGTCTCTATTTACATAAGTGCAGGGAGTGGAGAGTAAGGGGAGGGTGCCTGGATTGAAACCGAGGATCTGTCTGAAAGCAGCAGCAGTTACTACTGTATCTTTCGACAGCCAATTTAATGGTTAGTGCTCCTCTGATCATAATGCACCATTTGTCATAGTATCAAGAATATCCCCTGCTAAGTGCTTAAGAAAAGGCACTGCAAGTGTAGCGAGACTCAATTAGCAAATCAACATCTGTGGAGGTCAAAACAAAACATGGAGTGCTCACACCTACTGTAATATCAGTTCAGATTACACTATCAATATAACTGCAGAGCAGGGCAAACACCTTCTTGCGTAACAGCATTATGCCGACAGCAATACCGAGAGACTCATTGTGGTAGGAGCTGGAAACCATATACAGAAAGCCTCATTCTGAGCCTGGAGTGAATAAAGTAAATTACACGAGGCTTTTGTTCTGTTGATAAAGCACAAGCCACTACTGTGCTCACAACACCATGGTAACTTGGCAATCCCCAAAGTGAATGGCATTGATCACCCCCTCACAATGAATGAAACCATCCCAGGGATCTCTCGTTTCACTCTACGAACTTCATCCAAATAAAACCGTTCCATAGTTATAAGTCTGCAAGCAGAACTGATTAACGAGCTTTAAAAAGGAGACGGGTTCAAGATTAGTGTACTGGGTTGAAAATCCTGTTTGATTAGTACATGTTCAGTGGATGGAAGAGACTTTAAAGGCTTAAATTTCACAAAATAAACTTCATAAAATGTACTTAAACATTCTGCTATAGTAAAATACATTAAGCTACATAAACAAGAAACCGTTCGCCTGTGGTCAATGTTTTCGAAGTCTGAATATTTTTCAGTTTTCTTGTTCTCAGATCCCTAGCAACATCTGTGTATAATTAGTGCGGTTTTCCTTGTTACTACCCATTAACCAGTACCGATTCTATATTTGTATCCATTAAAATGAGTCAGTCATACTATCCAAACAAGATGAACAGCACATGATTCTATGCACTGTAGCAAGTTACTTAAGAAATCCAGCATGCTAAGGCAACTAATCTTCCCAGCACTTAATGATCTACAGGGCAGGTTTGTCCTCTCCCAGGCAACATCTGACAGGCTGCTTGAGTGACATGACAATGCTGCTGAATTCCATACTCTCACTGGCGGGTCACTCAGCTGATCAGACACCACCAGCAGAGTGCCTTTAGGTTTCTCTTCAAGATTGTTTTCTGCTTATTCCGACGGCCTTTCAGCTTCATTTGTTGGCAGTTTGCCTTTGCCTGTGTTTCTCTTCTAATGTCTAATGTACCCATTTAAATAAATATTTTCAAGCCAACAATGTCAGTGCTCCCGCTGACCACCAGGTACTTGAGCCAGTCACATTCTTACACAAACTGGCATGGTGCTAGTAATAGCCAAAACGAAAAATAATCCAAGCCAGTTATATACACGGAGCTAGAATATCTCCCAAAAATAGCCAGCTAAGCAACCGGTCAGGAACAACAAGTTCAAGTTCCATGAAGCAAGACTTACTGCATGATAGATTGAATCATGACTGATTTTGACATAATTCTCTTGAATTTGTGGCTGAAAAATCCATGACACATCCTTTTACAAAGGGTTGTCAACACCCTTAATTTTGAAACAGTATTAAATATGGATTCATTCTGTTAATAAATATTATTCATGGATACGCATTTAATTCTCAGTGAAAGATGTAACCTGCCAACAGAAAACTAAAGATTCCATTTGGCTAAACACAGTCAAAACCAGGCATTGGTCGACTTCTGATGGTCACTCCATCGATAGCTTTAATAAATGTAATAGACTAAATGAATCACTGAATAATGGTTTCAGATGAAAGGTGTAAATACTTTTACACAATTAGAAGTGGTCTTTGCAGATAACGTACTGTGGTATTTCAGAAATTGTTCCATTTCCTACCTGGCGAAGAAAAGTTATAGGCTGTTGTCCCATGGCATGAGCATCGCCAATGTTGGCTTTAATGACCTCTGTAAACGGCTTCTTCACACCCTGGAAGACAAACGGTTATAGATGAATGACTATTTTGGCATAAGCCCTCGTGGAAAGTCATTTCAAAGCAAAGTCATGTTTCTTTTAACACAAGGAGTTATATTTAAACTTTTCCTGTGAAACTTCACATCCTATAGGTTTTATCAGCATCTTAAATCCACAGATACACAACATATACATCTTCAGTGATTAAGCCTATAATTGTTCAGGTACATAATTGATAGTTCAATTTAAATTAAAAGCAGGAGATTGATTACATAGCTGTTCAGCACTATGTTTGAAATATAGCAAAAGAATAAATAAAGTATTGGAGCTCATCCTTCACAAAAGGTAAATATAGACCAAATCTTGTCAGTTAAATATCACTGGAGTCTCATGTTGCATAATTACATTCCACAGACTGATTCATAAGAATGTAATTTGGCGTCTCACTGATGGCATTGTCCTTCATGCAAATCATTTCACTGTTGCACTTCTCAGGTGGATCCCCCAACACACAAAACTTGTAAACATATCCTCAAAATATAAAAGATACAATTATGAAACGGGAAGTCTTAACCAAGGTAATTATTCATAGACAGTGAATGTGTACTCAATAATTACTGCTTAATTACCAATGACCACTTGAAAAGAATCTTGATTATACAGAAATATGTAATAAAAAAAAGTCTAATCTTCTAGTCTGTTACAATATAACTACATTACGGTCTAGATTACGGTTCAACATTTAATATTATTATTATTATTATTATTAAATTAAAATAGCTTGTGAAACATTCAATTTCTCTCAGCTATTAAATCTCTGCTTTCCAGATATAAGTTTGAATGCAGATCTTGACCAGCTTATGTAAACCAGGGAAGCACCCATTTATATTTTTAGATTCACCCTTGAAAACACTGCTGCCCAGACTGCCCTGTAGGGAGTAAGCAGGAGATAAGTGACATACTTGATAGATTTATGAAATAATTGTATCATATATAAAGGGTCCACTCCTCTAAATAAAGTGAATTAATCTTCCCGTGGTAAACATTTAGTAAGTTTAAAAGATATTGAATCATTTGTAGTCTTGCAGATTCCTTGTACTACAAAGGAATTTAAAATTGAAACAATAACTGTATTCATTGTGCCGAGATCTCCAGCTAGGATGAAAACCAGAGGTAACAGTGGCACTCCATGAACTGAATGCTAGATCACTGCACTATAATTAATGGCCCATATACATTCATATCACCTGATTAACTAGGATTGGTTCTCTAGTATATGCAGACTTTAGTCAATGTTTGTATAATATGGTGTATGAGTATTTTGAGACCACCTGTATTTTTGGCCAGATTTGGTCCCATCTAAACCTTGCAACTCAGTAGATCATGTCAGCATCACATACTCCTCAATCCAAAATAAACTACCAATGTCATGCTTTTCAATTAGAGGACTAACTGAAGCAATGAGCTGTTGTTCATTAGAGTGCCTACATCAATTAATCCCATATTACTCCTGTGAAAAGGACTGGATGCAAGATGTTCCTCCTCCCACAGTGCATGCTGTGATTAATGTTTTCCAATATTAACGGGACCTACATAGCCTGGATGTAGAGATTGTGGAGGTCACAATACTACCTCATATGATGGCCGCTAATGTAACACCAGTTGTGCCACGTCGAAAATAACAATTTAATGTCACGCAAGGGTCACTGCGATTAAGAGACCACACGATCCAAAAGCTGAAGCAGCCAAAATCGCCAACAACAAATTCCGTAGTGGAAAAGGGGGCAAAGGGCCAACACAGACAACACCTTCGGCGGCACCAATCAGAATAGAGTGTGTGTGCATCCCCACGCTGCCAGAAACGAACGCAGATTTCCGCAGTCCTGCGCTGCTGCGCCAATGGGTCGGTGGGATTCTGCACATCTGCGCTGCAAGAACACGCCCAGAAGCTGATGAAATGCTGCACCGCGCGTTAGATGATGCAACCAAGAACTTGTGCATGCTTCAAGAAATAGCTTCAAGGAATTCATTAGAAGTTTGGCGTTTATATTAGAATAGAAAATCAGTACAGCAGTTTAGTTCGTATGTACATGCAACAATAAACGGTAGGCTGTGATGTAAGAATTGTGAAAAGCATTATATTAGCTTACCTGGTGTAGCTCTGTTTCAATCTCCCCGGCTTTCATGACAATCGGGCCCCTCACTGCGTACTCCACCGCCACTATGTGAGGATTCAGCGTCTCCATCGTCAATACTTTTTCTCTGATCTTTCCATTTTCGCTGCTCACTACGGAGACTTCAGCTGTACTCAGCCTGCGCACTGCACATACTTCAGTGCCTTGTCTAAGTCTCAAGGCAGGTAAGCAGCGATAGGTTTTCCAAGGTGTATAACGGTCCAAGACACCTCCGACCAGTGACCTGGCAATTGCTGGAGAACGATGCATTTGCACGATTTAATTTGTTGCGAGAGGACAATAAAATAAAATACAAAATATGTATTCTAACATCAATGTACACAGAAGCAGCAGACTATTCCCAAATAAGTGATATGCTTTTCTTATAATTAATTATTACCGGTGAATAAGAGTTAACTTCAAGACTATACAGATTTAACCAAATAAATATATGTGTATATATTCTTATACTGTATAAGCTCCAGCCTAGCACTATTCACTGTGCTATAAATGGTGCATCCACGTCAATGCCCATATCCTATTGAAACTCACTAGACTGTGTGAAGCGGCAGCAGGACGCATTTATGGTAGTCGCGCCTGCTAGCAGGTGATACTGGGTGTTGTAGTTTGTATCGGTGTGTGTTACTCAATGACGTAAAAGTGTTTACAGTCGACGAACTACAACACCCAGACTGCACTGCAAACGACGGCAAGGGGGAAAAGGCACCGTCTCAGTAGTTCGACATGCTGCACCCAGGCTGACAGCTGCAAAACAGATGTTTTAAGAGTTTGTTGTGAGAAAAGCGATGCAGCCTCCCTCTGTAGCACGGTATACTTTCCTAGTTCATTAACTGTTATTAACGATAGTAACATTTTTCTGTGTGTGACAGAGATTTCGGCCTGTTGCAACACGTAAGGGTTTTGCAAATAGAGGTTTGGGGTGTTTTTCGTGATGTGTAGACTTTTGGGCTGGAATTATAATTATTTTTTTCGTCAGATAAAGGTTTACAAGTGACTACAGTGAATGCACAATGCACAGATTCATGACTAAGATCGCTCGTTGTGCTAAACTATGACGTATAATTCACAGACTTAGAATCGAATGATTTCTTCTACGATTAAAGTTTGTAGCCTGTCAGATCCCTTTCACTGGATATATGCACCGTCAAAACATTGTTAGAGTAACAAGATCTGAATTGCATCGTTCTTTATTTCTTGCTGTTAACTCTGTTAAGGGGCAGATATCATTATTTGTATATTTTTTTGACAGCTGGGGTACAGATGAATATCAAGTCTGCATGGAGTAACACATTTATGCAGAGCCCAGGTACTTCACTTTTTTTCGTTTAAAATGTGTTAAACTCAGTCTTCTGCCTTTTATAAGTTGTAAGGCATCCTTCCTGACTAAAGTATACTTCCTACATAATTGTGTCTAACACTTTCGTTGCTTGTCCTATTTCTGATGTATTTTTCAATAATACTATGTAAAGAACACTAGAAACTTTGATCAAGTCACACTAAAACATAATATTTACATCATCAGAGTGTATTTTCTCATAAACAAAATTACAACATTGTTTGAAGTACTGTTCAGTACCATTGAGTAGTCCTTTATATTAAGTGAGGAAAGAATACCACTTAAATAGACAAGTATAAAAAGTAACCATTAATTTAATTGATACCATTAAATGTCTATTAAGTTTGGTAGCATGCAATGCAAATGTAATACATGTGGAAGGTATTACCAAAACATTTTATAATTTATAATTTGCTTCTGTTGATGATTATATACATTTCTGGTAATAATAATAATAATAATAATACTAATAATAATACTACTACTACTACTACTACTACTAATAATAATAATAATTGTATATTGCAGCAATAGTATTAGTTGTACTATCTCTAATATATTTCACTGCCGAATCTATTGAAATTCTATGTGGATGGTTTGCATAGATAGCCACCTAGTGGACACTGGATCATATTAAACCACTTTCACAATAATCTATCTACCTGAAAGTACACTTTCTATTACAGTGTAGTTCAATTGTATTTTTATTTTGCTTGGGGGAGACATTTGTATTTATAATGATTCTATACACCCACGAGTGATGAATGATTACAATGATCTGTTGATAGTTGGTGCATATATATATATATATATATATATGTGTGTGTGTGTGTGCTTTTTTGTTGCTTTATATATATATATATATATATATATATATATATATATATATGTATAATGTAAATTAGATATCTTACCTAAAAGCTATATGCAATGGCCCTTATTTTGCATATGAATGAGACTGCTCCCTTGCCTGTTGTAGATCTTTACACATTGGCACCTACTCAGCACAGCAGTATGCATTGGTTTTAACAGGCATTGTAGACTAAGCAGTGATTGAAGAGATACTTCTGGGGTGGGATGTAATTTGCATAGAAATTGTATCTCACCTTACACATGCTATACAGCTGGGTCTATGAAAAGTACTGGTAAATGTTACCAGTGTAATTAGATCAACCTTAATAAAGTCAAAATAATCCTATCTATATTTCTGTTTAATTCAATCATTTGTGGAAAGCTTTTTCAAAATAGAGCATGCATAATAGAAGCACATGCTTTTTCTGTTGTTGTTTTGTTTAATTCAATTTTTGAGTTTTTGAAAAGTATTTAATAACAATTGTAATGGTAGCAACATTAGAAGATGTATCATAATCCTGTGAATATGCAAAGTGAAGTTAATTTAATTTGTGTATGAAGATACAAACCAACAAATGTAGTGGGGTTTTTTTGTTTGTTTTTTTAAACTGCGTTAGCTCCATTTATGGCTTAGAGAAGACACTGATGGTGTGAAAAGAGCATATTGGTACAGTAGATGGTGCTATAAATTTGGTTTTACAACCACAAACTTGGCAAATATAGGAGTACTGAGACAACTGACCTAATTGTCAAGTATACTCTCAAGACAGAAGCTCAGAATACTAAATTGATAGTAGTCTCTCAAGGCACATCAATAAATTTGTATTACTTATATCTTATTTTCGTTTTTTTTTAGCAAACTTTGGAGTGATTATCCAAATATGGCAAATATACTTTGTTTATGCATTGAAATAT
This sequence comes from Amia ocellicauda, assembly GCF_036373705.1. Lineage (NCBI taxonomy): Eukaryota > Metazoa > Chordata > Actinopteri > Amiiformes > Amiidae > Amia > Amia ocellicauda. The sequence continues at coordinate 20,857,183 of NC_089858.1, read as the reverse complement.
TAAATTATCCTCGTGTTGTTTATATGTATATTTAGTCTGTACATTTTAAGGAATTAATCTATTATACATTCATATTTTTTATATACTGTCATAAAGTATTATTATGCAACATGTTAGTCTTTTTTTTACAGCACAGAGCTAGATCATTACAACACAAACGCTCAAAGATGCAGGAGATAACTGGAATGTGAGACATATAGATTGAGATAATTGAGATATAGAATTATCAGAATCTGCAGACAGTAGTAGCATGTATCATGTCAAAGTCAAAAACAAAAATTCTAAAACAAATTTGAATAATCTGGGGATATGTATATTATTTTTGATTATTTAAATATAAAATACTGTAACTTAAAATTAAACCCTTCAAAACTCATGATTATATCTGGCATTTCTGAATTGTATTAATTATTTTGTAAACCTTGTTTACAATGTACATATGTGATCAAAGTATTTAAAATAAACACATTTCTAAGGCATATGCAATTCAAGCCTACTTAAGAAAATAATAGTTTAAATAGATCTGAAACAGCAGCTGATCATTGTTTTCAAACAGTTTTATCTCAAAACATAAAATGCAGGCTTGCTTTCTTGATTTTAGACTTTATACCACAGAAACTGTCCTGATTATGGGATTCAGATTCAGTGCCTGAAGGCTTTCTTTTCACTGTATGAGTTGGGAGGCAGGCGTGCATGGATGACTACTTTTGTACTGAGAGAAGAAATGATGAGAAAGGATTAGGAATGTGAAGTGTTCAAAACAATTGAAATGTTAGCGTCTCTTGCCTGTCTGTGAACTCAGAATACAGACTCCACCTTAATGAACAATTATGAGCAATAGCCAGATCAGCCAAATGAACCATACAGTCTATGTACACTATTATTTTATCTCCCCTTAATAACCATCCCTAACCATCAACTTAAAAATCTTAAAATCTTGCATATATTTTGTATTTATTTCCATGCATTTCACACACATAATTGCACAGAAAAAATATATATAATTACATTAGAAAATATATTTTGTACATAATAATAATCTGTAAATTCCTCTGTTTGTAGTAAATGGAGCAAAATAGCCTTTGGCTACGACATAGTCCCAGCACGTAGGATGGGGGATGGGCTACCATTGCAAATTTAGTTATGTGTCTGTCTATTCAAGAGAAACATTTTACACCAGACAGACTTTAGTAATGTTTTATGATCGAACTAATATTTGAGACATGTAATGTTACTGCAAATGAAGAGTATAGCATGGATTGAGTCGTCTGCGATATTATATAGCCTATATATACGATATATAAAATCAGAATGAAGAATCTTTGATATCTTTATGCAACAAAACATGTACAGCATTCTTGTTCGCATTAATGTTCTCTAATGATATCCAGACATGGAATATTTTCGTCATTAGACATATTTGGTACCAGAATGTATTTTGTGAAAATAATTAGGGGGAAGAAAACGAAAAAGAAACTGCAAGTTTCCTTTCATATCCTCGTGTTCCTTAATCTACTGTGCTGTACATATTGTTGAGGTCAGCACTTGAACGCATGCTCTGTGTGCAGGGAAAGGCTGCATGCTAATTGAGAAACTGAAATTCATCAGCACTGGTTCTTTCTTCATCCATGGAAGAATCGCGCATGCGCACTGCTACACCAGAGAAAAGGCAGATTAAGCCGTGTCCCCATTGCGCATGCCTACTGCTACAGCAGAGAAAAAGCAGATTGAGCTGTGTGCTCCGAGTGCGCATGTCCAGTGTGGCGGTGTGATTGATGTCGATTCGGCGAGTGTCGGAGCTCCCGGGTCGGATCAGCTGCGCTTCATCCTTGCCGAGAGAGCAGCGGACACAAGTTTCAGTGCAATATTGCTGCTTTTAAATTCATCCATATAGTACTCTAACAAAGAAGCTGAGGATGTCGGCAAATAAAGCAAAGAAAGTTAAAATGGCTACCAAATCGTGTCCAGAATGCGATCAACAGGTGAGAAATTATGAATATGTATGTATATGTGTTGACTTCAGATGTGTGTATACAGCTCAACTACGCGCAGAGGCTGGAAGGGAAACTAATGTATCTCAACAGAAGTTAGCTTTAATGGTGGGGTGAGGACGGCAGTGTTAAAGCACAGGCTGCTTTGCTTTACATGCATCGTGAGTTCTGATTATTAGATTGCTAGAACATATCATATTGTGAGCCGACTTTATTTTTGAATGAGAGTCTCGTCTAGAGCTACAAACGAAAAAAAACATACCATAATAAGCGGAGTTTTGTTAGTCTTTCAATTTCCTTCCTTTCTTTCTATAGGCTGTTTTTAATCCAGAGGTTGCCGGTGAGGTTGATTTTAATCGTGATTGTGTTTTCGTCTCTAATTTAAAGTTGTATGACGGAGAAAAACCATGAAAGCAGTGCAGTAACTCGTGTGACGGAGACGTGCATTTTGAAATATGTAAACTCTGCTTTACATGTTACCTTCTCGTTATCTCCCAAGTCAGTATGGTAGTCAAGTAACCTGAATGATTCACATGCAGCAGCTCAACCGCTGATTGTGTCTTTCAACTGCCGATTTCTTTTTTGAACATGCTTTTCTGCCAGATTATGCGAACCTGTTTTGTTTCAATTGATCATCTGTGTTATTGGGCTACAGTTCAAAGCAGTGGTTTGTACTTTTTTCCATGAAATGCCAAGCACACATGCCAGTGCCTGCAGTCCAGCTCAGACCTACACTGGCAGCAGGACGTGGGACCTGTCTGCTGAAGTTCATGGAAGTGGCATTAGTGACATGGGTTGCATGCAGTAGGTCCAGCACAAGTCACATATTATCCATGTGTGATGCAATGCCTTTAAATAAACTAATGCCACAAACCATGGCTGCAGCACTTGCAATAGTCGTGTTAATTTTCTGTGCATTGTTTTTTGAATTTCTCACTAGATTCCTGTAGCATGCAAGTCGTGTCCCTGTGGCTATGTGTTCATTAGCCGAAAACTTCTCAATGCCAAACAAACCGAGAAATCGCCTCCAGCAATAGGTAAGTCACATGGTCACTTTTAAGAGCACGCCACTAAATGAGGAAGGTTGAAAAAAACAAGAACTCCATATTGATAAAATCATTATTGTTTTTTTTTTTAACACAAGTGATACAACTGCATTTTGTTAATGGAATTCTATCATTATAGTGTAATATTTATAACCTAAAAATAAGACTTCTAAACTGCAATTGAGATAACTTGTCTTCTCAACCAACCTTCCTTGTTTAGATTATTCAGATATGTGTGGTATGAAGCAAACATTTTCCTAACCACATGGTTCCTACATCAATGTGTGTGTGTTATATACGTGTGTTTGTGTCAGAAAGGATTAAACTGCAATGTACAAATACAAGTTTGTGTATATAATAGGGACCATGCATATATTGCTATCAAAGACCACAAATATGTTTCATGGCTGAAAACAGGAAAGAAAGTGTATTAAATATATTGTAAACTGACTAATTGTTTAAATTGTTAAAGATACTTTACACTGCTCTGGGGGGTCCTTGTCTTGGAGGTATTTAAAAATGTCAGCCCAGAAAGTATGTAAATATGAGAAATGCAAAATTTGTTTCAAGTTTTACTGCCAGCTGAGTACATTTCTCTGAAGAAAACTTGTAGCTTTGCCAGGTTTTAAATGAAGGGGCCTGTTGAGGAATTTGATTTTTTTTTTTTCTCTGGAAGAAAAATGTTGTAACATAGTAATATATGACACCGCTCTGTAACTTTTTTTCTTTTTGAGAAGTAATATTTGTAGCAAGAGTTTTCAGATAAGTGTGCAATTTACACTGGTGTAAGGCTGACAACAGTGTTTGCATGACTGCTTACAGCATGAGGTGGGGGATGGGACTTCTCGTTTTTTTATTCCAAGCTAATGGACTCACTCTTCTTGTTCGTCTACTTTTTCCATTCTGCCGTCTTAAATTTTAATCCTTAATCTTCCAAGTATATTCACTTCTTTCTCCTTATCTGGGTATATAGATGGAATGATAGTAATGTAAAATATCTTTGGGGTGATAAACCATACAAAAGTAGTTATTTTTTCACCATTCAGCAATTGCTTGCTACACTTTTATTCAGACTTTTCAAAGATTTTATATCACATGAAAACAATCTTGACATTTAATAAATTAAGGAAATCATATTTTCTAATTAGCTGCTAATTCTAGCAAGTAATTGGATTAAATGGGATGTTGAAGATGAAAATAATCCGTGTCCCAGTTTGTATTTCTATTGAGCTGAATTTCAACTATTTTTGCTCAGACTTGTCTATCAACACAATCTTAGAATACAGTATTATATTACTGTATGAAATGGTTGTTTGTTCAAAGTAATGATGGAAAATGAGTGATCTGTAGAAGGTTTATTAATTTGAACTGAAACAGTAACTATTATTGTCAGCTTCATACATCTTGCATGTGGCAGTGTTTGAAGATATTAATGGAATGTTTAACACTGGCTTATTTTTCAATTTGCTGTGTGGTATTTTTTTTTTCTTTTTAATACACTTAAAGAGAAATCTATTCTAGTATCCTGCATTGTTTAATTATTAACTGTAATAGAAAGTTTAACTTCAGTAATTAAGTTACTTCCTGTGTTTGCTGACAGCTGGAATGCTTTTTCAACAGAGGAGGCATCTCCAATTACAGGCAATTGATTTAAAGTATTTTTATTTTTTTTAAGTCAAACAGTTTTCACTTCTAACTAAGGCTTCTGGTTTCCAGCTTCAGTTTCTTCCAATTTGTAGATGACTCTTTTATTGTGAAGCTCACACTGTATTCTAAACATGCAGTGCAAAACACAGGAGTTCATGTGCAATATACCCTAATACAAAACACATTGTGAATGTAATACATTGTGAATTAAAAATCAATTACGTCTTAGCATCTTAATGATGGTGTGTCTGTGCATGTACCCATCAGTGCTTCAAAGGGGGGCAATGAATTCAGAGCCACAGTTAGTTAACTCTAACCAAGTGTACATTAACTTGTATATCACAGTTTTTCGGGAAACTGTAAATGCACATTTGCTTACTTCATGACATTTTACAATATAGATATTGTTAGACTTTAAAGCAGGAACATCAGCAAATTACAGGCAGCTCCCTCCCTGTATAATAGATGCACTGTTTTAAAATGCAAATGGGTCAGCCATTTCAGTGTTCCAAATCATATGGTAGTGAGCACTTCGAAATCGTCCTTGGTTTTAAGATGAAATGCAACGTGTATGGTATAGATAAAGTGTTTTTTGTTGAAGAATGATTAATGTTGGAAATTAGTCTGTATAGTATACCACATTTTTAACTTGCAGTTGTAGCTATCAGCTTCTGTTGATGCATCCTTAAAGTTATGACACAACCTTTAGCAAATAAATAAGTCATATCCTCAGTCTCTTCAAAGGGCACTTAGTTCCTTCTGGCAAAAGCAATAGAATTCCTGACATGTTGAGGACTTGGGCAAACATTTGTAATTTAAAAGCAAAACATCATCCGCAAGCAGACACTTTGATAATGTACTTGTTTGACTATTTTTTCCCCACATTTGCAGTGATACTACAAGTTAAAATGTACACTTACAAAAATGCGTTTTGACAAGCCCATGTAGATTAGTATGAAACCAAATGATCTGCAAACAGTGTTGTCTTAAAACAAGTATTTTATGAAATGTTAATATTTAATACCTTCAGCAGACTTAATTCATTGTTTGGGATGTGGGTGGCCAAGGTACAATTCAGTCATTTTGCAATGTTGGTGAATTAAAGAAGTGTGGTTCATGAGTCATAAGTTGATTTAAGGGAGTCTTTTAAACTCGCATAAGAAATTCCTGATAACAAATGTTACTGTTCACCAAATATTACCATTGGTGTGAATAATTCTGAAATCTCCAAATGACTTAATGTATTTCTATGACTTTTTTTTTAATGTTTTGTGTTTCAACCTTCAAGTTATATAATTTTTAACAAAAGGCTCATTGTATTAATTGTTTATGCTCCACTGTCTTGGAAGTGTCTTGGAAATAGGTTTTATAAATACACATGTATATCTTTTTCATTTCCCGTATTAAGAAAAAAGTTCCATGTCTTTGTAGATAAATCAGACGCTAAGAGGAGAAGAACAGAAAGGATACGCAGAGAGAAAATCAACTCGGCTTCCACCAAAGACATGGAAAACCGAAAACGCTCTCGTTCAAACAGCCATTCGGAGCACATTCGCAGAGGAAGGGGGAGACCAAAGGCAGCATCCCATAAAAAGCAAGAAGAAGAAAAAGGTAATTTATACAAGTATCCTATTCCTGTTTGAAAAACTTTTGGGTTCTATTTTAAGCTTGTTGTGTGATACAACTTTTGGAAGCAACTGTTTTTGAATGGTTATAAAAAAATGAAAATTTTAATGAGAATCCTGATGTCTTGGATAAGGTCTGAAAATAATTTTGGGAAAATTAAACCCAGAATATTTGGTTCCATCCCCTTCATGCTGATAATCTGTCCTGGGTAGGATATTGTTGTAGAATTATATCCAACCGTGCCATGGCCTTCTCAAATTCAAACAGTATGGTGCCTTTACTTTTTTATTCATGTCATTTTATAGTGAATCACTTGCGCTGTGCTCCAGTAAAATGTTAACCATGACTCGTGTCCTTGAGGATGTGAAAATCTTTGGTTCTCAATACAGATTCATTACAGAAGTATATTTTCTTCAATCTGACTGCACTAAATGTTTGTTGAAAGTCAGTTATTGTACCAACACTTAGCGTTTAGCAATTTGGAGAGTCTTGACAATGATAATGTAGAATATGCAACTCTGTGGTTTCCTCAGTTGAAAACCGAAGGTTGTGTTTTTTGCAGATTAGTGCTCTGAGTCAATGCACTCTAACATTAGTGCAGAGACTTTATGACATTCTGTAGTAAAAACTGTTGAACTGGGTGCTTTTATATTGAACTCCAGTTGAGTCCACTTCCTTTACTAGAACATTTTGATCAGTTGAGCCAGTGAACAAACGGCAACATGTATCTTTATCTATTACCATTTACCATAGGAAATGTTTGATTCATAAGCCTTTGTGTTTCAGTGTTATTTGGCCTTCATGTTTTGTTTGGATCAGTGATTTATAAAGTAGTTTCTTTGGCACAATTGGTGAATTAATCATGATGTCTCAAGTAAAAGGGTTCATTTTACCAGAGTATTTCACCAGATCAAACTGAGTACAGCATATAAATTAGTCATTTATTTGAAAGTGGTATGAATTCTGTAATATTTTTAAATGTATCCAGCTGCAGTGTTTCTTTTTAAAAGCTTTTTTTCCTGACATGGTTTCAGTAATGTTAACTATCGCTGCACCTGTGAATTGTAGTCTGACTTTTTTTTTTATTTTTTTTTCTTATTTTCAGAAAAGCAAGAAAAAGAAATCGATATTTATGCCAATCTTTCAGATGAGAAAGCCTTTGTCTTTTCTGTAGCTTTGGCAGAAATCAACAGAAAAATCCTTGGTCAAAGACTCATCTTATAATAAGAATTTGTAATGGAGTGACCATGAAATGAAGCTACTCAGGACACATGCTGCAGAGACTTGTGAATGACCACAGAGGACCTAGCAGGGTGAATTGTTACCCACAAACCCCATCGTTATATGAAGGACTCAATCGGCCTACCAGTCTGGGCTGAGTATTTCTTGGGGACACTAACAGTGTGGAAATTGGGTATGCATGTGGATGCATATGGAACTACTATTTTTAAATGTTTCCAAAGAATGAATTTAGATGGCATAAGAAATGCAAACCTTTTTTTATCAGATTTTATATCAAATATATTATGCATTCAATATGGCAAACACAAAAATGGAATGGAACCTTTTAAAAAATATGATGTACTTGGGGGGGAACTTAATGAGAGTTCTGGTACTATAACAGTTTTAGTACTGATAAAAAATCTTAAATGTCAGAGGTTTACTCATGTATAAGGCCTTCTGTTTATCTTAAGATATAGATGCAGATGAGTTATGAAGTCTGAGATGCTTTTGTATAATGTTTAGATTTTGGGAATATGCCTTTGACGTTTATATTTATTAAGCCTGTAACTTCTTAATTTAATTGCATTTTTAAAATTGTTTTCACAGTTAATTAAGCATACAGATTTTGTTTTTAAAATATGTACTCTGTACTCAAATAAATTTGAATGTCTAGATGCAATTATGTGAAGTTACCTTTAATGACTTGTAGAATGTCCGTTTGACGACAAGCTAAAGTTGTTGTCTTTGTTTAATCTTATCAACTTCAAATATTTGAATTGTTTACCAAATACTGCCTACAGCAAAATGTTTATAAAGGTCACTGGATGTTACAGTACAGTACCTTCTGTAATTTACTTGAAATTCCACATTTGTTTTGAACAAAAAAAACAATGAAAGAACTGATCATTCTAACTAGCACTTAAGTGCAAAAATCTCTTAATTGTAATAGAAAATCAGTCTTATCAGAAGGTTATGTGAATTTTCTTAGGAAATGCAAGTATGTATGTGTATTTGTAAACCGTGCAACAGAAAAAAAAACATGCATTTTATTATTCTTTAGACAGACATACATTTCTGGCCACACTAAGAATTTTATTTCCCCTTCACAATAAATACGTTTTAATTAAAAAGTATTCTGTAACTTTGCATTCTTATGTTGGTTTGTTTGCAGTTTGCTCAAATTCATTGCTTTTGGTCTTCTGTAAATGTGGCATTCAAATTATATGAAAACATGCCTGAATAAATAAACACAATGGTGTTATTTATTTTGCAGTGTGAAGAACTTAAATTCAATATAACTGTTGGCCAGAATTACTAAAGATGACTGGTCTAGTGTAAACAGCCATCCCAACACTTCTTTTGGCTCTGTTTTTAACTGGTTACAACTACATTTGATACTATTACACAGGACTACAGTACAAATAATTTATAAAACAAATGTGTATATAATATTTTTTCGACTTAGTGTACTCTATATAAACAATTTCTCAACTTAATGATCCTTACTAATTGCTTTAAAAAGGCAGGAGACTTGCTAGCATGAAGCTTTTTGCCTGCCTGGACAGGCAACTCTTAGGCTTTAGTCAATTTATTGCTTATTCAAAAGCATGTCTCTGCTGGTCTTAATCTCATCTCCTGGTTAATAAAGACAGTAAATCAAATGTTTTCAAGGGAGGTAATGATATAATACGGAAGACTCTAAGTCTGCTTTTTCAAAAATAAGAGGTGTTGATAGTATGTTTAATGTAACTTTTTATACAGTTAATTTTAAAGTACAAACAGTGGAATTATTTCACTGTGTGAGGTATTATTTTAAAATTACAATAGTTTGTGTGTCATTCTGTTCACTTCAAAGCTAGTCTCTATTCCTATTTATCTAATCATTTTATATAGTTTGAACCCTTATTTAGTTACAGTGGTAGTCTTGTTTCTACTAGCAGAAAACAGGAAAGATGATCACACATAACAAAGTTCGTTTATTTTTAGGATAAAATGTTTTAAAAACTAAAGTTAATGTAGATATACCTTCTAATAAATCTTCAGTGTGCAGGCCCAGCTTTTCACATGCTATCAGATTGTCATTCATTAACCAGTCCTGCTCTTAAGTGCTTACCATTGTTCTCCACACAATTGACAGTGGTTTAGTTTAATTGCAAACATACAAGGGATTGCTAGCTCTCTGTCACTCCTTGGCCCATACAAAGTCCTTGTTTGTGTTTAATCAAATGTTACAAAAATATTCTGTTGAAATACATGTTAAAGGGTGTTTTTTTTATTTTTTATCTCTGTTTCAGAGTGCAAAGCTGCCATAGATAAGCATGTTAATGAATTCCTGTCTGTGAATGTTTTTGAATTTAAATTTGCATTCAAGGAGAAAAAATAAAAATCATAATAGGTTTCAACATGCACCTTTGCCAAACCTTTTGAGATTAAGGTCATCAAAACCCAGTGAAACACGTCAGAGTCTGTCTTTTTGCAAATAATCCTCTGAATCATCAGTAAGATTGTAGTCAGATCAGCATGAGTGCATAATAAAAAGGACAATAGAGAACAAGAACTATAAATAACCTGCTGGAGATTCAAAGATGTCTTCTGGAGATTGAAGGCAGGAAACTATTTTAATAGTTTGAATAACTTTTGCTAAAATAAGAAGTTAATGGTAAAATATTACTCTGGTCTTCCATATTACACTGTGTCTGGTGTTTTAGGTGCAATACTATCTAGCATTTTAGCTAAAAGTGTAGTATAAAGTATACAATGGAAATAGGCCAGTTCTTAGGGAGGGAGGATTGACAAATCATTTCCAGGCTTTTTTGCATCAGATTGTCTTTTTTCCCTTCATTCTTTCTTGCATATTTTCTTTGGTCTGCAATCTGTTTTCAGGGTGAATATTAATGAATTGCATAAGAATTCTGGCAACCCAAGATTAAACATACAAGGCCTTCCATTCAGCCACAAGAACTGGTTTGTTGGTAGATCATCTCGGGGGATTGGCAATGGCAGGGTGATATGCTATATATTTTCAAAAGCGTTTTGAGATGTACTTTGAGGTCTGTGGGTTTTAAAATTCTTGGTAAACAAGGCCTCTGTAGGCTATACAAATGCACTGATGCAGCTTATGGAGTTAGATTTTGGTTTGCTTTTCACATTTAGACTAATATGGTGCCTTGACAGATTTTTAACCCAGTAGGCCTGTACTATAGATGTGTTGTTCTAAATGTACTGTGCAATATAAAGAGAAACCATGATCAAATATCACTACAGCAGAGGATGCTTCAGTTGAATTAAGATTAGATCAGTTTTGGAGCAAATGATAAGATCCCCTTAAGCATCATTAAATGTTAATTACATTATGCCTGTGGTAAAAATCAAGGATTATTTATTTGATATTTTAGGTTACAGGAAATGGTGAAATGAGCAATACCAATCATTCTTGTATAATTCCCAAGTATGGGACATTGTTTTTACAGACGGAACAGAATTTCCTCTAATTGTGTAGCTTTCCAGAGGGCAGGATTTGTGGTTTTCACAAGGGCCTTTTAAAATCCATTCAAGACCATATAACCTGTTCAAGTGTTAGCCTAGTATTAAGCCAATTATGAATGTACTGTGAGTGCCACATGTCACAATATACTGTTCACTTTGTTCTTTGTATAGTGTGGAATAGGATTGAAATTCCAAACCCTAAGGTTATTTATGTGCATATGTCTAGTTGTCATGCATTACAGTCATACATGAAAAATGTTTATGCACTTTTAAATATCGTGGAGTTCCATATGTATATATTTTTCTATAAGGAGCTAATCTATCTTATATAAATTGTTTTGTTCAGCCAGATATTCAGTGACATTGAACAACACTTGCAGTGTTTACCATTTGGTCTCTATTTTCGTTGCTAAGCAACAAAGATGAGATCGCTGACAGTGAACACATCTCTGTATTTGTTATAGCTGAGTAAATGGGCTCACAGTCTCATATTGTTCTACTATATTGCTGCACAAATTTTGTGAAATATCTGAAATCATTTCTAATTTCAATTAACTTTTGCAAATTTGTTTTTTTTAAGATTGATAATGTATAGTAACTATAGTAGTTATATAAACTACTATAGTGTTTTTAGAATCAAATTAATCTTCTTAACAAGTACTAATATTTATATAATTCTATGCATAATCTGATTTAAATTTAAATTAAACACCTTTTCATGCTTTTATCCTAGTGGTTCTTGTTTAGTTTTTTTAGTCCACAAGAGGGCAGTAAGGTGACACAAAACCGCTCCTAACAACTGAGAATTGTGCGATACGTTTGGAGATAAATCCAAAAACACTTTTAGAAAACATTTTGATTCACATGTACTGGAAACTCTGTACAATTGTTACCACAATATGTATTTAAATTGATAACTGCTTTAGACTAAGTCCAGACAGAATTAAATTTGAAGGTATATCATTTTTTTAATTTCCCAGAAGCTTTTCTCTTCAACCAACTGGAAACCTGCCATTATACCTGTGTAAAAGTCCCAGCAACTCTGTCTGAAGAAACATAACTCCTTCTTTCCTATGATTCCTCATGTTTGGATTGCATTGTACCTGCACCTGCCACCTATTATTAGCATCATGTTGTCCCTGCAGGAATTTTGCAATGGAAAACTCACTATAATCCCCTGCTTTATGGAGTGTGGCAGCCAGGGTCAGGTGTCTGATTACGGTTTGTATTTTCTTATTTCCTTTGTGTGTGTGTTCTTTCCTTGTATTAAGTACAATAACAAAGTTACCCACAAGAACATGTGTTATTCCATTTAAAGTGAATGCTGTATGTTGCAGACATCTCCCAACTGCTTTCCTGTGTGTTCAGTCAACTTGTGTCCTTTTAATGTTTTTTTTTTCTTCTTCTTCTTCCTATATTAACATCAGAATATTCAAATGTGCTTGGTTGAAATGATACACATGCTTCAGCACTTTATATGTAACCCTGGCGTTTAGCCATGAGCTAAGCAGCATTGTTTAAACTAGTAAAATCACATTGTGAGGGAATAAATGGATGCAAGCCGTCAAAGGTATCAGCAAGCAGGACATAGGTCAGTACATAGGGGTATTTTGGAAACAAAAGTTCCCAGGAAAATGTGTTAGTTGTCTATTTCCAGACCTGTAGTGCTACATATAAACTAGCTATATAAAGAACTCTCGCATGTGCTTATTTCTCCGTCCCTAGATAAACATGACTTTCCTATGAACTTCGGTCATGGCCTCAATGTTGGTTACATCAGAAAATGGCTCAAACGGCAGCTCAATATATTAACAAATACAACTAGAATTTAAAGTATCTGAACACACTTTGTCTGCATGTGACAGCACTCTTTGCAAAATATAATATTATATGGTGGTATGTGGCTTATCCGTGATATTATAGTATGTCTGTGTGTCGCCTTTTGTTTTATAATCATACATTTCCTATTATAATTTAATATAATTGAGTTACATTTTCAACAACACATAATGTCAGTTGAAGCAGAGTTTTTAACAGTCGCTATTATGCGTTCTTTCACACAAGGATGTCATGTTAATTGTCACAATCCCTTACAATTAGATGCACCTAGTGTAGTTGCTTCAATTAAATTAAACAAACTGTCTCATTTAAGGAGAGCAGGGTGCGTAGAATTAAACTTCAAATAATAATAATAGCATTTATCTTTCATTATAAAATCAGTATGTTCAATGAGATTTGGTATGCTTTTACTTAGTTAAAATGTATTTAATTTTGTCAGTGTGCCTTTCCTCTGTTTACAATACTTTCACGTTATAATTTCTGTACCTATTGTAGTGTTTAAGCTTAGGTATTAATTTTATTTATTTTTGTTTAATGTTCCAAAGTCGATTTTTACGAATTAACATTACTTCCGTTTTAAAATTCTACACTTTTTTTTTGCAGTGGTTTTGTGATTCAAAATTTATTCAGTATTGTAGTATTTTTAGCTTTAGATGTGTGTGTGTGTGAGAGAGAGAATTTGTTTCTGAGTGTGCATGTTTACAAGGTGGGAGTTGGGCTAGATGGTTATTATTTGTTACCACTGATGCCATTTTGTGCAGTTTGCAGTTGATTCATTTGGAAGACTGTCTACTCTGTAACTGTTAAACATTTTGGTCTTGTATAAAGTGATAACTATATTTGCATCTCCTAGAATGTGGCAGAAACCTAATCCTAAGTGGCCATTCGTTTTTGTCTAATCTTTCTAATGGCAGTAATGTCAGTCACTGCATTGTAATGCACATACAATGTGTCCCATTGAAGTCACAGCTTGTGAGAGACTGCTTAAGGCAGTAAAAAAACTAAAGAAATGTATTTGTTTTTGATCTGGAGGTTAAAGAAGCAAACTAATGTATCATGTTTTAAACTTACTTTTCGTAGACTACAATATAGTGGTGTTAAATATATCCTACATATATGAGTAGATTTGTAATTCGGTTCTATTGCAGAAAGTTGACTTACTGTAATATTACAGTATATAGGGTATACTTGATAGAAGAGAAAATGTGGAGATCCTTTTTAAGGTCTGAAAAAAACACAAGGGATTGCTCTTTGCCTGGCAGGCTTCAAAATATTTTCAGGAGACAAAAGATAAAGGCAAAAATGGTTTTGTAAAACAACTACCTAGGGGGGAAAATTGTGATTCTTTCTTTAATTAGAACTTAAATAATGCAAATTAAACACAACACCACATCTAATATGGCACAGAACAGAACATGTTCTGCATCAGTGGATTACAGGCAATATGCTGTAAGCCTGTCCTAGATGTAAGTGACTCTTGCCGTAGTGTGGAGACAAGAATATGGTGATCTGAAAGTTTCAGCTACGGTAGTGCAATGGGAATTAATAGCACAAAACCAGGCATGAATGCAAACTGGAGTTAGAAGTACAGGCTATACTGCTGAGTAATGATGAACTGAAATGTAAAATCATCTCGCTCTTTTTTTTTTTTTTTTAATAAATCCTTTCAGGACACAGAAGCATTTGTTGTGACAGCCTGAGGCATTTCTTGTTTAAGAATAATTCAAACCTCTGCACTGAGTAGGCAGTAAGTGAGTGCTGGAGATTTCTGAGGGCCAACCATATAGTCTCTATATGACATCAATGTACAAGCATGTGTAGTGTGAGTGATTCCACAAAAAGATGCCACTTATCCCAATGGACACTGTGTACTGTTGACAATGCTCCAAAAATAGCCCTATGCTAAAGATCCTGCACTGACGTTAGAAAGTTGATTAGGCCAACTGCCATCATTATATTAAGTATGTAATAACAGCTTTCCATTCCTTAGTACCTCCCACCTACAAGGAACTGAGGCTGACACGTGTGTGAGATCATATTTCTGAAACGTGTGCACAAAGTTCACAATGATACATTTTCATATCAAAACATTATGGAGTATAATTGCTTCATATAATATGTAAAATAAATAATAAGAATAAGAATAAAATGATTAATTACTGTATAAAATTGCACTGACCCCCCCCCATGATTCCTTTAATGATAAAATGCTGACGCAAATTACATGTGGTTGCAGACCTCTTTAAGCTATTGAATATGAAAAACAGAGGATCTCCTTAATGGCTCTGGTGACTGCCCAATAGAGATCATGAATCTACATCCATGCTGTGCCTATCAGCAGCAGTTTGGTGAGGTATAAATCCCAGTGCGGAGTGCCATTATTTATTACCATTATTATTATGGACAGGTAAAGTCAACAAAGATAAGTCTAAACAATACAGGAATCCCCCACCTAGGAATTGTCCAAACCATAACAAATCACAACCTATTAATAGACCGACTCTCATATTTCCTAAATACTTGTTATAATCTGAAACAGCTGTTATCTTTTTGCAGGAAGTGGCCAAGCTATGTGTGCTGCTGTGGTGGAGCTCCAGTGGTATCAGAATGGGATATTATGAATACTTAGTGAAGTGTCTGATAAGATACAATGTCTGCCCAGCATCGCGCAGTTGGTTCCAGAAAGTTTAATTACAACCCAGGCCTAACATCTCTTCCCACTTAAAAATGCAGACAGTGACTGACTGGCCTGAAACAATGCATGGGAAAAAGTAATGGGGACCTCTCTCTACAGATCTCGCCTGCTCAGCACTGGAGGATTTAGCGTTTCGGACTATATACAGCGATTTGCGGTAAGAAAAGATTTTATTAGTCATGTTAGAAGTCATATTACATAGAAGCCTAATACTGACATACTGACAGTCATGTTTGACTATAGTATACATTATCATCATTATTATATTTATAATTATAATTATTATAATTATTTATTTCTTGGCAGACGCCCTCGTCCAGGGCGACTTACAAAATATAAGCACATACAAAGTGCAATAATACAGTGCAGTTCAAGGCATTAGTATGGAGGATAGGCAATGTACTGATGATGGCTTAATAACATAAAATGGGGAAAAGAAGATTAAGACACTTTGTTTTGACAGGTTATCACTGCTTGTGAACCAGTTGAACCACATTTCATATATGAAGAAAAAATAAAATAAGTTAATCTCACATCCGCTAAGAACTGCTACACTACTTGACTTAATCAAAAACATTGTCTCTGGATTCAGACTATAAGAGTAAAAATGTGCAGAAACAGTTTCATCATTGTAGTAGCACAATTTACATTTATATAATAGTAGAAAACATAAAAGGTACCCTTTTACACTTGTTACAGCATTCTTACAACACTTGTCATATATATATATATATATATATATATATGGATTTATTTCCTTTTCAAATGTCCACCCCTTATTATTTGTAAGCATACTAAATACTGCCTGGCATTTTTATATTACTTTTAAGTACCTTCAAAGTAGGTCATGGTTTAGGGTTATGATGACCATTATGAACTAGAGTAATCATTTGAGCATATGTTTCCCAGTGTGTATATATTATTAATATATTGCAGTGCATCAGGGCTCAAAGCAAAAATGTGTTACTGCATTCCTCCCACAACTTTTTTAGTGTACAAACCCTTGACCTCTAGGGTTTAATTGCAGTGATAAATCATTAATAAATCAAAGGTCAATAGGAAGTGGTTCTGTTTACTCATGGCGGTGAAGAACTATATATTCCATGACTTTGATGAAAATTGACTTCACAGTTTTAATCTAAGTTTCTATAGTTTCAGATATGACTTCCAGCATTAGTACAAACATGTTAACGGTAACTGCATCTGTATTATTGATATAGCGATGCCTGCTCTGCCCTTCGTCTCACAAAACTGTATTTTGTATTTCGTACTTGTATTAGCTCATGTAATGAGCTAATGCATTATGTAATGCTTTGGAAAAGAGAACTGTAAGTCACCCTGTGTATAATATAAATAATCATAATCATAACTAACCCAAAAGGAGATGATAAAAATATACAGGATTTGTTTCCTTGATTGATTGGTAGGCTGTTAATCAGCTAATAACTGAGAATTAACAACATCGTAGATTTACTATTATCACTATCTCCTCAGACGGTGAAGTCATTGCTGGGCAGGAATCAAAACAATACTGATTATCTTTGTTGCACTGTGTATCCTTGTGTGCATTTGAGAATCAAGTGTTCCAGGTAAAGCTAAGCATGTTCTAAACTGAGGTTGAATGTAAACATTGTTGCTTTGCTGACCACCACTGCTAAAAGGTTTGACAGGTAATTCTATTCAATTAAAATATATACCTACTGGATTGAATATATATTTCACAGGTTTATTCACACTCATTAGTTTATTCACACTCATTAGTTCCTGTAATATGGATATAGTAACACATGTTAAGGCAGAAAAGCTTCTGCAAATGTGGGTAGTACAATTAACCACAAGTTAATACTTTCAGCAAAAAGATCAATTGTAATATAATATAATGTATTGTTCTTACTTTTAAATATGGCTATCATGAGTGAACACATAATGTAGCCTGTCAGACAGCTCCTAAAACGTCATAAGAATAGAGTTCAGCTTGCTTTCTTTATTTGACCCTAGACCCCCTTATGATCCAATTTTAATGCAATCATCTTTATGACAGCCTGTTTCATATGTCTGATTGTATAAAGTTAAACTCTGGACGATTTTATCACTTCCACTTTGATGTACACAGTTTATGTAACATTGCCTTGCTCTGAGTCAGTCTTTGCTGTCCATTATAGTTTTTTCCTACCAAATGTAAAAGCGAAATATGGTCTACATTAAAATTGTTTATTCTAAAGATAACATTTTATATATATATATATATATATATATATATATATAAGCTATTGAATAGATGCAAAAAGATGTAGTAGAAGACCACATAAAAAAAGGGACGATTAAATAAAAAGCTTTGCTGGCGTGACCTGGAAAAGAAAGACTACATTGCAATCAGTGGAAACATCGATAAAGGTTGCTGCCCGATTTATACATACATACACACGCACAAGAAATGAAGAGCTGATAAATCCAGAGAGAGATGTATTTTTAATCAAAAGGATTTAATTGTGAGCAGCTGCACAGAAGAGGTTCGAGAGGCAATCTCAAGAACAGTCTTAGAAAAGTTTTGGAGTACAGGCACTTTTATGCAGACCAGACAGGAGAGACAGATAACAGGCCCACATGTCTGTCCTGTGATGAGTGGAAGCTCAGTGTCTGCCTGACAATTGCTCAGGAACAACTGTATATGGTGAAACTGGGGAAAAATTATGTAATGTTTAATGTAAGGGGGGGTTTGTACGATGTATCAAGCCCAAATTGCGGGTGAAAACTGGTTCTTATCAGACCCTGTTTTTCTGGGTATCAGGGTTGAACTATAGCACAGTACTGAGCACAGGAAGACAGCGACCTTGTTATCAGACATACAGGGAAAGAAATGCAGTTCTTCAGAAGTATTGTGACGGTCAAACTCAGTTGTATCATTTTTAGAACTAAAAAGCAATGCAGCCAATGCTTGGAGTCTGAGGTTGATTTCTCATTTTAATGCCAGGGGTCAGTGATGGTCATTTTAATATGTATTAAACTGTATCCATACTGTACATTTGTCATCTCTAAGCAGCCCATGTACAAACCAAACCAAGTGCAGTAAAGGTTGACTGCTTTTAAGCCTAAACGATATGTCTTCAGCCTAGTAAGAAGCACATTTGAGTATACACGGGACAACTTTTTTTTTCTATGAAATACAGATGTGAAGGCTTCTCAGCTTTATATGTAGAAACAGTGCATATCATGCATATCATTTTT
Source organism: Amia ocellicauda (assembly GCF_036373705.1). NCBI lineage: Eukaryota > Metazoa > Chordata > Actinopteri > Amiiformes > Amiidae > Amia > Amia ocellicauda. The sequence goes on along the minus strand of NC_089858.1, from coordinate 20,838,404 downwards.
AGAGTGACCTCATTTGAGATGCAATTCATTCATAAGAATGTGTATGATGGCAGCTTTATTGAAACAAAAGCCGGGGTAAGTTGAAACATTGTGAAAGATGACTCACCTATGGATCATGGCTTGCCATCATGGCACCAGTCAAATTCTAAAATAAGCTTGACATTAATAATTACAATAGATACCACTGTGTCTGCTATGTAAACAAGGTCAATATCAGGTTGCAATCTTGGATACAGAGGTGTGTTTGGTAAGTTACAAGATAATACCAGAAAAAATACTGTATGCAAAGGCTGACACAAGTTTCCTTCAGTGGGGCTGCCATTTGTGTTGGTGACCTTCTGTTAAAAAGGACACTGCGTGGCAGTGCTTCACACCAGCCTCTCTCCTGTGATCTTCTGTTGCTGCCTTACTTAAGATTAATGTCTGTGCACATGCCCTTTCCTTTATACGTGAACCACTGTGCAGATGTATGATTTACATTTCACAATGGCGGTGTTTGCACTTTGGCGGTATGTGCTGCTTTACACTGCTTTCTGACTGAGCTGACGAAAGCAGATCATTTAAATTATATGTTAAACTTTCCCATGAGGGTTTCCATTTTAAACTAATGTTCAAGAAAGAGCACCATGTGATAAAAAAATCAAAGGGCTTAAAGGATAATGGGTCTAGTGATTGTTGTATTCAATATCGCTATCACCATACCTGCAAATTTAGTGCAATTGCTTTGTCTCAAGTGGATTGTCTCAAATAAATTGCTTCACATTACTCTACTGGTAAAATTGCAAAAAACGTTGATCATACAAGGACAAATGACAGTGAATGACATCCCCCTTCCGGAAATGAATTTTGCTCAGGAGTATCCCCCTAACCCCCACCCTCCCTCCGGAATAGCATATATTGACAGTGAAACCCAAATGTTCCCAGGTATGGTTGTCACGCAGACCTCAGCAACAGAATGAAGTGTCACTGTTGAATGGTGCGTTGTCACAAATGACGGCATTGTAAATCATTTTCGTTTCATTAAAGCCTAAAAGAAGGCTCCACATGAATTTGCAGGCGAAGCATAGTTGAATCTTTACAGTCAGCACAATGTGTGAGCAGCAAACTCCTTTGAACCCATGTGTGTTGTGGCAATTGTTACATATCTGAACCACCTCACAAAATAATACAGAAAGATGTGGTGTTCCATTTGTGTGTTTAGTTTTATGGAATAAAATCATATAAGAGAAGAAAGGCGCTACGTTGTGTTTCCTTCCCCTAATGTCAATAGAGGCAAGTTTCTTTTTGTTTTATCAGCAAAGAGTCATTGCAAAATGTCAATATATCTCTGAGGGGCCTGGGTGATGAAACCAGCTGGGCATAGCTTTTGTGAGCAGTGGAAAATAATCCTCTCACTGGATAATGTATAAATAAAGTTGATAGTTAATACACTACTGTCTGTGGTGCACACATCGCAGCACAGGGGAACAACTTAATTGGATGCAGAGAACAGCCTGTGTCTAGTGTTTTATATGACTCTAGCTAACCCAGCTGACATGGAACTCGGTGTTAAGTAACTTAGATTAAAATAACTTGTAGGATGTCCTTGCAATTTTTCTTTGGGCTTCAATAGTTTTTTTTAAATACATAATGCCATGAATCTGGGTTGTGGAGGAACTACTCTTTCTGTGCCAGGCATGTGATGATAAAGAGCTACACTGTAATTGTCTCATGAAATATTCCCTTTAATAAACAACCTTTGAAGGATTTCAGTTTGCATGGGCCATCCAGCCTTCAACTCGTCCTTCCATTGGCACTGAAGTTTATTTTTAATCCTAAGTGTCAGCCAATGTAAGGTTGCGTTCATACCATTTCAGAGCATGCATACATGACTGCTACATAACTCAGCTGTAGTGGCCAGTTAGTTAAAAGCTCCTGGGTCGATTAATTTCTGCAAGTTAAAAAGACAAAAACAGAAAAGTAACCCAGCACTTGAGGAAAAAAAGAGAAACAACCTTTACATTGTATAAAACATCTTTCTTTGCCCAGACAGATGGCTGCTCTTGAAAAGGTCATTCTTCACATGCCTACCAATCAACAGCATCTTCTGAAACAAATTTAAATGTTTTGGTGACGTCAAGGGAGCAGAAGAACTTGGCTGCTGCAGAGCCTGGTAGGTCATTTAAAAAACCTTGGAAGGAAAAAAACGGAACAAGTGGGAGATAACATATCAAAGCAGAGGTGTTTATTTAAGTGGTGTCATGCTACTGGCACAAAGAGATCAGTCCCGACTCAACTGATTTGTTGCATGAAGAACTTTGACACCCAGAGGGCTGAAAATACATGAAAAAAAAATAAAGACATAGGTAAAGGACAGTTAATGGTATAGTGAGAGGTAGACATCTTGCTTCTCTCATTCGTCTATTGAATTTCAGTGCTTTTGGTTTGTTACAGCCTGGAAAAATGAGTAAACCAGTGTCTTTAGCCGCTTGCATCGCTAAAATGTATGAAGGGGGGAGGCGGGATAGTGCGGGGAGTTCAGGAGCAGGGACTCCGGTCAAAAAGCCCAACAGCAGTGTAATCAACAACTTAAGCTCCATGGACATCAAACTGAACCTTCTGGATGCAAAAGTGGAGAAGATTGTGAACAGCCAAGGAGAGGTCTTGAAGAAACTAGATGTAGTTTATCAAGGCATTGGTGACCTGGGAAAGGACATGGCCAGACTGAAGTTATCAAATGAGCCCAGCATTGCTGAGGAGAATACCAAAAAGTGTGACTCTGCTCCATTTTCTGAGATCAAAGCTCTGTGCAGTGAATCTGTGAAGCTGTTGAAATCTCTGCAACAGGACAGCAAAAAACAAAAGGAGAAAATTGATGGCATTGAGCTCTCATTCTCTGTCGTAGACAAAGTAATTAAGTTTGTGAGTGAAACATTCAAACGCTCAGAAATAGTGGAGTATATCCTCAGGGGCACTGTGCCCTGGAGGAAAGACAGTCTTCTCGAGAGTAACGAAGAGGTCAGTGTTGGTAAAAAGCATGTTGTTTGTATGGACTGTCATTTTCACCTGTCGTCTCAAGTAAATACTAATGCAAAGCCAACCAAGGGTCATATATATATATATATATATATATATATATATATATATATGGAACATTTCCCTTATGAAATGATTTACATTTCCTAGTGTTTCAGGTTTGGTGCTGCTCCTTTAATTGTTCCTGTACTGTATGCAATAGGTACAATACCAATGTCTCCAAAGATTACTCGTGAGTCACCTAAAATTTAGAAAAGAAGGATGTTTCTAAACTTGTGAATCAGCATACCCATGCAGTGACTCTTATATAATTACATAAATTGCCTTTTCATCTAATTAATTACAACATGCACAATGTATAATAGGCTGGTAAGAGGCATAATTAACATTTGCTTAAAACAAGATGACTGTGCGTATGATGATTCATAAGTAGATTTTCAATTCAAAATGTATTTTCTTGAGGACCACCAAGTAGTATTTTATATGCATTAAGGATTTTTCAATGGGACATCATATGGGAGTAATAGTGAATGCAGCAGGAAAATATATAACTGTAAGCTCAGGATACTAAAAAATACACATACATTTTCTGTAATTCTTAAAATATTTTGTCATCAAGCTCATAAAATAACTGAAGTAGTCCAACCCTGTTTCCTTGTGTGTATGTGTGTGTGTGTTGTGGGGTTTGTATGTATAATTTGTGTTTGGTCATCCCCAAACATGTTTACTCCAAAAGTTGTAAAACTTATAAACAATAATAATAATAATAATAATAATAATAATAATAATAATAATAATAATAATAATAATAATAATTCATTTAAAGCATGTACAATTGTTTAAATCTGTATCTACTCAATCAAATATGTATTGAGTATGGGAGAACATGTACATGATTTAGATTTTTTCAATTTACTTTAAAACACACCTACTGAAACCATAATTAGACTGAATGCATGCCCTAGCACACAGGTGAGTGTTAGAAATAAACAAAAAGAGAGGGCCATTTTCAGGATCATATTTCTGTGTCATTTGTGTTGTAAAGAAGCCCATTTTCAAACAATGTAAGTTACTATGGTGACGTATATATTTTAGGTTTTCTTCCATCTTCAGTGCTTGTAAAGATCAGAGACCAAGGTAAAACAATAAGACTCAAAGTGAATTGAAATGTGCTATCTCTCTCCTTAATGGATTATATCTTGCTAGCAGACAATACAATTAAATGCAGAGGTTGAAAAAGCTATTATCAAAGAGACTGAAATATTTCAGCAGCTGCTGTCTTCGGCTGCTCTCAATATGATTATATAAAATTACATATAACACTTTTACCTAACCAAAACCTATTCTGGGAGAAACTGTGAAACTGCTTTGCAATTAGGAATTAGGCCATCTATAATTTCAAACACAGAGGCCTAAAATATGTATTGATACTGAAAGATTACTTCTGAGACCTTGAGTAAAGTTCTCTGTAAATTAATGCAAAGTATCATGATGATATATCAATGCTTAGCCAAATATTTAATGAGGACAAACTGCAAATTTAGGTGACACCAATTCCCACAAAATCATTGTAGTGTAATGTCTATCACATGCATGACCTGCTTTATCGATAAAAGCATTTCAATTGCCTCTATCATACACTCCTCCAAGGATAGTGATATATAGCAGACATATTTGCACTTCAGTGACCTGAATTGCAGTTAAACTAAATTAATTATATACTATTTGGGTTTGTCACAGTGATGTCAGCAATTAAATGTGTTTTACAGAGTGTCTCTTCACTATGTAGTTAATACCATATAACTATAATCTTGCAAAAGGCATTCTAGCAATGAATGGCAAAAAGGTCAAAATAAATGCAGTGGGTTTAATAAAATAACTCAAATAAATAATGTGTCTTGTAGAATATATTTTTAATAATGTAATTTACTGCACATGCTGTTATGTTTAATTCAGCATCAAGGAAACTATGTAGTGCATTACAAACAGCACCATAAAGGACAAAAGCATGATTGAGTTTTGGGGGAAACAAAATGTTAATTTATACTTTTCATAGTCAAAGTTGCTAGACTGTACCTAACAATTTACATATAAACAACATCTCAGCAGAGACAATGAATGTAAATTACCAATATAAGTAGAAAGTAGAAATAGAAGTAAACAGAGTTGAAATTAAAATGGAAATATAATTAACTCAACTAATAGAAGCTGTTTTAAATATTGAGAGCAAACTATTTGAAATACAATGACTTTTCCTCTAGAACTGTTCAGAACATTTATTTTGGTTCACATGTAAAATGTTTTATTCTTTTAAACAGAAACCAGACAAAACAGAGGAAAGAGGTGCAAAACCCAAAGCTAGATTCTGCAATCGAGCAATTCAGGCTGAGACCAGGATATCTTTGGAAGGTAGAGTATGCTGTAGACAAATAAATAAACAAGAAACAAAACCAGACAATATCACCACTTCACAAAGACAAATTTTAAACATGTTTCAGCCCTGCTCATAATGTTAAAATACAATTTAAAAATATTAGACATTGAACATTGATTGTTTTTAATTTTTCAATTTTTTGTACCTCTTATCTTTCCAAAATACTATACTGCATGTGATTAAATGTAATATGATAATAATTGCAAAATGTTGTGTTATTTAATATAATTGTTAACATGCTATTTTGAAAAAGTAGCTACCTAGAGCTTTTACCAGTTACTTTCGTGCTACTTGAATGCCCCTTTCAAAGCTACTTATTTTAGTAGATGTTTATTTACCTTTACTTTCTTACATGTTGAAATGGCCAATTTAATTGTATGCTCAAATGTAGCTAATTCCTGGTGAAGAGTAGATGGGACATTCAGTGAAACTTGGATATTAAAAATGTATCTTATATTAATGAAAAGTAGTCAGATTTACAATATTTTATATACCCGTCTTTCTAAAAAATAAAAAAACTATGGGTTTATAACTCCTGGTAGAGAGAGAGAATTGAAGAGTCTTCTGTGAAATTATAAGGGGTTTCAGGCAAATTTTCAAATGGAAAAAGAAATCTCCTTATTAAATGACATCTTACACATTCTTAACTGATGAAAAATGTATGATTATTGAGCAAATTGACAGCCTAGTTTAGAAAAATTTAGAGAGATTATCCCAGTGGAGGTACGTGCAGCTCAGTGGTGATAGCTGGGCATATCAATCTTGGGCTAGCAACACATTTGGAGAGAGGAAGGACAGAGATAAAACAAAGCACAGCAATTTGCTAATACTTCTGGTGGAAGACAAAATGTAGTAGGAAAACTACTGATAGTGGCCTCACAGTTCAATATTTCACTTTTACTAGTGAGCAACGCCCCAAACATTGGCCTTATAGAAACGTCTGTGGCTTATTGTTAAAACTCCCTTTAGATTACAGACGGATTTCTTTGATTTATCTAGATGACAGGGGAAAGGAGAAAGCCCTCAGCAAACCAGTGGAAAGAGCAAATATAGATTGTACCACACCAACTCAGACACCCTGCCAAGCAGTGAAGGATTCAACTAGTCTTGGGGCCCAGGCGACAAACCAAACAAGTGGTCCAGAGAATGCAGACGATGTGCATCCCTTACCAGTACTGGACAAGCCTTCCATTTACAATTCCGGAAATAAACCATCCTGTAAACTCAAGGAAGTTTCCAACCAAAAAAGAGAACCCATACAAACTCAGACCTTGATTAAAGACACTCAAAACATTGGGTTGAACACAGAGGACCAGTATGGGACTGAAGAGGCTGAAGGCGGCCACATCTGTGCAGTAGCTGGAGGATCTGAAAGAGATGTATCTGCAGCAACTGAAAATGGACGCCATAAGTCTGCAGCAACAGCTCTGGAGAGGTACAAAGTTATCCTTGGTAACACTGAGCATTTCTTTATTTAGTTAGTTATTTGTTTGTTTGTTTATTTTTAAAGAGAAAACATAATGTTTGAATGACTCTGGAAACGTATTTCAAGAAACTTTTTTTGTTAAAGTGTTCATCTTAATGTTGTAACAAGTGTATCTCACTCCATTCACCTGTGAATATGTACATTTTCTTCTGAAAACAAATGTACAATTCCAGCACAGGTAACCTCACTCATTGCACAGGAAAAATAACAGCAACCTCATTTTCTATTTTTGCACTGGCTAAAATGATCTGTTTGTGTTTTTCATGTTCCTTCTAAAAGGGACTGAAATGCAGACTGGCTGAAAGACTAGGGCAAAATTACTGCTTTGTGTCTAAAAACATACTTCTGACTTTGTTTAATCTTGTGTCCCAGGAGACATAAATAGACACAAAGGCTTGTTTGTTTCATTGATTATTTATTTATTTTACTAGGATGATGTCCGTTTTATACTATGGTTAGGTTACACAGATATTTTGAGATATTTCAATATTTTACATGTGAATTACAGGTAAACACCTAAAGAACAGAAGACATATTGTTTTAGTGATACATTATATTTACATATATATGTAATATACTGTATATGTAATATATATTGTATGTAATATATAGTGATAAATGATTAGTACGTTGGGATAGAAAGGGATAGATCCCCTTTGAAAAATATTCACTTTTTTAATTCCAGTCTTATAGTCTGGAATTAAAATGCATTAAAATACTTTTTTTTTTTTTTTTCATGTATGTACACATCCTAACCCACAACTTCCAAGTGGGAAAATATTGTAGATTTGTAGAAAAATTATAAAAATTTAAAACAGAAATATCTTGATCGGTTAAGTGTCTACCCCCTTGTAATAGCAATCCTAAATTTGCTCAGTTGTAAGCAATTGCCTTCAAAATCACACACCAAGCGAAGTGGCCTTCACCTGTGCTAAAGTTGTGTAGTGATTCTCATGATGTCAGGATAATTTCAGAAGTTCCTCTAGGTTCTGGGACGAAGTTGTTGAAAGGCTCATATCAGGGGATGGGTATAAAAAATATCAAAGGCCTTGAATAAGCCTTGGACGGTGGTCAAGACGATTATTAAGATGTTGAATGTGTATGGCACCACCAAGACCCTGCCTAGAGCAGACTGTTCCTTCAAAATGACCAAGCAAGAAGGAGACTGATCAGGATACCAATGGCCATTACTCATGAAAGCCCAACTGAAACACTCTGTAGCCGTGTAACAAAACAAATTTTTTTGTGTAAAATTGTACTTTTTGGACTAAATGTAAAGGGTTATTTTTGCAACAAACCCAACACCAAAAGAACACCATCCTTATTGCGAAGCATGGTGGAGCCAGAATCATGTCATGGGAATGTTTCTCATAGGCAGGGACTGGAGCACTTGTCAGGATAGAAGGGAAGATGAATGGAGCAAAGTACAGAAAAGTCCTTGAGGAAAACCTGTAGAAACTGTGATGGAAGTTCAACTTTCAGCATGACAATAACCCAAAGCATATAGAAACTAAAACTACACTGTAGAGGCTAAGCAACAAAAAGGTAAATGTCTTTGAGATGACCTGTCAGAGCCTCGACCTATATCTAATCAGAAATTGATGGCATGACGTGAAGATTGCTGTTCATCAATGCTCCCCTAGGAACTTTACAGAACTTGAATGGTTTTGTAAAGAAGAATGGTCAAATATTGCCAAACCCAGGTGTGCAAGGTTGGTAGAGACCTATCCCAACAGACTCACAGCTGTAATTGCTGCCAAAAGTGCTTCTACCAAGTATTAACTCAGGGGAGTGGAGACTTATCCAATTAAGATATTTCAGTTTTGTATTTTTAATATATATATTTTTTCTTACATTAAAACCTTTTTCCCTTTAACAGTGTGGAGTATGGTGTGGAGATAAGTGGAAAAAGAAAATGTGTGTTTTATATATAAAATTGTTTGATGTTGTTTTGTGACATTCTGATTAGAATCCTTGACACACCCGAGGGCAGCCCTGATACAGGATTACAAATTCTGGAAGCTTCCGACGATGAAACACTTCAAGCATCGCCATTCTCCGTTCAACCACAGCAACCCGCTGTGGAGGACAAGAAGAAGAAGAAGAACACCAGAGAGCGACGTAAATCCTCAAAAAGTTCTGTGCCTTTACCAAAACACAAGGAAGCTGAGTGTAAGCCACATGTTAAAGTTGTTGTTGCCGTGCAGAAGACGGTGTCTCCAGCCAAACAGCAGGAGGAACAAAACGCCCCGCAGGCATTCAGTGCCAGTGGACTGCAGAAAGACAACAGCACGACCATAGAAATTAAGGCTGAAAAACTGCCAAGTCAGCCCCAAAGTGAGCCAATGCAGCTGCTACCCGCGGGTACACATCAAACTGAACCCGACAAGCTGGGTGAGAAGCTGGGTGAGAAACCTGAGGCAGCAGACAACACTGAGATACAAGCCAATAAGGAGACCACTGGGACTAATCCACCAGCTGTAGCAAAGTCTCCAGAGCCCCAGCTAGTTGTCATTGGTAAGTGTCACATACTGCAAGCCGTGAATATCTTCATTCAGTAAAGGATACCTCAAAAGATTAATAGTTTCTTTTCACTATTTCATTATAGATGACAGCCCTCCCTTGCCTGCACCTTTTGAACATCGCATTGTAAGTGCAAAGCAGCTTCCAGTTAACTCGTATTACACGGTGAAACAAAATGAAGTGCTAGGAGGGTGAGTTGAGTTTTAAACTTTTATGGCAATTTTTGGTAAGTTTGGTAGTTTCCCTTCTGAAAAACAGTACACTTTAGGTATATTCATACTGTACTTAGTCTCAGTTTTTGATTTTTACTCCTGATGGGTTATATCACAAAAGGATACATCCAAAATCCAACACAAATCATTTCATCTTCATCTATACATTTATCCATGTGTATGAGATTCAAGAAGGAATACATAATGAACCTATGTATGTATTTCAACGATGGAACAAAGTAAATTGGCATTTCAGGAGTTGTGCACCACATGCATATGTAGCATTAGTTTCCCAAAGATAACTGTTATAATGAGGGTCAATGCTATTTTCAGTTCTCACCATGTATTTGGTATCAAAATTTCTCTGCTTATATATCCTCAATTACCTCTGCTGACATCGCTGATGAAGCTAATATTAAAAGGGCACCAACAGTATTCAGTTCCAGAATTATCAAATAAACAACCAAATATTGACAGACCGGCGCAACACTGTGTTATTCTATATTCATTGGGGCACATTTCATGTAAGGGGTGAACAACTGGCAAGAAAGACACAGTTAATCCTGTCCGGGGTCTTCAAATAAAAGTACTGGCTTGCTGTTTGTTTGTCATGTACAGGGTTATTTTTATAAAGAGATAAGCACGGCTGTTTGCAGATCTTTCTTTAGCAAAGCTGTTTCCATGTCAGTTGTGTGTACGTTAGTGCTTTACAAAGAGAATTACAAAAGAGGTTTTGTCTGTGCAAGATTCCACATTAGCCCTTGTATAAATATGCAGATCTTGAAACTTGCAAAACATATTCATGACATGTCTTAAACTATGATAAACTTGAAAACCCTCTTAACTTTTTTGTGTGTGTGTGCGACAGGGGACGTTTTGGACAGGTTCTCAAGTGTGCAGAGCTTTCATCTGGACTCACACTGGCTGCCAAGATAATAAAAGTTAAAGGCTCAAAGGATAGGGTAAGCTCAGTAACACAGTTACCTGGGTAGAGTCTGAGTGCTTGCAGTTCCTGTGAAAATGATTTATGATACCCATGTGCACATTTTGCTCATAGTCCTCTCTCACACTGACGCATCCCGACTCTTGATTGATGGCCAGGTTTCTCTTTGAACTGCCTAATCCTTTGTAAGCACTCTTAACTCTTTTCCTGCTGAGACATGGATTCATACTGAAAGTACAGTTGGCGCTACATGAGCAGAAGTGAATCTTCAACCATGTTAAAAATTAGTTTTTTAAGGTGTAACATCTATAGCATTCTTCCTTGTCTTACAGTTGTTCTTTTCGGGGGTCTCAAGGGTGTAATAAATTCCATTCAGAGATCACCAGAGTGACAGCATAACACTTTGTATGGGGTTTCCACAGTTATTTTCAACGGTCTTCATATAAAACCTAGGCTGAGGTTATGCCATGAAGAAAAAAAAAACTAAAACGATTTGTTTGAAAATCCATCTCTCCAGTACAATATGTAACCTCTAAAGTTTAATTTGGTGTAAGCATATTACACACTATTCTAAATAACACAATATTACACAGCATATTGGACAATTTTCTAAAGTGTTGGTGTCATTAAAATGACTGGTGATTAAGATAACATTGCAGAATCTTAGGTTCCTTGTTGGACCATAATAATAATAATAATAATAATAATAATAATAATAATAATAATAATAATAATAATAATAATATATGCAAAGATAGAAAGGGCTTGGTATTCTTTGAAACATACTGCCCAAATAATACTTGTCGCCAGATTATCAAAGCAAAACAAATCATACATGTATTGAATAGTAGGTTTCACTACAATTTAGCAGTGCTTATTTGTGGTAGATGCATTATATAGTATTTTCATTGTTTTTTTCATGCCAAATACCATTGCATTTGCCTGCTGTGTTTCTCTTTAAATGTCAAGTATAATAGGCTTCTTACATCAATTGATCCTGAGGATGTGTTATAAGCATCTGCCTTTAAACCTAAATCAGCTAACCCTTTGTAAAGCAAAAAGACTGGGTAAGGTTGCAGTGAAACGGTGCAAAAGTGCAGCTGCCATAAAAAAAAAAATATTTAGGCCCCCTATTAGCACCACCTGCTGTACATTCTGCAATCAACAGTCTTTTTTGCAATATAATGTTTGTTCAATTGATTTACCATGATTTGTTTGTTCTATAAAGGCTAAGTGTTTAATATCTTGAAATGACAAATACCAACATTGTTAAAAAAGACAAACTCTTATGAACATTTACTACAAAAACACTTTGGAGCAAAAACATAATTCTATTCTCACAGGCCTGGTGTGAAGTCTTTTGTTGCTGATGTGGAGCATGCATTGTTGTAGTGACTGATTCTAGACACCTGGATCAATTGTTACAAGACTGGATGTGTATTTCTCTTTCATGGCTTCTTTTTTCCCCTGGTCCTTATTTCATTAAGGAAGAAGTCAAGAACGAAATTGGTGTCATGAACCAGTTAAATCATGTCAATTTGATCCAACTCTATGATGCCTTTGAATCCCGGAACAACCTCACATTAATCATGGAGTAGTAAGTTCTGAATCTGATGCTTTTACCCTTCAGCTCTGTCAGGCCATAGCTGTGGCTGTTTGAATACCATGTACTGTAGAATTCCCTCAATGTCTTCACATCAAATGCATTAATGTTATTTATATGTCCTGTCAACATGTACACATACGCCAAGACAACCTTTAACATTTTAATAATCTGGGGAGCGTTACAGATATGGACCATTTTTTATTGTTTGTAATTTAAATGGATTTTATCAACCTATATAATTTACTAAGCTGCATAACTCTTTTATACTAAATATAGAACAATTTGGTAGCAAGCCAAATGGTGCACTCAGTTGGTGTAATTATGGTTCAATATGAGAATGCAATGCTGGTGAAGAATATACAGTAGCTCTAAATACACAGCGACTGCATTAAATAAATGTGTAGCAGGTTTAAATACTTATTAGTATTGCAGTACCCAACTAATTTAGAAATGGCAAATCAATGTCCTTTGGTCCCTTATGTTTTATAAATCTAATTTAAAGATTCATGATTTTCCATGAAAGTCCAGAGGCTTTAATATTTATTTGTACTCCCAGGGTGTAAATATTTATTCACTGTATTATCTATATTTATTTGTGACACTCCCTGTTTTCCATAATGTATTATGTCGTATTTCCCTTTTTATTTATCCAAGCAATGAATCAAAACAGTATTCTTTGTGAATCCTAATAATCTGTCTGCTTATTTATTTATTTCTTTGCAGTGTGGAGGGAGGAGAATTATTTGACAGAATCATTGATGAGAATTATCAACTCACCGAACTGGATGCCATTGTGTTCACACGGCAGATCTGTGAGGGAGTGCAGTATCTGCACCAGCAGTATATACTCCACTTAGACCTCAAGGTACCGTGCTGTGAGCCTCTCACACTACACTTACGTGCGCGTCTGTGGAATATATATGAAAATGATACTTTGCACATAGCAATAGCTGTTACTTTAAGGAAGAGAATATAAGGAGAAAAAATTACTGATTCGTTTTTTTTCTCTGATTTTGTATTTTTAGCCTGAAAATATTTTGTGTGTAAACCATACAGGAAATCAAATCAAAATAATTGACTTCGGACTTGCGAGAAAGTAAGTACTTGACAGTGAACTGCATTGCTAAATTGTACATCCCTATTTCAATATTTAGTTCAAAACACTCTAACATTCCTGAGCCATTTCAGGTGTGTGAGGTTAAATTTAGCCTTCCACTGGGATTAACCCCTGCACTGCTGATAAACTAGCCACACTCAAACACCAGCTGTTGATCGTCTCATGGCAACGGAGAGCATGCAGCCTGTTTGCATAGGTTTCTCTGGGATGTTTTTTCCAGCAGCCTTTCACACGTTTTTTTTTTTTTCTGTACCAAGAGGTATGTCTGTAATTAGTAGCTAGAATACATCTGAGTTAATTATCATTTAACTGCACAGTTCAAGAAAATATACTTCACTGCTAAAAGAAAGATCTCTGTTCTTACATTTTAAATTAAATGATACTGTTGTCTACTTTAGGTCATACAGCATCACATCAAATTATAAAAATAAAGAAACAACCAAACAAATACTGATTCCCAAGTTACTGTGTTTATTTTAAATTAATTAAAATTCTGAATGTTTATGTTCCATAAAATATGGATTATCCTGTTAGTTTAAAAAGAAGACGCTTGTGAAATTGATAAAAGTCCTAGGACATAAGAGGAGGGACTCACTATTATTTATTTATTTTGTTTGGTGCACACAGGTACAAACCTCGCGAGAAGCTGAAAGTTAACTTTGGCACACCAGAGTTTCTAGCACCAGAAGTGGTGAACTACGATTATGTTTCCTTCCCTACTGATATGTGGAGTGTGGGAGTCATCACATACATGCTGTAAGTGCTGCAATATATTTTCAGATCTTTATTAGAATGAATCATGACTGCCCAAGTCCCTGGAATACCTATTTATGTTCTAGATGAGCTTCCAGTTACTTAACTGAACTCCTTATGGAACAAATATAACCTATGTCATTGCTGGTCTGGTGGAATTGCACAGTACCTGTACATTTGTATACTTAACTTGAAATCACCAGTGGAACAACTAAAAGTTTCTTATTAGTCCATTGAGGCAGCCACAGGGTGCTAAGAAGTTAAGACGTAAACTATCCATTTTTTAAATGATAAAGTTAAAATCAACCAAAAGCAAATGTAATTATAATACAAAAATAGACCACATAACACAGACTTCTTTCTTTCATGGTACTGATTAAATCATTAAAACACACAGAGGAACTTAAGAGCAAAATAAAAAATCAATGTTAGAAGTAGGTCCTTAAAAACATCTTGTTCTGTTCTTGTACTCTTCTGCTCTCGCACTTAATGTCTTCAACTGTGGCTGCAGTGTATCTTTTTGTCTGCTTACTCTGTACCATTTAAGACATATGTATTTGTTTTATTTAATGGTAAAAAACAGAATTATTATTATTCAAGGATAATAAACACATACTGGCTGTCAAAAGGAGTTTCTGTTATTTATTTATTGATTTCAACGTAATCCAGAGAGATGGCCTTGTGTTTATTAACACTGGTTAAATTAAGTTCACACACAAAATGCACTTGCAATTCTTGGATTTCATAGTAATTATACACTACAATGAAATCACTTAAACTATATCACAATAAAAAATAGTTTTTTTGTTTTTTTTAAATCGCATGAATCTGTTATATATCTCCGAAGGTGATATTTAAATGTTTACCCACAGGCTTTTATTGTGACTGCATAATTAATAACCAGTATAACATTAAAAACATAAACCCTACTTTGATATTCTACTGTATGTAAGTTGCATTATAATGTATTTGAAAGGGCAGTTTAACTGTTTTGAGAAGTGAAAATATTTAATATGTTCTATACAAGCATTTTAATACAGTGTGTTGCGTTTTGTCACAAAAAATGTTATGTTTCAGGCTCAGTGGGCTTTCTCCTTTCCTGGGAGATAATGACACAGAGACCATGAACAACATCCTCCATAGTAACTGGGAGTTTGACGTGGATGCTTTTGAAAATGTCTCCGCTGAGGCCAAAGACTTCATTTCAAGGCTGTTGATCCCAGAGAGATGGTATTATGCCTTTCCCTCTTTGTACTAGTGAATATAAAGGCAGCTTCACTTCACCTCTCTGTATAGTCTGCAGTTTTAATTTCTTAGAAAATTATACCCAGGAGAAAAAAATCCATTGATAAACAGTATACATCTACTCTATCAATATACATCTCATCAGTAATTAATATGCAAACTGATCTTGTGATTGCAGCTGTTGGATATTTAAAGATGGAAAACCATAAATGAGCATTTTCATAAAACACGGTGCTGATGTTACTCACATTTTCAATGTCAGATATTACAGAAGCCATGTTATTATTTGTTTTTTTAGAAATGTATATTTATTTTTAGCATACATCCGTACATTCATAAAACAAGTCAGTTTTTTCAAATAATAATTTAAGTACTGTAAATCTCTAGCAATAAAGCACTATATAATTGGAAATGTTTTAAGATGTATTAGTAAAATAGTTTATTAGAGGATATATTTTCTTAAATTGAGTATCAGGACCAAAACAAGACGCACTACTTTTTTTTTTTCCTCCTCACAATGTGGTATTTCAAAGACCTCAGCTGGCAGGAAGTGATGCTAAACTATGTGGTGCTAAAATTATCGTCACAAATTAAAGGGGCTTTCTTTCAGCATGCTGTAAGTGACATGCTATAAAATGTTAATTATGGCTTGATGACATTCTTTAATGTACCTACACTAATGTTGTTTACGTGGGGGGAGGGGAACTAAAGAAAATAACGCAAGAGAGAAGAGTGAGTCACAAAGTCTCATGCTGGCGAGATGTTTACCCTTCAGACCTCAGCACAAAGACTTCTTTCAAAGGGAATTGTCACAAAAATGAAAACCTATGATACCTATTAAGTGCCTAAATAATATATGTTTAAATCTACCAAAGAGTACACTGTATTTACAACTAAGTCTTAAACATTGCTTTTAGCTTTTTATAAATCCTGTTATCACTTCCATATATATACTACTGTGAATTTAATAGTTTACAAAAAAAAACTTTACTATTTACTGTTTAATATTATACAAGATACAATGTCATGTAGTCTGCCTCACTCTTCATTTCTTTATTTGCATTTAACAGTAGCCGACTGAGTGCTTCTGGGTGCATGAAGCATGATTGGCTGAACAACTTAGCAGATAAAGCCAAAATGCGCAGAGTTCGCCTGAAGTCACAACTGCGCTTACAGAGCTACCTGGCACACCGACAGTGGAAGGTAACCAACATCTGTTAGTGCTTACTTGAAACTAATGCATGATAAACATATCTCTCTCTCTCTCTCTCTCTCTCTCTCTCTATATATATATATATATATATATATATATAGAGAGAGAGAGAGAATCAGGACATAGCCTGCCTGTTTTGTAAAATTTTGATTTTCACACATTCTGAAAATATTACTAAAATTGTTAGGTCATTCTAATGAATGAACAGAATCATTTTTGAAGCACATCCTTCTTAATCGGTGTCTCATAAATTCAGATTGGCTGTGTTGTGAAAACAATTAATCTGTAGGGTAACCACATTATAGCTCATTGCTTGTACTGATTATAATGATCTCTTTCCAGAAACATTTCTATGTCATTGCTGCTGCGAACAGACTGAAGAGGTTCCGCCAGGGCAGGTCTGTGAACCCAGCATAGGTGCTGAAGAAAAACGATCAAAATTACTATCAACCACCCCCAGTTACCAGTACCACGGTACTCCAGCCCTCATATACAGAACTCATCCCTGTTAAAGAATTGATAGGCTATATCTATATAGTTTCTTTATATAAAATGTATGTGTGTATGTAGAATACTCCCTTGCTTTCTATATACCATTTATAGCACCTTGATCTCAGATAATGAATGGTTGGTAGAAGGAGCACTAACGTGCTTCATTATTATTACTCCTTTAACAAACTTAACAAGGTCAGGACAATGTTCTGCTGGGATTCTGCTGGGATACTCATACATACAAAAGGATCCCCTTTTCTCTGTACTTAAACAGTCAGTCTCAGAAACAGAAATCTCAATGGATTCACAGGTTTTCTGAAATAGGACCACCCACAATGCAATATCTCAGATCGGAGTGGAAACACTGTTCTTAAAAGAATCTTGGTGTGGTAATTGGATTGGCCCAGACGTTGCAGGAAAACTCAAGTTGAGGCTTGAGCCCTGACTGGTAATGGGAGACAAGACACACCGCTAACAGCTCATATGCGGATAAAATAAGACGCGTGGTTCACAATCTTATGCATTTCAAATCAAATCTGTCTGAGCACAAAACTGCTGAGCCGCACTTGCTAGAGCACGAAAGAAAAAAAAAAAAGTTACAATTGGCTTCACATAAAATGACACTATCACAGCATTAAATAGAAAATGTGCTGGTTGTTCCATTGGATATGATACACATCGGTTACAGCTGTGGATGCATTATTTTGGACAAGCTAATGTGTGATTTGAATTCAGGCAACTCTACTAAACCTAGCATGTGTTGATTTTAATGGTAAATATTAAGCACATTCAATATTGTTTTAGTTATGTGCCAAACATATACTTACTTTGCACTGTCTTAGATGTATTTTCCTAGCCTTATTAGCATCATTATTAGTATGTCACTGACACTTAGAAATCTTATTTTGATACAAGTATGAAAGTATGCATTAAACACCTGGATATTCATTTGTATTTCTGCAACTGGGAGCCACACAGTATTGTGTATACATATTATAACCTTCTGTGAAGGCAGCTGTAATTTAGACAGTTTTCTCTCCTTCCGCTTCTACGATAAGTACTAATTAATACGGCTACCAATGTATTGTGTTTTTAAACCTTTTGAAAATAAATGCCCTGAGAATATTTAGTTTTATGCCGAGAATAAAACAAACCTCTGCATTAAGGAACAAAAAGTTTGCATTGGAAATTAAGTATTTGATACAGATTTTGATACATCTTGAAGACATTATTTACCCTCATGAAAACAATATATATATTTAATATATATTAAAGACAACAAAAACATTTAAGACCAATACAACAATTTTATTATGATTAAAAGTAAAGAATTGTGAAAATAAAATATACTATGCCAATTTCTATACTGTCTTTTCTGGTTAAAGTATTGTATTGATGTAGAAAACCATTATATTATTCTAAAAAAATCTGTCATCTTCCTATAGCCACAAGGGGGTGCAACATTATAATAGAGAAATAACACTTCACAATGTAACAAACACAGTGAAGCAAAGTGGCTTTGATCACTAAATGAAAATCGAATGTCTCACTTCACACAATTAGTAACCATATAGGAATGAACCATATTAAAAATTGATGAATTGAAAAGAAGAAGTTGAAGTATATAAATTAGAGACTAAATAAAACCATAACTTAAAACAACCTATAAATTAGTTGAATAGATTAAAAATTAGGTGTCTGTTTTCTGGGCTTTCAATGCATTTTCCAGAATCTTTCTTTTCCATTCTTCATAATCCTCTTTAACAGATTTGTCTGAGTCACTCTTCTGTTGCTTGTGAGAAGTTAATGTCTCTTCCTCTGTAATGATAATAAAAACATTGTGAAATAAATAACGTTTGCCAGTGGAAAATTACTTGAACTAAAGAGATCAGGTCAGCTGAAGATGGACTTGCTTTTTCTGATTTAAAACACCTTTTTCTTACCTTCTTGTTGTACACACTCAAGCAGAGTTTTCTGTCTTTTTCTTACGCTTTTTGTATTCTCTTGCACAGATTCACCTTTTAGAAGAAAACAAATAGTTGTAAATGATCTAACTGAACCAGAGCTCTGGAAAGAATTAAGAGACCACTACAAAATGATCAGTTTCTCTGGTTTTACTATTTATAGGTATGCGTTTGGGTAAAATGAACATTTTTGTTTTATTCTATAAACTACTGACAACATTTCTCCCAAATTCCAAATAAAAATATTGTCATTTAGAGCATTTATTTGCAGAAAATGACAACTGGTCAAAATTACAAAAAAGATACAGACCTCGAATAATGCAAAGAAAATAATTTGCTGTTCATTTTTAAAAGACACAATACTAATGTTTTAACTTAGGAAGAGTTAAGGAATCAATATTTGCTGGAATAACCCTGATTTTCAATCACAGCTTTCATGCGTCTTGGCATGCTCTCCACCAGTCTTTCACATTGATGTTGTGTGACTTTATGCCACTCCTGGCACAGAAATTCAAGCAGCTCGGCTTTGTTTGATGGCTTGTGACAATCCATCTTCCTCTTGATCACATTCCAAAGGCTTTCAATGCAGTTCAGGTCTGGAGATTGGACTGGCCATGACAGGGTCTTGATCTGGTGGTGGTGGTGGTCTGCCCGATTCTAGCCTTCCTGAAGCACCCCAAGATCCTCCACCAAATTTCACAGTGGGTGCGAGACACTGTGACTTGTAGGCCTCTCCAGGTCTCCCTCTAACCATTGGATGACCAGGTGTTGGGCAAAGCTGAAAATTGCACTTATTAGAGAAGATGACCTTACTCCATTCCTCTATGCTCCAATCCTTATGGTCTATTGCAAACCACAGCCTGGCTCTTCTTTGCTTCTCATTGATGAAGGGCTTTTTCCAGCTTTGCATGACTTCAGCCCTGCCCCTAGGAGCCGGTTTCAAACTGTCCTCGCCGTGCACTTCACCCCAGCTGCCGTTTGCCATTGTTTTTGTAGGTCACTTGATGTCATCCTACGGTCGTTGAGACATTCGAATGAGTTGGCGATCATCCCAGTCAGTGGAGAGTCGTTTTCACCCTTTGCCGGTCTGTAGCTTTGTTGTCCCCAGTGTCTGCTGCTTGACCTTGTTCTTATGAACCGCTGGCTTTGAAATTTTAAGGATGGAAGCAACCCGACGCTCACTGTATCCCTCTGCCAGTAAAGCCAAAATTGAACCCACTTTCCTTTTCAACTCTTTTGGCATGGTCAATAGTTATTTTTTGATTCCAGTTACTTTTGCGTTACTACTAGCACTGTTTCTGCCATCCAGCTGGTCCTATTTCAAGAGGATAGTGATGACCACAGCAGTGGTTTTGATACTTTTCCTCGTTAAATAAGACTTGGTTCAGGTGATCACCTAATCAGTACCTCATTCAGTAGAAGAGAATGAACAGACACTGGAATGGAATGGCTGCCATACATGTAGAGATGCTGATTCAAGAGAAATTTGCAGTGGTCTCTTAATTTTTTCCAGAGCTTTGTATATACACCGATCAGCCATAACATTATGACCACTGACAGGTGAAGTGAATAACACTGATAATCTCATTATCATGGCACCTGTCAGTGGGTGGGATATATTAGGCAGCAAGTGAACATTTTGTCCTCAAAGTTGATGTGTTAGAAGCAGGAAAAATGGGCAAGCGTAAGGATCTGAGCGACTTTGACACGGGCCAAATTGTGATGGCTAGATGACTGGGTCAGAGCATCTCCAAAACTGCAGCTCTTGTGGGGTGTTCCCGGTCTGCAGTGGTCAGTACCTATCAAAAGTGGTCCAAGGAAGGAAAAGCGGTGAACAGGCGACAGGGTCATGGGCGGCCAAGGCTCACTGATGCACGTCCGGAGCGAAGGCTGGCCCGTGTGGTCCGATCCAACAGACGAGCTACTGTAGCTCAAATTGCTGAAAAGTTAATGCTGGTTCTGATAGAAAGGTGTCAGAACACACAGTGCATCGCAGTTTGTTGCGTATGGGGCTGCGTAGCCGCAGACCAGTCAGGGTGCCCATGCTGACCCCTGTCCACTGCCGAAAGCACCTACAATGGGCACGTGAGAATCAGAACTGGAACATGGAGCAATGGAAGAAGGTGGCCTGGTCTGATGAATCACGAGTTCAAGGTGTTGACTTGGCCTCCAAATTCCCCATATCTCAATCCAATCGAGCATCTGTGGGATGTGCTGGACAAACAAGTCCGATCCATGGAGGCCCCACATCGCAACTTACAGGAATTAAAGGATCTGCTGCTAACGTCTTGGTGCCAGATACCACAGCACACCTTCAGAGGTCTAGTGGAGTCCATGCCTTGACGGGTCAGGGCTGTTTTGGCGGCAAAAGGGGGACTTACACAATATTAGGCAGGTGGTTATAATGTTATGGCTGATCGGTATATACACACACACACACACACACACACACACACACACACACACCCAGATAGCTTTTTAAAATGGATTGTCTAAGAGCCATAAAATTTAAAGATAGTCCTTGTGCATTCAAACTTTACATTCAGCCCAATCACTCCTCCTGGTCTGCCACCATGACTACAAATCACAAATCTATTATGAAAATTTTATCCCTGCAATATTTAATGTTATTTATTTTTGCTAAACACTGTATTGTGCAATTTTCAAAATGATTAATATAGGATATATAGTTTTAATGCAGCTTTTCTATTCTCACAGGAAGTAGTCAAAAAATAACCGTTGATAATTTTTTTTAAATCTGAAAGGATTAAAACATGCACACAAGAAAGCAAAAAAGCAAAGATGCAGAACACTTTAGGATTACTTGGTTTTATTTAATTCCCTGCCCCACTTTGAAATAATTTCCTCTATTGTGACTTATTCTGTTAAATCCAACCTCCAACATCTTCGTGTGAATCTAAAGATGATTCAGAAGTAATGGTGATAATTGATTTAGTTGCAAACCGTAACACCATAATGTATGTAAAAAACAAAAAATGTATGCAATGAGAGCTTTTAGTCTTAGCACTCTGATGACTCACCTCTCAGTTTCTGGAGTCATTCCTTTTGGGAAAGGGAGTTTAATTCGATTTTTTTATATACCAGAACAATCTATAAACCTTCTTCAATTTCTATCAAAGGTACAAAAGGCACGGTGAAAATGGTTTGTACTTACTGCAAATCTGTATTCCGAATTTCTCCAGCTGGGTACACAGTCTGTCAAATATGCTTTTCTTGGCACCGGACATGGTGCTCAACTTCTTGTCAACTTTGATTTTCATACATCTATTAAAAAAAAACAAAAAAAAACACTCAGTTGAGCACAAAAGGATTTTATTCAAAGTAAATCTCCTGTACTACTACTACTGTGACATAACCACACACAATTCAATATCAAATAGTATTTTACAATTCTCCCAAGTATAGTGCTTTGTGGTCATTATGTTGAGTTATTAATAACTATGGTTTAATGGTGTATTCATAAAGGCTGAATATTCAATGGCTATTTTCTTAAGAAAATGATATGCATAGTGGATGGCACTTTAAGTTAACTCAAAGCCCCTTCAGTTTTTAATTCAAAGGCTTACAGGTAATTTATCTAGCTTTATAAATTCATATAAGCTGACCTTTGCTCTGGGAATACTGAAGAATTTACAGAAGTGTATTAATAGTGCTCCGCTGTCAGAAAGGCTTACTTGCATGCTGTATACAATGCTGCCGTTGTGAAGAGTGGCTTTGATAAATCAAGGTCGTTCTGCTGTGCTTCAGGTAGACTGGCTTCATATCTACAAAACAAATGAATTATGATATATTAGGTGTATAAATGTGACCTAGGGAAAGCAACAGATCACAGCTATTGCTTTTTCAGGATAAGCAATGCTTCTGTAACAAACGCAATCAGTCACCTCTGCAGGATCTTTGCTGCTGCAGACACGGCCTCGGTGCAGCAGTATTGCACGGCCAGGTCTCGGATGCCCGTTTGAGTTTCCAGTCCCAGCATGCACTCCATGGACTTGAGATGGCTCTGATACGTCTTCTTGTTCAGTCCAGACAGTTTGATAACATACTCCTGTTTTTGTTAAAGAATAAAATAATGACTTCCCTTTTGAAAAGAGGTAATGCTATAGTGAAGTACACCAAGTATATAGAGGGATACCATATGTCCATTACTACTTTTTCTTTAGGGCCTATATAATACATGTCTAACAGTCAGAATTGTAATAGATTCCTTCCCCATTCCATTATATTTTGAGTATCAATCTCTTAAACATGAATTACTTGGAATAAGTCCATTCAAGAGTTTAAAGTGCCAACCACTGCCAGGAAGTACTGAAAACATCAATATGAAGATCAGATTGAAAAGGCAAGGGGGTCCTCCTGCTCAAGGTAGGTGAATCGATTTCAAAAGATGCGTTACAGATGAAATAATGTACAATATGAAGCAGAATTGTGGATGGATTAGTTTCACAATATTTAGTTTACAACTGCAAAATTGCACAACTTAAAGCAAGCAAACAACATGAACTCTTACTTTATCTAGCGGTTGTTTCATCGACATTGCAGCCAGCTCCAAACACATAACTGTCTTGCTTATTGCTGTCGTATGGGAGGCCAGTCCGGTGCATTTGACCTGGGACAGCCGAAGATACTCCTCGGTTTTACTGCAACAAATAATCGGCATTCATCAATCACGAACCTCAATAAACATTCAGTCATAACACACACACACAAAGAGAGAAAGACAACACGATCATGAGTTTCACATACTTACTTCAGTATTCTCGATGAAGTTATACCCAGTTTGGATGCTAACTTTTTAATCAAATCTTGCTCCATTACCAGTTTAAACGCCAAGATTAATGACAGTATACAAAATAAATAAATACATCTAACGATTGCGTTGTTGCATAAACCACCCCTGCAAAGCACACTACAAGACGTGCTGCACTTTCGCGCTAAATTTTATAAACACACCCCCCATAGTCACTCGGCCGTGTTCGTGTAGTGCAGATTTCCGCAGATGTGCGCTGCTCCACCAATGGGATGGATGAGAGTCTGCAGATCTGCGCAGGACTGCGGACATCTGCGCTAAAAGAACGCGACCGCCAGTGGATTGATGTTGTGACGTTTTCGAATTGCGACGTCTCTAACGTGTTTCGATTGGTTGAATGTCATGCCACTCAAAAAAGACAGACAGATCCCACCCCACAACTACATTTAAGCCTGACTGTAGACATTTGATCGTGAAATACTGTTCTGGGTTTATTTCAAACGCAGCAATTTAACGCAGTATTTAATCTGATTACATTTCGATTGTATGCCTATAGGCTACCTCTAAAATACACGAATAGTGTGTAAAACACACGATAGACACAGCTGAAAGGGGCAGGGATCTATACCGTGGGACAGTTGTTTTTTCATATTTAGTTATACAATTATAACCACCATATAACGAACGTCAGTTAACTGTCGATTTCAAAATGTTTCTTAAGTATCTTTTTTCAGCAGGCCCAGCATTGCTGCGGTAAATCTGGGTTTTGCAACACAACATAACATAACATAACGTGTACTTCCTCTCTGTAGCTTTATGATTAGCTGCTTTAGCTGTCAATCACATTACACACAACCAATGAGAGCGCTGTCTTTATAGAGTTCCTGGTTTATCCAATAAGGGCAGTCCTAGGGGAGAGAGGGTGGGGGGTCACAGGGTTAGCTGACAGTAGTCACATGATAAGGACCGCTGAAAGGGGGTAGTGTTTCCTGAAAGTGAATTGGTAATCATGGTAAGTGTCAATATTATTGCAGTTCTTATATTTTATATTCCATAACTTAAAATACATTGCAGTTGCATCGCTCATGTTGTATATACCCAGCGTGCTTGACAGCAATATTCACCCAAAAAAGGCTCCGAAAATGTTTTACATGCACGGGTGGGTGGTGCAAAGGCCTAGGCCTGGTGTTTTTTTTCCCCTGCATGTATGTCAGAATTGTACTATATCACACACTCGTTCGTTTTCAGGCTCAAGTGAATACTTTTACATTTTTTCGATACATCGTGTCCTTCATTTCCACATTCTGACATGATGAACTCATCATAAACGGAAATTATCTTTACATATCTTCTCAAATGTCCTGGAAATAACCAATTAGCTACCTGTTTAGTTAAGATAAGGCACGTACAAGGGAGGAAACTGAACTTTATTTTGATATTTACACTGCTGTCATAGATTTCTAAACATTCATATTAATTTAGTGTAAACAGTCGTATTTGTCTATGAATTGTTATGTGTTTAACTGTAAGTCATCTGTAAGTTACTGAATGAGGGTAAACAAACAAGAAACGATTATTAGTTCTAATTTAAACAATAATCTATTTCAAAATATACAGACCCACATTTTTGTTATTAACTTATTTAAAATAGTATGTTTGATTGAACAACCCACCAGTGGACAGTGAAACTTTTACATACATGATTGTTTGATCATTTATAAATTACATGAGAGGTTAGATTTGTTGTCCTTGCTTTCGCATTGTTGGTTTTCCTTCCCTAAATTTGTATTCCTTCTGCTATGTATCTTATATTTACCATACATTTCTATATGTGTGACTTTTGTTTTATGCTTATGCTTACAAAATACATGGACAGTACATTTTGTTGATCAGTTATTTTTATGTAAAGCACATTATAATCATATTTAATTATTGAATACAACATAGTATGTATATGTATATTCTGCCTGCAATACAAATACCCATATAATTGACCTTAGCAGGCTAACTGTACAATCACTATTGTTTTACAATAGTTTATCATCCCGATTTGTGTTAAATATGTACAGTATTATTCAGTGACATGCCAGTTATTTTGTATAGAACCTGGAATACGGAGGTGTGTGTGTGTGTGTGTGTGTGTGTGTATATATATATATATATATATAAAAATAATATCTAACATGTTCTGATTAAATCGAACTGTTGAAACACGTCAACATTGTTGTTTGCTGATCTTTTGAAAGATGAAAGTGCAAGAATAAAGGTATACAGATTTGGACTATTCCATGGGAGTTGCTGTTACTCATCTTCTGTGATTTGTCGCAGTTAGATATTGTTTTTATTTTAAATTCCCGGGACAAGGCACCCCAGATTGGAAACAACGCAACCAGACAACTATTGTTTAGCGCCTGTATATACTTTAAAAAAATATAAAAAAAAATTATATATATATATATAGATATATATATGAGAGAGAGAGATGTTGTGCACACTATTGATTTTTTTTCATAACACTAGACTGAACTAAACCACATATTATATGGTACTATTGGAGTTTTTTTTTTTTTTTTTTTCTTCCCTGTGTTCTCTCTTGTAGCAAAAACTGCATTCCAGAACTAGAAAGTTAAGAAGTTTAAGAGTTATTTGGGATTAAAATTTGGGAAATATGATGTTAGGTCAGGGGTATATTGTATTGTGAATTTTAATTTCTCCTGAATCTTTAACATTGTGCTTTCGAAGTATTGTTAGTGTTTCATGTGTGTGTAGTGTTGTCTTTTTTTTTTTCTTCTTCTTCTTCATTCAGACTCATTAGAGGGGCAAAATGGATTATTATTCCAGGAGACTTTTGTTTTGAAAACCTTCGTTAACCTCTCCCATGACATGAGAAATCAGTTGTGATTTATATGAATGATAACAGAACTGCGGTGATTCTGCCCTTAGCACAGGATAAATGAGATAATCGGTTCTAACTGGCATTCACTTCGCTACCAAGTGTGTTCAAAGTAATTTCTCGCTAACCGTGTCTCTGTGCTTTGTTTTAGCCTACCACACAGCAGACTCCTCAGGATGACCAGGAAAAGCTTCTTGATGAAGCAGTTCAGGCTGTTAAGGTTCAGTCATTTCAAATGAAGCGCTGCCTGGTGAGAATATTTTAATCTCTTGTTGTATCTGTCATACTTTAAGGGATGTACAGTATGTATTTAAGAACAATAATAGGTGGTTCATTTGTATTTGATTTGTGTTCTTTTTCAACTTGTAGGACAAGAATAAGCTCATGGATGCCCTGAAACATGCCTCCAATATGCTTGGTGAGCTGAGGACTTCAATGCTATCTCCAAAGAGTTATTATGAACTCTGTATCCTTTTAACGCATACTTAAAAAATATATACATCATCTTAAATTATGTGCACTGTATGCTCTTTTTTAAAATTTGGAAATCACTTTGGGTATAGCTGAAAATAATTTCATTGAAAAGGGTATAAAAACAACAAACAGCAGCATCTCAAATTCTTGAACTGGACTGATCATGATCATTATGTAGACTACTCTGTGACCATATTTGTGAAGATAAATGTTTTGTTTGTCTGAAATGCCACATTTAACTTAACTCCTAATATAGATATGGCCATTTCTGATGAGCTACATTACCTTGAGGTCTACTTGACTGATGAGTTTGCTAAGGGCAGGAAGGTGGCAGATCTGTATGAGCTTGTCCAATACGCAGGAAATATTATCCCAAGGCTGTGAGTACTCAGTCCCTGTAGTGTTCTCCTTCTCCACAATGTCATATAGCAAACAAGTTCCCCTGTCCCTAGTGGAAGTCCTCATTCACATGAGTCTGAAAAGTAACAAATAACGCTCGAGTGTCATGGTGTCTTGGGAGAACATTTTTTAAAGGTGGAATTATCATACATTTGTTATCTGGTACTGATCATCTTGAATTAATTTGTGTGTTTTATAAAAGGTTTATTTATTTATTTTAGAGATGCATGAACTAATTAAAAAAAAAAAAATAATACAAATTAAAAAAACTGGTAAAAGCCCAGGAGATTGCACTTCAAGCAAATACAATGGAGATTTAAATTTGAATGCACAGTTTGTCTTATTAGTGAAAATTCGACACTGTATTTTTTTCCTTAGCTTGTGTGTTTGTCACCTTGTTTCAAATTGCTTTTTTTGGTTTTAGGTACTTGCTGATTACTGTGGGTGTGGTGTATGTGAGGTCATTTCCACAGTCTCGGAAGGATATCCTGAAGGACTTGGTAGAAATGTGCAGAGGAGTACAGCATCCACTGCGTGGGCTTTTCCTCAGAAACTACCTTCTCCAGTGCACTAGAAACATTCTGCCAGATGACGGGGAACAGCCTGAGTAAGACTGTATTTCAGCCTTTTTTCTTTTTTTCTTTAAGTGTTTCGCCGTGTTTAGACAGCTGTCTTAGCCACATGCAAACTTAATTGGTTACACAATTGCATCTTCCACTGAATGGGGAAGGGTTCTGCAGATGATGATGATACTAATAACTCTGCCTCAGAGTTTAATTAATACAAAAAAAATCCACTTATCTGCACACCATACTCCTCACTTGTTAATAAGTGAGTTAATACAGTTTAATAAGGTATAAACTCCGATGGGTGTGTAGAGGGAATATATATTAAGTATAGACCCCATTCACATATGAGATTTAGGCCGTCCCAGGGCCGCCTTAATTCAAATGCGAATGGGTTCATAGTTTTAGGGCTGCCCTGGGCTGGGTGAAAATTAGTCCAGCTTTTTGACCCGGCCTAAATCTTTTGAGACGATCTAAATGTAAATGTGAACGCGCCAGGCCCTGGGCCGGGTGGAAAGCGTCAGTGCGTGACGCAACTCAAGCCACGCCCCCAGAGACTTGTGTGTCTGATTCAAAGGAGATGCCGCTTCTCGCCAAAGCAGACGTAAATACAGGCACCAAAAAAGCCAATCAAGACAAGACAAACAGTATTTTCTCTATATTGTTTGAATGTTATATCGATCTATAGCCTTAAATGTGCAGATACATTTCGCTAGCTCATATCTTATATATATATATATATAAGTATAGGCTAAGTAATGAGTTATAATGTAAACAGGTCAAACTACTCAGTCAATGAAAATAAAAGTGTGTAGCTGGTAAACTTGCTATTGTTTTTTCTTTGAAGTATGATTGAAGTCTGAAATGTAACAGTATGCAATTTTCTGGTTTAAATTGCATTGTGAAATTGTGAATAGGACCATGTAACTTTATTCACTTATCCGAATTTTGCATTAAAACGATATAAATTTAACTGAAGCAGGTTTCCATTCAAATCAATGCATTTTAAAACGAGACCAGCTGTTTACTGTGCAATCCGAAATGCTGAGCAGTACAATTACAAATGCTGGCTTTGGAGGTAACTGGCACAATGCAGAAATTAAAGCACTGTTTACAATGTGGATGGAAGGAAAAGTTAAAAAGGAAACCGAAGGAATTGTATGAGGATATAAGTATAGAAGCGATCACAGAAGGCTTCTTTCGATGGCTATCAGTCACTCGCCTGATCAAGTTAAAAGGAAAATTAACAATGCAAAGTTCAGACTTTAAAATTGACAACAAACGCGGTGGAGTCCAGAGAAAAGGTTGCACGTTTTTCCGAGTAACTCGGAAGAAATACTGAGCAACAGCTTGGATTGCATGGGACAGATCGACCTGCAGCAAACAGCACCGTAGAGACCGACACTTTTGAAGGACAACTACTGTAATATATGTACTGTGTGTGTGTGTGTATGTAATAGACATTTTCAGATTAGAAATCTCAATAGGCTATTGATAACTAATGCATACGATTTCTTGTGATTTAATGTAGATGTCCTACTAAATGTGCTTCGGTGAATAACAGCGCTTTTAGACTTGCAAAACCGAAGATAAACATTTGAAAATGGAAATGTATTAATTCGATTTCCCCATTGAACCAGCAATTTTTTATTTATTATTATTATTATATTAGAAAGCTTCAGCTACGGGGTCGTAGGCTATATGGATCAACTTCCTCTTCTAATATGAAGGAGACGTTGGATTCAAACCCCATAGGCAACTTCGAAGACCAGTTAATAATAATATTATTATTATTATAAACTACTTAATACATCTGTGCCATAATGTACAACATTGAGTGATGTCACCACTATAATTGGACTGCCATTGGTTGAGAGCCACACGTCTCAAGTGTTGTGTCAGAAATTCCTCTGGGAGAAATCTTGACATGATGCCCGAAATCTTGATGTGACGACCCAGACACGTCGCGACGCGCTGATGTGTCTGAGTCCATAGACATCCATTATATTAAAAATTGATGCAAGGTGAAGCGACACGACGCACTGGTGTGTCCCGGGCTTTATTCTTTACAAAACTGTTCAAGCTCTGTCACGTTCCTTTGGGAGCGTTGATAAACTGCAATCTTCAAGTCATGCCATGGATGTTCGATTGGATTTAGGTCAGGGCTCTGACAGGGCCACTCAAGGACATTCATCTTTTTATTCCTTAGGCTCTCCAGTGTAGTTTTAGCTGTGTGCTTTGGGTCATTGTCATGCTGAACTTCCATCCCAGTTTGAGCTTTCTTAAGAGGGTGGCAGGTTTTCCTCAAGGTCAATTGTATACTTTGCTATTTCCAAGAGGTCAGTTATCCAGCCAAGCTATTTAAGTTTTTATTTTTAATTCATTTTCTATAATATTTTTATTCACTTGGAAGCTATGGGGTGGGATGTGTGGATCTTTTTTTTTTGTTATGCATTTTAATTCCAAGCTCTAAGGCAACAACATTCTATTGTAAAAAGTAACATGTCAAGCGCAACTCATGTCAATGAATTACTCAAACACTCTTTAAAATTACTCTAAATTGAATTCCCCAGTAGACGTAGACATTTCTTCATGTTTGTGTTCTGTTTCAACTTAAGACAAATGTAGTTTGTGATTTGGTTTAACTTCAAATGTTGGTCTTGACCAGGTTTGGGGTTCAGAGTATCGTTGAGGCTAATAATGGGCTTTGTATCTTATCAAATATGATGGGAAGCAGTGTCAAGTCTTTCTGCTTTTTGTTGCGTTCTGCAGAGAGGAGACCACTGGAGACATTAATGACTCGATGGACTTTGTGCTCCTGAACTTTGCGGAGATGAACAAGCTCTGGGTTCGAATGCAGCACCAGGGACACAGCCGAGACCGAGAGAAGAGAGAGCGGGAGCGTCAGGAGCTGAGAATTCTCGTTGGGACCAACCTGGTTCGTCTGAGCCAGCTGGAGGGAGTCAATGTGGAGAAATACAAACAGGTACCACCTTGAGTCTTTGGGAGAATAGAAGAAAATGTCAGTCCTTTTGGTAGCTCTTCTGAAAAGCACTTTAAATATATATTTTCAATCAAAATCTTTCAGAAATTCATCAGACTTTGGTATTTAAGCTATCAGATTTCATTTAGATGTCTTTTTAATTAGACTTAATTGGCTCACTGCTTTACAAATCATGGTGTGCCTAAGCAAAATGCAGAAGTGGCTAATTAAGCTGAATCGAAACAATGTGCAACTGGAGTATCCATTATATCCTATGAAAAGACCAAAAAAATACAGCACAAAATTAGAGAGGCTTTCGATGTTACCATTAATTGTAAAGTGTACACAGTGGATCTGAATGGAAACGGAGTGTTATTGGGCTTCAGGCTTCAGAAGAGCCTTTGTCAAGAGTGTAAACCTCTTGAGATACAAAATGCCTACTTTGATATGCAAACTGCTTTGGCTGGTTGAATTTAAGCCTTGATGACATTTATTTTATTTATTTATTTATGTATGCATGTATTTATTTATTTATGAACAGTTGTCAACATGATCAAGGGCACTTAATAATACAGAGAATATGTTAATATGTAACAATTATGCTCTAGTTGGGCTTATTTTGGGTTCGCAGAAGAGACTTTCTTGGCCCTAACCTTCTACGACCAGTTTATCTGTCAGTACTTTGGAATATCTAGAGAAGTTTAGAAATTGGTATCGCGCTTCATGAGTACGAAGTGTGTAGTTAAGTGAAGGGTGCTCTGCTGAGTAATGATGGCAATTATCTTCTTGCTTGAGCAGGTTTCTCCAGAACTGAACATAAAAACCTTCAGATTTGTACATTTCCGATTAAGGCATTCTAGTGTAAAATAAATTGGTTAATGTAATATGCATGCAAATTAATAGCTAGAAGTTTAAAATACTTGCCCACATTTTAACGGTTTATTTAATTAAATATTAAGAAATAAGTTTGCTACTCAGAATACTGTTTTGTAGGAATATATTATGAAGCAACCAAATCTGCTGTTATTCATTTCAGATTGTGCTGCCAGGGATCTTGGAGCAGGTAGTCAATTGCAGAGATGCCCTGGCTCAGGAATACCTCATGGAATGTATTATTCAGGTAATTGAGCTTTCGGATTTAGGGGCATACAATAATTAACCCTTTTGAAGTTATTGAATGTTACCAACTGTACTTTTAATATTTTGTTTCTATCTCCCCCTCAGGTCTTTCCTGATGAGTTTCACCTGCAGACTCTCAATCCTTTCCTGCGTGCCTGTGCTGAGCTGCACCAGCATGTGAATGTCAAAAACATTATCATTGCGCTGATTGACAGGTAAATAAAATGAGTGCAAATTATGTATGTAAGGTTAATTATGAAAGATATAAAATCCTTTAACAAAACAAAAAAACTATTAATTTTCTTGTCACATCCCCCTTAAATTATTTTTGTTTCATGTTTTGTTTCCAGGCTTGCTTTGTTTGCTCACAGGGAGGATGGCCCTGGTATTCCAGCAGATATTAAACTGTTTGATATTTTCTCACAGCAAGTAGCTACAGTTATACAGGTAATTTAACATTCCTGCATTATCTGTTTATTAAAAAAAAACTTTTTCAAAATGTATTTTTTCCTCCCCATCAATTGAAATTAAATTGAATCATTTTTGTGATTTTTCAGTCACGGCAGGACATGCCTTCAGAGGATGTAGTTTCATTGCAAGTGTCCCTCATCAACCTGGCAATGAAATGCTATCCTGACCGAGTAGACTATGTGGACAAAGTCTTGGAGACTACTGTTGAAATCTTTAACAAATTAAACCTTGAACAGTAAGTATAAAGCTACAGCCTTTGATATTTCTTGGTAACCTGATATGTTAATCATTTTTATTTCTGCTATTAAGAAAGCTTTACTTTGTAGTTAAAGGTGTAAAATTCATATATAAATTAACATGATTAAAACATAAGTTAAAAAACAAAACACAAAATGAGCATGAGCTGTCAGTCTGTGGCTACATTTTTTTTCATAAAAATGTAAATTAATGCACTTCCCTCTTGGGATTTGGTTGCTTCAAAGCAGATTTATGTGCTCTTAAGTGGTTTTAGAAAGACTGCATCTAATGCAATAAATAGAAACACTTCTCCATAATAGATAGACTTCAAAAGCTTGACAAGCAACCGGCTATTTTTTTTTTTTTTTTTTTTTTTTCATTTTTTATAAAACACAAGACATGTTACAACGGAATATACAGCAGTATTGAACTGTGATTTATTAAAAGAAGACACCAATAGGCTGACCTATCAAATTAAACTCTTCAGCACATTTCTTATCAAGAGTTTCTTTCCTCAAAATGAAAAATCACAGATATAGATAGCTGTGATTCTGTCCATGTTTATCTCTCAAAATTCATAGATTTGGTAGAAACTTTAAAAGGAATTTGAGAGTGTTCGAGCAAATTTGAAGTCCTATTTAAGTAATGATAATCATGATGAAAAGGCCTTTAATTGTTAATAATCTCATTTAAATTTACTTGTGATCTAGGGTTCGAGGTTTGGTTTTGGAATGTGAAACGGAACACTTTCCTCCACTCCTGTGGTATTTTGATACATAGCCCTCAGTTTTTCAGTAATGGTAAAGAAGCAATCCATCTAATCCAAAGATGATGCTGATGATTATCATTATACATTTACTGCTGGGGTCAAAATGCTGGAAACCAGCATCAAACAATCTGTCTTGGTTTGAGGTGCTCTTTTTGAAATCTGAATTATAGATATTTCTAACTTGTCCTTAACTCAGATTTGGAACTTGAAAAACTACAGAAGAATGTACAATATATCTTCAAAGATAACTAATGCTATAGTGGCCATGGTAACTATCCTTTGTCTTATTTAATATTCTTGCTAATGATCATAGTTGTGACGTAGTGTTTTATTAATGGACCAAAAGACATGGTGCAATATGGATTTGCTTCCCCTTTTCAATTCCTGGCAATCTTTTTTTCTTCCTAGAATATTTCAGTTTAATTGAAAACGAAGTAGTCATGTCAAGTCAACACTTCATTACCAAAACGGAACCCCTAATTTTCTGAAAGAACCCTTTCAGAAGGTAGTGTGAATCTAATGAGTGAAGTTAGGAATAGTAAATAGATGTGTATATATTAATTTTTTTCTCACCACATGAACAACATTTGGGAATTGTAGGTGGACTTTATTTCCTGCAAAACACTTTGGGCGTGGTCCTGTTAGTTTGTACAGTGCTACTTTTAAAATGTACTTACAAACAATTATTGTATCAAATACACCCCAAAAACCTTGTATTCACATGTGATGTGTGTGTAGTACTACTGAGATTAGTTTATCTTGTTACACCTGTGAATTTCAAGGGTCCTAACAGATTTTTTTTTTTTTCTGTCAAGTATTGCAACGAGCAGCGCAGTCTCAAAGGAGCTGACAAGACTATTAAAGATCCCAGTCGACACCTACAACAACATTCTGACAGTGCTGAAGCTCAAACATTTTCACCCTCTGTTTGAGTACTTTGATTATGAGTCTCGGAAAAGCATGAGCTGCTATGTACTGAGCAATACTCTGGACTACAACACGGAAATTATAGCACAGGAGCAGGTTGGTTTTTTAATCCTATTTCCCTCTGAATGTTTTTGATGTGCCATTTAAAGTGCCCATTTAGATTGGAGTTCTGTATGCTTTTCTGAGCATTTCACTTTGTTATACTTGAGAGTGGAGCATATTTATCATTTACTGTAGCTACATATGTTGTTCATGCAAATGCTTTGTTGATACTCACCTGAGGCTTAGTTTTCAAGGCTCATGTGAAGAGGACTACCATGATGTAATTATTGATCTTCGTATCATGATTAATTTATAGCATGTCATTTTATTGAGTTTGATCTTACAAGATGAATTAACATCATAAGTTATTTAAATGTATTCTTGACAATAAAGGAGCTAAACTACTAACCTAGGCAAAATCCACTTGCCTGTTTATCTTCCATTGTCTGCTATGACTTATAATAGTGTGAATAGCTCTGCATTGGTTGTTTTTTGCACCAGCATCTTATTAGAATTGTTTTTCATATGTATTGTCATGATAAAATAAGTGTGAAGAACTGCGGGAAGCACTTGTCTCACTTTTCATGATTCAGTCTAGTAATCTTTTCCTGTAGACGTGGCCTTAAACCGTAAATGTCACCATACATTTGTAGCAGTACTTGACTTAAATGCTGGAGGATCTCTGGCATATGGTGACCATGGCAATGCTGTCTGCCTAAAGCATCTTCAGTTTTTTTTGTTGCAGTTTTCCCATTTCTGACAGGCTGTCGGAGAGGTGATTTAATGTTAATTGGGCAATTGCCCACAAATTTGTGAGTGATGGGAAGGCTTCTGGTCCAACTGTAGGCCTGAAATTAGTTATTTGGCCTCATTCCAAAACAAACTACATGACCTTAATTTATTTATTCTTTGTTGTATTGCCCCACTTGAGTATTAACTAAGCTGACTGTGTGAAAAGGTGAAAAACAACAAAAACACAATTCAAGTGATGCAAAGAGAAAATATTTAGTTCAATAAACTCTTCCTCTCTCCTCACAATATGTCTTGCTGATGGAAGAATATGAGGAATCTCCCATATTCATGTTTTTTTTTTTTTTCTCTCATATTTTAATTGACCATATTGAACCAGATATTGACTGGAAGTCCACTTAATGTCATTGCCACTTGCATAACCCAGAGTGATCTTCATAACCAGCACTGACCTTCACATGGTTTTATTGTCTCTGTTTATGCTAGTCAGGCAAGCTTCCTTTAACATTTCCTCCTCTTATCTTCATCTCTGGGCTCTAGGAGCTTGTTTTACACACCAATATTAACCCTGGTCTTAGACTATCCAATGTTATTTTAAGAAGGGTAATCCAAGATTAGTGTTCATAGAAGTCTGTGAAACCAGCTATAGAAGATGATGCTATTAGAGATTATTAAAAGTAAGACACTACTACACCCTGTTTTGAATTGAGTTACTCATGCTTCCCTGGGCCTTTCCAAACCTCCAGGTGGACGCCATTCTAAACCTGGTGTCGACACTAATCCAAGACCAGCCAGACCAGCCGGCGGAGGACCCTGACCCCGAAGACTTTGCAGAGGAGCAGAGCCTTGTTGGAAGATTCATTCATCTTCTGCACTCTGAGGACCCAGATCAGCAGTATTTGGTACTCAGCCTTCATTGTCTCTGCCCCTAAAGGTTGAATGATGTTGAGTTTTAACCGTAAAGGGCCAGCCATCACTGTGGCATTATCTTATTTGTGAGGCACAGTTGCAATTATTGATGTTTCGGTTGCTTAGAGACTAGAAAATGCATACACTATTGTTTTATGTCTGAAACGGCTCTTTAATGTATTGGGCGATGAATCATTACTAAAGGTTGGGGTTTTTTTGGCTTAAAATGAGACCCATAATTCATTCTTTTCAAGCGAGCAATCTTATAGAATCTAAGCGTTTACAAAATGTCAGTCCCCAGATGTACTATTATTGCTTTGATTGTGCTTTTAATTTTAATATGCTTTGATCTTCTGAAGTTACTTTCTTTGATCTTGTTCAGATTTTAAACACAGCCAGAAAACATTTTGGGGCTGGTGGGAATCAGAGGATTCGATACACACTACCGCCTTTGGTATTTGCCGCTTATCAGTTGGCTTTCCGCTACAAGGAAAACTCCAAAGTGGTATGTTTCTTTATTTGTTTTTGTCACATTTATGTACAAAGTACCTTAAATTAAATGTCTTGGATCAAGGTGTCTGCTCAGTAATTTGATAAGAATTACTTCAGATTGTCCGCCTTAAAACAGTTAAATATTGTAACTAAAATATGCTAGCAAAATGGCATGATGAATTTCAGTTTAACAGTTTAATTTCTCACACACACATGTATATATAATATATATGTATTTATATTATTCTTACCCACCCTGCTATAATAGCAACAGAAGTAATGGACAGCAGTGACATTCAGGGTCTGCTTTTCACACAGGATGACAAGTGGGAGAAGAAGTGTCAGAAGATCTTCTCCTTCGCCCACCAGACCATCAGTGCTCTGATCAAGGCTGAGCTGGCAGAGTTGCCCCTCAGGCTCTTCTTACAGGGCGCTCTGGCAGCCGGGGACATCGGCTTTGAGAACCACGAGACGGTGGCATATGAGTTCATGTCACAGGTAAACCTGGCAAACAAGCAGGGCCTAGTAGATTTGTTTACATTTGTTATAAAATAAACCTAATATTAAACTGTATATTTTGACTATAGAAATAATCATGTTGGTCCTTATTCCAAAGGCCCAGTGTGTCTAAGCATTTTCTTTTTATTGAGATATATATATATTTATGTATTTCGATTTGTTTTATTCTTCCACCTGGAGTTGGAGAAATGCAACTAGTGCCCCTAAATCTCCTCTGCACCAACTCAAATATGACACCTTTCCTAATAGGTGTAAATATACAGTTTTCTTCTCCGACATCCACCTGATAATTATCATGACTCCGCAATCCAAACTGTCAGAATGTAAATTTTGAAGGTGTGAACAGATCAAAGGAAATGGAGGTGTCCTATTGGGATTTGCCGCTTTTTACATGCATGACATTTTTATTTTTTCTCAGGCATTTTCTCTATACGAGGATGAAATCAGTGATTCTAAGGCCCAGCTGGCAGCAATCACACTGATAATTGGAACATTTGAGCGGATGAAATGCTTCAGTGAAGAGAACCATGAACCTTTAAGGACACAGTGTGCACTGGCAGCCTCCAAACTCTTGAAGAAACCAGATCAGTGCCGTGCTGTGAGCATCTGTGCTCATCTCTTCTGGTCTGGTCGCAACACGGATAAGAATGGAGAAGAGGTGTGTTGAATCAATTGCGTTTATTTTTACCTGGAGAAAAGGAAAATTGAAAATGTAAATAAAATATATTTGATCTGATAAAATAGTTATTAATACTTCCTGAAGCTTTATTTGTCCTCCAGTGGAAAAGAGATTGTGTTCATCATTTAAGTGTTTAATTTTCATGACCATTTGCATAAACAAAGTATATAGTGTAATTGAAAAATATGAATGAAGTTGTGGTATTTTATCATTTTCAGATCCATGATGGTAAGAGAGTAATGGAGTGCTTGAAGAAGGCACTGAAGATAGCCAATCAGTGCATGGATCCTTCATTGCAAGTCCAGCTCTTCATTGAGATCCTCAACAGATACATCTATTTCTATGAAAAGGAAAATGATGCGGTAAGGCTCTTCAGTTTTAGGTCTTGTCAAGGGGAAATGCACAACTTTTTGTAATTCAAGTTTAATTATTCTGGCTATCCATTATTATCTTTAGTTTAATAAAATAATCCAGTGTTGAATAATTAATCAGACTCCAGACCTCATTTTATTATGATGAGAGCTTTATGGGAATTATCATACAGATGAAATGTGTGATGGATCTAGTTCTGAATCTTAAGGACGGTGTTAGTCTCTGCATTCTAGTTGAAATGGTACAAAGCTAAGCAAAGACAATGCTGGTGTACTGGGAGTTCCTGGTTGACGATTAGGAAATCAACAAGGAGTGCTGCCTGCACATTTTTCATTTTCCCTGGGAGTAATTTGTAATTGAGCTGAAATTAATCTCTAGGAAACAGAGGCTGTTGATGACATTTACAAAAGGGCAGCAGAATTTAACCACATGCTGCTGGTGTCAGTAATTCAGTGAAAAGAGGTACAATAAGGTATTGTATATTTTGAGTGCCTGGTCTAATTAACAGGTGTGGATAAAGCAGTTTATTTTGGTAAAATAATAATTGGCTGTGATGTAGAAGCAGTGAAGGAAGTTGCAAGAAGGTTGAACTATGCTTAACATGGGCATTGTTGATTGATTCTTCAGGTGACCGTTCAAGTCCTAAACCAGCTCATCCAGAAGATAAGAGAAGATCTTCCAAACCTAGAGGCAAGTGAGGAAACGGAGCAAATAAACAAACACTTTCACAACACACTGGAGCATCTGCGCCTGCGGAGAGAGTCGCCTGAGGCTGACGGGCCAATCTATGAAGGCCTGGTTCTGTAGAGGGAAGAGAAATGGCAAACTGCACTAATTAAACTATTCCATCCAGTGGTAACCCTGCCCTTCCTTGCCCCATCTATTATTTTTTTCTTTTTTCTTTTCTTTTGAACTAGCCATGCCACTCTAGTGTTAGACTCCTAGAGCGTGCCTTTACAAGGTGCCAGGAATAAAAGGTTTCCACTGTACTTACTAGCACTTCTCTCACATCCGCATTCCTTCATTTTAAGAACACACCAGTAAAAGGCTGCAGATGAAAAACGTGTTGCAATCCCCTGCCCCACCCTGCCAATGACAAACTAATTCCAAGATATTCTGGCATAATCTAGCATGAGTAATGGATTTACATGTTTGCCCATCAAGCTCATCCCAATAAGTAGAAGGGTAATGTTTTGATCTAATAACCTTTTATTTGTGTTCTGTATTGCTTCTGTCCTTCTTGTACTGTATTGTTATTCCAAGGTGGCAGCAAATACACATTTTAGTGTTACTGTGACGAACAGTGACGACTGCAAAATATAAATGTTCTGGGGAGAACTTCTTTATTAAATCTCATTGCATTCTTCATTTAAGGCAGACATTGTTTGCTAACTGTATTGTCCAAGTTAAAATACATTAGTGCATGTATGTATGGATACTTAAAAACCATAAAAGGAAAAAAAAAAAAACTGGTAAAGAACAGAAGATTTGTGCTGTAAGAGCTGTGTGGTCCATTTGTAACTGGAGTAAATACACCAGCTAGACCTTTTTCTGCAAATATAGTAAGGTCATAACTTTAATCCAAAAAAGGTTGTTTTGGTTTTGTTTATTTTATTTTAATTTGGACTTCCAATCTATATAATGTATGTATAACCTTTATTGTAAATCAGTAAAAAAAAATGCATCATCAGTATCACATTTGCACAATTAAACAATAAATTGCTATTAACCATACATTAGTTTCAACAATTTACATTTATTTTGCAGCAGTCTGGCTAATGTTTAAGTTATGTGAATTACATGTTCTATATCCTAGATGCATAATTGTTTTATATACATTTAGAATCGTATATATGTTGAAAAATGGCATATGTGTGAATGGCATATTCAAGGATTGGTTTAAAATTGGTTTATAATAACCATATTCTATTCAACATTATAGAGGGTAAGACTGATATAGTTTTTAGTAATTTGCACTTTACCTGTTGTTGTAGGAACAGCATTACTGATCTATGTATGGTTGATAATCAATTGAATCTGACTGGTAACAGCCTGCTCTTTAATACTTTGTCGGGAGAGATCTTGTTTGTAAAGGTAAAGGCTGGGTTAGCCGTTTGTTTAACCTTTTACTCTATTCTTGCATTTGTACAGTATCTTTCTTACCAACATTTACATCCAGAAATCTTCATGTAGAAACTTGTTTAGAGACCTTCAATAGCTAATCAGTGGTGTGGGCGTTACACCTGTGTATGTATAAATAAATTAATATAAAAGTTGATATAGTGCAGTATCAACTCAAAGGGAAGACTCCTTACACAATATAGCTAATACACTGGCCCAAGAGAGATGACAACTGCACTCCTGTGTCCTGGAAAACACGTTTAATTTCAGAGTGCAAGGCAGGAATACAAGCCGCAGAACCATGGTATTGACAGATCCACAGTCCCGTGGGTACCAAACCATGAGTGTTTCTGCTGCCTGGTAAGCAGAGCATATTCCAACAACTCTATTGTTGCTTGTTCATTTTTACTTTGGACTGGAGCTGGTAGTCCACTCATACCATAACTGCATGTCAGCAGCCTCCAGTGTAAAGAATATATCCTCCACTCTAAGCATGTTGTTTTACTGCCTGACTCACCCAAAAATAAAGCTTTTATTGATAGTTGAGAATTGCATTTGTGTGATAAAGTGTGTTTAGGACCCAATGTCATACATTTTAGAAGGCCACTCAGTCTGTGCTGTGATGAAATGTGCATTAATGGTACCATGGGATTCAACTATTTAAATTGGGCTTGATTTGCTAATAAGCACAGTAAATTGCACATTAGACAGAAAAATATCAAGGTGACATTTGGATGATTTTTAACCCAGTGAATGTCCTGAAGGTGGCTGCTTAATCATCCCAGTTAATTTTGGGTTTTGCACATTATCTGTTCAAATATATGCAAATTAGAATCAATCCTAAAATGGATAATGTAGTTTGCTTAAATGTTCTACTTATATTTACAATACAATTCTGGCACTTGTTTATTGTTAAGGTATCTGTTGAAGAACCAAACATCATTTGCATTGCTTTTCTAACATTGATATTGGCCAGTAATAAGTTAAGCAAGATTATAATGGGTAACGGCACGATTTCATCTTCTGTACATGAAGATATTGCCTAGTCAGAGCAGCTGACCATCCGTTGCCTAGGAACTGACTTTTATTTGCAGGTCTAGTTGGGTGTTTTATTTTTGATGATTTTGAATTACAGGGTTCAAGATGATGCAGTTGTACAACTGTAAGGATTGAAGTAAGCCTTAATCTTGATGGCACTGCAGAGTTCAGGTTGTCCAATTTCTAGTTTGTAATCCTTGCGTTTTAGGTTTTTGAAAGACTGGGTGGTAAAATTCGCAGTGTATTATTTTCAGCTTGTTTAAAAAAAGAAAAAAATTTTAACCAAAAACAAACCTCTTTTGAACCTGCCATTTCCACAAACAAGGCTTGCCCCATTCCAGTGTTCACTTTTACAGGTTCCTCATTTACATGCTCCGTTATTGAGAAATATTTAAGATTAAAGACGCCCTTGGTCTGTGCTTTTATAATATCCTGAAAATGATTATGAAATGATGGGTATTACATGAACAAAGAAAATACAGAAACTTTAATAACGTACAATTATACATATAACCTTTGATTTAATAGCCAAATGTTTGTTTTATGGCAGCTTGAGAAACCATCTGTCATTCATGCACACTGTCCAAGTTTTCTAATGCTAACGAACATAATTTCTATTTAAGATAACGCTGGAATTAAAGATTGACACTTTAAATGAGTGAGTCCATAGTACCAAGCAGAAGTAGGAGTTGATTTGCATTTCACGAACAGGTGCAGTAGACCACAATGAATCAATAACAAATCTTTTTCAAAGTTGTTTTTTGTACTTCTTAGCACTTCTGCTCAAAATACTGGGGCTGGATTTTTAGCTTCCTGGGACAGAGCAGTTTCATGAATGCCTTTCTGAAACTCATGTGGCAAAGTGGGTACAAAATGGGGTTGATGGAGGAGTTTATCCACAAGAGCCAGAAGGAGATCTCGTACAGATAGTTCTGAACACACTGCCCATGGCACGCAGCCCTGATTATCATCAACAAGGTATAGGGAGCCCAGCAAAGACCAAACACACAAACGATCACTGCTAAAGACTTGGCCACCTTTTTGTCCCTGGAAAGTCTAAAGCGGCTAGCAATACTAGTGGCCACATCAGACCGACATTGTGTGCCATAAAATTGCTCTACAGTGTTGTAACAGTTATTGCCATGTTTTTGGACTAGGTCATCCATTTGCAAAGGTGGCAAGTCCAAGGACTGGCAATCAGTTTTTTTCCCACCACTGTCTCCCACTGACACTTTGGCACTGGAAACCCTGCAGCTTTTGGCTTTCTTCCCCTCGCTTCTCCGCGCTGCAGTCTTTACAAAAAACACCTGCGGTCTCTTGCTCTGGCCTTGGAATTCCATTTCACAGTCCCCAGGTCCTGCAGTCAGGTGATCGTTCCTCACGAGGTTACGCTTTCGGATGTTGATGTAGATGCTGAGGTTGAAGTACGTCACGCTTATGAAGGGTGTGAAAAACTCCACTGTAGAGGCTGTCATGAGAAAATACCAGTTGAAATAAAATTCTGCATAGCATTCACCCTCTGGTACAATGCTTTTCCCAGCAATATGTTCCCAGCTGATGATGGCTGGGCCATACAAGAGGAATGCAGCCAGCCACACACTCACCATCTTCAACACTGCACCTCTTGTCACCCCTTTCTGGCACCTGTAGCTCACCTGATGAGAAGGGGAATGGAATCATAATCAGCATTTGTTACGTTGAGAAGTACAAATCACCATTGATATGTATGTATATTTATATACACACATACATTTAAAACCCTACACCAGGGGTTTTCAATCCGGTCCTGGAGTACCCTCTACCCTGCTGGTTTTTGTTCCAACCTAGGATTGTTATATTGCTTTGTTAGGTCAATTAAGGGTTCAATTAAGCAATTAAGACCTTGGTTGGAACAAAAACCAGCAGGGCAGGGGGTACTCCAGGACCGGTTTGAAAACCACTGCCCTACACAACCCCCTTCCCAAACACAAACATCATTGCATTAAAAACAATTGTACCAGTAGTATATTGTTACAAAGATTTCCATTCAGTGTCTCTAATTCATTAATTAAATATTTTTTCCACCACAATCCTGAATACAGCTCCATCTCGACAATGTCAGGAGAAAGGGCTCTCTTACCGCTCTGGTGACTGAAATAAATCTGTCGAAGCTGATTAGGACGATGTTGAAAACGGATGCTGTGCAGAGCATGTAATCCACCACCAGCCACAGTTTACACAGACCCCGGCCAAGTTTCCATTCTCCAGTCAGAACATAAGGAATATAGACCGGGATACAAAAGCACCCTAAAAAGACAGAATACACAAGTGCACAATGCAGACATTGAATAAAACGTATCGGTCTCTAACGCATTCAAACGAGGCATGAATCCATTATTCATTTAAATATGACTCTTATTGATGTATGAAATGAAACTGAGATGGTGTATTTCATTTATACCAGATTACTTCAACTACTGATAACAGTACCAATCATAATGCAAATACTCACCCACTAAAAAGTCAGCTATAGCTAAATTTAGGAAGAAAAAGTTGCCCTGAGTGCGCAAACTTTTCTCCACAAAGAAAGCCAGGATGACGAGCGCGTTGCCCAGCACAGTGGCGAAGACCAGCAGGGTCATGAGCACGGCCAGCAGGACGGAGATGGACGGGGAGAACTGGCCGTGGTGCAGAGCCCGCCGGGTCTCCTCCTTCGCCGAGACATTTGCGAGGGGGACGAGGGAGTCATTCAGCCACACGCCCGCCGAGTCGCCACTGAAG
Organism: Amia ocellicauda; assembly: GCF_036373705.1. Classification (NCBI taxonomy): domain Eukaryota; kingdom Metazoa; phylum Chordata; class Actinopteri; order Amiiformes; family Amiidae; genus Amia; species Amia ocellicauda. Next base: position 20,794,110 of record NC_089858.1, on the reverse strand, counting down.
GGAGCGGGTGTCATTGTTTCATAGTTCAGAGATGGAGCCGAAAATCCAGATTGCATCGCTGAAGTTGTTTGCCAAAGAGCATTCTTGAGCACTGAAACATACAGGCTGCACACCTACATACAGAAGCGCACCGATGCGCCAGTCCCTCAATGCGTAAACGAGTGTGACTAATGCCGGGGTTACGGAGGGGGATCTGAGATGTTGTGGAGATCCAGCATCTTTTATACAGGCAAGGACGCGTGCGTGCTGTGGGCTGCGTGTGAGCTCCGCACTGAGGGGGTGACATCTGCCAGGGAGAGACGCACATCAACCGCATCCTTCATGGGCTCAAACTTCACAGACAGAGAGAGAGAGAGGAGGAAAATGCACTGTTTGGAGGACAACTTTAACGTCCACTGTCTATCGATCTCTCTCTCTCTCTCTCTCTCTCTCTCTCTCTCTATGGTATGGTGTGTGTGTGAAATGCATTAACAATCATGTTCATGAACCAAGACTGAAAACTAACATGAAAACATTCACAATTATTCTTTATTAGAAAAATACAAAATAAAGAAAATAAACACACACTTCTACACTTCTTTCAATGGCCGACTTTGCCATTCATACTTCAGTAGAGATTCATGTTTAAAGAGAAACTGCCTTTTATTTTCAATCCTGGTTTTGAAATAAATATCATAGGAGATGTGCCCATTATCTTTAACATTGAATTCAGTGTGAAGGCTGCTGGGTAGATCTAATAACCTCAAATCATAAATATCTTGATTACATCTAATTCCTAGCTTGGTATATTTCATAGGAAGGAAATCATCTAGATTTCCTTTGAATTACTGTGGGACTTCTTAATGTATTAAGCAGTAACCATGCACAATTATGAAGAATGAATAGCTAATCCACACTAACCATCTTGCAATGCAATTACAGTTACCAGGTAACTGATAGATAGATATCCGAGGCAGTGCTCTAGTGTTACACGAGTGGTGCTTCTGTTCGCTCTGATCAAAATAGTTCTGCCAAACCCCTAGCATAGATGCATTTTTCAAGGCAAATTTCTTATCAAGATCAAATATATATTTAAATGCAATAACCATATCTTGCCAGTTAATGTCCCTTATCAATTTCCCTTGCTCTTTAACACACCACTATGACTTCCCTTACTTTTGAATGCATAAGGTCTGAAGAATAAATAAGTAAATAAAAGAAATGTCTGCATTAGTCATTTTAATAACATTTAACTTTTACAATATTTGCACAGCAGTTACATTTTTAAATAGCTCAAACCTGTGACTTATTTTTAATGAATTGTCCTTCAGTGTTAGTCAAAAGGATACTATGGCAATATATTGCCTGCTGGAGGAAGCACCCACACAGTTCAGTGAGATTAACTATTGTATTCAAATTAATCTTTTGAAATGAAATTTTGAAAGCTTTCTGTGGAGAAAGATAAAGAATAAAAAAACTGAACTTTGCTGGAGCATTGTGTATTAGTTGATAAATCACGACCTCATAACCTTTCTGTTTTGAATTATTTTTTTCTCACTTGACAAATTGTTTAGTTCATCTCTGACAACAGCCTGTCATCTACTTTGAAAAACACAGCAAGTGGTCATTCCATACTTTTATGTAAGAGGGGAAAAGGCAGTCAAATACCAAACACCTCCTTGTATTGAAAAGTGGATTTGTTATTGTACATTTTCTAGGTCTCTTTGCTCCTGTTTGAAGGAGTGTCACAGTGGGGGTTACTTCTTCAAGTAGCTGCATGCAATTTGCAGAATTCTCCGGGCGCTCATCAGAAATATCAGCCGCTAGATACTGCCAGTAACTACCCTGCCAAAATTAGTTTTATTTCAAGACATTTGAGCATTTTGACGAATCTGATTGACTTTGACAAAAAATAATTAAGTAAGAAAATAGACCTTAATTGTCAGACACATAGCAGGGAAATGACATGTCATATCTGATCACTGTGAGTCTTCTACTTATTCCTCTACACTGCAGCATTATCACCTGTTCTTTTATATCTTAAATACAATAGGATCTGTCTTGCCTTCATTAAATAATCATTGATTCTTTACTGCAGACCTATATATGCTGTGTGGTCAATTTGGTATTTGCTGGGAAATAAATATCTTCTGTAACTGGATTACGAGTAGCTGTTTTCCAGGGACAGAAGACAATAATGATCAAAATGTTGTGGAACACAAAGAAAATACATGTATTCCTTGAGATTCTATTATTTCAGGTGGGATATGGTGGAAATGTAAGTTTAGTTATTTTATTATATAGGACAATGACATAAAATCATTATTTTCCCATTGAGTTTATTGTTTTATTTTTATTTTCAATTACCCTCTGTATTATTTTTCATCTTCCCTGTTTATGAAGGTGTTTGTTGTTGAAGGTGTTGTTGGCCTTTCCAAAAACAGCTTTCAACAATGTGTCTGTAATATCCTCTCTGTTCTCGAGATGCAGTGTCAAAGAAAATAGTCACACCTACTACACTGCAGTAAATGCCAGATGGTTGCTTAATCTCGGTGCAAACAACGTATGGCCTTTGAGCTATTCTGTTTTTAAATTTGTATTAAAGGGGCATAAAGTAAGGTCATTGCTGCTTTCTTTTCTACATACATCTGTGTTCAATTCTGGGAATTATATAATAATATGAAACAATCTAGAACAGAAATTGTCTTCAGACAGCTAGATCAATGGCTCACCACAGGTCAGGAGAAGGCCAAAATGTTCTTCTGCAGTACAGATTGTATCTGAGCTGTAGGAAGGCACCCAATTCAGAGAAAACAATATTCAGTTATTTGAAGTATTTGTCACTGGAACTGTTTATGTTATACTCCAAGCCTAGAGAGCAATGTGTAAAACCTAAAAAGAAAAATGGCTTTCATTTACAAAATAATTTGTCCATAGTTAAAAAATGAAAATAAAATAATAATAACACCTGGAATTTAAATATCTGAAGATATGTTGTCTCTGTATGACAGTACTTTATGGAAGAATATCTATGATTTTTATACAGATGAGGAAATATTTTTTTTTATAAAATGTGGAAATCATTATGCAGATATCCTTTTGATTGATGAATGGGAAGCTTTTAAAAATATCTTATTCATTATGGATGTAAACTGCATGAAAACATGCCTTGCAATGTCATGTAGGTAGACACCAGACAGACTCAGGCTAAGAAGGATCTCCTGCAATTGCTTACAGATGTGCAAAGGTTCAAATTACTTTGCATTAAAGCTGAATAATTATTTCTCAATTTAACTTGGAAGTAAATTTTTTGTTAGTTTTTACCAATTCTGTAGATGAGGAAAGATGTACTTATTCGAGTGGCTGAGTTTTTACAGAACAATATCATTCTATGAAAAAAGGTTAACAAACTGATGACGTCTACATTTAATAGCAAAATGTAATGCACGGGACATTTTCATTTATTAAACTGTAAGTGATATTTAATGTGATACTTGCAAACAACCTTTCATTTTTATGATGATGTTATGTCTGTAATTATGTTACAGCATTGATATTATTAATTCAGTATATTATATAAATTGTTCCGGGAATCAGTTCCAGGAACCAGGTGTGTTGTTTTTTTTCTCTTTGGGTTACAAATTATGTTCCCACTAGTAAACTGGAACATTGAAATGATTTATTTTCACATTCTAATAAATAATTTTCAATAGGAGGTATTAGTGCTAAAGGGGTGCATTTCCTTTAAATAAATGTCCGTATCAGTTGCTGATCAATCAATGCCCTAATGCGCCTTAATATAATGACTAATTGAGATTATTAAAGAACTGTTGAGATCATTAATCAGTAAGTGGTTTAATTAATCAAAGTACAGGACAACCTAGCACTGGGAGGAATGAAGTGCAGTTTAAGAAAGCATGTCGCATAAAACACAGGACACTAGCTACACTGTCTGTCTCTTAAACCATCTCCATTAGAAAGAGTGATACAATACAATATCAAATACACTGCCAGCTATGCAAACCAAGTGTGAAAATCAATGTTAGTGGAATCTAACTGTGAATGTGTTTGGAAACGTGTCAAAAAATAAATAAAAATCAGCTTCAAACTTAGTTCAATGAAGCAAGAAGATTATAGCTTTTATCTGCTTCCTGCAAAGACAACTAGAACATATGATTGGAAAAGAATGATTATCTAATGCATCAGTCTTGGACCTAATCCAGTTTTAACAAACTGTAGTAAAATACAAGAACCACTTGCACTACTGTACATTGCCAATATGCCAAATTTCATCTCATCTTTTGAGCATCTTAAATAGTCTTTCATGCATGACGACCTTCATGACATTTCAGCTCATAAGAAAATCACCTCCTATTTTTCAATGGTTGAATAAAGAAAATAAATAAATAAATAAATAAACAGGATGCAGCTGTTCTGTATCATTTACGCACTTCTCTGAAAATGTCAGAACCACACAAATGATTAAGAGCTTCATCCTCCCTCTTAACTAGCCACTAATCAGTGGGATTTCAATTCCCGCCGTTTTGTCTTGTTCTTATGATAAATAAAAAGCAGCAATTTAAACACAGTGAGGATGCACTAGTTGGGTTTCTGTCTCTATCTTGAAGTTGTACTTGCTCCATACTTCAGAGCTCATCTCAACTAAATTAGAAGCTTTTCTACTAAATCTTTAATGGACTGGACTGAATATGGGCTGTACAACCTGGGGTCTGTGTTTACTGTCAAGTGCTGAAGAATACAGTCATCGCACAGTTCAGTGTGGAAGACAAAAACATAAATAAAAATTCACTAGAGCCTAACTACTTCCTCTTTCATACATATAAACCTTTTAAACGCACCACCTGGGTTTTCAGTGGGCAGATGAATGCAGGTTTGATAGACTTGGCACCTTAACTCATAATCCTGTTGTAGAGTTTGCTGCAGGGCGTTGGAGATGAAAAAGAAATAAAGAGCCAATCTTTTCCCCTCTTTTGTTTAGTTTGTGTGATCCTACGCTGTGTGATAGCAAAGTGGGGATCCCAGGTTTCTTCTCAGCTCTTTAAATTTGTTTGCAACTTATTCAGAGCATTGCAAAGACATAAATGACTCAGCTTAATCTTACTTTTCCTATTTTGTTATTTTTAGTTTTGGTTTAAGGATGGATTGTGAAGTGGCGGAGCACAAAACATGATTCATTCATTAAAATATATATCTGTATATACAGTAAGAATAACTTCCATGCTCATACTCCATGTTGGGTTGTATAATAATAACAGCGACATGTTCAGTAATTTGATTATTTATTTATTTATTTTATTAAGTTGAACTTTTTATTTTTAGAATGGTATTTAAAGTGACATATAGAAGCACACAGAGCAATGCATCGTATTACAATCAATATTGTACGAATGCTGTTTTTTCTTTTTTACAGCAATATGGAATGGAATGCTGTGTCAGTTCTTCTCATTGAAACTGAATCTTTTTGTATTACGCCTTTTAACCTTGTATTATTTTTTAGATCTGAATAGAGATGTGGGCACACATTAGAGTGAAGGTTATTGTACTGTGAATCACACTTGAGACACACTCACTGGGTAGGCCCCTTGTGACTGTAGTTTTTGAAGACGAATTAGAGTATGCATGCTTTTAAGGCAAATTATTTCTATTTAATATGTTCTCTGTATAATTGTATAATAAAGAAATCAAAATGAGGAAAGGATCAATTGTCAATTATCATAGAAGCTTCCAAAGCCTATTATTGTACATTGATATTATTATTCAGCCCTTAGGTTGCCTTCTACTTAACGATAGGAACAGAGATTTCAGAAATGTAAACTGCTTTCAATTGTTGAGAAGCTCTAATTCACATAGCTGGGACAAGCTTAAAAATGTACAGCACCAAGAGTTATTGTAAGGAGAGTGGCATTTGTTTTTGTCTGAAGAAATCCAATCACGTGTAAGATGTTTATCCTTTAAAAAAATGCTGTTGTCACCATTTGCAAATGCCTGGGCATGTGAGCCTAGCTATAGGTGGCATTAAATTGTAACTCTGCATTTTTTATTAAATATAAAGAGTCAATCCGACTCACGACAAACTCCATTGGCACCACAGCTGCTGACGCCCACCAGAGTGCTTGCACCTCATGGAGCAGACTTCAGATGCCAATCTTTGGTCCTAAAGGGAACGTGATAGAGTTTCTCGGGCTGTGTCACTCCAGGCAGTCCTGAATTGGTTCACTCTGAAAACAGTAAAATGAACATTAGTCAAGGATTCTAAATCCTAAGAGCATTAGTGAAAATATATGGGGGCAGTCTTGAATAAAGAGAACTGGAACTGGGAGAGGCATGGAACTGAACACAGATCTCACACTATACCAAATCACATTAAACCAAATGGGCCAAATTGCCTCCTCTGATTTGTATGCTTTTTAATATTTTATCCTGTGATATTTTGCCAGGCCTTTCGACAAGCACTACAAATACAGAAACACATCTGAGATGAGAAGAGAAGATCTTTCTTTTTTTTTTGTAACTTGTGAATAATATTTGTATTTCTAGGAATATAGAATAGGACATGATTTGATATTCAATTAGGCAAAAAGGTTTGAAAGGAGAAGGTCTGTTTTTAGAGCTTAGGTCTGTCATTAGGGGTGGGATATCTACCCTCTTGAAAGGCAGAATGGCTTTGAACATTGTGGTTGCTATGACTACATTGGGCACAAGAATACATTATGTTCAGGTTTTCTTTATTGCAACTGACATCTAATTGGGTTGTCATCACCTGCTAAAGACTGCCGAGGAATTACCAGTCCTAAAGTCAACTTATATTACTAAAGTTTTAAATCACCAAAGGGCACATCAAATAAGTCTCTGTAGCAAGGCAGAGGGAGTACCAATGCTGCCACATGGCTTATGTATTAGGACTAGTTTCCAACATCCATTTGACATTCAAGAGATGAGTAAGATTGCCTTTAGCAAACCAACTTGCACAGAAAATAAATATTCCTTTTAATAAGTAAACGATACACTTTATTAAATTCCGACATCTTTTGCTGTCGGCTATTGGCCTTATTTAAATGTTCTCTCAATGGAAATACAGGAAAGACTCAGATTGGTAGCACCCTGCCATTAGCCATTCCCAGGATTCCAATGTTGTGGAAACTAGGTAATGGGCACTCATACTCAATTTGTGCTTGAGGTGCTGTCATCCTGTTAAAATTAAAACTTGGCTAGAGAGCTGTGGAAAAGGGGTGGCGTGGGCCTAATCGGTATTGACACTGTATTTAATGTGTGTGACTCACACTGCTTACAGCTGTAGAGCCTAGTTCTTCCTGTGGCAGAAACGCTTTCCCACATCCCTGTTACACTGAGAACCTGCTGGCTGTCCAGTCCAACCTACAGTCATCCCTCTTCATCAAAGACTGACATGGCTTTCAAATAGATATTTTAGAGGCAATTTCTTATGTGCTACAACATCCCATTTCAGGGCAAAATGTGACATTAATCTGGATACAGTTTGCAAGGTCAAAGAAACCCCACTGAGCTAAATCCAACAAGCAATTTTACCTGTTAACACCACTTTGAGTGGGAATGGATATCTTTATGTAGGAGCTCTTGTACATTGTTCAGGTAATGTAAGTCTGTTTTGTATATATCATCATCATCATCATCATCATCAGCCTTTTTCAATCCACTGCTGGACGAAGGCCCCCCAAGATATTTCCACTCAATTTTTAAAAAAGGTCTAATGAAATCTTGGTGTACAATATTTATATATACAAATCTAAATGTTTATATTAAAGCTTTTCATTTTTAATAAACTTTTAACATGCTGATAGAAATGTATAAAGAAATGTCTGCATAAAAACAACAACAACAACAACAATGCAGATAGCACGCTTGATGTGAATTTCCTATTTTACATACTGTATAAAGAAAATAAAACGATGCCTCTCTGCTACCACCTGCTTGAGAAAAGAGAGAACTACAGGTTTTGTAATTCAGTAATAATATTTCTATGGATGGCAACGGTGCTTCTATTATTTGTCAACTTTCTTATGCTTTTATAAATACATTAATATCAGAAAGTCATCTATACAGGCAGTTTTATGTAAAGTGTTTGGAGGGTGGTGTCTGTGTGAGAGCTGCTCAAGAGCTTTAACTGTGGCCACAGCCTCTGAAATGTTCCAGTCCAGGATTACCAGAAATTTCACGAAAAACAGGATCTTTTGGGTATTCAGATGTACCAGAAGATACTCAGCGATAGGAAGGGTGTGAAGTTACTTTCCACACTGCCATCAAATAAACACAAACACAATAATTGTCTGCTCTGGAAACCTGGTTATCCTTTTCCAGTGACACCAGCTCCATTAATCTCAGCTCCAGCTCTGCTCTGATTATATGCCTTTGCTCAGAAAACAGCCCATTTCCACTCCTACCATAATGTAAAGCATTAGTGTGTGAACACATATATAGAATGAAGAAAGCACTGAACTGCATACAGAAAGAAGTCTTAGGGCTTTTCACGAGCCATTGTATAATTTTTCATTTTTTCGCAGCTAAAAGAATAATGTGTTTTGCATTGATTTTTCGACCACCATTGGAAGGAACATTATTAAAGCTCACTGATGGACCCAGACACATTGATAGGCAACAATAACCTCCGCTAGAGCCAGTCAATGTAAGAAGTAATGGAGAAATCTTGAGATTACCGAACTGTCATAATACAAAAGCCAATACTTTTAGATCTACAGACCCATTACACTAAATGAAATGCTGAGGTTTTAATGTAATACAGATAACTCTCCGGCTGCAGTTCAGAATTAGAGGCCTGTCACAATACTGATATTTGTCAGTCTGATCTTTCACTTGAGCTTTTCAGGGGCTGTATTTAAAAAGTTCTTACTCTACTTGGCACACTGAATGTGTTTTTATCTCTTGTGCCTGATTCATTTAAGTATCTGAATTATAAATAATGGTTTACATTTGCCATTATTTACATTCAATAAGTAATTATATTTCACATTCTTGTAATTATTTTTACCTGGAAATGTTAGTAGTTTTGTTTTAGGTATTGAGATTGAAAGGTGTCTTATCTCTTAATAGAACAGAAACAAACCAACAAAAACAATCCTATCTGTCTCTTTCTGTATTTTTCATCCTTTATTCACTGATACATTTTACATTCAATGATGAATGAGCTGTGCTCAATATGGAAACTGCAGTAAGTCTACTTCATTTTGGCTCTAGTTATGCTGGGAGGGCAGATTACGTACGGAAACGGAAATGACGTATATGTGTTTCCTCATTGGTCAGCTTCCCCTAAACCGGGTAAATTTTGAAATTTGGGGCTGGATGAGCAATACATGTTTTTAATGGATCCTTAGATTTTCTGTCGAGCAGCTTTATAACGTTACACTTACACCGTGGAAAAAAAGAAATAACTTAAAACAACTCCTATTGCGGCCGAAGGGCTCGTTTGTGTGAGAATGGAGCACAGTGACGATTCAGAGAGACAGTATGTCAACAGCGACGAAGGACGGGCGGAGACTCTATCGACTGATGATGTTCAACAAATGGAAGAAAATGTTAATTTGGACACGGAGATGGGAATGGAAGTAAATGGAAACGATGAAATACACGGGGAAGTTGCTGCTTTGAAGCAAGGTATGACTTGTCATTGACACTATTCATTTTTTTTACTGGTGTTTGTACTTTTGTAAACATGGCGTCCCAGCTGTTTATGATGATCTAAGACGAGGTGAATGATACTGGAAATAATATCCATCTCCTCAAACCTGTTGTTTCTTTAGCATCGAGCCACGTAGCTACATCTGCATGGGTTATATTTATTAGGTGGAACTCCTCACTCTGATTTCTATACAACATGTTATACTTGTTCTGAATGCCTATACAATGAAGGCATGCATTAGTAAGTTATCGGGTCATGCACATTAAACGGATTCAAACAGGCCATCGGTTTGCTTTTAAAACTTTCCGGTTAAACTCGGGAGTCCTCCTGTCACTTGTTATTAATGTCATCCACATAACAGTACACTGTACAGCAGCGCAACATGAGTGTCGACCTCTCTGAATCCTTCGTCTTTGCGCTTTTGGACTTTTATGGCACCGTTAAGCCGATGGTTTTCCCCATGCAGTTGGATTAAAGTGTGTCAATGTCTGTGTCTGACAGGTCTGGGTCCAGTTGACCAGGGCGGGGACGAGGAGGCCGATGACGGCAGCAGCGACTACGGCAGCAGCGACAGGCCGGGCACACACCTGCAGAGAGCGGCGCGCCGCGGCGACGTGGCCTTCCCCGACACCTTCCAGACCACGCAGCTGCTGTTTTACGAGAGGTTCAAGGCCTATCAAGATTACATGTTAGGTAACTTGTTTGCAGACCCCTGTCATTACATTAGTGATGGTGGAAGCACACGCTGACGCAGACCTTTCAGTTCGAGGGTCATCAGCAGCAATGAAGGAAATTTCAAAAGTAATCCACTTAAGTGCAATCTCTTATTAAGTTGTCTAAATGTAAAAGTTGTGTCTTTTATGAACAAATGTCAGAATAATTGCTTTTTACCCGAGAGAGAGATTTATAGATATTACTACTTTGACTCATCTGCTTGACCTAACGGTTCTGTTGGTTTCTCTAACAGGTGATTGTAAAACTTCAGAGGTAACAGATTTCACTGCAGACTATCTGGAGAAAGTGTTGGAGCCCTGTGGCTGGCAGGCTGTTTGGTGTACAGAGGTGTTTGATGTGCTGGTTGAGGTAAGTGTAGACTCATCATTGGTACATGGTAAAGCAGAACAAGCTTAAGGCAATGAATCTGGGATGCAACACTTACAAGCGCTCATCAAGAGCACTCAGGAGCTCTAGCTAGACTGGGGGGGTTCTGGCTTTAATCGCTTTGAGTCAAGACGCGTCTTAAGACACGTCTTTACCCACAAGCCTTTGCACTCCATTGTTCTCTTTGTGTTTCTGTATTCATGTAGGCTCATATTTTGAAAGTTTCTAATCAAGCTTTGGTGGGTTATGTGATACTGAAACTGCTCTGTTTGACCTAGTCCCATTTAAATGTCTATTGCAGGTAGTTGATGTGGAGTGTGCCAGCTTGAAAGCCAGAGTGGATCTGGTTCTGCCGCTCCTGTGCGAGAGGAAGGGCTGTGAACTCACAGACGAGTCTATGAGGGACCTGTTGGAGGCGAAGGAACATAAAGTGCCTCTGCAGGAGCTCCACGTTGTGTTCGATGAATCGGGGGAATTTGACCAAACTGCGCTTGCAATAGAGCACTTAAGGTGAAATATTTTTACAAATCTGTTAAGCATTCCTCCCGCCATTAGATGATGACTTTAAACTTGATTTTACCATGACAGTATACTTCCGGATATGATATTGTTTAAAAGTTGTGTGGTTTGTAAAGACCATCATTTTTTTGGTTTTAATTTGGTAGGTTTTTCTTCAAACATATCTGGAGGAAATGGGATGAAGAGGATGAAGATGATGATTTTGATTACTTTGTCAGATGCGTTGAGCCAAGATTAAGGCTGTAAGTTTTAGCACTTGCTTCTCGGATTCTGATCTTGCTTGATTGTTTTGAACTGTGATTATAGGCCTTGCCACAAGATGGCAGTATCTCCAAAATGATTGATTTGTACTGCAGTGTTATTTCTTTGGCACTGTAGTAACATTTTTATTACTGGTTGTTTAGTGTAGGAAGGACAAGGCCCATTTAAAACGGCAAAATGACGAGTTGTTGGGGTTAATAAAAAGGCTGCATGAGACAGGACTCTATATCTCCATGGTTTTATAACTGCAGACAGAATGGATCATTTGCTTCCAAAGTCAAAACACAATCCACATTTCATTTTGTCTAGACAAAAACTTTTAGGTCAAGGCTCAGTATGATTCAGACTTGTGCTTTACCTTCAGTAGCTTTTTATTTTAATAGTGTACTTCTACACTAAATCCCCTGTCTTTTTTTTTTTTGTTTCCTCTAAAATGCAGTTTCTTTGCATTTGGACACTAATGTGTTAAATTGTAGGACATTCACAACTGCAACACATACTCAATGCTGTATTAAAAATTATCCTTGAATTCTAGTCAAATCACACATGATTTTAATCCCATTAGAGTCTCCACTGTCACTCCCTTCAAATATCTGGGGTATTATTCAATGTTAAATTAATACCAGTGTTCTGGAGAAATACTTCCTTAGGGACTTACAGTAAGGTCGGTAAATACTGGTGTGCTCATGTATACACAATATCTGTCCTGGCACATATTGGTAGTACAGATAAAATGGGTTTTTGAATTTGTATGTGTATCTGTATCTAGAGAGATACGTCATCCTTGTAATAACATAACAAATTAAACAATGTTGGTGGATATTATTGAATGTGTCAGTATGGTTAATATGTTTTCTTTGTCCCGTGTGGTTGCAGCTATTACGATATCCTTGAAGACCGCGTGCCGACGGGCTTGGTTGCGGAGTATCATAGTTTGCTCTTGAAATGTGAAGAAAAGTACCAGGAATTCATGAGGCTGAGAAACACCATTAACAGCGACTCGGAGTCAGAACTTGACAATGTTTCAATGGTGGAGGGACTCAGGATGTACGAGGAGATGGAGGGCTTGAAACGTAAACTGAAGATTATTGAGAATCCACTTCTCAGGTATTGATGAAGTGTGGGATGTTTTAATTTTTTTTTTTTTTTTTTTTTTCTTCTAGTTTCGGTGAACTTCCCTTTCCTCTAAGGCTGTGGTCTAGTTTTGAGAGGAAAGGGAAGTGCTTTGTTAAACAGGACTAAAGCATCCACACCTGCACCTAATCTATTCTCTGATTTGTATGTTCTAGGTATGTGCTGGGTTACAAAGTAAACTCGGGCCTGCAGTCCTGTAGGGCAAAGGGGCCTCGCCCGGGAGGGGAGAGGATCGTACATGTCGTATCTGTCTCCATGACGGTCAGCCAGCTGCAGAACCTAATGAAAAACAAACTGAGTCCAGATTTTTCTGGAGAAGAGTATGAGTTGCAGGTATGTCCCACCTCCATCTCTCCCATATAAGAGATGTGACTTTCAAAAGCCTCTCCATCAGAAGCTTTAAGATCAATTGAAAGCCAGTAAATGTCACACCTCTTTTAAGATTCCCAATGCTTTATTTCAAACCCTTGAGTTTCTGTTTTTGTAATATTCACTTTGTCAAAACAGTATTATGTCCTGCATCATAATCTACAACCCAACTGATAAAAGCACTTCAACTCTGCTATTCTTGTGCCCGGTTATTCTACAGAAGGTTTTTCCAGAGATCTGTTTGGTTATTTGAATGTGGATGAAAAGGTTACCAATAGAACTTACATTTTCAAAGGAATGATAGACTTTCTTTCATTAAGAACAGTAAGCATGTCGTTATTTATTTTAGTATGATTAGCATTGATTAATGAGGATCTCTTTTGATTGCAAACTGTCATGGCCAAGAAAGGGCTTTTAGAACATTGTATCAAAATCTGAGCTCTAAGTTGGAAGTGCATTTTATCTGATAGGAATATCTACTCTCCTCTCCCCAGTTTCACAGTGATCCTCTGGCAGCAGTAAATGCCTGCTATGAAGGTGATGTGGTCCTCATCTGCCCAGGCCATTACTCTGTGAATGGTTCATTTAGTATTCCAGACTCCATTGAGGTGGAAGGTAAACAGTGTTTCTCTACTATGACTGCATATTTTTGCTATTCAAAGCAGTTCTCTCCCACTTTTCTTTGAATTATTGATGATGCTTTTGTCAGAGGAAGTCCAAATTCACATTGTGGGTTTTTGTGAGACCTCACTCATTTGGGAACTTGGAAATGTACATTGTGTTTGTTCAAATCACATAATTCTTCAGGGTGAAAAGAAATAATCTTTAGAGCTGTGCAATTGCCTTTTTACAATATAATGAATACATAATAATCAGTGCAGAAAGACATACATTTGTTGTAAGTGTATAGATTTTTTAAAGGTATAGATAAAATGTTCACACTTTCTAATTGTACGTTTTTTTTATTTTATGGGGACTGAGTTAAAGCCTCTGGCACTAAGGATAAATTCATCTGCATATAGTTAACTGCACTTGCTATTATCAGTATATTTATTTAAGGGGAAATAACTAGAAGATGTTGATAAAATGAACATAAATTGGTAAAATAGTGGATTAATGTGCCTGTGTAAGTAAATTGTGCTTGATGGTGCAATAAGTGTCTCTTAATGAATGGGGATAATGCGTAAAATGAAGTGTAGAGGGGTAAGAAATGTAAGTGGTCTGTCAGTCATTTTATGCAAATTGAAGACCTGGAAAGTCAGATAGTAAGAACTCCAAAGACTGGAAAAGCTTTTAACTTGCATTCGTTTCCAGCCCTCCCACAGTGCAGGGAAACCATGAAAGCACAGATAAAATATATGAAAATAAAATTGCAGCTACAGATTCTAAAAGAGGCAAATCCAATGCAACCCAATTAGCCAGCTGTGTTGACTTAATCGCTTTTCAGCAGGCTTTTATTTAGATAAACGATATTTAGAGTCGTTTTTATACATGCTCTTAGGTGTTTGATAATGTATGTATATTAAAACTAAATGTACTTACTGTCATCAAAAGTTATTAATTTATGGATGTTATACGTGGCACCTTAAACTGCAGTTAGTTGCGCTTCAAACAAATTGTTGTATATAATTTAATTTTTAATATAAACAGTTCAGCCAAAAAACCTCTGAAATCCTTTGCAAGGACATTTCATTTATTTTCGCATGATCCAGTAATCTCTACACGCTTCCTGACAGTGACGTATACTCATCACACACCTGTCAGCCGGTACAGAGTGCGCACACCTGTCTTGCGTCAAGTGCCGACATAAAAGAACGTCACGAATACCACTCAGCGCAAAGTACCAGTAGGGAAAAGCAAGCAGGGTGAAATGGAGAGAGAAAGAGACTGATGGACACATAGCATATGACCTAGGTATGACTGAAAACCCCCATGGAAAACAAACCTGGAAAGAATATTGACTGCAACACTGCCAAATTTCCCAAAATGACACCGTATTACAGCATTCCAAAGCCATCATTCCGACTGGACACAGCACACACCCCATGCAGTGCCAGTATTTATAATATATATGCTACAGGTCCACAATTCTGAAATTCGAAAAGCTCTGAAAACCGAAGGTGCATGGTGTTTGTTGTCTCGGCACTAGCAGTCACACGTGCGTCAGGTGCTCTACGATATGGCTTGCTTTTATGATTGAAGTTTTATTGAACATTGTATTTAATGGGTGTAACAAATCCACTCATTCTCGATTCAATTTGCCTTAGATAATGTCATGATTCGGTTTGATTTTTTTTTTTCTCCTCTCACTTCAAATGCATAACCTTTTTTGACAAAAATGTAACAATTATTTTAACACTGCCAGCCAGGAATTCAACAATAACATTAAATTAACAGTAAGGGCTTATGAAACACACTTCAATGGACTATCATTAGTTCTAGTTTTACATATGAATAGGGCAGAAACACTGCATTTACATTGCAAATTAAAGTCTTATTTTTTCCAAAACGAGCACACATACATGACAGAAACAAACAATAAAATAAACTTTATGCAATAAACTGTAAACTGTTGTAGAACTTGGTATGCACATATCTAAGTAGACTATAAAATACATAAAAATAGCATAAAATAGAAATGTAACATCTTATGCAACGTGAAGGACTTTGAAGTCTGTCTATCACAGCTGCGTACATCAATGTAGGAAATGTGCTTTTTCAACAGGGCTGTTTTGTGTTGCATTTAGTAACCTGGCACGGTCTTTATTCTGTGTGCCATGGTCTTGAGCATTCATGATCAGACAGGTGACTGATCATGTCATTGATCCAGAGACCTGGGTTTCCAAAGTGTTCAAGATTGAACTCCAGACAGATGGTAGAGGAGAGCTATATCGGGTGCACATCTGCTAATAAATTATAATAATATAGGATGTTTAGACAATCACGTGTTTCAGCAATCAATACGATTATACATCTTTCAAAATTACTAATGTTATTACAAAGCCCAGATTGTTGGCTATATTATTCAGTATAGCCTACCGCTTAAACAGTGGGTCCAGTGGCTGGAGAGGAAAGTATTTATAACTTATTAATTTTGAGCAGTTTACGCAGACATATTTACTTATTTGAGTTCTAGTGTTAAGGAGGCTGCTGTCGTTTTGTTTTTGCAGATTTTTGAATAACTTTTGGTTTAGCGAAGTTAAGTAAGTTAATAAATACACATAAATAAATAAATTGTGATTCCCATCCAATGGTTGAAATCGAACACTGTGGCACAATCCCGTATGCAAACGCATTAGGGGTGTACAATTTTTTAATTGAAAATCAAAGCTCAATCGTTATGATTACCATGCTGGGTGTTACCGTAATATACAGTACTGTACTACCTTTCTGAAATCTGAAAAATTCTGAATTCCGAAACACATCTGTCCCCAAAGATTTCGATTAAGGGATTGTGAACCTGTGTGTGTATGTATATATATATATAATATATTAGTAAATGATTATGGCCTCAAAACGCCACCATAGTTTTCCCCTTGTGAGAACTCACCTTTTGTGTTGGAGAAAACATCTGCTTTGTTTCAAATATTAAGTGTTTCTTTTTTTGCAAATATTGTTGTTGAAGCAGGGTTGATGAATTAAACATTAACTACACTTTTTATTTGGTATTTCTTTTCTTCACTCCTTTGCAGGATTTGGCTTAACTGATGATGTTGTGATTGAAAAGAAGGGCAAAGGAGATACCTTTGTTGATTCAACAGGTGCCAGTGTGAAGATTTCAAACCTGAAGTTTATCCAGCATGATGCAATTGAGGGCATCTTATGTATGTAAAAAATATATATATATTCCTTTCTTTAGTGTATTTATACCACATCTATCTATTACTATGGTTCCATTTTCTGGTAATTGAATGGAATATATTAATAATTCATTCTGAGCTGTTGGCAGTTTCACTTTTAAACCGCTATAAACCAGCACATTTCACTAAATGTGACGGATATGAATTCCTAGAAAGGGCACCTGGGTTCACATCTTTTGCAATGCTCTCCTAAAATTAAAGCTCAGACCTCTCTTTCGAATTTTACAAAGTCATTTGCAGTAAATTGATCAGTGGTCCTACTATTACACTGCGTTGACATCTCAGACTTTGACATGCAATAACGAAAAGGGGTTTGTGAGAGATATTTAAAATATTAGGAAAGTTTAATTTGTTTTATTCCTTTTTAAAGGCTATGGAATGTCTACTGATATTATATAGTGGACTAGAAAATGTATGCTTTTCATGTGTTCATTGAAGCGGATGTTTTTACTTTAAAATGTTTCCATATAATAATGAAGTGAAAAATTGTCATTTTAGGTGTTAGACAAGGAAAAACCCTCATGGAAAACTGCGTCTTCCAGTGTGAAACTACTGGTGTTATAGTGCGCACATCTGCAGAATTGTCAATGAACATGTGCGACCTATACGGTGCAAAAGTAAGAATGTCTTTGTTTTTTATTATTATATTTCTTAGCAGACGCCATTATGCAGGGCGACTTACAATTGTTACAATATATCACATTATTCATATTTTTTGCATACAATTATCAGTTTATAAAGCTGAGTTTATACTGGGGAAATATATTTGGAGTGCCTAGCTCAAGAGTAAAACAGCAGTGTACCACACCTGGGATTGAACCCACAACCCTCTGCTTCAGTGTCCAGAGTCCTATTTTTCTTGAAACCAATTTTTTGTATTCCGAAGAAGTCGGTGTACCAGATTCTTACACGTGTATATCTTACTATTAGGTTAATGGCTAGTGTTTTTTTGTTCATTTCTAAGTGTTTTATTGAGAATTGTCTTTTTCTAGGGCGCTGGCATAGAGATCTATCCTGGTAGTACCTGCAGTCTGGTTGGGAATGGTATTCATCATTGCAAGGAAGGAATACTAATCAAGGTGAGAGCAGAGTACATTTTTATTTTTTCTATGGCTTTGTTTGGCTCTGAATTCTTAGTTGTTGCTGGAGTAAAATCAAAGTTTCTGTTTAATTCTAATTAGCAAACTTATGCATCATCTTCCTAGAAATAAAATTTGGATTCCATAAAACCCAGTAGGAAGAAAAAAAACTGTTTTTATTGAATTACCTTAGGATGAGTCTTCGGCTCTTATCTTCTGTCCTGAGGTTCTGTTCTCCAATATTTGTCTTTATCTTCTGCCTTCATTTTACGTTATGATTCCTTTTCCATACAGTGCCGGATTAATTCTGTTTCTCTTCTAAAGAAATGTTTGACCGTTTTCTATTTGCTTCTTGCTGTAGGACTTCACTGATGAATTATATACCATGCCCAAAATTACTATGGTCAACAATGTCATTCACAACAATGAAGGCTATGGGGTCATCCTGGTTAAGCCCAACGATCTGACTCGAGTGAAGAAAACCATGGAAGCGGAATTTGAAGGTACATTTCTTTTTAATTTATAAAAGTCACAGTGTAACACTATATATAATAAAAAGTCCTGTATTTTCAGAATATAATATCCATTAAACAATGTATTCATGTGAATACAATTTTATTAAAACCCAGAATTGGAAAAAAGGGCCTGTCCACAATGATCCCTCCCTTCCTCTTTGTTCAGTAGAATTAACATTTTTTGATAACTCGGCACCCGTTACTGAAGAAAGTGTATTTAACTGAAATACTCCTGACCTTCAGTCAAGGGCATCCACAAATGAAAATGCTTAATTTCTAAATGAAGCTGGGAGGATGCATGGCTTAAAATAACAAAAGGCAGTCTTCAGCAGCCTCTGAGAATTTAATGGAATATTCAGACGGATGCGATTTGAATTTCTATGAGTACAATTGCTGCAGTACTTGGCAGGTAAATGTAGGGAATTAGGTGTTACTTAATTTAAGAATGTAAATGCCTCACAAAAACAATCAATGTGCAATCTGGACTGTAACTTATTTTAAAGATGATTATAAACTGTTTTGAAGATTGTAAAATTAAGTGTTTTGGTTTGATTTTCTGTTGGTTTCATATAGACACTAATACAGTTACTTGCATTTACACAATTATGTTGAAATATCTGTAAGGAAAATCACTTTAGACAAGATCAGGTTGGTATATTGAATGCGGATGTGCTATGTTCGTTTCGATGGAAAGGAACTTGGCGATGAATACAAACATGATGCCAGTGGTGACTGCTTTATCCTGGGAGAGTTCTACGCACCACGTCTCAGAACGTGTCTGTTTTTCCTGAGTCTGTATGTATGTCCTCAACCAAGTTAGAGTAGAACTCCTCTTAGGCCAATAATGCCATTCCTTTGTTCTTTCTAATTCAGCGTTCATGACAGAATGTCATCTTGGTTGCTTGGTTTTGTGAATTTATGTGGAAATGTTCTGTGAATTCGTAGTAACACTGTTAACATGATATGCTTCTCTTTGAAGAGCGGATGAACTCATGCAATTTAAAATGTAACCCATTAAAAAGTATGAAAAGTATGAGCTGACATCAGTATCTTTAGAAAGGCTTGATTTATTGATTGCAGAACATTTCAGGACTGTTTTATTTAAAAAGGGGGAAATGACTAATTCCAATGATCAACTTTGAATTGCCTGATAATTACTTTCCAGATGAGTTGGAGCATAATGACAAAGGGCAAAAGGAGGAATTGCAAGCAAGTATGAAGACTGAAATTCCCATTATACAGGTGGAGGGATGTTTAGCAGATGAAAATGCACAGACAGACAAGCCAGGTCTCCCCGAGTTCACCGAGGGCAATGATGTAATTAAAAATGAACTGGTGGCCACATCTGCCAAGAAAAGGCAGTTACAGAAGAATAAGATGACTGACCTGGGAATCACACAGGCAGATGAGAATTTGATGTCCCAGGACATGTTTGTCTCCATTGAGGGAAATCACTTCAGACGAAACGGCAAAGGAAGTTTTGGCACTTTTTTGTATTGAATTTTGAGGCCCGGATCTGCGATGAAAGCACACTACAAACTTTGCACGCGTCTTTAAAAAAAAAAAAAAAAAAAAAACTCTACAAAAGTTTGCAGATTGTTGTTTTTTTCTTGAAGAAAACTGGGCTGCCGTAACATCACTATCTGTTGAATCATTGTTTTTAAACACATTTTAAAAATGTAGCTGCTCTTTTTAATCACTTTATAAGATAATGACTTTGAGTAGGAGTTTTTTCTAGAAAATGACTGACAGAATAGCATAATCAGATTCCTACTAGTCTTTTATTTTTCACCCTTTAATATATATTGTTTGTATACATCTATTAATGATGAACTGTAACTGTTTGCATATGGTTTGCTGAAATTATTTTTTAAAAAGCTTAAATATTCTTTAGCTCTGGGTGGGAGGGTTGGTTATTCACATTTAAATATCGAGTTCATAATTCATGTTTTTGAGGTGGGGGAAGTTTGTGTTGGATTGTGTGCACATTCAAAAATAACTTTGTTGAAGCTACAAGTTGAAACCATTTTGAAATAAAATTTGAGTTAATGGACCTATATCATTGTGCAATCACTATTCTAACTTTTAAAGAATTGTCCTTTTACGGCTCTTTTCATTAATTGCAGTGTCAACAGGACTTAAGAAAAAGTTATTGGTTTTACTGGCTTAATGCTCCACCTTTTGTATGCATCCTTACTTTAGACAGTTGCAATTAACGTTTAATTCCAATTGATTACATTGCTGGGGATTAAATGCCCAGCAAAACCTCATTACATTTCAGTCAGTTTAATTAAATATATAATTGACAGTGTCCCAACAAAGTAGTATACGTTTTGTAGCTGCTTTTGAGATGGTAAATCTTGTCTGAAGTAGATGTCCTCTCCTACTAAATTGAGGAGGTACTTAATAGTGCAAATAGAAATTATTTCAATGCAAATGGCTTTTATCTATTGGTTTCAAAGCACTATGAGGGAGTCGTACTGACAAAATTAAATTGATGGTTTCTATTTTAGGATTTCAATGATCCTTGCCGAGTGAGCATTACAGTTGCTGCTGTGGAATGGCTTATTTCCCTTTCTTCCTCCTAAGGCTGCAGTGTTCAGATTGCCTTAGTTAAACTTATCAAATATTGTAGTTACTTTATATACCACACCTGTCTAACGTATCTGATAAGATGTACTCTTTTTGACTTAAGGTAGTCTGAACTATTTGGATTGGCTAAACAAACCCAGCTAGAGGTGGAACAATGGTGAATGGATAATATCTGTTATTCCTGCAATCAGTGCAAGCCTAGAATAATTTTTGGTGAAGAGTTCCTGAAATAGTTGACCTCCTAAGAATGAAAACTTATGCTTTAAATAAAATAAAGTTTTTATTTCTTGGATCTATAATTCTATGTAACATTAGTAAATGGAATTGCAGCATTGCACCTAAACTCGGATATATCCATTTATGGTATCACAAAATGTAAGGCATTCACTTTTCACTAATTTGTATAAGCATAGGATTTATAGAAAGCCTTTATTTTGTGTGGTGCAAAACCTCTAAAGTGGGTGAAGACCAATGTATGAAATGGCTCGATCTGTTGTTTTCTCTCAGCATAACTGCTGTAAATTGATCATTTAGACCATACATTTGTTTGCAAATTTTTGCAATAAATTGATTTAAAGCCTATTAAGGGAAGTGCCAAGTAAATATTGCAGTCAAACATGTAGCATATGTTTTGTTGAGATACTGAAGTGTACTAAATCTGCTGGAATTAAAAGAAAAATCAAATTTGACCTTACAGTACTCATATTTTTTATAGGTAGCCTTTGGTGTTAAAGTTAAAGAAATTCAGTGTTAAAGAAATGGTCATTGAAACAATAATTGTGAAAGGAAAGATAAATCATTCCTTCTGCATTGAGGATCCTTCCATTACTGACTGCTTTGCTGTTAAACCAATTGTGAGTAATATATAAATGTATAAACTCTTTGCTGCCTAGAATGATTAGTGTTGCTTTTAACAATGTAGTAGCATTAACTACTCTGACTGTAACCAGATTTGAAAGGCTAAAAAAGACTTAAACAAGACTTAAGGGGGTTACTGATGTGTCCTACTTAAATAATCTTTTCTCCTCGAAATTGGGCCATTAATAATTGTACATATGCACATGGGGGATTCATCACATTTTCTATGGATCTCATTATTTAAGGTGATCATGCATATATTTTTTTAAATGAACATTTATTTTTCAGGATTTACCTGCAATCACTTATAAAATTAGAGGAAAACATGAATTGACATGTACGTGCTTTATATACAATACAGTAGTCCACAATTTGGATTGCAGAATAACTGGGTTGTGGCTGTAATTTGGTCATGCTATATCTTTTTAAGTGGTTTTGTGGATCACTTTTGGTTTGCAAACTTATTTCAGGTTTCAGGTTGTCGGAATAAAGGTTGCATAATTACTGAATTCATTAGGAATACATGTGAAAAGTATCTCCATCATAGTTGCATATTTCAAGAGGCCGCAGCAACTGTCCAAACATCCACTAATGAATGTGAAAGTGTAATATTTTAATAGTTTGAGAAATGATGGTGCTTTCTTGTCATTTTAATTTTTAACCATTAAATAGAACTTAGTGGCAAATATAAATGTGCTGTTAAATAAGTTGATGACCTATTTGGTCTCTGCCTTTTAGAAGAGTATAAATCTGTCCAGTATAAATATCTCCAGATGTCACATTGATTATGCATCGCAATACTTTCCGGTATTTGTGTAATTGTTTGTGAGCTGACTGCACATCTTAGTTACTGCAATAGACACAGCAGGAAGTATATGCCTTTTCCCCCTCTTTGACAGCTGGTGGTGTTTATTTATTTATAATAAACCCCTTCAAGTCACTAATTGTGTCTGTAGTGCAGAACAACCAAGAACGTGTGGCTGATAACTGCAGAGGGAGATCCAGGAGTTTAACTGGGGTCACTGCAAAATGAATTGGCTGAAGGGAAAAATAAATTCGGGATCTCCCAACTAAATCCTCTCTTTAACTTGCATAAGGAAATGACCCAGTGGTGCCAAATCAAAGCATGTAGTATTAAACCTACCCTTTAGAAAAATAAAGGGGGTGGGGAATGAAATGAAAATGTTACTGGAACTAATTAATCCTGCATTAGAAGTATAGTATAAAATAGTTTTTATTTGTATGTTCAAATATGGTGAACTCAAAGCATAGTGTAATTGTATATATCATTTTTTTTATGCAGTTTCAAAAAAATATATATATACCCTATAATAAATCTACATGTGTATATGTAGCTATATGTGTGCCTGAAATCTTGTACTATAGAATGGATTATTACAAGAAAATATCGCTGTTCTGTGTATTATATAAAATATTGTTTTTACACGGCAAAGCATACACATTCCCACAGGTATTACACAAGAGAAGAAACGTCTTAAACTTGTCTTACCCCATTATAACATAAATGGTTATATGGTGATTTCTGTGCTGTAGGAGATTCTCTAGCTTTCGTTGGGGCTTTTACTGGACAAGTCACCTGGGGCTGCTCCTGTTCCTTGTTTTCTGAGGTTCAAAACCTGATTTCAGCTAGAAGCAAGTTGAAGCCTGTGTTGGTGAGTGCAGAATTGAATTATCTTTCATCCAAAATGTGTATTTTACCTGAAGCCTGTCCAGTGTGTAAAACTGCGGTTCTCACACAATTGTGCTTTATTGAAGCAAAGAAGCAGAGACTGATGTCTGAAGATGAGGAGAATCCAGAATGGTCTGCCAGAAATTAAACCACACAGGGACATAACTAAACCAAATGCAGGCAAGCCAATAAATACACAATTCAATAGCTGTTTCCATCATTTAAGGCTTCAAGAGACGAGCAGAGCAGTAACAATATAAGCAAACTTTCCATCCAAATGGATTTTCAAATCGAATCAAATTTGATGTAACAAGAACTAAAAAAAAAAAAAAAAAAAAGTACACTTACAAGATATTTCAACAGTACAACTCTTATGGTTTGATGAATTGATTAAAGAATGTAATGTCATTTTCTTACCACATGAAATAGGATATTTATTTTCTTTCGCTTAACCGGTGAGGATCAAATACAAATATACAACAATATCAATATTGCTGTGACCTGGACTTTTTTTCTGCACACATGGAAAATATTAGTATATACTTTTTTGTATTTGGGTGGAATTACATGTTAAATTATACATTTATAAATCATAGCATCATTTAATATGATCTAGTTTTTGCTTAGTGCTACATACATATAAGAATGGAAATTAAAAGTTGGTATAATCAGTTTTGGTCTTTATCAATTCTTTGTAAGACCGTATTCCCCGCTCTCATTTTCCCTGTTAAAACTGTTTTACAGACAGAGTGAAGCAAGGCCACACACACAAAGAAAGTTGTATTTTACGTGCTCTCGGAAATGATGTCAGAAAGGCCAAGCTCCAGAACATGTTAAACTTGTTCCTGCTGTGGAACAGATCAATAGCTTCTAAATTCTTCGTAGGTTATTCTCCACAGTGTGCCTGTTTAATGACTGCAATATCTCACACCATCTGTCATATTCTCAGGCCACAGCAGGAGCACTCTTCAATAGTATGGGATTAAAAACTATAATTGTCAGCTCCTACTCCCAGTCTCTTGGCGCGCAGCCTCGCGTGATTTTCATAGAACCCCTTTCAGATTTGGAATTTCAAGGGACAGTTGCAGCAGATATACATAGCTTAATTACACCTCAAGCTGTGAATTCAATGTTACACGTTAAAATTATATAGTTGTAAATTGATGTTGTGTACTGTCTTCTAAAATTCAATTTACTTATTTATCTATTGTGTTTGAAGTATACAGGTGTATGTAATAATACCACAAATCCTGCTTCTAGCTGTTTGTTATATACACTCACCTAAAGGATTATTAGGAACACCATACTAATACTGTGTTTGACCCCCTTTCACCTTCAGAACTGCCTTAATTCTACATGGCATTGATTCAACAAGGTGCTGAAAGCATTCTTTAGAAATGTTGGCCCATATTGATAGGATAGCATCTTGCAGTTGATGGAGATTTGTGGGATGCACATCCAGGGCACGAAGCTCCCGTTCCACCACATCCCAAAGATGCTCTATTGGGTTGAGATCTGGTGACTGTGGGGGCCAGTTTAGTACAGTGAACTCATTGTCATGTTCAAGAAACCAATTTGAAATGATTCGACCTTTGTGACATGGTGCATTATCCTGCTGGAAGTAGCCATCAGAGGATGGGTACATGGTGGTCATAAAGGGATGGACATGGTCAGAAACAATGCTCAGATAGGCCGTGGCATTTAAACGATGCCCAATTGGCACTAAGGGGCCTAAAGTGTGCCAAGAAAACATCCCCCACACCATTACACCACCACCACCACCCTGCACAGTGGTAACAAGGCATGATGGATCCATGTTCTCATTCTGTTTACGCCAAATTCTGACTCTACCATCTGAATGTCTCAACAGAAATCGAGACTCATCAGACCAGGCAACATTTTTCCAGTCTTCAACTGTCCAATTTTGGTGAGCTTGTGCAAATTGTAGCCTCTTTTTCCTATTTGTAGTGGAGATGAGTGGTACCCGGTGGGGTCTTCTGCTGTTGTAGCCCATCCGCCTCAAGGTTGAACGTGTTGTGGCTTCACAAATGCTTTGCTGCTTACCTCGGTTGTAATGAGTGGTTATTTCAGTCAAAGTTGCTCTTCTATCAGCTTGAATCAGTCGGCCCATTCTCCTCTGACCTCTAGCATCAACAAGGCATTTTCGCCCACAGGACTGCCGCATACTGGATGTTTTTCCCTTTTCACACCATTCTTTGTAAACCCTAGAAATGGTTGTGCGTGAAAATCCCAGTAACTGAGCAGATTGTGAAATACTCAGACCGGCCCGTCTGGCACCAACAACCATGCCACGCTCAAAATTGCTTAAATCACCTTTCTTTCCCATTCAGACATTCAGTTTGGAGTTCAGGAGATTGTCTTGACCAGGAACACACCCCTAAATGCATTGAAGCAACTGCCATGTGATTGGTTGGTTAGATAATTGCATTAATGAGAAATTGAACAGGTGTTCCTAATAATCCTTTAGGTGAGTGTATATCTATTCAGATGGTTACATTTAACTTGTTTAGGTTAAATATTATTTTGAGCACATTAGTGATATCATTATTAGTTCAAATTAAGATTAGTGATGAAATTAGAGTTACTTTTTGGTCCTGGCTAGTTCCTAGTGAACTTAGACTTCATTAAGGTTAGGATGCTTTCCAATGAGTAAACTGAATCGGGTGTAGATTTGTATGAACCTAATTAAAAAAATGTTGTTGGGTTTCAGTACGGGATTAAAATGATGACGGCGACCTATTTATGTAATACCATGGTGTATAGTGTCAAATCTCGCACTGGAATTCAGACTGTATATGTTTGAGACATAATTTCTCTATGAGACTGAATTTAGTCATTGATGTTTGAACTCTGACATCAATAGCTAGGAATCAAAGTTTATTTTTTAACATATTTTGTCTTTTGGAAAGGAAATGCAAATACCTGTATTGTGATGTTATGAGGTGGTAACTTGAAGCTTAAGCAGAGACCTTCCATTATTAGTGTTTTGTGCCAAATTCAATAATTGCTTTCAAAAACATTGATCGTATTGCTCTCTAATTCAGTGACTTTGGTCTGTCTGACCTGTAAAAATAGAAAAGGTACCTGTCTATGTTTCAAAATGTCAAAGGACAGACTAAAAAAACCTGTCTGAAGTCAGAGCAAATTTTTACTTTCTGCTTATAGGGCTGCTGAACTGTGACAGCCATTACTATGCCTCTGATGGGAATTCACAGACGCAGAAAATCCACCAAATTTGCAGCATTTGTTACAACAGATAATGATGGTGTGTGACATCTAATTTAAACTGCTAATAGGCATTCACTGATTGAAGAGGAATGAAAGACAGGTATGTAATGCAAAGAAACCGCAAAATATGAAAGTACTCTTTATTTTACTATTCGTAACATGAGCCTGTTAATTTGCACATTTTCATCAATATTTTCTATTTCTTATTAGCATTTTTCCTATGTATAAACATTTAGTTAACAAGTTATCATTTAGTTATCATTTTTATATTATACACATTTTATTTTATTATTAAATAGGAAATGTATCACTCTGCAATACTTTGTGCAAATGATTTTTATAATCTTAATAATATGACCTATTATAATTGTTTTATTAATATAATCCTCTACTATAGCTGATGTTGTCATTAAAAAGTAAATAAGTTTTTCCCATTGTGCAGTACTGGAAGTGCTAGTGCAATTCATACTTTAGGTGTCTTGTAGTCTCATATGTACTCACAGAATCTTACTTTTATCTTTTATCTTATCTTAGTTATTTTAAAAGTTAATTGATTTATAATTGCATGGCAGCAAATTCTCAATATGTCCTTATAGAAACCTTGACTCATGAAGATTTACAACCACTATATTCATCTAAAAGACATTCAAACACCATGAAAGCCATGTATCCATATGCAGCTACACTCGTAAGATTGTTTATCACCGACGGTTGACTGATTCTTAAAAATATGGAACACATTCTGCTGCACAATAGTCCTTTGCATTTTTTATTCCTGGAGACTTTGTTAGTGGCAACACATTTAAGGAGCTGGAGACATTAACACGCTCCATTGCCTGTACTACTGAATTCTTTATTTGTCCAGTGAAATTCCTGGGGAATGCAATTTTATTATAGAAAAGTCTTAAAACCCAGGAAAATTGAAAAATGTAACAGCCAGGAAGCTAGCATATTACAAAAGTTAGTAGATGTGTATAAAATAAAATAAATCCGATCCTCACAGATTGCCAACCAGCATGGTGCTTTGTTATGGTAGTGCTATCCCTCTCTATTTATTGTCTCTCACAGCCCACTTGGCTATATAAGTCTTTCCCATCTACTAGTGCCAGGCCCCCAGTCAACCTGCTTTCATAACCAACTGTGTTCCTTGTTTTGCCCCTGCAGTAAACCAAAGGCAGCCTTGTGCTTTAACAAAATGCATTTGGATCGCTCCTTATAAGGGGCCCTTAATCCCTCGCCTCTGCAAATGGTAAAGCATGCAAGAGGCTGCTAGAATCCTCCCTGTGCAAACAGACACTGCAGTTCAAAAGGTCT
Source organism: Amia ocellicauda (assembly GCF_036373705.1). Taxonomy (NCBI): domain Eukaryota; kingdom Metazoa; phylum Chordata; class Actinopteri; order Amiiformes; family Amiidae; genus Amia; species Amia ocellicauda. The sequence goes on along the minus strand of NC_089858.1, from coordinate 20,765,899 downwards.
ACCTCCTTTCTTCTGCCAAAGAGAATCTATCTGGTGCAGCAGATTGCTCAGAATTTGAACCTTGCCTCTCTTTTGGACTAGGATTAATACAACATCTGCTATATCATTTCTAAGAATTTCTAAGGAACTTTTTGGTTTGTTTTTGTGTTTTGTGGCTCCAAATATGATGGTTACAGAGATTAAAGATGTCCTTAGAATACGTAGGGAACCCCCCCCCCAGTGCGCTCCTTTACACCCACCAACCCAACTGACCCGCATAGTTTATTTTGGCTACAATCCCTAATCCGGAGGTGAACTTCATTCACTAATGATTACCTGCAAGATTCTTACACAAACTTCTATCCTGGTCCATCTTCTACACATTTTCCTACCATCTTCCAAGAGGTAATCTTTTTTTTACTTGCCCCTCAAAAAATATACTTGCCAGACATTTTGTGTGAAGGTTATGCATGGTTATAAGGAATCTATTAGAATACACATATATATATATATATATACATACATGTACAGTGCATCCGGAAAGTATTCACAGCGCTTCACTTTTTCCACATTTTGTTATGTTACAGCCTTATTCCAAAATTGATTAAATTCATTATTTTCCTCAAAATTCTACAAACAATATCCCATAATGACAACATGAAAGAAGTTTGTTTGAAATCTTTGCAAATTTATTAAAAATAAAAAACAAAAGAAGCACATGTACATAAGTATTCACAGCCTTTGCTCAATACTTTGTTGAAGCACCTCTGGCACCAATTACAGCCTCAAGTCTTTTTGAGTATGATGCTACAAGCTTGGCACACTTATTTTTGGGCAGTTTCTCCCATTCTTCTTTGCAGGACCTCTCAAGCTCCATCAGGTTGGATGGGGAGCGTCGGTGCACAGCCATTTTCAGATCTCTCCAGAGATCGGGTTCAAGTCTGGGCTCTGGCTGGGCCACTCAAGGACATTCACAGAGTTGTCCTGTAGCCACTCCTTTGTTATCTTGGCTGTGTGCTTAGGGTCGTCGTCCTGTTGGAAGATGAACCTTCGCCCCCGTCTTGAGGTCCAGAGCGCTCTGGAGCAGGTTTTCATCAAGGATGTCTCTGTACATTGCTGCATTCATCTTTCCCTCGATCCTTACTAGTCTCCCAGTTCCTGCCGCCGAAAAACATCCCCACAGCATGATGCTGCCACCGCCATGCTTCACTGTAGGGATGGTATTGGCCAGGTGATGAGCGGTGCCTGGTTTCCTCCAGAAATACAGTGGGGGAAAAAAGTATTTGATCCCCTGCTGATTTTGTACGTTTGCCCACTGACAAAGAAATGATCAGTCTATAATTTTAATGGTAGGTGTATTTTAGCAGTGAGAGATAGAATAACAACCAAAAAATCCAGAAAAATGCATTTAAAAAAACGTATAAATTGATTTGCATGTTAATGAGGGAATTAAGTATTTGACCCCTTCGACTTAGTACTTGGTGGCAAAACCCTTGTTGGCAATCACAGAGGTCAGATGTTTCTTGTAGTTGGCCACCAGGTTTGCACACATCTCAGGAGGGATTTTGTCCCACTCCTCATTGCAGATCCTCTCCAAGTCATTAAGGTTTCGAGGCTGACGTTTGGCAACTCGAACCTTCAGCTCTCTCCACAGATTTTCTATGGGATTAAGGTCTGGAGACTGGCTAGGCCACTCCAGGACCTTAATGTGCTTCTTCTTGAGCCACTCCTTTGTTGCCTTGGCTGTGTGTTTTGGGTCATTGTCATGCTGGAATACCCATCCACGACCCATTTTCAATGCCCTGGCTGAGGGAAGGAGGTTATCACCCAAGATTTGATGGTACATGGCCCCGTCCATCGTCCCTTTGATGCGGTGCAGTTGTCCTGTCCCCTTAGCAGAAAAACACCCCCAAAGCATAAGGTTTCCACCTCCATGTTTGACGGTGGGGATGGTGTTCTTGGGGTCATTCCTCCTCCAAACACGGCGAGTTGAGTTGATGCCAAAGAGCTTGATTTTGGTCTCATCTGAGACTACTTTCACCCAGTTCTCCTCTGAATCATTCAGATGTTCATTGGCAAACTTCAGACGGGCCTGTACATGTGCTTTCTTGAGCAGGGGGACCTTGCGGGCGCTGCAGGATTTCAGTCCTTCATGGCATAGTGTTTTACCAATTGTTGTCTTGGTGACTATGGTCCCAGCTGCCTTGAGATCATTAACAAGATCCTCCCGTGTAGTTCTGGGCTGATTCCTCACCATTCTCATGATCATTGAAACTCCACGAGGTGAGATCTTGCATGGAGCCCCAGACCGAGGGAGACTGACAGTTATTTTGTGTTTCTTCCATTTGCGAATAATCGCACCAACTGTTGTCACCTTCTCACCAAGCTGCTTGGCGATGGTCTTGTAGCCCATTCCAGCCTTGTGTAGGTCTACAATCTTGTCCCTGACATCCTTGGACAGCTCTTTGGTCTTGGCCATGGTGGAGAGTTTGGAATCTGATTGATTGATTGCTTCTGTGGACAGGTGTCTTTTATTACAGGTAACGAGCTCAGATTAGGAGCACTCCCTTTAAGAGTGCTCCTAATCTCAGCTCGTTACCTGTATAAAAGACACCTGTGAGCCAGAAATCTTGCTGATTGATAGGGGATCAAATACTTATTTCCCTCATTAACATGCAAATCAATTTATAACTTTTTTGAAATGTGTTTTTTCTGGATTTTTTTGCTGTTATTCTGTCTCTTACTGTTAAAATACACCTACCATTAAAATTATAGACTGATCATTTCTTTGTCAGTGGGCAAATGTACAAAATCAGCAGGGGATCAAATACTTTTTTCCCTCACTGTAAGTTCAATCTTTGTTCATCAGACCAGAGAATTTTGTTTCTCATGGTCTGAGAGTCCTTCAGGTGCCTTTTGGCAAACTGCAGGCGGGCTGTCATGTGCCTTTTACTGAGGAGTGGCTTCTGTCTGGCCACTCTACCATACAGGCCTGATTGGTGGAGTGCTGCAGAGATGGTTGTTCTTCTGGAAGGTTCTCCTCTCTCCACAGAGACACGCTGGAGCTCTGTCAGAGTGACCATCGGGTTCTTGGTCACCTCCCTGACTAAGGCCCTTCTCCCCCGATTGCTCAATTTGGCCAGGCGGCCAGCTCTAGGAAGAGTCGTGGTGGTTCCAAACTTCTTCCATGTACGGATGATGGAGGCCACTGTGCTCATTGGGACCTTCAATGCTGCAGACATTTTTCTGTACCCTTCCCCAGATGTGTCTGTGCCTCAATACAATCCTGTCTCTGAGGTCTACAGACAATTCCTTGGACTTCATGGCTTGGTTTGTGCTCTGACATGCACTGTTAACTGTGGGACCTTATATAGATAGGTGTGTGCCTTTCCAGATCATGTCCAATCAACTGAATTTACCACAGGTGGACTCCAATCAAGTTATAGAAACATCTCAAGGATGATCAGAGGAAACAGGATGCACCTGAGCTCAATTTTGAGTGTCATGGCAAAGGCTGTGAATACTTATTGAAGACTCTGTATAGGAAAGTTGAAGAAAATGTTTTGTGATAATTATATAATGTATATAATACTAGCATTAGAAGTAGCTTGTATACAGACTGAGCAGATTAGCTTTTGCAGGCTAAGCAAAAGGTCAACAAGGTTAATTTGTTAGAAACTCCTGTCAGTAATAAAAGATCACACAGTGCCGAAATAGCCTACGGCTGTTTGTTTAAAATCTGTTTTGAAGCACTGTGAATACTTTCCGGAAGCACTGTATGTATGTATGTATGTATATATAGATATAGATAGATAGATGACCAGCATTGCACCTTGGAACCATCCGTCATTAGCACCAGCCACTGAAACTGGTCTGTCCATGCCTCCTGGTACAGTCCTCCTTTTTCCATATTAGAGCTTCTGTTTCTTTTGAGTTGTATTCTTCTCATCATTTGCACTTTGATCTTTTTCTCTTTATCTTTGGTAAAGTCAAATGCAAACAACGTTTTTTCCATGTGTGTCAATATCTCCATTGACCCACTCACATCAGCATCATTATTATTTTTATTTCTTGGCAGACGCCCTTATCCAGGGCGACTTACAGCATCATGCTTGACATCTTCTGATTGACCATGAATGGTTTGGTAATTCATTTGGAAACTTGCAGAGGACTACTGAGTGCCACATATAGTCATTGGAAATGAATACTTTGTAGGTCGCATGTCCGTTTCCAATGTAAACAAATGAGCTGTGATGACAGTAGGGAAATTGTGTTTTATTTATTTAATGGAAGATATTGGTCAATATAGCAGGTATAGGTAAAATTATCACTTGCCGCATCTGGCATGTAATCTAGCGAAGGAGCCTGGCTGACAGAACTTGGCACCTGCCCTGGGCGGTCCCTAATGTCGGACCCTGGAGTGCAACCATATTTTATTTATTCATAAAATAAAAACACACACACCAACTACCACCGCTATGTTCTACTTTGTATACTTAATTTTGTCTTATCAGCTACAGTATGTAAATAACTGAGGCAATTACATGTCGCGCAGAATAATTTGACTCATGTATTGGAGGTATTCACTATTTTCAAATAATGATATAAGTGTGTGAGTGTTTTTCTTTTTTCCAATTCTGCTGTAGAGGGTCTTTCAAGGGCTCAGCGTGTGTCCTCCCTTGTCTCATTACTGTTGACAAAGCATGAATTTATGCATTTCCATGCAGCAGGTGGTAAATTATACACAGAGAATCACGGAAACTCTTTTATTATGTCATTCTTAAAAAATAAAACTATTAGTGCTAGGCCTGCTGTGATGAACAATAGGAAACTTTATAAAAGACCTTTTATAGCACTTTTAGTCCCTCTAGACAATCCATGAAGCTGGCCCGTTTCTCCTCTAAATACTTAAAAACACAGGGGGTCTTTATAAACCTGAGTCTTTTATGGTTTAGATGTAGGTACAATGTTCCTTTACCTGTAAATTAGGAGACTGAAAGCATTGCTAATTTTCAAGCAGACCCTGCGTAACCTCTGATTGTACTGTGTGTTATTTTAAACGGTAATTTCGGATTTTCCACAGTGTGTCCATTAATCAAAATGATCATAATCATCATCATAATTATAATCATCATTTAAGTACCAACACTGAGGTGAAAAAGGCCAACTAACAATACATTTGAAGCTAATTCTGCTTTTTCTGCTTTACCTGCTGCAAACTTCTATGTTTCTGTTTGGATTTCAGCTATACAATTACTGGACAGTGTAGCCCATTCCAGAAAATGTAATAGTAATGAGTGTTAAGTGCACATAAGTAGGTGCTCACTGTGTGCACACACATGTCTTTTACTAATGGAACAAGGCACATTTAGAAAGAAAAAAGAAAAAAGCAGGGCATCATGATCATCAAAATATTTTCAAAGAGATTTCTAAGTACAGTGAAGGGAAAAGTCCTTCGCTATGTATCATCTAGGTATTTCTTCACATTTGTTTAACAACATGGTTCCTCATGGGCTTTACGTTGCTATGGTTCTTAGTCATCAGTCTCATGAATTTGAACTTACAGTGACCGGCGTGTATAAGTGGAATATTTCCTAACCAATTTAATCTCTTTTGTCTGTGACTTTGGTTTTCCTCTAGTTGAAGGCTGTTCGACAACAAACAATTGTGCCCTGACCTCCTCACTTAGTTACCTGTTTTGCATGTCTCATCCATTCAGCGGCGTGGATTTGCATTCAATTAGTCCACATTTTAAAAAGAGATCCCACTAGGGCTTAGAATTAGATGCACTGCTCATTGCTTACAGCACCATCCCATCGTTTACTGAACCTTTAGAAAGTATTCCAGATCCTTCTGAATATTAATGACTAACGCATCATAAAGCCGATCGTAACGCAAGGCATTGAAACAAAACATTTAAATAATGACCATTGGCACACTGGAGTGAAAGGTGAATGATAATGGGGAAAGGGAATGTTACTGTAGACAGAATGCTGTTGTGCTGCTGTAGAACTGCAAAGCGCTTCATGGCAGGCTCTCACCAATCCTCTTATAGCCTGTGGGTTGTCTGCTGTTTGATGTGGATCGTCTCTGCTCTGTAGCTCTGGGATTTCTCTAACAGCAAGCATCACAGGCATGCCAGAGTGTACTCACTGTGAACCTTGGGCTTTCTTCAGTCAACACTAACGCATAATTTTGCCTCTAACTAAACCACACCACACTACACTACACTACACTGCATCCACTGTTTATAGCAACTTTCATACGTAGGATACATAAGAGACTTCATTAAAAAGTCTCAGGTAACGCACTAAAGAGATGTTCAAACCAGTGTTGTTGAGCACCTGCAGAGTTTTATGACAGACAAACCTGATGATCAGTAAAAACACAGCCAAAGAAAGGGATCCCTGGTAGGTTATTAGGCTATTGCCAACAAAGGGAAGGAATTTGAGTGATTTTGAAAGTAATTGCATAGACAATACTTTGTAATAAAGGTCACACTTTACAGTAAAGAGCACTTATTTGTAATGAATTGATGTATGAATGACCCATGCATACTGTATGCACTGCCCTGAGTTCTGCTGTTATTCAAATATATAAAAAGGTTAGGGATAGAGGTACGGACTAGGTGCTAGACCAAATCAAAACATTGACCCACCTCCAAATCAAACAGTCCAAATTTGTACCCTATCTGCTTTTGATGTTTAAATATTACAAATTTAAACAATGTACAGATTTTTATTTTTGGATTTGTGGGTAGGTCAAAGGTTTGATTTGATGTGATCCTTACGTTTTGGGTTTGGGCTTATATACACTGAGTGGACACAGACTGGGGTGTAGCTGTAGTCGTAGGGAATGCATTCTATAGCTGCTTTTGTACATCTCTGGCCTGTACTTCTTGCAATGTATTCAGTCCATTGTCATTTTAACATTTTCACCCTTTCAATGTCGCATATTATTTGTTTTGTTGTATTATTTGTCTCTTCATATATATATATATATATATATATATATATATATATATATATATATATATATAATGCACACACACACACCTATATCAACATTTTACATACAGTATACAATACAGTATATTTAATCTCATAGCTTATTTGTTTTGTAAATTTCTTAAGGTGAAGATGACAACATTTTTTTATAACCCATTATCATAATATTTCATATTAAAGAGATCACACAAAAAAATATTTAAATTGAAAAATTGGTAATGCTTCATTTTAATATCTAACCATCAAGCATACATAAAGCACATATCACAAAATAATTAGAGTTGAATAACTTTAATAGCTATTGGCACTATACACATAAATTACAAATTAATTGCAGAGTTTTATGACTGGCTTTGATTGTATTAAAATGGGTTTCATTAGGTCATTATTGAATGTACATGTACGACTGGAAATATTATAAATATATATATATATATGTATATGTATATATATATATATGTATATATATATATATATATATATATATGTATATATATATATATATATGTATATATGTACACATTTGCACACACATTTAACTTCCACATTTACATGTAATGTGTGTGTGTGTGTGTGTATGCTAATTATGAGACACTTAAACTATGATTTAATATCTGACTACCTAATCATATGTGATTCGTCTGTACAGACATTTCCCTGAAGATCACATAGCAATATTTTCTCCTACACTCTAGAGATGCTTGTGGCATGACCATATCTTTATGTACAGCTAATTCTGTTAAAATGTTATAGTTAAGGACTTTTTTGTAGTCATTTTACTTTACACAATCCTGCAGTTAGATCCTTGAAATAGCACGCTTTTAAGCACTGCGGTCTCTTGACAGACATTTCAAATTTCAGACACCTTATTAGAAGTAAGTTGTCCTAAAATTCCAACGCATCACACAGACTCAAAGACTTCTTACTTTAATTTTCTCTGTAGTCAGAACAACATGAAACTCTGACATCAGACTACAGTATGTTTCATTTCTCAGGTCAGTAATGAATACTGAAGGGTCATGTAAAAAAAGGCATACTTTCTTTTCAAAAGAGGTTGGATATGATATAAAGATTGTTTGTGTCAGACAAGCAGTGGTCAATAAAATGGAACAAATGCCATCATTGTAAAACTCTAGGCAGACATTTTACGGTCTCTGGTTTTATAGGGCAAGTAAATAATGAAATATCTTGACATTCAACTGAAAAGATAGAGTACTAGCATTGTAAATTAAAAAAAAAAAAGACAAATTGACCATGTTTATAGATCGTGTCTCAGTTTATAGTAAATTTGCACTCATTCAAATAGTTTTTCTCTCAGTCTATTTGTGGCAAAATCACTTTTCACAGTCTCAGTAGGGGACAAAGATGATTTATGAAGTCATTTAAAACAAAAATGTGAAGTTTACATTTAAGTTAAAAACCAAAAAAAGATCTATTTCAATTTGTTCGAGATTGAATTCTTATCTTTGCTTACAAATAACAGTGTTTGTCTCAAAATCTGTAAGCTCATTTCATATCTACATGGACTATATTTTGTTAAATTGTCAGAATATTATATTTACTGTTTTTACTGTGATTTAAACAAGGTAAATACAAATAAAATATTAACGAATCTTATTGTTGTAAGGTTTATGTAAGACATTCTGAAGCACCAATATGACTTGGCTGCAACCAGGGTTGGAAGGGTTACTTTTAAAAAGTATTCCATTACAGAATACTCATTACCTTGTTTTGAAAATAATCTGTAACCTAATCAGAATACTTTTAGATTACTTTTGGAATAAATGCGCTCAGGGGAAGTGAACTCCCGGGGGGGGGGTAAAATTTAAAATGACAGAATTTAGCCTTTATGCGGCAACGAACATCAGTTTTGTAACAAGAATGCACATTACACTAAGACATTTCTACATGAACAATTAATAACGGGATCAAAATAAAATGTGAGGGGGCACAATATTCCAACTGAGGGGGCCCCCTTTTGCCCCCCATGGTGCCGGGCCTGATCTTGATACCCTATTTTTTTTTACAAACCGACATTAATCAGACATATCAATAATGTGTTCATGTCAAAGAAGGTGCGCCACGTTCAGTCTTTTTAGTGCAGGAGCTGGTTTCGGTTTTCTGCTAATCACCGATATCGTGAAACCTATTTTCTAAAACTTAAATAGGTACCTTTCCTTTAAATTGTAAGTACGTTTAATGCTTATAAACACTACAGTTTATTTTGTTCTATCTGTGAAGATACACGGATCAAGCAACTTGCTATAATAACGGGGATTTAAACGCCATGTATTGTTTTCCATGTTACTGTTATCGACGGTTTCAATTCACCGGCACCGAAAACACAGTTGGAAATCAGTGCAATTAGGGCGTTATTTTTAAGTATCAACAAGTGAGGAATGTTATGTATCTTGTTTATGCAATTAACACATTATTGACATCTTACCTTCTTTTAAGTGATATCTATCGGTTTTGTAAAAGTTGAAAGGTTTGCCGTGAGGATCCCCTGAATGCACACTAAGGAGCACGGCATGCCATGCCATGGGTCAGGACTAGTTTATTAAGTTTGTGCGATTTGTTTTGTTTTAGACTATTAACACGTTGTATGTTGTTATTTTGTTATTATATTAAGTATTTCATTGTTAAGATCACAGAACCAGCTAGGATGCACAGGAGCTATTTGTAATGAACGTGGATGTATCTTAAATTTGGATAGGATAACTTATTACTGCACATACCAACTATCAATAAGGTTTTTGTTTATACTATGCCCATGCTGCCATTTTGCTTATTATTATTATTCTTTCATTAAATATGTAATTATTAAATCATATTTATTATGATTGTTATTAAAATGTGCATTTTCTACTCACATGTCAAGCATAATTGTAATCCAGTTGCACACATTTAAAAAATACAATTTTGCCTCCAGATGTTTTTTTAGATTTTAAGTTTAGTTCTTGGAAGGAGACAGTACATTGTCTGACTTGCAGCTTCCATTATGTTGCTTGTTGCAGAAGCGCCGAATCAGCCGCTCTTTGGCTAGAGACCATAAATAAAAACAATGTTGCAAAAATACTACACACAGGCCCCTTCAGATTCCCTTACACTTTTACACTTTAATGTAAATGATGTACAGTGAGGGAAAAAAGTATTTGATCCCCTGCTGATTTTGTACGTTTGCCCACTGACAAAGAAATGACCAGTCTATAATTTTAATGGTAGGTGTATTTTAACAGTGAGAGACAGAATAACAACTTCGACTTAGTACTTGGTGGCAAAACCCTTGTTGGCAATCACAGAGGTCAGACGTTTCTTGTAGTTGGCCACCAGGTTTGCACACATCTCAGGAGGGATTTTGTCCCACTCCTCTTTGCAGATCCTCTCCAAGTCATTAAGGTTTCGAGGCTGACGTTTGGCAACTCGAACCTTCAGCTCCCTCCACAGATTTTCTATGGGATTAAGGTCTGGAGACTGGCTAGGCCACTCCAGGACCTTAATGTGCTTCTTCTTGAGCCACTCCTTTGTTGCCTTGGCTGTGTGTTTTGGGTCATTGTCATGCTGGAATACCCATCCACGACCCATTTACAATGCCCTGGCTGAGGGAAGGAGGTTCTCACCCAAGATTTGACGGTACATGGCTTCGTCCATCGTCTCTTTGATGCAGTGCAGTTGTCCTGTCCCCTTAGCAGAAAAACACCCCCAAAGCATAAGGTTTCCACCTCCATGTTTGATGGTGGGGATGGTGTTCTTGGGGTCATTCCTCCTCCTCCAAACACGGTTTTGGTCTCATCTGACCACAACACTTTCACCCAGTTCTCCTCTGAATCATTCAGATGTTCATTGGCAAACTTCAGACGGGCCTGTACATGTGCTTTCTTGAGCAGGGGGACCTTGCGGGCGCTGCAGGATTTCAGTCCTTCACGGCGTAGTGTGTTACCAATTGTTTTCTTGGTGACTATGGTCCCAGCTGCCTTGAGATCATTAACAAGATCCTCCCGTGTAGTTCTGGGCTGATTCCTCACCGTTCTCATGATCATTGAAACTCCACGAGGTGAGATCTTGCATGGAGCCCCAGACCGAGGGAGATTGACAGTTATTTTGTGTTTCTTCCATTTGCGAATAATTGCACCAACTGTTGTCACCTTCTCACCAAGCTGCTTGGCGATGGTCTTGTAGTCCATTCCAGCCTTGTGTAGGTCTACAATCTTGTCCCTGACATCCTTGGACAGCTCTTTGGTCTTGGCCATGGTGGAGAGTTTGGAATCTGATTGATTGATTGCTTCTGTGGACAGGTGTCTTTTATACAGGTAACGAGCTGAGATTAGGAGCACTCCCTTTAAGAGAGTGCTCCTAATCTCAGCTCGTTACCTGTATAAAAGACACCTGGGAGCCAGAAATCTTGCTGATTGATAGCGGATCAAATACTTATTTCACTCATTAACATGCAAATCAATTTATAACTTTTTTGAAATGCGTTTTTCTGGATTTTTTTGTTGTTATTCTGTCTCTCAGTTAAAATACACCTACCATTAAATTTTAGACTGATCATTTCTTTGTCAGTGGGCAAATACTTTTTCCCCTCACTGTATACACTACCGTTCAAAAGTTTGGGGTCACTTAGAAAAGTCCTTGTTTTCGAAAGAAAAGCAGTTTGTTTGAAATAACATCAAATTGATAAGAATTACAGTGTAGACATTGTTAATGTTGTAAAAGACTATTGTAGTTGGAAATGGCTGATTTGTAATGGAATATCTACATAGGCCCATTATCAGCAACCATCAGTCCTGTGTTCCAATGGCACGTTGTGTTTGCTAATCCAAGTTTATCATTTTAAAAGGCTAACTGATCATTAGAAAACCCTTTTGCAATTATGTTAGCACAGCTGAAAAATGTTGTGCTGATTAAAGAAGCAATAAAACTGGACTAATTTAGACTAGTTGAGTATCTGGAGCATCAGCAATTGTGGGTTCGATTACAGGCTCAAAATGGCCAGAAACAAAGAACTTTCTTCAGAAAATTGACAAGAAACTGAAGATCTCGTACAATGGTGTGTACTACTCCCTTCACAGAAGAGCAGAGTGAGTGGGAGGCCCCGGTGCACAACTGAGCAAGAGGACAAATGTGTTAGAGTGTCTAGTTTGAGAAACAGACGCCTCACAGGTCCTCAACTGGCAGCTTCATTAAATAGTACCCGCAAAACACCAGTCTCAACGTCAACAGTGAAGAGGCGACTCCGGGATGCTGGCCTTCTAGGCAGAGTTGCAAAGAAAAAGCCATATCTCAGACTGGCCAATAAAAAGAAAATATTAAGATGGGCAAAAGAACACAGACACTGGACAGAGGAAGATTGGAAAAAAGTGTTATGGACAGACAAATCTAAGTTTGAGGTGTTTGGATGACAAATAAGAACACTCGTGAGATGCAGACCAAATGAAAAGATGCTGGAGGAGTGCTTGACACTATCTGTCAAGCATGGTGGAGGCAATGTGTTGGTCTGGGGGTGCTTTGGTGGTGGTAAAGTGGGAGATTTGTACAGGGTAAAAGGGATCTTGAAGAAGGAAGGCTATCACTCCATTTTGCAACGTCATGCCATACCCTGTGGACGGCCCTTGACTGGAGCCAGTTTCCTCCTACAACAGGACAATGAGCCAAATCACAGCTCCAAACTATGCAAGAACTATTTAGGGAAAAAAGCAGTCATGGAGTGGCCAGCACAGTCACCGGATCTCAACCCTATTGAGCTGTTGTGGGAGCAGCTTGACCATATGGTACGTAAGAAGTGCCCATCAAGCCAATCCAACTTGTGGGAGGTGCTTCAGGAAGCATGGGCTGAAATCTCTTCAGATTACCTCAACAAACTGACAACTAGAATGCCAAAGGTCTGGAAGGCTAATTGCTTCAAATGGAGGATTCTTTGACGACAGCAAATTTTGAAGGACACAATTATTATTTCAATTAAAAATAATTATTTCTAACCTTGTCAATGACTATATCTCCTATTCATTTTGCTATATTTCCTATTCAAAGTCATGTTTTCATGGAAAACAAGGACATTTCTAAGTGACCCCAAACCTTTGAACGGTACTGTAATCAGTAATCTCTTACTCTTTTAAAAAAGTATCGGTGATCAGAATGCTCGTCTGACAGGAGTAACGTAATGGAAATACAAGTATCAAAATTTTGTAATTTGACTACATAACACCGCTGCTTATATGCTGTTACTCCCCAACCCTGGCTGCAGCATTGTTTATAGAATTTGAAGGGAGGGCTGAGAAAACAGTTTGTTTAGGTACACATTAATTTACCTTTATATGATGTAAAACCAAGATGAGCTTGTAGCCATGTAGAAATTAGTAGCATGCAGGTACTTTCTCTTTATTGCATTTGACACCTATGTGGGATAATCAATTTGTACAAGTAAGAGAAGACTTAATGAGGTCGCATTTTTAGACAGAGGTTCCACCTTTGTACATCCCCTCCCTCTGGGAGAGAAACACATGCGCAATCAGTCCAGCACACAGAATAGGCATTCAATATATCTGACCGTTTTACAGAATAAAGGATTACATCTGTCACACTATCCATCTGTTTGCGCCAGATGATTTTTTTAAATGCGATGCACATGCAATTCATCACTGGAGACATTATATATTCTGGTTTGTACAGTCATCCAGACTAACTCAATTCACAAGTGAATTGAACAATAAATATTACATTGTACGTAGGGGAAACTTTTTTTTTTTCCTTTTGGGATCATTCATTACATGCACATGGGGACTAATTTATGCTTTCGCACCTGTGGTCAGGTCAAGCTGTTTGATGTGAATCCAACAGAGGGTATTTCGCGTGATGATGAAGTTGAATATATATGGTGTCTCAGTAACAGGCCTATCAAAGATGCAGCATCTTCCTAACCACAGTGGAGTAGTGATTAGGGCTCTGGACCCCTGAGCAGAGGGGTGTGGGATATTGCTGTTGTACCCTTAAGCAAGGTACTTAAGGCACCAGTAAAAAAAAAAATTGTAATAGTTGTAAGTCGCCCTGGATGCACTTATGGACACATGATCTGCTAAAAAATATAATACGCAAAATCAAGGGATGATCTTAAATGTTGTATCATTTCTTAAGCACATTCTGTTAGTCTTGTAAGTATTGTAATCTGTAATTGTATTGTTTTACCTACTTCAGCGGCAGATTCGTACCATTCTTGTCCATTTCAGTTTGAAGATGATGATATATTTATTTCAATTTGGTATTAATGTGATTCTTAATTACTATGGAAGCTGTTTTTCTTTTAAACTCCAGTATTCATTTGATCCCCACTTCCTTAAGAACAAATATTGATCTCCACACCCCAAAAAATGATGGCTATATCTGTTCCTTTTTACATCCATAGATTCACTCTGACATAAAGGTGGAAATCTGTCTCAGGAGGAAAAAAAAACCCATTGGAGATACTCTGTTAATGACTGGAAAAGCTGAATAGTGTCTGCACCTGAAAAGTCATTTATGTATTACTTTAAATCATTTTGGAGACAGTCTGCTGACTTAATTCACGTTTGATCTGAGCGCATGCAAAAATAAATAAAGAATCTTCAAATGATATTCTCATATGCAGTGACTATCCAAATCACCGTGTAGTTCCACAAAAACTACCATCACCTCTGTAGATCAGCTTCAGCCGGTTTTAATCTGACAGATGGGCCTAAACAGCTGGCTGACACTGTCACAGATAAAGGCTCTGTAAAGGTTTAATTTGAGAACACTATACATTTGAATACGACTGCGGGATGCATGGTAGACACTGATAGGTAGGTTTAATTGGCAGTTTTCCACATTTGTTCATTTCACTGAATTCAACCAAGGCAGCCTTTCAGGTGTGGCCTTCGTCTGAATCTTTCAACTTGTTTTGAATGAAAGTCAAATAGAAAACTCAAGACGCCTCTTTTAAGGCAGTCAAAGGACACATCTCCCTGACTCTGTTAATCCAAGAATTGAAGTGCTTTATAAATGTTGAATGGGCAATATATATGTGTTACCATATGAGGACAATCCTCTAACACTGTCTCAGTTCGACAACTAAGGGTTTGTTTTGTTCGTTTCAATAGCTATTTTTTGATTGATTGACTGACAGGTTGATTGATTGAAGCCATTGTTACAACTCTTCAGGGCTACAAAAAAATGATTCATTTTTGCTCCAGTTTTTGGTCAGCATCCTTTTGTGTTCTCAGCATTAAACTTCACAGGTTTTGGTATAATAACAGTGTAATCTCATTAAAGTTTGATATTAATAAATGGAATGTATATATGTTAAAGAGATATTTAAACATTGAAGTTGTAATTATATATACATATAAAGTGAGGTGTGGTATTAATTAATTTAATATTGGATATATACATTAAAGCTGGATGTATGTTTTAATATATATGTATTTTCATAATTAATTTGATAAAATTATTTAAATATTTCACTAGTTCCACAATTATATATATATTATTCTAAATCAAGACATACCCTGCTGTCTGTCCATAAACTACTTATACTGAAAATTAGTTTCACATGCTGTAGGGACCGAGGTGAGTCTAAAGTTCAAATTGTCATTTATTTCAACATCCAAAATATCTGCTTTAGATTCAACCCATCTGTTGTGCTATAGTTGTCTTCACTTCAGTCAATTGTCATTTAGTGTCAGAAAAATCGCGGTTTCAGAGACTGAATGAGTAAAGCTCCCTTAGTGTTCAGTGGTGGTTCTTCATACAAAATGAAACTATTGCAATTCATTGCCATGATAAAAATGCATTAAATAGTTAGGCTATTTTCTCTGTACATTTCGTGTTAGAATTTATTTATAAGTACAACAGAACATTGTATTCACATTCATTTTTTCAAAGTTTGATTATTAGTGTGAATATTTTTTTAGATATTTATACATCTTAAAAACCTCATTAGTTAACCCTGCAGCAATATAAAAAATAACAGATTCATAAATAGTATGTTACACAATGCTAAAATGTAAACACCATACTTATACAAACAGAATTCCCTTGCTTTTCATTAGGAGATATACAAAAAAGCAAGTATAGATAGCTCAGAAGAATCCAATAGTTTAAATGGGTATGAGAGTGTAAATTATTCATTATATGGGAATTACTTACACATTTAAGTTTGAAATATAAATTCAGCTATTTAAACCATGCATGCATCTTTATTATAAGGTAGAGTTGCACATAGGTTGAGGTTGGTCTTCAGTGGCAGCAGTTCAAATGCATACATTTCAAAAGTGTTATCCAAATAGCAAAATTCACATGTATTTATCACACGCTGCGTGGTGTCAGATTCTGCACCTCATTTTCCTCATAAGAACAAAAGTGGAAAAAGGAATACATTGAACATTTAACATCTCTTTTTGAATGGCACTTGAAATTGCATATTCTAAATAATGCATGTCAAAATTGGGGCTAAAATATGTTTTGATAACAATCACTGTTGTAAAAATAGGGCTGAGGTCCCTAATGAATGCATCTGAAAGGATTTAGATTTTGGTAGCATTTGCACACATACAGACAAATATATGTATATATTTGTGTGTGTGTGTATGTGTGTTTGCGCAGGGTATTGAAGACAAAACGCAGAGAATATGGGTGCTCCTGGCAAACAGAATATTATTATTTTTGGGAGTTTAAATGTATTTTGCCAAACATTTATTTTATGTTAAAATGTTATTCCAGTAATGGCTTCATTTATAAAGATTATTAATTCCTCTTGGAGTTAAAAAGGACATCAGAGCAAGTGGTAACAACACTCAGCTTCCTTTCCAACACAGCAACACTGAATTCTATAACACTTCATAGATCATCTCAGGGATAAAATACGTTTAAACCATTTTCGCAGCTTTCACCCCCGCCCCCCACCTCTTGTTTTTCATGGATGCCTTGGCTTTGGCAAAAAACAAGACTGGCTTAATCTAACTGCAAAGTTTCTTGCTTCTTGAGTGAACAGAAGGATAGATTAGAGGTGGGAACTTGCCAAGCATATTTCCTGGACTTAGTTTGAATATGTTTATGATTTGTGCACTACCCTCCCTTTTATCTACAACTTTCTTTAAATAAACCATTTGCAGCAGTAATCATGAGGGCATTTCAATTAACAGTAACTGTTTACCCTTCAGTCAGAAACCGATTTAATTTGAATTTATGAATAAAACTAAGAAAAATGCATTTGTGTTCGATTAACGAATTGCCACAGGTCTTCGGGTTTATCTTAAAAAGATCTGAAGCAGCCTGGCATGAACACGGTAAACTAGAGATAACAAACAAAACTGTTTTTGAAAAATATCTTGAAGGACTTTGGTTTTGAGGGGCTCTGGACATTAAAAGTAGGAGGTAGCATGGATTGGGGAGGGGATGGGGGCACAGGCAACCTGCCAATTTGTTGTGTTGCTATGTCTCGCTTCATTGGCTTTTGCGCCTCATTCTTTTTAAAAACAAGATTTGTTTATTTATTTCTTCCAATGTTTAGAATTCTTCCATAGATTATTTTTTTACCCAAAGTCCCTCATCAAATCATCCAAGCAGAGGAACACAGCACGACACAAACAACATTTTTGCAACCTGTCACTCTGCATCTCTACAGTTCTTTGGAGGCCCATGAATACAAAACCACATAAACTCATGTAATGTCCTTCCTCATATTTTGACTGTAGCTGAGGGGTGCGAAAGCTAATCCACATTTTCTTAATTATCTGTGAAATTAGGGGTGGGATAAACAAAAAAAGGTTCTAATTTGGTTTCAAAATTAAATGGATTATCTTATCTGTAGTTCTTCAGGTTGCCCCTCCTAGCAATATCTTTGCTTATTAAAATACAAATGAGTTGTCTGAGTAGAAATAAAAATGCAAAGTAAGACCCACCAGGCTTACAGGACTGTTAAATCCTTACAGTGACAAGTAAAACCCTATTATTGGTCAACAAAAGTTCATAAGCATTTTTAGTGGTTCATATAAGTGTAACAATTGGATCCTTTCTAAAGAATAATAATAAAAACAAATTCTGGCCACTTATGTTCTATAGAAATGGAGATATGTGTGTTAATGTAAATATACTTAATACATTTTCTTTTTTATTTGTTTTATCACTGGGCTTCAGTCCACAGCTTACACGTGAAATTCCTTTTCCCTGTTTCCCCTTGGGACACCCCACTGATACATCCAATAGCCCACTACACTCCCTCTTTCCCAGAATATCCTTTTTGTGCTTCAAAAGCCCCTTGGCTAGATTTTAGCCTAATACCTTTCTGCAGCAGGCCCATCAATCTATCCAGGAATCCTAGCTCCAGGTGAAGCTTCATGACAAAAAATGTGCCGAGTGATTTAGGACATACTTTTTGAAAAACGGCGTTGAAACTCCGAAAATTGTTTGTCAGGCAGGCAATTTCAGAGAGTTCACCTCAACCTTTGTTTTCAATCGGGAATATGTAGTTGCAGTAAAATACAAATAAATACATAAAGATAATAAAAAAAGACTTGCATTTAAGGTGGTAATAATTCAGCAGCCTTTTCGTTTGGTTGACATGAAATTTCAAATCTTATTTCAGTCACAATGTCTTGTTTTTTATCTGCCATTATAGAGAACTAGCTACAAAAATGTCTGTGCATCTTTATTCTTCTACTTTCATTGGAAAACAAACTAACAATGAAGGTTTGTTTAAACAGTCTACATAATACAGTCCTTACCATGTCAGAAACACCCTGTCTTTAAAATGCTTATTAATACATTTCAGAGGCTGTTAGCATTTAGAAACTATTTTCTGCATGAAGAAATTGGAACAGGTTATAATAAGATGAATAAATTAACTTAAAGCCCAAGAAGCATGCATTGCATAAAGCAGGTTGTTAAAGAGGCAAGATTAAACTAATTTTAACAGCGGTCTGCATCCTTGGGGCTCCACACACTCTGCAGGGAGACCATAAGCCTTGTTAATTTTACAAGTGTTAATCTTTTTCTGAAGTAAAGTGAAAGTGGGATTGCATAGATTAAAGTTTCTCTTGCTCTGCATGTAGAACTAGCCTGATCTGTGTCAATAAAACTGTAAGTATCTTCAAGTATTTAAAAGATATTGAGGCAAATGCATTTCTGTTCGATAGCTGGAACATTCATTAATTTCTTGGCAAACACGTTCAGGTGGAATAAAACTGAACTTCTGAAAGTTTAAGAGTGCAAATGGTCTCGAATAGCTTGGATTGCTTTAATTTGTGTAGCAGTAATGGTAGTGATATCTGCCCTGTTATCTAAAAATGTTTAATAATAGATACATCTACACCTACATGTTTATTTATATAAGAACCTAATCATATTACAGTACATTTATTAGGCTATTTTTTAGCATCAGTTAAGGCATGTATAGAAGTAAGATACATACCACTTTTCCAGATCGATTCTATCATATAAGCAACTTTTAAAACTTTCGCATTTTAAACTTACCAAATACTTGCCAATGTCAAAAACCCAGCATGAAAAACTGCAAATCGAAGGAAATGCAGGAAAGCAATACCTTGCAATACCCATTTTATAGCATATTTATATAGTGAGTAAATACTTATATCGAGACTACAATGGGCTCAATGCTCTTTATAGCTGTTGCTTATCAAGTTTTGTACAAAATGAAATGAAAACATTCACTCTGTAGGTACCCAGACAGAACAAAAGCACACAAATCTACATAGGTATAAATGTATTTTATAATGTATTTTGTTTATATGTTACACTCAATTTCCACATTATGTAATACCCCTCACAAACAACAACAACAAAAGCAATCAGTGCAAACATGGCCTATGAAGTAGCATTTTCATTAGGCTATGATGATTATGGTCACACTTTTTTTTACGTGGTACTCAAAAACATATTTTTTTCATGGCTCTTAAACTGGCTGGTGTTGTTGTTATTTCTCTACATCGAACACACAACACATCCTCAAAATCCGATGGAGTATAGGTGATGGTTTTTGACATTGGCCATTATTGATAAGATGTTACATTTGTATTTATTTTTTAAGTTGATTATATGATAGAATTGATCTAGAAGACCATAATTCTTGGTTAGTGTGCATGTTTCCCTTTAATGACCAATCTTATATTATCGGTTTACTCATGCAGATTTGTTCTATTGGTCTTATCACAGTATGAAAATGATGACAATGTTTTTGTGGTATGAGTTAATGCAAATCCCCAGTAAAATACAATATTCCAAATACATACTTACCTTAGATATCCCATTTCACCTTTCATTGGTTCAGTTTAAATCCCAACATTGCATATACTTCCAACCCCCCTTGAAGAAGTGTGTCTGTGGCTAACAGTGTAAAGCATCATGTGCCTTGACAGTTAGTTCTAAGGGTCAGCTACTCAATGTGACAGTCTTAGGTCATGCAATATCTCCTCAGGGGTTGGTTTGTCTAGATGCTATGTGTAAAGGTCTTCACTATCATGCAGGTCAAGGAATGCAACATTTTGTCTGAGAGCATGCTTATTATAATAAATTGTCTGTCTTTTTGCGTTTTGGTCGAAAAATAATTGGTATAGTAAGGATATATCTATCTTTTCAGGCTTCTCTTTAAACTAATGGTAATGTGGAGCAAAAATGTTGAGAATGTTATGCTCACTGTGAGTTTTGTTCTGGGCAGTTTTTCATATTCTGGACCTGGTTCCCTTTTCTATTCTTTTTTTCATACACCTGACCTGGTGTGCCCTTGTTTTCAACTTTTAGATTTTACATTCCCTGCACTACACAGATGTCTTAAGCAAAAGCACATTCAAAAGTAAAGTAAAGCTCCAGTTTCTCCAGTAAATGCTGAAATGCTGGTAGGGTGAGAAATGGACTATGTCCCAAATTAGTAGGAGGACTTTGGGCAGACCAGATTTCATATTGTGTGATGGATATGACCATGACTGTGAGTTAACACCCCCTACCCTTATGACAGGAAAGCTGGGACCATTCATTTCCACAGTGTTGACAGGACTCTGCTTTAACATCCCATCAAAAAATTGAGTCTCCCACAGTATTATCTCCCCATATCATTATAGTGGGCATTGCATTGGAAGTGTGCCACTTACTGGTCTGCCAAAAACACTTCCAACAGCAATCTGATTTCCCTTAGAATACTCCCATCCAAGTATTAACCAGGCCGAGCCTTCCTTAACTTCTGGGATTGTGCTTCAAAGAGGTATAGCTGCGGGAATATATGACACTTAATCTCTCAAAAGTGTCTGTTATGATGATGAATGCAAAATAAATGGAACTGTGAAGTTTATCCAAACTAATCTGAATGAAAAATAGAAAATGAAATTGGGTCAAAAAAGAAAATGGAATGTTTCAAATGTATAAAGGAAAGTAATTGGAAGTACCAGTAAATAAAGAAAACTTCACATTCAACGTCTCTAATGTGTAAATATGACCCCTTTAAACATAAGGTTATCCCCACAGAGAGCAGAAAAAATGTACTTCTGTTTGTTTGTTTTACCAAAATGGAATAAGGTAAGCAGTAACAGAAGCTGATTTAGCGATCAGATTGAAAAGGAAAAATGAAAAAGGCATCATCTTGCAGTATTTGGGTTAAAGATTAAATGGAAGGAAATCTAGCATTTGCTTTCTGTTGCCATTTATGCTTATCTGCATCAATCATTCTTTCTTGCCCGTGTTCTTTTGCATATTTTGGGGGATTTGTATTTGTATGTAGCACAAGTCCAGATTCATTAAAATTAAGTTATTGTGCTTCTGAATGAGCAGTGCCTAGCAAACACACAATCTGTCTGTGTCTTGAGCCAGGACCTGCATACTGATGTGCATTTTCAAATGCAATCTGCCGGGATCAATAAAAAAGATCACAGACTGCATACTATTTAACTGAGAAATGTGAAATATCTTTTAGACTTATTGATGTTGCTTGCTAGTGGGAGGTCTGATGCTTTATATTCAATGTGGTCCACCCCGATGCAGATCAGTGATTTGTATTTCAATAATTTCAAGCAGTAGCTCTTTTATTTTTTATTTTTTCATTTATTTTTTTTCTATTCCCAGTCCCTTGCACATGATGTCATTTCTACAGAACATGGCATTCCTGCAGTATAAGTGATATACAGGCAATGTGAATGACCCCCTAAAATTAATGTTTGAGCTTATATGATGTGTGGAACATTAAACACTACTTTTGCACAACTATTATTATCAAGAATAAATAAAATTGTCTCACCTTAATAAATAAGACCAATGGAAGGGTTCACTTGTGATGTGCCCATGTTTTATAATATGTGCATGAAACTATCAAGAAAGTAAAAGAAACTCTATGTTCTAAACTTTTGCCTACTTCCAACCTCTTTATTCCAGCTGGTAGACTGCTTTAGTTTGTAGGACTGATGCTATATTGAGATAGCTAAATATTTTAGTTTTCTTTATGGAAAAAAAATAAAAACTGAACTTCCTAGCACTGCCATCCAAATGGATTTGTCAAAGAAGGAACCACAGACATGAGGCAAGAGATGTATGCATTTATGTCAGAAGAATTGATATTGACCAGTGACTAAGTAAACACTGTGGTCTTTAATTTCCATTTGGGCACACTGCCCATACCACAGTTTACAGAATCACACACCACAATTGGCCTACAGGGAAAAGCTGGCTCCATAAGTCTCGTTTCACATTCAAACAAAGATTAATTTGAGATTTTGAAGCTGATTTTTCAAAAGTTTCCTGGTGTATGTCCTATCTTTCAGCTCAAACCAACAGGCAGACTAAACGTAATCTGTTGTCGGTGGCCCACACCTCCATCACGGTCTGTGGCTTGAAAAAATAATACACTTTCTTTCAGTGCTAATTGACACTGTTGTCTTCACCACAGCTGGCACAAAACCCAAGGACAAGCTCCTTTACCTTATTAGTTGAAGTAAATTAAAATGTAGATGGCTAAAGCACAAATACCTTGTGATGTGGCGCTGAGAGTGCAATAAACTGAGATGTAATACTTGTCCCCTATCTTGCTTCCCACAGAAATATTTCTGAGGCATTATTAGGCAAAACACAGTTGAATCTGTCAAAAGGAAACCCCGCTCTCTTAGTTACTGTACTGCATTCTCTGTTCTCTAGGACATGTTTGTTTAGCAGGCTGTGGAAACTCAACTCAAATGTTCATGGATTATTCATGAGTTGGTGTTCTCAGTGGATTTGAAGATGTTCCCGCTACAGTAATGCTTGGACATTATTCCTATGTTTATTTATCACTCTGACGCTGTGAATGCACAGAATGTGTAAGATCATTTATCTAAGACTCTGATCTGCATGGGTCCCATTTATATTAATGGGGCTAGGTGGCACTGCTTTTTACACGCCTAGCCCTGCACAGAAACAGCATGCAGGCTATCAAAGGCACCTTGACCACATCTCATGTTTCTCCTGCAAACTTTTAAAGATGTGTGCTTCACTATTCCCACAGAACAAATACGGTATGATGCAACAGTGGCTAAAAGTTTCACTAACGATCTTCTGCATTTTAAATAATGTAGTCTCCCAGTGGTCTGTCGCATTAAGATTGTGATTAAGATCATGATCTATTTTAAGCTTTTCTTGGTTCTTGCATCTTACCAGAAGCTTCATATAATCACGCAAAACCCAGGTAGGAGCAGACCAGTACATTATTACTAGTACAAACATTTTATTCAGAAGTAAGTGCTTTGAAGAAAAAAAAAATAGAAAGGTCTTTTCATTCCCACAAAACCCAGAATATTCTCTATGACTCACATAAGGAAGATACCAGGAAAATATTAATGCTAATACAAAGGTAAAGTAATGCTCATACCATTGGCATACATTACTTTCTTACATTTTCTGAATTGGTTCTAGCAGCAAAATAATACAGCACTTATACACCTATAGACAGACTTGTATACAAATATAAAGACTAAAAAATAAACATAAGGGTTATATATATGTATATGTGTATATATATGTATATATATATGTATATATATATGTATATATATATATATATATATATATATATATGTATATAATGTGTATATATATGTATATATATGTGTATATATATATATATATATATATATATAATGTATATATATGTTTTATTGTCTTATATGTTTCTTAACAATATGCCATAGTGGATTAGTTGATATTCACTAGAAGCTGGTTCTGACCACTAGTAAAATGTTATACATGTATTTCCACCATTATAACAATTTCAGACAATATTGAGGGACACTACGTGGGCCTGGTGCTTTAGTTTAAATAGAAGCATGGCTAAAAGGTTTCGGTTCAGTGTAAATCTGTATCCAAACTATAACTGAATTCAGTTTAAGTAAGTATAATTTCTGCCAATAAATAAATAAAATAATGATACTGCATATTCAAACATTCTCCTTACTTGCAGGTATAACATTTCTATGGACTAGAATCCACAAAGCGAAGTGACATCTTGGACTTAGTTCTAGTTCACGTTAATCTTAGCCCTACCTGGCAATCCCAAATCCAAAAACCAATATTTAAATGTAGGCTTTCCACTGTGTCAATAAAATAAGCTTCTGGAAAACAGAAAGAAACCAGAAAGTACTGGATTTGGAATGTATGATCAACAGATAGGTCAAAGTTTGAAAGAAATCTAGGCCTTAATCATGATGTAAAAGTAAATGAGAACAGTTCTTCTCCCGTTTTGATCATGCTTCACTCAATCGAAATACACATTTTGATTCTGATGCACAAACTGTTTTGGGGTAAAAAGGAGAACAGATTTGTTTTCACTACATAATTTACTAGGAATAGTCAGTCATCAAAGCTGTGGAGCAGTAGTAGGAAATGGTACCCAACATCTTGACATCCAGGGAAGAAAACAGATGTCAAAAATGTTTGTTTCCTGGCTACACACCTCTTGTTGCACCCCATGAAATGTCTTAGCCCCATCTGTTTTTGTGGTTGCTTTTTTCTGGGAACGGTAGTAAATATTTAAATTCCAAGATGAAATGCTTTGTGATGTTGTTTAGTATTGGCATCATGCAAATACTTCACCTGCAATCCAATATGGGTTCGCATGTAGAATCTCATATTTGAATATTTTCTAATTCCTGCCAGCAGAAGTTTGGAATTTTACTTTAAAGCACGTCTGTTATAAAGCACACTAGAAACCTTAAACTTTTTCAGAATAATAATCATAAAACAAGTCCTTATTCACTTTTCATACATAATCCATCTGTTTCCCACAAGCAGCATACAATAACCCTGAGGCAAAGAGTACAGTATCTTAATAATAAAATCAACAACATGCAACAGAGGGATCTTATTTCTCATCTATTGAGGGCATGGGCATGGGCCTATCAACACTCTCTGAGACCCATATAGCAATATACATATATTAAACATATAAAATATATCTGTTTGTTTGGCATGGAGCATTACCAAAAGACAATTCTGTGTTTTAGTGAAATATATTAAAAGCGCTAACAATTTTGTAATATTGTATGTGAAACATGTTTCCTGCAGTAAAACCAAATTCTCTAAAGAAGATTGTATTTCTGTTCCATAAGAGTAATTTAAAGTCCCAAATATTGGGCTTACTGCACCCTGCTGTATCTTTGCAAAGCTGACACATTACACACTATTACTTAATAAAGTACTTCAAAATCCTTTTTTATCCAATCCTCACATTATTCATCCTGTAGACAGGGATTATCCAACATGGCTCTGTATTAAACTAGAAGCCTAGATGTAATACCAGATTTAATCATTAGCTTTGTTTACATTCTTACTTCACTCTGTTACCAATTAATCTGCTGGTGTTTTCTACAATTCTGTCAATATTTTTGACATCTGGTGGCTTATATTTCATGGAAGTTGAGCAATGTAAGACATGTCAATATTCTCCCATATTTCAGGTATTATCAATTAATGTGCAATGTATAAATACTTCACTAGAGTTAATATTATTATTATTATTATTATTATTATTATTATTATTATTATTATTATTATTATTAATAATAATAATAATAATAATAATAATAATAATAATAATAATAATAATACACACATATATATTACATATTCCTGAAAATTATTGTTGTAGTTCGAACAGCATGATTAATAAAACCAGGTGAGCTGCTGTCATTTAAAAATACATTTTTTTTTTGGCTGTATTTTATGAAATCATTCATATACCCTAAAAAAAATAATTATTTATTTAAATAGATTTATGAACACAGGGCAGTCTAGAAAAAAAAAAAAAAGTCTCCCATTAAATGGCCACTAGGAGGCAATATGGTAGTTTCTAATCTTTTTTCATAATATTTTTTGCAAACCATTAAACAATAAAATAAAATAAAATCGTACATATTACATTGTTTAGTTTAGTAACTGTAATTGTGCAATGAAAACACTCATTACTTAATAATGATGTGTATAATGTGTATATATTATATATAATGTGTATGTGTATGTGTATGTATATATGTATATATGTATAATGTATGCATGTATATATATGTTTAATCTATGTATCATCTAAGTTTCTAAATCTTTGTATCTGCTTTATAATTTAGGAAAATGCAAGACAGGCTTCTGTGTGTTGAGCCACTGCAACAGTGCAGACTTGTTCTGTAAAAATAAAGGAACTATTATTCTTTATTCATAATATTGTTATTATTTCTATACTTGTGAGCCACCAATCAACATGCATGTAAATGTGTATTATGTTAATATTAAATCAAGTCCCCCTCCTATTGTCTCTTTAGCATGCAGTCTTGTTTCACAGCCTTTTATGCTAAAAGGTGAATTGAAGTTTTGGATCATTCATGATGGAGAATTCCCTACATGGAAAAGTGTAGCATGGTCTTCGTGTATACTTTTCTGCAGACTTTGAATTTAAATTAAACACTGACAGCTTCCTGGCACCAACAGGGAAAAGTTATGCATACTAATACAGTAACATGCATTAAAATCAGTAATAGCATGCTTGATCACCTCTTAATAACGACACAGTTAATCACAGCAATGCCTGACAGCTATAGATGTTACTGAAACTCGCCATTGAAGTGAATTTCAAATATAAAGTTGCCAATGTTAATTGAACACACTATCCTTAATCTGTTCCTGCTGCTAGGTTTACATTTATTATTTCAGTTTAGTATAGATAGGGTTTAATTGAATGTAATATGTGAGATGTCTCACAGTGCTCTGTGTATAGAGAAAAGAAACCGGGGGTGCATGCTAAGTGCTTCAGATGAAGTAAATAAAGGTGGTAAAGTAATCTGCATGTTATTTTTGTATCTCACCTCTTTCAAGGGAACTCTGACTTTATATCTCACCTAGACACCACTGCTTAATTACAAGAAATGACTCTTTCCACCTTGAGCATGAAAGAGGAAGACCCAGGATTTCTCAGGGATATAATCAAGATCATACAGCATTATTCAATGAATTATTTTAATCAGGATAGGGCCCAGGTGAGAGATACAGAAGATCTAATTTCCAAGAGTTGATAATCCGTCCTTTCACTTATCCTGTGCTCAGTGTTGCATAATGGAAGTTGTTCTTGAGTAATTCTCCTTTTTATTTTCTTCTTTTATGTTTATGACTTGCAAAAGAAATGATCAAGAGTCAGGTTGTTAATGAAAGTTATATTATAAGTCAGGATTTGCACGCATATAGCTCACCAAGTGGAGTCTTGTTTAGGTTTGTGCTTTATGAATATGTTATAACATGGGTATACACTAACTTTACTTTTAACTAATTCAAACTATTATTGTTTTCATTGGACCAATTCAACACCCTTTCCCAATTCGTCTTAAAGACATTAATAAATCTGCAGGATTGACTGTCCCTCAAACTCAACAATAGAAAAAACACTTGTCTTTTGGAAGTCCATATTCTGTTTTGTCATTAACAATGTTTTAAACCTATTCTGAAGACTGCAATCTTCCTGAACCAGAGTGAAGGTAAACCATGCAAATAAAGAAAGAAATAATACGATCTGCTTACGCAACTCTGTGTAGTTCAATAACTGTCAAATGAGTCCAAAGCAAGTACTTAATTGAACTGTACCAACTGCTTTTGCTATTTTTTGTCCTGTCATAGTAACCTCAAGTAAAATGGTATGGGAACATTTCATTTCTAATTATATATTAGGATGTGACTTGTGCCCTTCGACAACCTATAATTAAATATCATTCAAGTTTTCAAACCAGGCATTTCTGTCCATGTTTGGTTTAACCAGAAATAGATATGTCATTTTCATTCTATTTTGAGTAAGCTTTCAATGGCCTGTTCGGTACAATTTCAAATCATAATTTGAACTAAGATTCTGAAGGAATGTGTATTGACATTTACAACTGAAAGCTTGTATAAATGACAAATCGAATCATGCACTGAAATCTAATTAGTAATCTTAAAAGACAACCACACAAACAACAGTATTAAGATAATAAATAAAGAGGGTTGGGTTTTGTTTTGTATGTATGAGTGAAATATTAGTTTTCTCCTGGTGTTAAATACAGTGATCATTTTGTTTAATCCTTAAAAGTGTAATGTGATTTAAGATTATGTGCAATTTTGAGTTCGTTACGAATTGCAAACTGTTTTGTTTTCTTTCACTTTGAAGAGCTATAAAAAAAAAAAAACATACAATACACATATTTGTATTACTAATGTAACAAGGATAATCTTGTGGAATGACCCAACACTGAAATTAAGGCATATGCAGGTAGTTTCATAGTGACTAAGTTAATAGTTTCAGAAATTAAACACAAATGAAAGATCTCAGTGGCCAGGAGCTTCACTTTGTACTGACAGGGGCACAACATTACTGGGTAACACGTGCGTAAGTGTGTGAGAAAATGTAAAGTATCTCTGGGGTTGATCACCATTGAATTGGATGCCATTAATAGTGACCTTTTAGAAACCTCTGCAATGTATAAAGATAGGGTAGCAAAATAATTCAATTACCTGTGCTGAATGTTTGACTATAATTACACACAGATTATTAAAGGGTTATTTTAAAGGAGCAGAAGATGCCACTAACTGTAATCATTGTTCAATAGTTTTAATGAATTTATCTGAGAGGGTAATATGTGATGCAGTGACTTGTGTACAGATAATTCATCATCAGGATGCAATTCCTGAAACATAATGTTCCTAGAAAGGACATGGTTTATAAGAGAAATGTAATTTACTTCTCATGTTCATATTCACAAATAATTGTCATCTGTCTTCTGGGAATTTTCACTGCTTAATTAAGTAAAATGATTGTAAAAGAAAGCCCTGGGTTGTGTCTTCATATTTGTCTTCAACATTGAAAGATGTGAAACTTGAGTTTCTCAGGATGGTTTCCTACCAAGCTTTGTTTTTAAGCGCTTCTGGGGATTTGTGCTTTTGATTGTGTGTTAAAGCACTCACTAATTGTTCTTCTGATTTGTGTCAAGTGACCTAATGATGCTATCATTCCAAATGAAAAATTCACACTTAAAAGAGGGAAATGTGTTGAATGGCTTAGGTGAGCAGCAGGGGAACTAAAACAAAAAGAATGGTCAAAATGTGAATACTTGAACCGAAGCAGATCGTATTTCTTAATTCAATAGCACAACGTAGAGTCGTTTCACTGGGGTGAAGGGGAAACACATAAATAATGTGCCTGTTTAAGAAATACAAAGAAGAACAACAGCGTATTAAAGACTGAAAAGATAACAAGTCTGGACAGTGTAAATGTGCTAGTGCGGTATTGCTTAACAAGAGGTCAAGGCCTCTCGGAAAGGAATTACCACAAACTCAGGATTGTCATTGACCTTTGCATAGAGTTGTACAGGCTCTTGCAGTTAATACATTACATTGATTGACAGTTGTGGTCTGAGGAAGAAAATTTCTGGCTCGCCAATCATCTCCTGTGTTTCCTGGTGGCAAGAATGAATCATATTATGAGGATAATGAACCATTTAATGACCTGTGTGTTGATTTATCAGATGTGCTGGAGAGGCCAATTTAAAAATATAAAGCCATAAGTCACTACGTCACCACATACAGCTCTCTGAGCCTGCTTGGCTCCCCTACCAATGATTTCTGTGTTAATCAAGGCTTCATTAGGGATGGCAAGCAGGGAAAGTGCTTATATGCAACACTTTTCATTCTGAAATGGTCAGCTGCATCGATTGTAAATAATATATCATTTAACTCCACCCCCGACAACATATGGGCCCTGCACAGTACTTCAGGCTATTTCTGGCCACTGTTTTAAAACTCTTTCAATTGACTGCAGGTCATTAGACTCTCACTTCACAGGGCACAGCATTAGCATATTGTGATTTTTCTCCCTCCATTATATTAGTTCAATTCCATATGCAGTTTTAATGAAGAGGCACAAATGTGTTTGGCTTGAGTGTGAGTGCAACAGTGAAGAAAAGACCAGGTTTATTTTTCAGGTGACTTGAAAGTGTTTTTTTCCTCCCCTAAAAGCTATCATTAAAAACACACAAACATCTTTTAATTTAACTCACATTTCAGCTTGTAATTCAAATCACCGAGTTTATTGAAGAAGGGCGAAACAAATATGGTCTTTACCTCTTTTTCTGCAAAATAGAATTGTGAATTGCAGAACATGATTGTTTGAGTATAATTTGATGCTGTCCTGTTTTTTCAATTAAATTATTTTCAAAAGTCATAGCCCAGTCAATACTACTTATCAACAGACAGAAAAAGCTAGTAAAGAGGATATCCATTGTAGAAGTGAAGTGGGTGTATAATCCTATAGGTACATAATCCAATCCTTGACTCAACACATTTACATTTGCCCATAACCAGAAACTGGTACAGAATTTGATTAAAAAAGATATTTTTTTTTACAAAAAAGTAGTGTGCTTACAGTCCATACTTATCCATACTTGCCTAGTCAAAAAAGAAGTCACACTCTCCACACACTTCTTATGCTTCTCAAAGATGTAATTTACAAGTATGAAGACAAAACAAGACATCACATCGATCCATCATGCATCCTCATTTGGTCAGGTATCCCCTGTGTGAGTCTTAGTTGTGCTTGTTGTTTTAACTCTAGCATTTCACTTTTTTCCCCCTTGGACCACGTTATTTATTATAATATATTCACCTTTCCTTGCAAGCCCCAAGTAATGAAACCATAGAAATGTATTCTAAAATCATACAGAATGTACAACAAAGGCCATAGAAGATTGTTTCTTTTTCAACTGCCCTACAGACACTGTATCTGAGTGTTTGAAGTTATGGATGCTTTTGTGCCATTAGACACACAAAGACATTCCCCATGGAACAGTCATATGCACGGTGCACATATATAATATTATAAAATACATACATAAATACATAAGATAAGACTCACACCCATCACTCCACAACAAGCAAATGAGATGTGTTCAAATCCTGCAACTCATAATAATTACATTGTGTACCTGTGAGAAGCTTTGGCTTTTAAAAACTAAAGCATATATCTCACCATGTACTTCTGACAGTCGTGTCAGCCTGTGGCCAGGCTTGTAGTGTAGTTTCTGTACGATGTCAACTTCTGAGTGAAACCTCCTCGCCACTGCCCTCTCTGTGACCTGCTGTCAGGCCTGAACGGGAAACCTGCAGGAGAGAAGTTAACACTCTTATGAGGATGTAGTTTAAGGATGGATCGGCGAAGCGTAACAAAACCTGATAATCAATTGAAACAGGAATGGAAAGGGCTAATATCAAGTGTCCCTATTTATAATGGCACATAATTACTCCGGTTCCTCCTTCATAAAGTGTTACTGAGATATCCTAATTGTATTGTGGAGCCACAATGTTATCACAATATGGGCAATTATAATAATTATAAGTAAAAAATTTGTATGTGATCCTAAAATACTAAATACTATGAAAATAAATAACCATACATAAAAGCCATACTTTGGCAAGTGATAAAAGCTCTGAATAACATTCAAGGTATTTCAGCACATAAATAAATCAAATACAATTTAAAACAGTTTGCAGAGCTATGTTTGGAATAAATAAAATACATGCATCACCATGTTGTTAAACAAATTCTTAGAATCTATGTTTTTGTTTTACAGTTTACCTCATAACAATAAAATATGGGGACAGACCGGCAAAGAACAGCTGTGTATAATGTGCTTTTCCATTTCATTAAAGGCAGGGAATATGGGCACTGATAGTCATTACACTGTCATTATATTAAAAAGGCATGGGTTCAAAAGGTGCAGAGCAGGATAGAGAAAGCTGTCTCTAAGGGAGCTATGACAAAGTGTTATAGATGCAAGGCCTGCTGAAGATTATAATCACAACTCTCTGCAGGGGGGGAGGCGGGGTTGTGATGAATTGCAGCATAGCTCTTTAAAGTGCTGAGACTTACTGGACCGCAAGGAGACCTTCATACTATATCAATCATTATCGTTCTGTTATTGTTATTGGCGTACCGAATTCGAGATTCCCTTTAAGTTATCAGAGATGGTCCATTTGATATGTTGCCAAGGTTTTTTTTTAATGTTTAAACTGCGAAGGTGCTACAGACATGTCCACTGGCAGCATTAGACCCAGTTAATCAATCTTAGCAACGTGGACAATTAATGTTCTATCTCCGTGTCCCATGAGTTGAAGTCAGATAGAGGTTGAACAAACTGCGCAACAGGGGAAAATTATGGGACCCACAGCTTTACTTTGCCATCACATCAGTAGCAGGTTGGGAAAAATATTCCCTGGAAGAGTGCCAAAGCTTATGGAAAACACAATTCTTACCACCATGTCATAGTATAGAAACTGCATCCCATCTTGCCTAAAGAGATCATTCCTGATGAGGTTCTTGGCTAGGAAAAAACAAACAAAGAATACAATGCTAAATCTCAATGGTTAACATTCTCATGGAGTCAGACTAAAGAGTAGCAATTCCTTTACAATGACTGATTAAGCCCCATTGCACATTGGACATTGGACCTTACCATGTTAGACGGGATAAACAATAAACGATTTAGGATACATACATTAATAGTCTTAAATCTCTTTACTATCAGTGGATATCAAATTGCTTAAGCTGAACAGTGTTTTCTACGTTCTTTTCCACATGGTTTAGCAGATCAGTGATTTACCTACCTGAAAAATAAGAAATAGTTGGTTCACTATCCTAGCTTTTATATTTGCTTGTATCAACAGCTTCATTGAAATGTAAGGGCTTTATGGCAATACAAACAGAACACATTAACCACAGAATGCTAGAAATGTAAGTTCTGTAATTTCAAATGGACCCTTGTGATTCGAGTTGTACTCATTGAGTACATAACTTGTATCATTCCTCAGTGGACTGCACAGCTTGTGTTCAGCCAATTTGCTACATAGCGAGTTGGCCTAGTAGTAAGAGTCTAAAAAACGGGAACAGATTATGATACTGTGTAATTAAGATTGATCACAAAATGCTTATTAACCAGGTCAGATTTTAAACAAGCAGGAAATGGGGAAACAATGTAAAATTTATTAAATGATGTACAGTTCTGGGCACCACACTTCAAAAAAGAAATCACTTTCTCTAGAGAAGTGGTTCCCAAGCTTTCTGCATGGCGCCTCCAAGGGCATTTGGGTCACAGCTCGAGCCCCCCGCCATCCTCCATGTCCCACACGTTCATATTTATATATATATATATATATATATATATATATATATATAAAGCCCTAACATTTACCAAGGATGAATATATTTTAAAACTTGTTTGCATTTCACTTTTCACAATTTGGCCATTTACATTGGAATCTCTCTATGCATTAACCTATTCTTACTCCATCTAGTACGGATGAGTCTGAATCAACATAGTTACAGAAGATACAGTGACGCTCTCTTTCCATTTAATACAATTGTACTAGTTATTTAATATATAGGAGACCGAATACTCGAAAATTCAACTATTCGTTAAAGTGAATCTAACATTCGATAGTTAAAATAATAATAATAATAATAATAATAATAATAATAATAATAATAATAATAATTTTATTTTAACGCTTGTACGGTTGATTGGCTCTGTATCTGTAATGAAGGGAGGGTGGAATTTATTATTTCTTGTCTGTGATTGGCTGACAATGACAGATCTGCGCGACTCCGCCAATGGGATCGGTGGAATTCTGCAGCTCTGCGCAGATCTGCGGCGCTACAAGAACGCGACCAATGGCTTCCTCTCAGAGAGTTTCTGCGTGGAAATACTTTGACAAAGTAAATGAAAACACTGTTAAGTTTATAATATGTGCAGCGCAATTAATATACCACAAATCTACAGCTGATATGTTAACCCACCTAAAAGGAAGAGGAGTAACAAACTAATATTATTAAAACACACAGCCAGCTATTGCTAGATATTTTGTTTTCACTGGAACTTGAACGCACAGGTATGTTTGCGAATTTATGTAACAGAGTTGTTGTGTTAGATGAGTATTTTAAACTTCTTAGAACTTCAGGCAATTGCAAATATTGTCACATTGCATTATTTCGCATTTTATGTAATGCGTTTCAACAATATTGCAGCAGAGAGTCGATGACATGTTGGAGCTGCGAGTTATTCTGATGTCTTTATTGGACTGTACTGATCAGCTCATATAAACTGCTGTGTTTCGTCTGACAGTCCTCTCTTCTGATTGGCCAGGACTGGAGATGAAGAGTCCGGTACCGAGACCCGGTGTTGTGTGAGTCGGCAGTGCAGTGTGTGGGATGTGTGTCAGCGCAGAGGAAGTCGTTTCACACAGAGGCCGGTGCAAAAGACACCGTTTATCCGAGGCGGTTTCAGAGGCCCTCGGGGACTCGTGTGTCTCGTCTCTCGGTCGTAAACTTTCTTATGTTCTTATTACAACAAACAACAGAAACACATATTTGCATGGCTATATCGACAGTAACAGGCAGCACAGTAATGTCAGTTTCCCTTAAAATTGGACAAATACACAAACTTACCAAAAACTCTTCCAGATCTTACACATTTTCTGTTTGATATTGATGCTGCTTAGGCCTGGATTAAAACAAAACAAATACTAAACAGACAGGTTAGTCCCTTGTGTTTCCATGTTTTCCCCACAAATGCATCTTTACAATATCAATCCAATTCTGAACCCTGATCTTGGATACATTACTGATGTACCAACTTAGTTGGAAGGAGTGAGATCTGGGTTCCTGCAGCTGATTGATCAGTTGCATTTGACCTTGAGACCCAATATTCTCTCTTTTCATGTATATCCAGACGTATAAAAGAGAGGAAAAGCAATGTTTTCTCACCTATATTTCAACCAAACCTAATAACCCCTTGCCTCTTACATTTCTGTTTTCAACTACAATTATAGTTTTCCAGGAGCAGCAGAATTATACCTCTTGCATATGTCTTTATATAATAAATGTCTTCAGTAGAATTAGATGTAATGAAAAAATCCATGTCATACTTATTTACTTGTATCATTGTATGAAGCATTAATCCATTTTCTTTTATTCAAAATATGTATTCTTGATTCCCTATCATTTCCATTGGTTTTACAAAAAAAGTGTGTTATTATAAATTTAGATTGGAATTAAATGGGGATTCCACAGCCGTGTAACCGGGGACACAATTTCTGAAGCTCAACTGGAAATTTAATATATCACATCTTTTCAATCTCCAGGGTTTTCTTGCATGCAGCAGAGAGTCATTTATGTGTATCTTCAATTATCATGTAAGCAATATTTACTTCTTAAGGTATAAATACAAAATGCATAAAGATATAGAGTGTCAATTTAATGTATTAATATTTGCACACATTTATAGCAGAATTTTAGTTTGTGTCTCCAATCTCTCAAAAATAATTACTTGGAGCCACCTGGGTATTTTCTATGGCTGTATAGTTCTTGTGTCAATAAGTTAAAGTACGCCTTGCTAACCCTATGAGGAAAGACATTTTGCATTTTGTGTTTAAATTGTAGCTTTCTGCTAAGTAGCTATAGAAATAATTTATTTGGGGCCTACAGGGAGGGGGCACAATTCTAAACAAGCTTTCCCTGTGAGAAGACTAACACACATTTATTTATGTATTTGTTTGGTTGGTTGTTTTTGAAGTTTTGCAGTGGTTGCAAATAAAGGAATAGTACTTGAAGGTGGGTGTTCATATGATTGAAGGAAGGACCCTCTGTGGAACCAAATGCCATTATCAGATATAATAATTGCAATTTGTGATTGGTGGGTGGGCCAGAGATTTGATACAGGTCTAAATCTGAATTATATTTTCCAAATGGAGTGCACAAAATGTATCGTAGTCCTTCAAGCTTGTCAGATGCATTTTTATCCAAAGTATCATGTAGCACTTAAAAGAGGCCAAGTGTATTTCTATTCCAATAATTCTAAATGCAATTTGTTTTTTTTCCATGCATCAAAAGAGCGTGTTGTTGAAAAGAAAATGTGTAAAGACTCCCTTTTAAAATTAAATTTGTCTGCGTCCCTTTCAATTATAAATGAGAAAACATAAATCAAATCAAAGCTGTTACTTTTACAGAACTCCATCTGGATTTTCAAGCAACTGTAATATATAAATTTGCAAAGAACAGAAAGCAATGGTTCCCTCCAGGGTACAGAACTATTGTTACATTGACATTTGAATTATCTTAAACTAATTCAAACACATTGAAATGGAAAAAATACCCCTGTATCTACCAGGATTTACTTTGATATGTGTTTGGATCACTAGACAATAATTTAATTGATTTTCCACCCAAGAGGTTTTAGAAGACTCTTTTCCAAAATTAGATAATATTAACCAATTATATTTATTAGACTTAAGATAACTTGCAAATTTGTGTACTGCACTACTGACAGGAGAGATACCCTATAATAATTTAAAATATAAGGCTGTAAAGGACAGGAAGGATGTTCATTCTGCACCTGATTCGCATTTCAGGCTAAGTAATTGTATAGGCTAAGTAACTGATTGTTAATTGTTGAGGCTAAGTAATTGATGAATAATTACTACAAATGATTGAATTACTGCAATTCAGCTATAAAATAAGTTTGTCTTTATCTGTGGAACAATTTCACATGCAATTCTGTCCAGTTAGAAATGCTTAGTTAGTTGGTGCTTTTTTTAGGCTCAATATTCACTATATTTATTCTCCTGATAGGTATACCATTTGCAAAATATAAATCAATTTGTGCAGTGCTGTCCGATTTTCCAGTTTCTGCTGTAATTATGCATTAAAAATAAATGTTTTTTTTTCCTCTCCTTATGCATTAATGTTAATGTTACATGGCAAATATTAAAATAAACTACAACTGTTCCTTTGAAACATCACCCACACCATAGCAAAAACATAGAAAAGCAATTTTTGTTAACAGTACATTTTTAATAGACTTTTTGCTATTTATTAAATAATATATTGTGTGGTCCGTGTGGATTTACCCAGATATTCCGGTGGTCAGCCAAACGTCTGAGAACCACTTATTTAAGTTATTAACTGAAGGGAAAATATCAGATTTTTTTTTATTTTTTTATCTGTGGGTCAGATAGGGACACTTCACGATGGAGAAACTAGATGCCTAGCAAAGTTCTTATGAAACCTATGGCCTATCTTAATTTGGACACAAAATCAAAGTGGTTAATTATACAGGACTGAATGTTAAACTCAGCAAATTTTCACTATCAGTAAATTCAGAGGAAAAAATAAATGAATGTAGGCTTGAAGTCTGGGAGAATGACTATATTAACTTTCAAATGAGGTATCACCTGCCTATTGAGCTGATATGAATCTGCTTTCTGTGGATTACAACAAAAGATGTAGAACAGTCTTGAAGGATGCTCTAAAGCTCCACTGACTGATTCTACACTTTAATCGGAAGCATAATGTTTTCATTCTTTGCATAATGCATTGATGGTTAAATCTTTTATTACAGTTAAATCTCTAAAAAGCACCCTTAGGGTCAACACTCCCATAAGCGTGAACATATGAAACGGATACATTTATGAGCTCCGTGTCCATATTGATATTTCTGAAATATGTGCCGCTTTAAATTTTCAGGAATACTTCTAATACTTTTAAGCAGGAGTACATTAAGAGGATATATAGCAGATAATATAGTAAATACCTCAGAAGTACTACCATTGCAAATTTGTTACTGTCAAATTGGGCTGTGACATTTACAAGCCTTGTTAAAAGGTGAGAGTTATATCTTCATAGAGGTAGTGTAATGAAGCTCTTTTCCTGGAGTCAGAAAAGTCTGCTGTAATTTCTCAAAGAAGCCATTAGTTTATATACTTCCACTAGACTTTGCAGATCGACATTCCCTGCTGACAACCTTATAATGGAGTGTGTCTTGTTAACAACATTTTGATAAGGGCTTCACTGTATAAAAATGTCTTCTTTTATAAGCTTTAAGTGTGTGTGTGTGTTTGTAACTCAAATTTTCCCACTTAAGCTTTAAGTGTAATAGGCTGAAAATAATACATAACATAACTCTTCATTTCCCCACTTTTGAAACAGGATGTACTAAAATGCATTTCTTTTATAACATTATTCTTTTAAGGATCCTGAAGGACTGTTATAACTCCATTTTTAGATTCAGATTAATGTTTTATACCTTCTGCTGTTAGTCTGTTTAATCAGTGCTTCTCCTAATGGTTCTTATCTATTCTCCTCTGCACATGGAAATACAAGTTCCATATGTATGTATGTGAATTTCATATTTAGATACAATTTCAAAATTGCATTTTCCCGCATTTGTGCAATGGGTGCATCCAGGGGCGGACTGTTGGGACCAAGAAATGGCCCTGGACTTTTACCCAGGGGGCAGTGGCTGATGAAGTCCAGGTCTCAATATAGTGCGGTCCGGGGGTTGGGGGTGGGTGTTGTGCGGTTCTGGGTGCCGACAATGTACGGACCAGGGGATGTGCGGACCAGGTCTACATGGGGCGAGCGGCACACCTGGGAGTCGAACGGCCCACCGAACTAAAAAATGGACCGGCATTTGCTAGAATTGCCCAATGGCCAGTCCGCCTATGGGTGCATCATCTACTGAACACCAGAGAGTGAGCCAGTCATCAGGGCTATGAAAGTTTGGTTCAGGCGTAGCTAGATACAATACATGTATGCAGCAAAGTTCGCTGCATACTCCAGTGAAAATGTTAAATGATCTCACGATATTCACTTGAAAAGTTCAACTGCTCTATTAAAGATCAGAAATCAACCCCCTCTAAGCGTGGTATGCATGTTTCCTCCTCCCCCACTGCAAACAGAATCACATGGTATAATCATATAGGACTAACATGGGCAGAGAAGATTGTAACTATCAAATAAAGTCAGGTTTCTTTCTGAATGCTTGTCATTGCCCATTGTAATAAGATGATGAAGTGAAGAGAATTAATCCATCAGATCTGAGGCGTGATTATTGTTCAATCTGCTCTGAAAAAACATGTTGCAGTAGATTTCACATAGAAGTCAGATTAAAGGTATTAATGACTCGTGCAGTTCGATTGCATGGGATTTGTAACAAGCAGCTTTAAAGGGACAGGATGTTTAGGGAAATTCAGAATTATAATGACATAGCATGTCCACAGACCCAGTGCTAGTGGATTCTTTCATAACAAAATCAAGAGATCACATACAAGATTCAATTAAACACAAGAAATCATTATTTTTCCATGTATCAATATGCTTGTATTGTATCATGGACAATCACACTATATTTAGCGCTAGAAATCTTCTGATTAATGTCTGCAACACTGTTGGTAGCAACTCATAGGGAGGAATACTCTACATACCTATTGAAATGTGATTTACAATGATCCTATAATTAGCTCCTTGCTGGTTTCATAGATTTGACACTTTTGGTACCACATGGCGGTGTCACAGATTCAGCATTGAGTTGTTACAGCTTCAATTAACCGTTTATCTGGATGCAACACTTAATAAACGAAAAATCCCCAATAAGAAAATGCATTTACAAATTTAAATAAATCAGTGCATTTATCATTCAAGCCATTTTGCCATATGATCTTATCTGCCATACCACGTCCTCCAGTTGCTTGGGAGTTGTTCCTCTGATTATGTTTTTTTTTGTTTTTTGTTTTTTCTAGTGACTTTTTCCTTGTCCTAATCACTCTATTCACATTCAGCAATGTAGGTGCATCTACATAACTGGTCATGTGAGCCCATGCTGAATAAGTTGTTTTAGATCGTTATAAAGGACACTAGGGCTTGCTTTTCAGCTACTAAGCCAATATCTTTAAATAAAAGCATTGTTTTGCTTCAAACCCGCTTTGCTTTCATCCTCCATCGCTGCACACACATAGCACGTACAGTACACCATTCAAGAACAAGCACTGAGAAATTAGAAAGTCTTAATGGCTTCACACATGGCATGATAATGTGTTTGGCCATGAAATGACCTCAGGAACCGGCAGTAAAGGAACTAGGAAAGCACTCAATGCTAAATTATTATTATTATTATTATTATTATTATTATTATTATTATTATTATTATTATTATTATATTGATTGTCTTTGTAATAGCACATTTATTTTAATGCCACATTTGTCAAACTAAGAATTTTCCTCTGAAAGCTCTTTGGGATTAGTTATGCATGCGCTGTGTACTGCACCAATCAATAGGAAATGATTGTGATGGTCAGTGTGGCTTTCAAGTCTGGGAACAGTGTTACCGAGAGCAGCGCTAGGGCCGGATGAATAAGATGTTTAACATTTCGTTTGTGCAATTTACCAGTGTGATGAGAATGAGAGGAGCCATTGATTGATGACTGACTGGGATCGCTGTGTAGGGGGCTATAAATATATACATTACGGAATAAACACAAGAAACAAAACATAGCCTGACCTTGCAGGGAGTGTATTATGCAAGTATCTAACTTAGATAACACAACCATAGTCCCAAATACATTCAAAGCTCCTGTTGCATCAATCTTTTAACAGCAACAATAAATACAAATCACTTAAACCCCAGAAATTCCCACTTCGTATAGACTGAACTTGCTCCCAGAATTCCTCATGGGTTCTGCCCACCCACTCAAAGCATCTGATGTAAAACAAGACTAAATACTTTTCCTTCATGCCTGTATTTATTTTTAATTTTGGCATTGAATGTCCTCCATATTAGTAACACAACCTTATTGTGTAGTGATTAATGGCTAGTTATATGTCAATGTCTTCTGCTGACAAGGGGTAGCACTGATTTTAGTGCTTATTTGTTTTAGGCCTTACAGGTGATTCGTGATCAGCCTCTTGCATCTACTTTTCAAAGTTACTGTTTCAAATCAAGACTTGTAAATCATAAAATGTATACATTTGTTGCACAGCAGGTCCTACTTTCTTTTCTTCTTTTTTTTTTTTTTAATACTCCTCATACATGTGACATTCAGTGACCCTTTTATATAAGATCATAATAAAAATAGAAATCATCTTAGGGAAGAAGAAAGGAAACTGAGAAAAAGGTCTAACTTAAAAAATTCAAGCCACTGAAAATGTTGGTGGCTGGGAGGGTGAAGCTTCTTCTAAGAAAAACTGGAAGTCCCTTGTCCATGGGTTTTAATGTCCAGTAGCCACTGAAACTCTCTTTTATTTTTAGGTATTGACTGAAGACACCTATCACTCCAGATGGAATTGGTTCTCCAGTCCACTGGTTACAAGGATAACCACAAACCCAGGTACAGTTTTG
Source organism: Amia ocellicauda (assembly GCF_036373705.1). Classification (NCBI taxonomy): domain Eukaryota; kingdom Metazoa; phylum Chordata; class Actinopteri; order Amiiformes; family Amiidae; genus Amia; species Amia ocellicauda. The sequence goes on along the minus strand of NC_089858.1, from coordinate 20,724,213 downwards.
AGACCTGACATGTTAAAAGTGCCCTAGAATAGATCGACTCAAATACTTTCAAACAGTACTTTTACCTTAACGCCAAATAACTATGCATTCATTAAACTAGCCCTGAGATGGAAAACTAGCCTAATAAATATTTTTATGTTAATTGAGTATATTTAATCCTATATTAAATACATGACCATATCTTCTTCAATAGGAATAATATAAATGAGCATGTAAACAGACTCATTGGAAACATGCTACTGTGAGTACCTCAGCAAACCTCCATTGAGTTTTGGAGCACGGGCCGTGTCCTGCCTATACTCGAGCTTTGGGAAAACAAAACAAGGTCAGCTTGTTAATTTATGTTAAGCCTGTATTTGAGAAAAAGGGACTGAAATGAATTGAAGCAAAGCCACACTTTTGGCTGGGTAAATGCTGAGCTCCCCAGAAGTGTTTTGTTCATCAACACCTCATCAAAAAAGCTCTAACTGTGTAAGTTATCCCCATACAGTGAGGTGATGGACCACCTATCGAGTGTTTGATAGGATAAATGGTGGACTTTAATAGTGCAATAAGCCTTGCTCTCAACAAAACAGCGTGTGTGCAAAGGCACCATTTGCAATGAGATTTGACACTAAATGGACTTATTTTCTTCTTTATTTCCCTGGCTAAAGTTCTGCTTAGGTAATAGATCACAACAGGCACTCTGCCATACAGCTGGGCCTCTGGTTGAAAAGTCACCTGCAGCTAATAAAGACCTGGATCTAACACTGAACAAAGTGCTAGGATTCAGGCTGACCACTTTGAAGGCAGATGGAATAGCACACACAGACTAGAAGCATAGACAATATTTGCCTAGAACAAACGCATTGTGGAGTAAGCTGGGGAATGTAGAGTTAATGATGTTTATATTTCTGTATTGGAGATGTTATTCCAGTCTAAGACGGTTAACTAAGTGATGCTGACTCTCTGAGATGTTGATTCTCTCTGAACATTCAAAAAGTTGTTTGATGCTGTTGTGGGATCAATAAGCTACTTGCAGTGGACAAGCAGAAGAGGGATAGAACAGTACCCACAGAGGGGCAGTGTCTGTATTGACTTTGTAAGTCAGTAATGTGTAATGCTGTGAAAACATTTGATTAGTTTCGTAGAGACGATGTTTCTCTAATGTATGTGTATCACTTCAAATGGAAAGTTACTTTCTAAACTATAAAGGAGTCCTTTAGGAGCAACCAGGGTTGCATGCATTTTTTATGATGTGGATGCAATCGTTTTGGACTGCTTAGTAGCATGGAATTTCCTTTTCTATATCTGATATACCAGTGTCAATTGAAAATTCACATTTCTTTCTCAATATGACCTCAGAAAACAAACAATTAAGTCCTTCCCTGACACACAACACAACATTGAAGACAACCCTCTGCTTGAAGCTGGAATATATCTCAGTATCTCTCGCTGTTCTGGTTAAATCGGTTGTGTTCATTTCCAGGTAAGACCCGCATTGCATAGCAGTTTCAGCCATGCCAGGTCGTATTTGCAGGTTCGGGCACATAAGACATCATGTTACATATGCAAAGTTTCACTTATTATATGCCTTTGACTAATAAAAATAAAAATAAAATACTCCACATGAAAGAATCATGAGTGGTTACAGAAGCAGAACTGTGATGACAATGTATCTTTTAAAATATATTGATATTACATTTACATCTCCGAGATTGCACCTCTTCATGTGTGTAGCCTTTTGAGAGGAGGCTAAATAAACCTGTCATACATGTTTTCTCTTCGGGCTCTTTTTTTTACGACTGGCCAATAAATATGTCGCTAGGATTTTATGACACATGGGATTAATTGTCTTCAGATAACGTCATGCTTAAAGATGCCCACTGACTGGTGCAAAATGGTATTAAACATATTTACTTTTAGTCGATAATCCAGTCAGCTGTCTTAAATCTGTACCTGCTTCTGTTGAGTCTTGAGAAAACCAAAGGTCACTAAAATGTTGCTTTTCAGACAAATAAAACTGGACAATTGGTGCTTTGTTGCTAGTTGTTTAAATGCATTTAAAATATAATTTAATTAATTTCTATTTCTATTTCATATTTTAAGTTGACTTTCAATTTGTAGTGAAAGTCTAATGAATTGGGTCAGGGTACATTTAACAGAATTACAGTCCAATATTTCAGTTTTTTTGTTTTGTTTTTGGAAGAGTTACAGTGTACAATGTTGAAATTAAATCTGCTCCAGAAGAGACATGGATTTCTCATTTCATCTTAGTGACGTTGTTAATAAACAGTGAAAGTGAATTTCTTTCAGAGAAAAGAGTAGAGACATTTAGTTTATCACATTGCTGATGGAGTCATGATATATTATAAATGCATTTAATTTTTAGCACAGCAAAAAAAAAACACGACTCATTAAACTCAATTACATTGTATGATGACAGTTTAAATGTTTTCATTTCTGCAGATGGAACAGGAATGAAAACCAATGAACTCTTCTTAAATATTGTAGTTTCCTCTTGTTAATGAATTGATGGTTGAGCATTTAGGATTCAGGATTTTGTAGCCATGTTTTTACCCATCTGGATTACACGATAAAAAAAAAAATCAAATGAGAGCATATGGCAGACATACAACAATGTCACACAAGGGTAAATAATATGACCATCTGAACTAAAGCTGCATATCTTCAAACTCATTTTGGTTTATCACCAGCTTTTAAAGCTAAGATGAACTGGATCTGTGTCTGGTTTATTTAAAATATGCTTTTTTGTTTATTTTTTGTTTTTAAGACGGCTTAATTCTGAGTATTAAACAAGATGAGGCAGGAAGATCAGGAAAGTCTCATGCAAATGAAACTATATTTGAAAACTCCTAAGGTAATCTAAGGTTCCAATGTGGAGAAGCTTTAGTAATCTTCTACAAAAAAAAAAAATTGTATGCACTGAATGGAATACCGCAAATATTTGACAAATATTTGCTGTAGTCTGTGGGTGTGATTAAAAGTCAGAGAATTGCTGAAGATGTGCAGATGTGCTTTTGTAGATCACACCAAAAAGCTTAACATATCAGGTAGAGGGAATGGTATGCAACAGAAAATTCACACACATAACGGGATATTAGTAAAACCAAATTCCCCCTGCCATTAAACTAGGAAGGATATACCAAAAACAGGAAAATCTTTGGATGTTAAATAAAATATTTGAAAATATAGTTAATACATGGTAAAATGTGCTACTTTGTGTGATTCCGTTTTCTAAGAAAGAGTATTATGGTTTGAAGCCCATAAATTGTAATGTGTAAAATTGTAAACTCTAATCTTCATGTATTCCCAAGTTGTGGTACTGTGTCAATATATGTTTTTAAAAGAAAATGTGCAAATTGTGCAGATTTTCCCCATCTATCAGAAAGGGGAAATCAAATGTCACACGTGTTGAATATTGTTGATCCCGATCAAAAAGTAAAGTGTAAAACATCAGAAGAAACTAAAATATCACAAGGAAAAGCTATAGGTATGTGTGTGTTCATGTTCAGTTTATTACACGAGTGAAGTTCTGTGGTTCACCCTTCAAAACATAAAAAATAAATCGCATCAAGTAGAAGACATACAAAGTAACGGAATGGACGTTTCAGAAAGTGGTTTCAGGGAAGCAAACTCTTACCATCTATTAAAGATGTCAAATATGGCAGATAAAATGAAAAAAAGCAACAGCACGAGCCAAACAGCAGAATTAAATCTCTCAAATGACAAACCTGTAATTTGACGAAAGAAAATGATTCGCTGTGCACACGTTCAAATCTTCACTTCATCAAATTGCATTGGATTGCTGAGTTCTTACAGAAATTGGTTTCTGCCTACAGGAAGATAATGTCACTCTGGATGCTTGCTTTTTGATCATGTGATCAAACTTTGTGGCAGAACAAGCTTGGTCAACAGATATCCCCTTTAAGCCAATGAAAGCCAAGTAGTTCCACTGATTGTGTTTGCTAATAGATGAGTACTTAAAGGGGAAAGTATTCTGGATGTGGTACATAAAAACCGAAGTTATCTCAAACATTACCACTGAGTGATACAATGTATACCTTTCAGATGCTATATAGATATTTATATAGAGAAATTACTGTGCTTGCCTCACACATTGTAATTATTCTGTACCTTTAGTATGTTTAGGTTATTTCCCTCACACATTTATGCTACTTTGAATTATGTTCATTGAACTACCAGCTATAACAATCAATATTGACTCTTTCTCGCAACTTAAAATGGTTTTACTACTCATATTTTACACATTGTGTACTCATACATATTTCATAAATGGATTTCCTTCCTCTGCTTCTCAGTGCAGCCATCCTCAATAAGCGATTATTGATATAGTTCAAGGTAAAATGAATCGCATTTCTGAGTGCATTTTCTGAGCTCCTTTTTCTGTTGATACATCTCTAAGCAAAAATATAGATATTTCTGACAACTCTCAGAATCAGAAAATGAAAGCAGTCCACAGTTCAATTATATTGACTTTCCTTTACCTTTTTTACACTCAGTTCCATTTTGTCCTTCCAAAATAAAACCGATATGGTGAATTCAGGGATAGCACTTAGCATCTTCATCCTGATATTGTCATTCTAGACAAGTACACTGACGCTTACAGGTCCACGGTTTTCTTTCACCTCTTCTTCTGAAAGCAAAACAAGCATCAACATAGAAAAAAACATCCCTGAAATGCTATTATCTCTAAATGAATGTGTACCAAATTAAACAACCTTAATTTATGAAGTGTTCACAGATGTTTGGTGTTCACATTACCGTATAGATACAGCTTTAAGCCTTATTACCTTCTATAATCAAGCATTCTCGAAATTGACAGTCAGTGGCTTTAAATTGACATGTGACCACAGAAACTTGTGTGCAGCTTCTTGACAGCTCGAGTTCATTAGGTGGCTGCTGGTCGTTCCACACCAAAAAGCTTACATGGGATTGCAGCCCTGCGATTGTTATCAGCCTTCCTTAGGAATGTATCTGCAGAAAAATGGAACACATTGAGAGAGTATGAATCTGACATTTAACAGACCACTAAAATAAAGCTTAAATCAGGGCCTCTGACTTTTTCAGTAGAAGGCTAGCCTGAACAGTTTCTCAGCAACTTAGAAAACTGATCTAATCTTTTTCACAGATACTATGAACCAATGACCTTCGGCTAAGAACTGAACTGCACAATTTTGCAAACAGTTTTTTGGATTAAATTTGGCTTACGATTGGAGTTGTTCTTCCACTGAACTTTTTACCAGGTTATATTTTAATTAGGGATTCGGAATAAACTAGGAATGGTCATGCAATTATGTTTAGGTTGTTTAGAGAGCACTATTTTGAGTAATTTAGCTTAATTTGGAATACAAATTGAAGTGAAGTGCTATAATTAGGGTTACATTTCGGTCCAAGTTAGGGTTAGAGTTACCCACAACACTTAGGCTTTTGATGAGTTTGGTGTTGCATTTCTACTGACCTAACTGAATTAAGCAGAGGTCATAAACCTAGCTTGACCTGGCTATTAGGGTTTAAAATGGGACAGGGAACTCAAGGTGTGTGACAGCCTCTACTTGTTCTGAATCAGAGTTTGTAATCAGCACCTTACATTCAGTCTCCAAACACACTCATATAGGCAGCCAATGGTGTGAACTGGCCCACAGGAATCCAGTGGATCGTTCAAGAGGTTTTTTATGGTAAAGAACAGGAATATATTATCAGACACTCCTCTGGTTATTCAAGGATGTGGCCTCAGCTTTATAAAACACTGATAGGCTCGAAGCAATAATATCATCAGGGGTAAGAGAAATGCACCACATTTTAAAGTTTTTACTGCCATAAATGATTAATGTTTTATTTTTCCAGTGACTTCTATTCACATGCACAAAAATTCTGCTGAGTTATGGTTTAAGCATCAATTCTCAAGCTCACCAAATGGAAAAGAGGACCATGATGTATTTTTACAAGGAATGTCTTAAATTTATTACGCACCCCAGCTGATGGATATATTTCACAGCGTGGCAGTAGTGTAATATATTGATGGAAATGTGGATGGTGTCTTAGAGCCCGTGGCTGTGGTCAATCTGAATGAAGAGATATGCCTACATTACAATACCAAACCAATCGTTTTCTCTTCCATAATTGGTCAACTTGCCACCTTTTGGATTTTTTCAGCCTTTAGGGCTATAGGCCAAAGGCAGCAAGAGGGATGAATACCTAGGGAGCCAAGGGTAACACAACAATCTGATATAAAAGTTTAATGAGCTCCCCATTTGACACTACAATTTTTCATCTTGAGCTAGACTAGTGAGGAAGGCCAGAAGCCATATGTAGATGAGTTTTTCTTTGGAAGCACACCACAGCAGCCGGATGATGCTGCAGGGGATCTTTCGGTGATAAAATTATATGTTTCCTAATGCAATGGAAGAAATCTACAAGATATGGCTTAAAGAGTATAGAAGTGTGGTTATTTTTCACCTGTCTCTTTCTGTTGTGTTCTATCTGTAGTTTATTTATGTTTATTGTTTATTTATAGGTGGCAAAAACAGATCAGTATTTACCAAATGTATGAGTCATTTTCTGTATGGTAAGATTAATTACAGGACCTGTGTGTTCAATACTCCCCTTTTTTTCTTTTTAAGCACAACACACATTGATCTGCACAGATCAGTTTATTTGTTTTTGCTTTTTCTCTTTGATTGTGGATTTAATGAAGTTTACTGCACAGAAGGCATAACAGTTGTTTTGTGCACATTTGTGTTATGATGGATAATCACGGCATTAAATATTAATTCCATCTTTTAATATTATGTGGAATATATTGTACATTCAGACAAATCTCTGATCATGACTTTCAGCACATGTTCATATTTTGTAAGATTTTTTTTTCCAGCATTCCAACACTTTTCAATTGGTAATTACTAACCCATGCATGTATAGGTGTGTGTGTGTGTCTGTGTTTATTTATCGTGCCTATAGAAAGTCAACACCTTTGGCTGTGAGTCTGTTGGGATAGGTCTCTACCAACTTTGCATACTTAGATTTGGCGATATTTTACTTCTTTACAAAACACTTGTCAAATTCCTTGGGGTGCATTGATGGACAGCAATCTTCACATCATGCCACACATTTTCAATTGGATTTATCTCTGACTGGGCCGCTCAAGGACATTTAGCTTTTAGTTCCTTAACCACTCCAGGGTATCTTTGGCTGTTTGCTTCAGGTCATTGTCATGCTGAAAGGTGAACCTCTGTCCCAGTTTCAGGTTTCTTGCAGGGCAGCAGGTTTTCCTGAAGGACTTTTCTATACTATGTACCATTAATTTTCCCTTCTATCCTGAGAGCCCTGCCACTGAGAAACATCTCCATGACATGATGCTGCCACCACCATGCTTCACAGTAGGGATGGTGTTCTTTGGGTAATATGCTGTGTTGTGTTTGCACCAAGCATTTAGGCCAAAAAGTTCGATTTCAGTTTCGTCAGACCACAAAACTTTTTGCCACATGACTACAGAATTTCCTCAGTGTTTGAGGGGCCTTCTAGAATAATGGCTTCCTTCTTCCCAGATTTGTGCAATTCTTGGGATATTGTTATCCTATGCACACTTTGACCAGTCTTGGCCATAAATGCCTGTAGCTTTTGCAAAGTTGCCATTGGTCTCTTGGTATCGTCTCTGATCAGTCTTCTCTTGCTTGGTCATCCAGTGAGGCAGGGTCTTGGAGATGCCATACAATTTCCACTTCTGAATAATCTCCTTGACTGTGCTTCAAGGGATATGTAATGCCTTTCAACAACATGAGCTCCTTGGTGCTCATGATTGAGTCTTTGCTTTGAAATGCAGTAACCATAGGAGAAAACCTACAGGAAGTGCTGAATTACCCTGAAATCAAGTGAATCACTACATTTTAACCTGGTGTGTGATTCTGAAGGTGATTGCTTACATTTAGGTTTGCTATTACAAGGGGGTGGACACTTATCCATCCAAACTAAATCAGTTTTTACTTTTAATGAATTTCCTACACATTTCTAGAATATTTGTTCACATGTTTATTATTATTATTATTATTATTTTTTTTTTTTTCTGCATTTTAATTTCAGGCTATAAGGCAACACAAGCTACAAAAATTGAAAAACACTGTATATACAGTGTATATATATATATATATATATATATAATATATATTTTATGCATGTAAAAGAGTAAAAATAATAAAACATTTAAGGAAAATCGTGGGCTGTAATTCAAAAAACGCATCTCCATGTCATCTATGATTTATTTCCTAAACCATAATCATTACACTGAAATAAATCAAGACTAGTTCTGAAACCTGCACCAATAAACTGACACATGCTGTGATAAATGTTTTAAATATGCAGAGGTGAGTTATGTCTGACATGGTTATCATGATACCACAGTATTCTGTAACTTATAATTTATCTTCAGACCCACTTTTTGAGGATATCAAGATGAAGTATGATGAACTCAAAGGAAAAAGAAAACAATTACTACTATCATTAAATAAAACAATTTTCTTACCCTAGCCACTTCAACAGAAACAATATGGAAAATATGTATTTAATGTACAGTGCCTTGTAAAAGTATTCACCCCCCTTGGCATTTTTCCTATTTTGTTGCATTAAACCTGGAATTAAAATGGATTTCTTGGGGGTTTGTATAATTTGATTTACACAACATGCCTACCACTTTGAAGATGCAAAATATTTTCTATTGTGAAAAAATCAAGAAATAAGAAAAAAAAAAAAAAAACATTGAGCATGCATAACTATTCACCCCCCCAAAGTCCCCCAAATACTTTGTAGAGCCACCTTTTGCAGCAATTACAGCCGCAAGTCTCTTGGGGTATGTCTCTATAAGTTTGGCACATCTAGCCACTGGGATTTTTGCCCATTCTTCAAGGAAAAACTGCTCCAGCTCTAAGTTGTATGGGTTCCGCTGGTGTACAGCAATCTTTAAGTCATACCACAGATTATCAATTGGATTGAGGTCTGGGCTATGACTAGGCCATTCCAAGACATTTAAATGTTTCCCCTTAAACTACTCGAGTGTTGCTTAAGCAGTTTGCTTAGGGTCATTGTCCTGCTGGAAGCTGAACCTCCGTCCTAGTCTCAAATCTCTGGAAGACAGAAACAGGTTTCCCTCAAGAATTTCCCTGTATTTAGCGCCATCCATTATTCCTTCAGTTCTGATGTTTCCCAGTCCCTGCTGATGAAAAACATCCCTACAGCATGATGCTGCCACCATCATGCTTCACTGTGGGGATGGTGCTCTCGGGGGGGTGAGAGGTGTTGGGTTTGCACCAGACATAGCTTTTACCTTGATGGCCAAAAAGCTCAATTTTATTCTCATCTGACCAGAGTACCTTCTTCCATATGTTTGGGGAGTCTCCCACATGACTTTCGGCAAACAGCTTATTTTTAATTACTTTTTTCTGGCCACTCTTCCGTAAAGCCCAGCTCTGTGGAATGTATGGCTAAAAGTGGTCCTATGGACAGATACAGGGTTATCGTTGGTCTCTTTGTTGCCTCTCTGATTAATGCCCTCCTTGCCTGGTCCGTGAGTTTTGGTGGGCGGCCCTCTCTTGGGAGGTTTGTTGTGGTGCCGTATTCTTTCCATTTTTTAATAATGGATTTAATGGTGCTACGTGGGATGTTCAAAGTTTCAGATATTTTTTTATAACCCAACCCTGATCTGTACTTCTCCACAACTTTGTCCCCGACCTGTTTGGAGAGCTCCTTGGTCTTCATGGTGCCACTTGCTCAGTGGTGTTGCAGACTCTGGGGCCTTTCAGAACAGGTGTATATATACTGAGATCATGTGACAGATCATATGACACTTAGATTGCATACAGGTGGACTTTATTTAAGTAATGATGTGACTTCTGAAGGTAATTGGTTTCACCAGATATTATTTAGGGGCTTCATAGCAAAGGGGGTGAATACATATGCATGTAGAATTTTTGAAACAAATTATTTTTTTAATTTCACTTTACCAATTTGGTCCATTACATGAACTCCAAATAAAAATCCATTTAAATTACAGGTTGTGATGCAACAAAATAGGAGAAATGCCAAGGGGGGTGAATACTTTCGCAAGGCCAAACAGAAGCTTTGTGCAGAACAATATTTTCCTAGGATGGTTTTATTTATTTATTTAAACATAGTGATACATTTTGGTTCAGTTCGATAGTAAACATGTCATAGTACAGGAACTTTGTAAGCAGAACTCTCAAAATATGAGAGAAAAAGAAACAAACTCCAGTGCTTAGATATCTGTGTTGCATTTGCAATAAGAACAAACTGAGACAAATTTAGGGCTGGATTAAATCAAAACTTTGACCCACCTGCTAATAGCAAACTACAAACCTGTACATCATAGCGGTTACATTTATGATTAGAAGAAAGTGGCATCTTACTAAAAATGAAGCCGCAACTGAGTACAGTTCTGTAGTTTTCGATTAGCGGGTGGGTCAAAGTTCTGATTTAATCCGGCCCTTAGTCTGATATGCATGAAAAAATAAATAAATCCAGTGCTTGCCCATAAATCTGCCACTGAGACAGGAATGAAAAACCTATACAGCCATTTTACATTAGTATGAATCTTAAGCAATTGCAATGACATTGCCCCTTTCTGGCACCTTGATTTCTGTTCTCATGAGATCCCAGAACAGTTTTCTCCATTTTATCTCCAGCTTTAACATAATTTTAATTGGTCCTTTATTTTATTTTTCAGTGTCAATCTTATATCTTTACCTGCACATTGCTTTACAGTTGTTCCTCACCATCTCCGCTGCACAGATGTGTTTGATACTTTAATGCATTCAATGTCATGCTCTCTTTCCTGTATATAATTAATCTTAATTTGGTCTAATTGACAATCCATATTTAATACATTTTACATTTCAATTGTGTATTCTCATTTGGGTAATTAGCTAATCTGCACCAGGACATTCGTCACTTTCCTTGTCATCAGCTTGTATTAAGTCAAAAAGCCCTGTCAGAGCCTCCTTGCTACTGTTAATTTTAAATGGTGATTTGTTTCAGAATGGGCTCGTTTTATGATTTCACAAAGCTCATAAACACTCTTTGTAACATAAAGCTTTTAACTACACCTAAAGACTCCATATGTGTTCAGCCTTAACTTGGAAAACAAAAGTTTGACACAGAATACAGCTGACACAAAGTTCTTCATCTCTGCATTGCAACACAGAGCTACTGTAGGCTTTGAATGCCTTGTTTTGTAGAATAAAAAATAAAAAAAATAACAAAGACTTGGATTTGTGCCTTTCCATGGAAGTGCTAATCATAAGTGGAGTGGTAGAATGAAAAATAAATTTCACACTTTTTAAAATATAGTCTAAAAGGCTGTTTGTAGACTTGTCCAAAGTAGATCAATGGCCACTTACAGGCTTTCCCTTGTGGCAGCGCTAGCCTGAAGCTAAATACGAAATCTATTGAATGAAGCTCAGGAGAGTTTCATATCTGAAAATACGTTAAATTATTGTGGAATAGAGAAAGTCTTAAATCCGTTTCTTTCAAGACTGTCTGTTTTATGTAAGATTATATATATATATATATATATTTTTTTTCTTTTCTTTTCTGAGTGTTTGTAGATAGTAGTGTTATGGAAGTGTATTGCAATGCCATGTTTTAAACAAGTGGGTCCATGTTTTATCCTGTTAAGAAGAAACAAAGAGCTATATAAAAAAAATAGTTCAGTTGTTTTGTTTTGTGAGACTTAACACATTTTTACGTATTCAGTTACCTCCATAGTAATGTCCATTATATAATGTGTTTTTTCAAATACGTTATACATTTTTTCACAGGCAAGTCTTTGTTGAGGGTCATAAGGGGCTTAAAAGCCACCCTCCTTCCTAAAAGAAAAAACAAAAAAAACTTCCATGAGCAGATGTTGATATTTTTCTGAGAGAGATCAAGCTATCTTGTTTGAATAGATCCAACAGAGAACACTTAAAAAAAATAATGGAAAAAAGTTCCACTTGTACACACATGAAGAATTACAGAAATTCATTAGTTGTCTACAAGTCATTAGCATAATTAGTTTCTTTATTTATTTTGTCTCTGACAATGTCTAAGAGGTGCAGTGATCCTCTCATCACGTTTGCTTCCCATGGAAAACCAATTTGTATTTAAACGATGAAGTCCCATGCCACATTCTCAGCCAAACATATTCCAGTAAACAAGATTCTGACATGTCCTGTTGTGTCAGATAAGCTGGCCAGTGTCCAATGTAAAGACATAAGGTGCTAATTTATTTTTAATTAAAGTTCAGCAGAGGACAATGGGTCTTAGAGGGTAGTAATAATAAAAAAAGAATAATAACGATCAAGCATGATAGGTTCTTTCAGCTACTGAACTGTCAAAAATGACTGGAGTAGTGAAATGGTTCGATGGAACTCAGTGGGGGTGGGAGGGGAGGGGTTGGGGTTATGTATTACATGATTAACACTGCATATTAAGATTCACTTCTGATTACAACATTCTTTTGAAACAGTGCGGTGCTGTAGCATTAGAATGTGCTGATTAACATCTGACACTTTAGGGTAATACATATTTAAGAGTGCATATTATTTAATGGAAATAAGACAAAGGCAAAGGCAAAGTTTGCAGACAGCAAAAATTTCCTTAGGAAGCTGACCTTCACCTTTGGAGGCTTCTTTTCAGCCTGGAGTAAATCACTGGGGTTACTGGTGAGAGGCCTTTTTAATAGAACAGATTTGTCCAGTTTTAGCTTTCAATTAATGTAATGTAATTGCCCCTTTGTGACTAATTTTAAAGGGATTTAAACAGCATGTTTCTTCTGATTTAAAGTTATATTTGCTTCTATACCATGCAATTATAAGGCACTACTGTTAAAATTAACCATTATTTGGTTGTCATAATTGTTAGATTTAACCAAAAAAGTATGATACGTGACTCAATTATTTTCTCACAGCCTTGTTAAAGTTTAAGATGATCAGCATGACTGCTTATATACAAGTGGACTGCTCAAAAGAGATTTGTGTTATTGCCCTGAATTTCTTCAGAAACAGTTGTGCAACTTTGAACATTAGTTTCATTCAGTCAGTCACAACACAGGGAAACTTATTGTAAGGTGCACAACTACATCTCCATTCAATTTGAGGACACATGAGAACAAAGTCACTGAGCTGTAACAAAGCTGATTATAAGGCAAAACAAAAACAAAACAAAAAACCCATAGGAAACCTATTCTCTGTTGAAGGAATTTTAGTTTTTTGTAATTAATAAGGTACCAGAAAAGCCTGTGAACCTTGTCTTATACATTATTAACATTTATACAAGAGGGACCTTTGACATACAAAATAACAAAGCCAGTCACAAATAAACAAATAGAAAGCAGTGTAGTTCTATAGCCAAAACAGCCCTGACCCATCGAGGCATGGACTCCACTAAACCTCTGAAGGTGTGCTGTGGTATCTGGCATCAAGACGTTAGCAGCAGATCCTTTAAGTCCTGTAAGTTGCAAGGTGGGGCCTCCATGGATCGGACTTGTTTGTCCAGCACATCCCACAGATGCTCGATTGGATTGAGATCTGGGGAATTTGGAGGCCAAGTCAACACCTTGAACTCGTGATTCATCAGACCAGGTCACCTTCTTCCATTGCTCCGTGGTCCAGTTCTGATGATCACGTGCCCATTGTAGGCGCTTTCGGCAGTGGACAGGGGTCAGCATGGGCACCCTGACTGGTCTGCGGCTACGCAGCCCCATACGCAACAAACTGCGATGCACTGTGTGTTCTGACACCTTTCTATCAGAACCAGCATTAACTTTTCAGCAATTTGAGCTACAGTAGCTTGTCTGTTGGATCGGACCACACGGGCCAGCCTTCGCTCCCCACGTGCATCAGTGAGCCTTGGCCGTCCATGACCCTGTCGCCGGTTCATCGCTTTTCCTTCCTTGGACCACTTTTGATAGGTACTGAGCACTGCAGACCGGGAACACCCCACAAGAGCTGCAGTTTTGGAGATTCTCTGACCCAGTCATCTAGCCATCACAATTTGGCCCTTGTCAAAGTCGCTCAGATCCTTACGCTTGCCCATTTGTCCTGCTTCTAACACATCAACTTTGAGGACAAAATGTTCACTTGCTGCCTAATATATCCCACCCACTGACAGGTGCCATGATGCCATGATGTGGCTGATCGGTGTATATTGGACAAGAAAAACAGGATGGAATGCATTTGGAAGAAAGAGCACGCTGTTGAAAGGAATTCTACCTATTTGCCTGAAGAGAAAAGTATTTAATCAATGCATACTACCAGTGCTCACTTATGGCTGTTAAACCTGGGGCGGATTAAATCAAAACCCACCTGGTAATAGAAAACTACAGAACTGTACTCAGTTGCGGCTGCATTTTTAGTAAGATGCCACTTTCTTCTAATCATAAATGTAACCGCTATGATATACAGGTTTGTAGTCTGCTGTTAGCGGGTGGGTGAAAGTTTTAATTTAATCCGGCCCCTGGTCACTTGGTATGGTATGGAAACTGCAGACAACACAAAGAAGCATGGGAAGATATATGCTTGGATGAACAAGAAGAGAATTAATAGATCAGAGGACAAAATGAAGTATGTGACAACATTGCTGAAGTCAAATTTAAAAAAATGGCAATGTGCTGGACACACTGCATGAAAAACAGAACAGAGATGGACAAAGGAAGTTATTGAATGGATACCAAGACATGAAAACAGACCTATAAGACGACCACATAAATGATGGGAAGATGAAATCATAAACTTTGCAGGCATGACATGGAAATGATAAGCTGTAGATCAAAGCAAGTAGAAACATCTTTTAATTATTATTATTATTTTTTGTAGCAGTTTCAGGGGCTGTGCTGTTGATGGACATTATGTGCGAAGTATCTGTCTTTTCTGACTAACAGGACCATGGACACCACTAGAAAACATTCCACAGAGTCAGGACCTGGCCCTAATCAGCCTAGCCGATGCTGTGCTGTTTTTTCTTTGTCTTGGATCATGAGAGTGAGCTCTCTCTCTCTCACAGAGAAGAGGAATTGGCATTCATATTATTTATTTCTTAGCAGACGCTCTTACCCAGGGTGACTATCATTTGAATACCACTGGGTACCTAAGCATTACTGACCATGTGCATCCCTTTATGGCCACAGTCTAACCATTTTCAAATGGATACTTCCATGTCACAAATCATCCCAAGCTGCTTCCACAAACATGACAGTGACTTCAGTTTACTCCAAACCACTTATCCTGGTGAGGGTCACAGGGAAGCCATAGGCAGGCATAGGGCACAAGGCAGGAATACACCCAGGACAGGACACCAGTCCATCACTGGGCAACACACATCGCAATTTAGAGTGAACAATCAACCTAACCCACATGTGTTTAGACAGTGGGAGGAAACCAGAGTGCCCAGAGAAAACCCACATAGACACAGGGAGAACATGCAAACTTCACACAGACAGGCCCCCTGAGCCAGAGCTCAAACCCAGGACCCCAGAGCTGTGATGCAGCAGCACTAACTACTGCACCACCATGCTACCCAGGCTTGTACAATCCCCAAATCCAATAGAGCACCTTTGGGACGAGGTGGAAAGGGAGGTTCACAGCATGAATGTGTGGCCAAAAAATCTGCAGGAACTGTGTGATGCTATCGAGTCAGGATGGACCACAATCCCTAAGGAATGTTTCCAGCACTTTGTTGAATCTATGCTTCGAATAATTCAGGCTGTTCTGAAGGCAAAAGGGGGTCCTACCCAGTAGTAGAAAGGTGTACCTAATAAAGTGGCCAATGAGTGTGTGTGTATATATACACTCACCTAATGGATTATTAGGAACACCTGTTCAATTTCTCATTAATGCAATTATCTAACCAACCAATCACATGGCAGTTGCTTCAATGCATTTAGGGGTGTGGTCCTGGTCAAGACAATCTCCTGAACTCCAAACTGAATGTCTGAATGGGAAAGAAAGGTGATTTAAGCAATTTTGAGCGTGGCATGGTTGTTGGTGCCAGACGGGCCGGTCTGAGTATTTCACAATCTGCTCAGTTACTGGGATTTTCACGCACAACCATTTCTAGGGTTTACAAAGAATGGTGTGAAAAGGGAAAAACATCCAGTATGCGGCAGTCCTGTGGGCAAAAATGCCTTGTTGATGCTAGAGGTCAGAGGAGAATGGGCCGACTGATTCAAGCTGATAGAAGAGCAACTTTGACTGAAATAACCACTCGTTACAACCGAGGTATGCAGCAAAGCATTTGTGAAGCCACAACACGTACAACCTTGAGGCGGATGGGCTACAACAGCAGAAGACCCCACCGGGTACCACTCATCTCCACTACAAATAGGAAAAAGAGGCTACAATTTGCACAAGCTCACCAAAATTGGACAGTTGAAGACTGGAAAAATGTTGCCTGGTCTGATGAGTCTCGATTTCTGTTGAGACATTCAGATGGTAGAGTCAGAATTTGGCGTAAACAGAATGAGAACATGGATCCATCATGCCTTGTTACCACTGTGCAGGCTGGTGGTGGTGGTGTAATGGTGTGGGGGATGTTTTCTTGGCACACTTTAGGCCCCTTAGTGCCAATTGGGCATCGTTTAAATGCCACGGCCTACCTGAGCATTGTTTCTGACCATGTCCATCCCTTTATGACCACCATGTACCCATCCTCTGATGGCTACTTCCAGCAGGATAATGCACCATGTCACAAAGGTCGAATCATTTCAAATTGGTTTCTTGAACATGACAATGAGTTCACTGTACTAAACTGGCCCCCACAGTCACCAGATGTCAACCCAATAGAGCATCTTTGGGATGTGGTGGAACGGGAGCTTCGTGGCCTGGATGTGCATCCCACAAATCTCCATCAACTGCAAGATGCTATCCTATCAATATGGGCCAACATTTTTAAAGAATGCTTTCAGCACCTGGTTGAATCAATGCCACGTAGAATTAAGGCAGTTCTGAAGGCGAAAGGGGGTCAAACACAGTATTAGTATGGTGTTCCTAATAATCCTTTAGTTGAGTGTATATATATATATATATATATATATATATATATATATGCTGAGTAGTTAATCAGTGTGAATGGTAAGAAGTTAAGAATCAAATACACATTTGGGATTTTAAACTTCACTATGTCATTGTTTAGCATTATCTATATGATTTTGTGAATGTCAGCCCTCAAATTTGGAACATAGAAACATGTAGCCTATGGTTCATGGTGTTTTAATTTGTTCCTTTTTCAGCTTTCTAAAAATGATCTATGCATTTGTATAAGTGGAGAAAACTGTTTTGCCATATAATGCCTTGAAACTGATAATACAACATGGTTCTCTCGCACCATTTAAAGATGCTATTGACATCACTTATAATTGCAGAATATTGCAAATCTTAATTTTTGAAAGGTTAACTTAATGAATGCGGTACCTGCAAATGGGATGCGCTTTAGAATGATAATAGGTTAATTCACAACAGATCCTGTAAGGTATTAAAGGAAAGTTTGTTACTTAATTGAATTCTGTGGTAAAAGCTTTGTTGAAGACTATTGCATGCATCCTACTCTACAATTCCTGTAAGAATTTATTCTGCAAATGTATTCCAACAAACAATCACTATATACCTGGATTGATGCTCTTTTAATGGCTCACATTTATAATGCTTCATACCAGATGTTTCAGACAGCTTTTTTCCTTGTGTGTATAATACGAGTTCTGTTGCTACTCATATCAAATGTTAAGTTATGTGTATAGTTATTATTACATCTTACCTTAGATGTTCTTTCTTGTTAATAGATTATTGCTGTAACACTTCTGTGTAGTCATGTAAATCATGTTTAGGCATCTTCACGTCATTCTTACTGATTATTCTAATTTTATATATAAATCCCTGGTGCCATTAATCAAGTGTTCTGGAGAAAGAAAAAAAAATCTAACTTTTGCATTCATTTTCAATTCTCAGAACCATTTACTTCTTATTCATTAAAGACTCACTTCTAATTGCAATTACCGGTTTAATATCACAGTCTATTGTAGGTCACGTCTGTGGAATGACCTTTTGTCTTTTTGAAATGCTTTAAGATTTCAGCTTTCTGAGACAAGCGACAGTACACTGGGGACAGATTCCATAATGTATGGGATATTGCTTTCAAAGTGGTCTAATTGACTAAATTAATAATGGCTCTTTTCTTTGCCTCATATAGGAACAAATGAATTTGAATCACCCTCTAAAGAATTGAATCACTGGCTATCTCTATGTCTGGTTATTATTTTGCATTCATTATGAAATTATAACGCTGCAAGGTCACCTCTAGATGCATTCACATGGAGAAAGCAAGAGTTTTGTTAGTATTACTATTCTAACACACTGTAAATAGACATTTCTGTTTGTTTTGACCCCTATTTGATTTTAACTCTTACCCAACCTTTTACCCCCCCAGAGAAAGAGATGTATTTTATATGACTAATGAGTGCTTAGCACTGTTTATAAATTTAATTCTACACTTAAAGAAGCAAATGTTTCATCCAACAGAACTGTCATATTCATAGCAAAAGAAAACAGGTGTCTATGTTCAGAATTCAATCAATAAACAAAATAAATAAAAATACATGAAGTAATACAAATGCTTTGAATAACTATAAATTTTGATGTTGTAGTATCAACACAAATATCTCGTAGTCATTGACATTACCATAGATCTGAATTAATAAATTTCTGCTGAATGTTTTGAAACCTGAGAGGTCACTTTTTTATATTGTTCTTTGTGTATCACTACAGGAGGATAGCAGATTTACATATGTAATCTGGAATAAATTCATCCACTTTAACCGTTCCACCTCTCTGGAAGACATCTCACTGTGGTGTCCATTGTGAAATGTATTTAATGCTGGAATAAGATGGAAATCTGTATGCATCTGTCAGTGTTATATATTATCTTATGGGAGGCATGGGACATGTAAATTCTTACCAGGCACTGCCCAGTTTTCACTTTTAGGGTTGCATTCCTCAATTGTTGTGCCCCATTAATATGTAGTTTCAGGAGATGTCCCCAATCCTCTAAATTTAAGGGTTGCATTGCAGAGATATACTTTTTGAATAAGAAAAACATTTATATTGATAACCATTTCCAGACCAATTGCATATAAATATATAAATAACTACATTATTACTATGTTTATATATATTTAAATTACACCTGTTATTTTTTTCCTCTGGGAAACGCTTTCCATGTTTTAAATTGCACAATCCATCATGTTTGATTGCTTATTCTGGACATTATTTAATTTGGAAGTTTTCTCCATGGAAACCTGTTATAGTGTACAACGTTATACCTAATGAATTTCTTGTAAGATAGTATTCTGAACTAATCCTTCTATATTTGCAGTATGACAGTCATTATTTGAAGTGAATTAGTAACAGATCCACATCTTTATCTCTAAAATGAATAGCAATATTTTATTTCAGATTTGTTAATAAACTAAAAAAATATATACTTCACTGACTTCTCAAAGGTACTCTCCATAAAAAACGTAATTTAAATGTTAACATTACCAGTTTAACAAAGTTTTGCAAACAATTGCAAATAAACAATATTTTGAATAAATACTTAATATTACTTAATACATAATATTTGTTTATTTTTATAATTCCTAAATAACATGTTCTATTGACTACTGTGATATGCAGTATTCAGAATCACTGATATTACTCATAGAGGTTCAATGAAAGGTCTGCTTACATTGGAAATGATTAAGATTTACATTGTAAGACAGATGGGAATAGACATACATATTACTTTTGTAGATGGCATATCTAATACAGTGTAACAGTAAAGGTTCATTTGATGGATAATATGACAATCATCATCTAAGACAGTCCCCAGACTGAGAGGCTGTTATAGAAGACTTAACATAAGTACTATACAGAAGATGACATTCAATCTCTTAAATTCTTATTTTGTTCTTTAAAGTACATCCAAACCATTAAACAAAATATCATATCAACTTTCTTTAACCAGGCCAGGTGTATTTTGGCCATTTATTACACTACAAAGTCAGAAAATGGTTTACTCACAAGTGTCCGGACACCAAAAAGTATTTGAAAAAAAAAAAAAAAACAATCTTATACAGGCATGATATTTAGTTTCAAGAAACAGTAATGTTAGTCATTACAAATCTGGAAACCTGCTAAATGATTCCATTCAGTAATAAACAAACAAGCAAAGAAATAAGCTGATATAGAGAGACAAGCAGTTTAGATGTTTACTGTACTGTAGAAGTAAAGCACTTTGTAAATTACAAATCTTAAAACCACTTTATAATAATAATAATAATAATAATAATAATAATAATAATAATAATAATAATAATAAATCCACAATATATACTGCCATAGCCAAGTAATTATACTAATCCATTTGTTATGCTTAATTGCTTTTTTAATTAGAGCCCATTAACGTCTCACACATTAATAACAAGGACAACGCTGTTAAGGACCAAAGGTTTAGAGCTCTTTGTTTTCATATTATTATTTTTATTATTATGATTATTATTGTTGTTCTTGTTGTGTTGTTGTTAATATTTGTATTACTGTGTCATGAACAACACCCTTATTTAGCCAATTGTTTAGGTTCATTTATGTTATTTCGGAGACTTAACCATTTAACCTGATTATTTTTTTTTTAATCATCCATCAAATAATTATACTCTCTTTCTTTTCTTTACTGAGCTACTTGGATGTTAAATGTTAAGTGTTAAACTACACATAGGTAAATCGCTACACTGTATGGTTGTAAACGTGGTAGGAGTGACTTCTTAAGCAAAGCATTAGAAATTCAGCATTTAAATCTAACTGAAAGTGACAAGCCAAAGAAAAGTCCAAAGGTTTATTAACTTTCAACTTCTTATTAAGATGTCTGTCTCCTCCAGTTTATATAGTAGAGACTTAACAAGATATGTTTATTGACTTTGAAATACTCACCATAAAAAAAGTCTGCACTGTAATGAATTTCAGCCTGTCCATTTAGATAATGAAAGGAAAAGAGCAACAATTTTAGGGATTTAATATCTGGCAGGGATATAGATTCTCAAGATCATCTGCCATGTCCTTAATGTATGTTTAGTTCTGTATTTATTTAATTTGACTGTTAATTAACACATTTCAAGAGTATCCTCAATAGAACATGTTCTTGATTTGTACATAAGAGACTTGGCCAAATATAAACAGCCTGCAACTTGTGTGAAACTGCAAAGATGGACTAGACATTTCAGTTTGTAAAAATGTGCATACAGTCAAATTAACCATTTTTAATTGTCTTTGTAATCTTTATTTTCACAAAACAAATTTAACACGCAGAACAAAATGAACTTTGGTAGAACAGGTATGCATTTAAACACAGATTAATTTGCTGTTGTATCAGAACAATATGGTATATCTTGGGGCATTCAAATGCAACAAATTTGAAACCACCTATGCAATGAGAAAGGAACCTTACGATTTTGGGTCAAACTTGATAAATGAATTATCATTTATTATATATATATATATATATATATATATATATATATATATATATATATATATATATATATATATATATTTTTTTTTTTTTTTAACATATATGTATATATATATATATATCCATCTCAGTAAAATCTGTATGTACCTTAAAAGAAAAAGCTACTCTGTAATAGACTCTTAAGTACATTTGTTTTATCCTTGGCTGCTGCAATATATTTTATGAACTGATTAAAACAATCTTTCTACCTCTGTCAGATTGAACAGCTTCCTCCTTTATAAAAAGGGACATTCCACAAATAAGGAAAATACATTTAAATGTAAGTAGGAGTGAGGCTTCATTAAAATGGAAAGTGCAAATCAGGCTGAATATTAAAACTAGGGTTTATTGGCTGTGGAAAGCAATTACTGGAGCAGAGAATTCCATCACCGGAGCGCTAACAGCTGGTAAATGGTCTTTTCACAGCCAGAGAACTGACCCAATAATCTGTCATGAATGCTCTGAGCATGCTCTGTACTGAGGAAATTGTGGCAGCTTATGGCTGTTACTGCGGCTCGTTATGAGCAGCGGAGGACTCAATTACAATTACAATTACACACCCTGACAGGCAATTACTTTCAATTACGATCCGGCCATGAACTGGATAAGCAGCCTAATCCTTTTCAGGAACTTAGTTTCTCTAGGTTTTCCCCTGAACGCATTAGATTTGTTTTTGCCAAAAGCATGAAACAAGCCACATAACACAATTGTTTTCATATGTCATCTTTGATAAAATGATAGCTTGTTGCATTTAATTTGATCTGCAAATAAACATTTTATTTAGTTTTTATTATTATAAATTAAATTATGTGCTTGATTGAATAAATTCCCTGAAAACAGATGAAACTATATATTTTGACATATTTAATATGTTTTTAAACCACCTTTCTATGTCATTCTTGGCAGAAAATTATAACAACATAAACAGTCAAATTTGATGCCCTGTATCTCATTAACTGGAAATATTCTGGATTACAATGTACACTGTAACCATTTATCACAGAGCCAAATATATGTACACATTGTCATGTAAAGTAAGAGAGGGGAAAAAAAGGTTGTTTTCATTTCATTTGGAATAACAAACAGCAATTTGCTATTTTACTAAATTTGCTTCAAGCAAAACCGCTCTGGGCATTTGTAGGTTGGTGTTGCTTTAACCATGTAAGGGTTCAATTTCCGCCTGACTTCAGATTAGAGAGAGACTTAAAATATGTGAAATTACATTATTTTATATTTATTAATTTATTTATTATGGGGGGGAGGGGGCCACAGGCTTTATGAGATTATTATCCACTTTAATGAGTTTATTGTTTATGTGTTATTAAATCCGGCTAAAACAGTGCAGTATTCAGCATTCTAGTCTAACTGGAGTATCGTGACTAAATGATTTTGTAGCACCTATCCTTTCAAAGTGTAAAGATGTACAAGATTATGAAACAATAACATATTGCTGCTGGTCATGCTTTTTTTTCCACAGACTTAAGTCGACACAAACAATACAGAAACAATTACCAAGTGATCTGAAGGAAAATGCTTGATGTTATATTCACAGTGGGTGTAAATAGGAGTGACTCTCTGGCGGAATGGAAAGAGCAAGTAAGGGTTCAGATTACATACAGAGTTTATTGGCTGTGGAAAATAGCTAGTGAAGCAAGGAATCCCATCACTAGAGCATTAACGGTGGGTAAATGAGTTTTAAATAGCCAAAGCACTGTCCACATCATCTGTCATGAGTATTTTGAGCAGGCTCCTCAAAAAAGAATGTCAGCTGAGCTTCAGAAACATTGCTGATAACCCCATGGGAATTCTCCATTCTAAATAATTATGAAGGTCAAAACCTTTATCAGTTTATTTCAATTTTGCTTCTAATTAAATCAAGCTGGTAGGCTTTATCCTAATGCTGTCTACATAGAAACATTCTCTCTCTCTTTTAATTTATTTTTTAATACTGGCAGCCCTGTCACTGATATCTTTGTTTACACGTGTTCCTTTTTGGACACACTTTCTTCGCTGAGGTTAGAGGGCTCATCTGTGAAGCATATTATCTGATGCCTACAGGAGCGTGGCGAACGAGCAAAATAAAAGATTCATGAACCACATCATTGCTTTTAGGCTCCATTACTTCTTCGGCTACCAATCCGAATGACAATGCTAGCTAGATACAAGCGATGATACTATTAAAACTTTTCTGGATTTCTGTGGTCTGTAACATGATCGTTTGAGTCTTAGAAATACAGGAAATTGTAATTTTATATAAAGAATAAATAGAAACACACACAACCCCTCCGATAACCTCCATCTGCACACCTCTGCATATTTATATTCTTTGCATGGTCTCAGTTTGCTTTAATCACTACAGGAGCCTATATTTAAGTTGTTTAAGGATTTATTTAAGATCAGTAACTGCTACAAACTGGATCATAATTTCATTCTGTTCACACTAAATGTTCCACCAGTTACGATGCATGGAAGTAACAGAATAAATCAAAATTGGTCATATCTAGCGCATTTTGTATTTTGCATCTCACCTGTTTGTGTGTTCCTGTGAAAGCATATGTGAATAAATGTGATGTAAGCAGTATTTTCCCCACAGCTTTGTCAGAGGGAACGAGGTCTGGATAGCTTTCAGTGTTATAATTCAGCTTTTTATTGAGCACAGGAGGGGAATTCCTTACAGTTAGCCTAATGGTGAAAGAACAGATGACAGTATGCTAATAATTCTACAACAGTCAGTATGATGGATGTCAGTTGCTTCTCCAATTATTGCCATTGATATACTCTGCCGGTGAAAGTAAGATGAGACATTCGTTAAATCCAGTCGTCTCTAAATCCTCTGCTCCTCTGTTATCAGTCCTACTGCAGCAAGAAAGTTACACACAGTACTTACAGTAACACCAGGAGTAGACTGTGAAGACGGAAGACTTGGTATATCTCTCAAATTCTGGATATTAAATGAACCCATTGTTTTACAAGTTGAGAGTTTTAAAGCAGCTTTTATTTTATTTTGTTTTCCAAAACCTGCTCTTAATTCTGTATGCTAGAGGTTTCATACTACTTCCGATTAGAAGCTATCCTTTATAAAAATTGGACAGAGTTTTATATATATGCTGGGCCTTAGCCATTGTGAAATAATAAAAGTGTATATTTTTGTACAAAATTGTACAAAATCTGACATTGTAGTGTTCTGTAGTGCTTTCACAGTGTTTTGATAAAAGACAATGCAGAGAGCTTATTTTATTCTTGAGTATAAGTTAAACCAAGAGAAATATCCCCATGCTTCACAAGGCATTAACAAAAGACTCTGCAAATTCTGACTTGGTTAAAGATGAAGGTGATGCACATCTCCATGCCTTTTCTGATTAAAATTGATGTCTGAAATAGTATTTTGGCCTCAGCAAGGTCACTCCTCCATATGTCTGCTTTCAGTGTTAATAACTTGTTCACACAGCATATGAATATTATGTTAAATTAACTCAATTATCTGTGACAGCTCATTTCCTGGGTACTGGGCAAGAGTTTGTGGTCTAGTTTTGCCTTCCCTTGCTGGAGGTACAGATTAATTAACATAACAATATTACTTTTTGAATTGCACATAGCTGAGCTTATATTCACATTCAGACACATATGCAGATTGCTGTTCAGTGTCACACTGTTTTAGCTACTATTATTAATTCATATTCTTTCCGTCTATTAATTAAATGTTAAGAGGCTGCATTGGTTTGAGTAAATTTAAGGATTTCAAATGACATTCAAAAAATAATTTGTGACCTATTTTTGTGAGAATAGGTTAAAACCTTACCAGCAACTCTCATATTTGATTGACTTTGTAATAGTGCTGCTGTATGGATATCAATTTACTCATATGGCTTTATTATTATTTAGTAACTGTTCACGTAGGGTAGCAAGAGTAGTCAATTACCTGCCCTCCATTCCAGGGCCGAATTCAGGCACTAACACTCTGAGAGTGGTTGGGTCAATAGACCATTCATTTGATTAATCATAAAGGAGCAGGTGTACTAAATAGCTACATTTAAATAGATTGGAAGGGCCGGCATTTGACTACATTTGTATAGATTGTATAGATTTTTTTTTTAATTTCACTGTAGGTGAAACTTATTTTAAATTACTTATTTTTTCCTCCATACAACCCACAACTATTTTATGATGTGGTCTTCTGTAGAGGGCGAAACAGGTATATCTATGAAAATGACTCACCAATTCAAAATACTTGAAATACTTGGCTAGTCTCATACGTCCCCATCTCTGAGAGGGATTTTTGGTTTTCTTTTAGAGAACAATATATTGATATTAATGCCAAAAAGCTGATATTTTCCATTATTGTATTACAAATCATTGATACGAAGAGTTAGACCAAATTTTACTTAGTGATAGTTTAAGCAATAGTTTTCCTGGGATCAAATCAATAGAAAAAAAGACCTGGGAAATATCCCGGTATTAAATCAAACTCATTTTGCTTAGACTATCTATAGTTTTGCTGGTTCCCTTTAGCTGAGTTGGGAAGTGGAGTGGATTTGCATCGGTGTACCAGATCTACCAAACTTGGAAATGCATTGCTTTACCCCCTTTTGCTAGAAAGATTTTGTTTTGGTTGAGCAAATATGAAGTTGTGAATGAGGAACAAGTGATACATTTTAGCTTTTCACATTTGTTAGAGTGAAAAGTGTTTTGATTTGGTCTAGGTCTACATATGCTAAAAAAAAAAAAACTAAAAAACTTTTAAACCTGCAGAGTGAAATTTATTTTCATTTTTATTGAGGGTTAAGTAACAAGATGATAGTTCAAGGTTTTCTTACACAGATCTGTCCAGGATAATTCATGACAGTGACAAATCCAATTAATACATTATTCCCTTTTGCTCTCACATTAACAGCTTTGGGTGCATGCCTTGTGTGTGAGTATTTTTTTCAGATGCAAATAATTAATTAAATGTAACCTTTAGCACAAAAAAAGATGAATGTTTAAAATTCAATAGATCGTTTCGGCCTGTTTAACTACGCAAAATTTTAATGTCACCAATACAAAGTAAGTGTGCTTTGGCTTTCCTATTTATCACATGGAGAGTACTGTCATTAGATGCAATGAAGACTAAACTAAGTGGTACCAGAAAGTGGCATGGCTTCTTCACTTTTTTTTACTCACATGCATTTGGATCCACTCGCTATCAATCACAAATACGTCTTCTCTCAGACCCATTTGAGATTACCTTCTTTTTTCCACCATTAGCTTAAAAGCTAAGGTTATTCTGTCTAACAGACACTCATGTGTCTTCATATTTCAGTAAGGATAACAGATGCTAGGTAAATGGCTCTGTGACTGAGAACAAAGCAGAGCGCTGAGAACACTCTGGAATTTATGCAGTAGTGTCCACATCTTTCTCTGTTAATTGCAGGTGCCTTAATTTTCAATCAATAAAAAAAACAAACAAACAAATAAACAAATGAAATAGAGCAGCGGTCACTGCACCACTCACATAATAACACATGTGGTATTTGTGGTGAATCACTGATAATTTTATCTGGTGATATATTCAATATTGCCTGCTGCAATGTAATTATTTGTATCAATAATGTAATCCTAGAGAATTTTTTTTTTTTTTTACATAAATCATATTATTTTATAATACAGTATTTGATTTTGTGATATATTTTTTTTTCACTTTTGTATGGTTTATGGGAGTCTGTCAGTAGCTCAAAAAATGCTATAAAAGGGGAAACAATCTCTTCTATAGAACAAAAAGAAGAAGCAATTATGAACAGATTCTAAGATTTATTTTGTCCTGTTATTTATTTCTATTTTTTCTATTACATTAAAATCATCAAACTATTCACTTTTAGATTACTTAAGTATTTTTTTGGTTCTGGTATTTCTGCTTTGGTTTTGTACACACCCTAAAGTCTCTTGGCTTGTAGAAAATGGCTTGACCTGCTGCTGCATAGACAATTTTTTAACAGTTTGATTCGTCCGAAATCCCCTTTAGTCATGCCAAAATCATTTATTGGTTTTTATCTGAATCGGTGTGGGTTGCATACTCAGAATGATGTACAGCATCTTCAGAACAGGTATATTTAGACTCGACTGCAGCAAATGACAGATGAAAATCATAACTTTGAAATGAAAACAAGGATCATTCCCAGCACTGGCTGTCATTTTGCTGTATTTTACAGGTGAATTATTGCATTGGCTTCATACAAATTAAGTACAGTATTAAGATTGATGTTTACCTGTCATTTGAAATGTGAATCCTTTCAGAAATAAGAATTTATTGAAAACAAATATGACTTAGGAAAATACAGTATTTTACAATACAATTACAACTGTTTAAGTAATCATAGTAGAACAAGTGCCTTAAAACAGTCCTATTAGTGTGTAACAAGTATGATTGTATCATATTAAACATTGCATGGTACTTTCATGCTGTAGACAAACCATTACACAATTTGTGATGTAAGACAATCCATTTCAGTTTTGGTGTGTATCCAATTGCAGTTCAGGTGGAGGTGAAGGAGATCAGGATTAAAGACCTCCAAACCATGCATTGAATAGAGAAAACACTATTTCAATTGATATTTTAACCACCGTCGGATACACAAGGGCAGCTCAGAAAAAATATATATTTAGTGTGAATTAATACAAGTGTGTTTCTTTTTTAAAATGTAAATGGACTCTTCAGAAAATGCAGGAAGGAATTGCGTTGCTATGGAGACTCAGTAGGGGATATTTACAGCAGAGGGATAGGTTATATGAAGGGGAGAGTCTCAGTGAAGTGGCAACTCAGCATGTCAGTCATTAGGTGGAGTGGTTGATTTCATAACTTTGCAGTAAAGCAGAACAAGGCCTGTTGATAGTCAGAGCTAGAAATGTGTTGTTCAATTTCGCTGGCCTTTATTCGTTCATTTATTTGTTTTTTGTTTTTTTGTTTTTTTTAACCCACACATGAATGATAAATTCAACCACAGGATATAGATATATAACAACTATACAATAATTATTTCCAGGTTTATTTGCTACAAACCTTTAAGGATTGCTGTTGTCAATTTACTTTTCAACACAATTCCCATTAGGACAAGTTGTTTCCCCATTTTGTTTCTATACACAACATTTGTTAAACTATTACATTTCAAACATTAATTATTTGATGATTGTCATACATTGGAAGTTGAATGTATTACGTTTGTTATTGTTAAGCTATTTGTAATAATGGATATCATTTGATTAATATGTATGCATACGACTAATCTTTCATTGCATAAGTGAAACAAATGACTGCATACATATAAACTACACTGTGGTCAAGATGTGATAATTTAATGCTTTTATTAAGTGGTTTCCTATCTAGGGCTTTAATCTGTGATTATATGTCCTGTAGGATTATCATTTACCTAAAGAGAGAAATTAATGTAAGAAGAGTTTAATTATGTTTTTCACAATATAGGTCATTTTAATCAGTAACCCCTCAGAACGTGTGTCATGTTGTCATTTAGCTGTGGGAGGATAAATGCAGAAGAGCTTTAATTTATTAGATAATGTACTAAGATCACTTTTTTATTGCTTTTGGTATTCAGGTTGAACTCAACTTCATTATGATCATATCTCTCCTTTTATGTAGAGCTAGGGTTAGTAATAAGCTTGCCCATTTGGTTTAGTGCAAATAGACTGCCTTAATGACCACATTAGGGATATTTGAAGTTGATGTAGGGAATTATTAAAATAGACAGACATACCTCTATTTTTGTAATAGTAGAAAAAAAAAATAGCACCTCAATGAGTAACACTATGCACATTTGTAACATATATTACACCTTTCACATAAATGTTTTTTGTGAAATGCTTATGAATTACTTATTCAATTTATATATATATATATATATATATATATATATATATATATATATATATACTCACCTAAAGGATTATTAGGAACACCTGTTCAATTTCTCATTAATGCAATTATCTAACCAACCAATCACATGGCAGTTGCTTCAATGCATTTAGGGGTGTGGTCCTGGTCAAGACAATCTCCTAAACTCCAAACTGAATGTCTGAATGGGAAAGAAAGGTGATTTAAGCAATTTTGAGCGTGGCATGGTTGTTGGTGCCAGACGGGCCGGTCTGAGTATTTCACAATCTGCTCAGTTACTGGGATTTTCACGCACAGCCATTTCTAGGGTTTACAAAGAATGGTGTGAAAAGGGAAAAACATCCAGTATGCGGCAGTCCTGTGGGCGAAAATGCCTTGTTGATGCTAGAGGTCAGAGGAGAATGGGCCGACTGATTCAAGCTGATAGAAGAGCAACTTTGACTGAAATAACCACTCGTTACAACCGAGGTATGCAGCAAAGCATTTGTGAAGCCACAACACGTACAACCTTGAGGCGGATGGGCTACAACAGCAGAAGACCCCACCGGGTACCACTCATCTCCACTACAAATAGGAAAAAGAGGCTACAATTTGCACAAGCTCACCAAAATTGGACAGTTGAAGACTGGAAAAATGTTGCCTGGTCTGATGAGTCTCGATTTCTGTTGAGACATTCAGATGGTAGAGTCAGAATTTGGCGTAAACAGAATGAGAACATGGATCCATCATGCCTTGTTACCACTGTGCAGGCTGGTGGTGGTGGTGTAATGGTGTGGGGGATGTTTTCTTGGCACACTTTAGGCCCCTCAGTGCCAATTGGGCATCGTTTAAATGCCACGGCCTACCTGAGCATTGTTTCTGACCATGTCCATCCCTTTATGACTACCATGTACCCATCCTCTGATGGCTACTTCCAGCAGGATAATGCACCATGTCACAAAGGTCGAATCATTTCAAATTGGTTTCTTGAACATGACAATGAGTTCATTGTACTAAACTGGCCCCCACAGTCACCAGATGTCAACCCAATAGAGCATCTTTGGGATGTGGTGGAACGGGAGCTTCGTGCCCTGGATGTGCATCCCACAAATCTCCATCAACTGCAAGATGCTATCCTATCAATATGGGCCAACATTTCTAAAGAATGCTTTCAGCACCTTGTTGAATCAATGCCACGTAGAATTAAGGCAGTTCTGAAGGCGAAAGGGGGTCAAACACAGTATTAGTATGGTGTTCCTAATAATCCTTTAGGTGAGTGTATATATATACACAGGCACTAAAGAATAGTTGTCTGGTTGCGTTGTTTTCAATCTGGGGTGCCTTGTCCAGTGAATTTAACATAAAAACAATATCTAACTGCGAAAAATCACAGAAGATGAGGAACAGCAACTCCCATGGAATAGTCCAAATCTGTATGCCTTTATTCTTGCATTTTCATCTTTCAAAAGTTCTTTTGGGAATTGGGTTGAGATCTGGTGACTGCGAAGGCCATAGCATATGATTCACATCATTTTCATACTCATCAAACCATTCAGTGACCCCTTGTGCCCTGTGGATGGGGGCATTGTCATCCTGGAAGAGACCACTCGCATCAGGATAGAAATGTTTCACCACAGGATAAAGGTGATCACTCAGAATAACTTTGTAATGATTTGCAGTGACCCTTCCCTCTAAGGGTACAAGTGGACCCAAACCATGCCAGGAAAATGCCCCCCACAGTGTAACAGAGCCTCCGACCTCTTGGTGGCACCACACATGCACTCGCCCACTTGTTGAGACCAATAGCCATTCGTCCTCCAATAATGACCCCTCTTTCAAAGTCACTTAGATCCTTTCCTTTTGCCATCTTGATCCAAACTCGAGGTCAACTGGGTTATACATGCCACAGAGCATGATAGGATGTTAATTGCTTAATTGTATCATGCAGTACACCTGTTAGGAAGCATCAGTGTTAATTTTGTCAACGAAAAGTAAGATGAAAAATATTTGTCAACGACCTATTTTCAGTGACGATAACTATGACGATAACGAGACAAAATACTGTGGAAAAAACGATAAATGAAAATCAATGTCTTCTAATTTCAGTTGAACAGATTGTGACTAAACGAAAATTAAACACAAGACTAATGGACATAAATTACAGTGCTTTGTGAGGCGGGAGCTGTTTCATGGTCCAATCATAAGTATGCATGAGTTGACTCAGTCATCGTGTTCTTGTACCATAATTTATCACAGTTCTGCGCAGATATGCGCTGCTCCACCAATGGGATCGGTGGGATTCTGCAGATCTGTGCAGAACCGTGGAAATCTGCTCAACAGAATGGGACCTGATAGTACCCAAGCATGTGTATCGCTAAATATTGAATGTGCTTGATGTGGTTTAATGTGGTTACACACATTTTCAAGAGAGTCTTCAAACTGAAAATAATGTGAATTATAGTAGTTTGTGACCGTGATGTTTACAATAGCTGTTTGTGACTTGATTTAAAATACATTTCAAATTAAGTCAATCAATATGTTTGTTTTGCATCCATCCACTAATTGATGTAAACATCTGGCGTTAGACATAATGCATAATGGTGATAATGAAGTAAAAAAAAAATGTGGATTAAAACTACACTAAAATAACAGGAGTTTTCATTTTAATATTAACTAAAACTAATGAAAAGATGAAATGACTAGAATGTGACTAAAACTGATAAGCATTTAAGTAAGGCTAAAACTAAATCTAAAATAGCTGGCAAAATTAACACTGGGAGGCATCAGCATTCCTCAACTCATTTATTCTGATTTTTCCTTTTATTTGTTACCCGTCTGTATATTGGTACAGATCAAAGATTGTCACTGGTACAGGATAAACATCTTTTGTAAGACAAAGCAGTAGTGAGAGATGAATTTACATGACTACACTCATACAATCAGTGTCCATTTGAGAGCGACAAATGGCACATTGATGTGAAAGATATTATTTACTCTAGACAGTAACATGGGCCTTTTAATGAATTCTGGACTCAAAATGGGGTATTTGTTTTGCTGAGGGTCCCTGTGGTCATTATGATAACATTTGTTTGACCAGATGTTTATGTAATAGTGCAAAAGCAATGTATGTTCTATTTTGGCCTGCAAAACAAAACAGCTGTTATTCCATCGGCTAGTGCCCTTATGATCAAGGTTTTTGGCTTTTCCCTATTCTCCTCCATGGCACAGACTGCTAGAAGGAGGCACATTTTCATTTTTCAACGGTGTGCATCAGTGATACCTGCTCACGATAGCTGTAGAGAAAAAAATTACTTAAAGGCTTGTCAAGAGATAATGTAAAGCCATTGTCAACAGGATGAAGGTTGCTGATTCTTCCAGAACTAATTCAAATTATTGTGGATTGCTTAAACCACATTACTTTGAAAACACGTATTGCTAGAAATTGCAAAAATAACCTTGCTGCCATTACAGCATTATTTAGTATAGCCGTGGTTTACAGTAAATCCAAAAGAACATCAACCAAAGAAAGCAAAACTAAAACAGGCAGTCTACAGATGCATAGTTGCAAAGGCTGGTGTTTAAATGGTAAAATATTTGCTGTTTGAAAAGGACGAGGGGGATACACCATTGATGGAAGTCTTGCACTTCAATGAGTGTCCTTCACAAGAGCATTGCATATGCACAATGGTAGTGAGTCAAGTCCTTCAGAGTTGAACCATATAGTACCACTGTATCTGGAGCAAGTGGCTGTTTCTAGGCAGTACATCAGCAGGATTTAATGTGGAAAAAGGTTCAGATAGGTCGGTGTGAACATCAAAATACAAGGAGATAGATAAGGGCTCCTCCAACTTTGCTTCAAATATTCTTCGCAAGCAGGATTGATTTTACTTATTTATAACTCTTGCTCTCAGGGATATATCCCCTGAGGCCTACAATCCTGTAAACAACCAGGTCCCATGAGTTACCAAGAACACAGAGCAGCAAAAGTTTCTACACTTGCACATCAGTGATCAGCAAGAAAGAGAAACAGCCACAGCATCAACATTCAAATATCAGTTACTAATATGCACAGTTTAAGGAAGCAAAATGGGGAAAAGACGCAGAAATAATTCCACGTGCCATGGTATTGATGAAATGCTGTATAGAGTTTTAAATTATCAAAGCAAACAGCAGTACATGATAATACAAATAATATGTGAATAACAATAGCAGGACATAAAAGAAAATGCAAGAGAACATAGTACTTTGATAAATAGAATTCATGGGTCATCTGAAGGAGCTTGCAGACATGTACATACTCTTGCATTTTTAGTATCCTGAAAAATATGATCCCGTCCTCAATTGCCAGTGAGCTTCTGATTAGATCTAAATAACAGGCTCTTGTCTATCCACAGCCTGTTAACCATCCACATCACACATACATA
The DNA here is from genome assembly GCF_036373705.1 of Amia ocellicauda. Classification (NCBI taxonomy): domain Eukaryota; kingdom Metazoa; phylum Chordata; class Actinopteri; order Amiiformes; family Amiidae; genus Amia; species Amia ocellicauda. Next base: position 20,690,331 of record NC_089858.1, on the reverse strand, counting down.
TTCAGTCAGTGGGGAAAATCCCCCTATGTTTTGATTGACTCCCTAATGAGAATGAAATCAGACCTACATGTATTATCATAAATATGCATTGAAATAAACATAAATATGAACATCTCCAATTTGTCAGGGAGCACGCCCTCTGGCAGGTTAATGGGAATTGGATGCATTGCCTCAGGGTTTCAATTAAGTGTTTTTGTTGTTCGTTAGATTGTTTTTTGTACATTTTCCTCTCTCTTTCTTCGGTTTCTGCTGCCGTGAGATACAGAGTGGATGCTGGCAGTGCAGATTTGCACTCTAAACAAAAACTCATTTGCCCAGCCTGTCCCAGATTATTATGTCAGACGTTTGCTAACCTCAGCAGACAATCAGCCTCATTGTCTTCTGCGAAGAACACCTGGAAAAACCTTTTGCTTCTATGTAAATCCATGCTGACTGTAATCCTCAGTGCTGATGCATATTAAAATTTAATACAGATTATTGATATGAAATTTCATCTGGCTTGGTCCTCTTCAACCCTCACATTAGCTTTTACAGCAGCAGTTACTGTGGTGTAACTGTGACACATTACACGCTGCAGCTAAAATCCCTTGGGGCCTCTATAGCAAAAGTCACTGTCACTTCCTTCATATCCAATGTCATGTACAGTCTAATAAAATAGATAAATAAATAATACATGCTGGTTGGGGAGGTTGTGCAGATTTATCTGCTGTCCGGTTATCATCTGTCATGTATTAATTATTGACTGCTTTGCTGTTATGGGATAAGAGCATACTATAAATTTCCAAAATCTACACCCAGTATAAAGGGGAAAGACTCCTTTGTGCGTCTGTTTGGAGAAAGGAGTCTGGCATAAGGATATCAACCTTGTTCATTGTGTAATTTATTATTATGATGATTATTAAGTTATTTAATATACACCTCTGCCTTTATCCAAGGTTATTTACATGCACAAAGCACACAACAAAAACAAAGGAGAAAAAATCCCAGTGAATGAGAGAAATGCACGGAGGTGTATGTATATAGTATTATATATTATTAAAACATACTTGTGGGAATGGAAACAGGCATATGAAGGAGTTGTTTTTTTCGAACTTTTAGTGATATTCTTATCAGAGCTCTAACTGAATCTACAAGTGTTCCATGACCCATATTCAAGGTTTACTGATATTAAATCATGTTGTCCTTTCATATGGTCATGATCCTACTTACATAGCATTTATTTGAATTAGAAACACTTAATCACACATAAATACAGATAGTCTATTGCCGTAAGGGGTTCTCGAACCATTTTCATAGCTATGATTAATGTACATGTGTTTTTTCTAAAAAAGACACTCACACACCTTTATGTGTGCACCATTTAAATAAATAAGACTACACTACTCTACATGATTCAAATGACTCTAAAGCATTTTTCATTCAGGTAGACCTTTTGAGATATTAGACTACATTACTGTGTAAGACTACTATGTTGCTTGACATTACTGAAGGAGTAATGTTTTCATGATCACTCAAAAAGGTAGTACCAGTTAGTCTTCAATTCTGACTTTTAAATCTTTCATTAAATGTCTCATTATAAAAAACTAAAAACAAGGTTGCACATACTGAGAACATTATCTAATCTCAGTGCTGTTTATTTAATTATTAACATGCTGTTTATGCTCTGTGATTTTGAAATATTTTATAGACACTTGTTGATATGGAATCCCTATGAATTCAGATTTACAACCTTAAAAAGCTATTATTAAAAACCTATTATATAACCTTAAAAAGCTATTATAAAGCCTTAAACCTTAAACCTTAAAAAACATAAATAGAAAAAAATAAAGTAAAACGAAACAAAGCAAACAAAATCAATAAAACATGAAAATATTTCTGGGCAACTTGTGTGGATTACTTCAGAAGAAACAAAAAATAATTAACTGTCGTCACCTTGAGAAATACAGACAATTGTTACAACAAGCAGCTGAATTGGTCAAATGAAAGTGTATGCAGATTTATCCTTTTTAAGCATGGAGACATAAGAATACTAGCTGCTGTTGTGATGTAGCCATAGAGGCTTGTATTCTTCTGTGCTGGTTTTGAGGCACTTCAAAACACACTCACCAAAGGAAAAGAAAAGAATAGGAAGGTTACAAAAAAAAGAGTGGTAGAATCTCAACTATTCTGTTATTTTCTGTTATTACTAGAATATTTTGTTCCCCGGGTTGACTCACGGCCCCCCAATGATTTTAAAAACCCTGGAAATGCCTTTCTTTGGCAGTTGTACTTTAATCATAATGCCTATCACTTCGTAATGTTGCAGGTCTGACTGCAAAACTGTCTGACATTATGCTGTAGATATTAGTTTCCTGCTTATCTGTATTGGCCTTATGCAAGCAGATAAGGCTTTAAAAAGGGTAGGACATATTAAGGGCTTCTAAAAATGTACGTTATGTTGCAAACAAAATTGCTGGGGCCCTGCTAGGTGAAACAGGATAATCTTCACTTAGAGAATGCCAACAATCCACACACAAATAGCAAGTCTGGGATAATGTGACAGTTCTACATCTCCAAATCAGTGTTTGAAATATTTGCACCTTTTCACTGAAGCCAGTGACGAGATTTAATCTTTGAAATTGTCCAAAAAGTATTGCTAGAATTCTGCACACATACATGCATGCTGAATAACAATCAATCAAGCAATAATAATAATAATAATAATAATAATAATAATAATAATAATACAAAAAACACACCTTTCTTAATTATAAAAGTATTATTCGATGGGTATTCTACTCAGTATTGCAAAATCCTACAAGAAACAAATTAAATATTTTATTCTACCAGGAATAATGTGCTTCAGTGACAAATGGGATACGTTACCTCTACCAGGTATTGAAAACACAGGGAAATTATTTCAGCCATCAGGAGAAACCCTAGGGGTGTCACAACAGTACACATTAATTGAAAGTAAACGACTATGGATCGTTTTCCTCGCTAGCACTGGGCAAAATGACACACAACGTACAGCACTTTAATCTATTAGGTGGAGAAGCAGAGCCCAAAGATTTAGATTTTCCTAGCCTAAAATAATTATTTTTAAATGTGTGGATGGACATAAATCTAATTTCTCTAACTGTTAACCCATAACTTTGAGGTGCAATAAAAACAGCTTTAGTGAGCTGATAAAAAAACAAGCAAAAAAAACATGCAGATAATTGGTTACAACCAAGCTTGAGATGCATTTCATGTGCACGGGCATAAATTCTGTGTGTTGTAGTTTCAATGCAATGTGGAATTATACTCAAACACCCTCTAAGGCAGATTGGTGAACATCCACATCCACTGGCTAAACACAAGAAAGGAAAAGTGTCAAAGTGACAGAGATGGTACAACGAAAACCAAACAAAACAAAATGATTCCAGTTTGTAAATTATCAACACATTGAAATATATTTCTACACCTTACTTGTGTAGAAGAAAATAGTATAATAATTTCACTACTACAACTTAAAACAGTGATAACATTTAGGTCTTCTACTGTTGGTATTAAAAAACTAAAAATGATATTTAAAAGGTATAACATGCTTCCATATTTGTAGGGCTATGTCTGAATAAATATATTATTTTTTCCTCTCCTATGGCTTGTATAGGGACTAGTCTCTTGACAGTTTAATTTAAGGTTCCATGTTGGACAAGAAAGACTGGAAAACAATACATGTTTCCAAAACACGTTATTACTCACATCCCATCAATATACCTCTGTTATTTTCATTCATTATGTAGTGATTTCAAATTATGTTTGTAAAATGTTCTCATTGGATATAAAACAGATTAAAAAATAATCATATCAGCATCCACTGGATATAAGCTTCTGTGGACAGATGTGGATGTATTTCTTTTCTTTATGATATTCAATTACAATTCAGTTGCATACGGAACTCCACCTCACAAATACTATAGAAATTGAACGTGTAATGAGGTTTTCTTTATATACCAGTAAGCCTGCAGTGGATATAATCTATACATTCATCCTAGGAATGTACAATGATTAATTTTTAATGGACATGCCACTTATTTTAATATGGAACTTAATTAAGTTTTCTTTATAAGACATTCATTTATTTTGGCATAGAAGTTATTCTAGAGGCAAGAGTACCTGGGGTAATTTGTCTTTTTTTTTTTTTTTTTTTGCTACGGCATTGTAGAAATTGCTTAATATATTTTTCATTGATTATTTAATGCAGTAATTGAAATAAGCTCTATGTGTACCATGTAAGTGGATGGATTTCAACAGCAGATTCTGTATTGCAAACTGTACTCAGTCATCTCAAGCTAAATTGTCTGGCAGTACTTGATCATGTTCAAATTACCAGTATATCCGGATGTTCTTCTTTTTATATATATTCAAAATTTGGGGTTAAATGACTTAAATTGGAAAAACAAAAATCTACAAAACAAAAACAAAGGTGTTGACATGAACTTAACTGCTCAGTGTATACTCTAGTGTGGTTTGTATCTGGGCTGAGATATAAAATGTCCTCATAATATTGCGAGATTTCAAGGATAGGTTGTTTACACAGACGCTGGCATGAGAATGAATACTCCAGCCACTGAAGACTGAATTGTCTTGTCTTAATGGCCATGTTTTACTGTACTTTGCCTTGATTTCATCCTCTTCACTCCCTAAATATGCAGTTGAAGACTTTATGATGAGTGATTGTGCATCTTGGATTGATCTAATCTACACAAGGTTTGTATCCTTAACCGGGTAAACAGCGCTCCAGTTGCTACAGTGAATGCTGGAGTTTAATAAAACTGAAGTACAGTACTTATATTTACTTTTGAATTATTTAGTATCACTCTCTATTTTTGTATATATTTGTTTACTCATTTAGCTCTTTTTGCTTTTGAAGAGGCTATTAAAAGGTGGACATTTTAATAATGACAGAGTCTGTAACTTTAGGCTTTATTTGAATGTATGTTACTTAGTCTTTCTCATTTGGAGAGACAAATGGGGGTGGTACTTCTAAGCACGCATGCTATGCAAATTAACTCTCATTTCCTGAACTCTTTAGCTGTACCTGGGAGATGAGGAATAACAATGTCTACAGATAGTGTTTAAAATTATGCTTACAGATGCAGTTGCAGTTGCTAGAGTGATCAACAGAGGAAGCCAAGAGTAAAATAATATTCCAAAACAGTCAAACATGAGTCAATAAGCAATAGTCAAGCTCATTCCAAATGTCTATTTCACCTCCGCATTTGTGGATGCTGTTCAGTCAGACTGTGTGTTTATGTTGCTAGACAGAATCCTGTTGTCTGTTTTATCCTTCTCTCTGATACTCTAATAACAGGATTCACCCATGTATTTATTCTGCAACAGAGCTGGTTAACCATATGACAGCCCTCACAAGAGGCATTTTGTCCAGAAAAGCATGGCTTGGTTTAGATCATTGTTAAAAACTCTAAGATTATTGGAATTGTTGGTCTAATGTGATACAACTGCCTTGTTATAGATGTGGAAATGTCATAGAACTATTCAAATGGAACCAATACAACAAAAAATGAATTGATTTTTCTTTTTGCTCTGTCTGAAAGGTTCACTTTAAGTACTTTAAAACCAGATATGTGGTAAATACTACTTTCTGTGTACCTGCAACTGTACTTAAAAAAATACTATATATATATATATATATATATATATATATATATATATATATATATATATATATATATATAATTTCCATTAATGACTTCAGGGTTGAGATAAGCTAACAGAGGTAAGCATGTTTCACATCCATCACTCTCTGAGATGCGGCCAGGTTTAGTTTGCGAATGTGCAGAGAATGTATAATAGAGAGATAAAAGTGCTGTACAGTCACAAATCAGGCTGCACAATGTGTTCTTCTGGTATATGAAATGAAGATGATCACCAGAGATCCTTTGTTATTCATAATGCCCACATTGTGGCATTTTGATCTAGTAGTCATCTAATAGCAGTTTGGTACTCCAGTGCTTTTGCTTATGCACTGTACTTTTCTGGAAAAAAAAACCCTGCAAAAACACATTTCGATTCCCCAATTATTTTCACCTCAATTTGACATCGCCGATAGCACTTCATATCGCTTCAGAAGGGCTGAGACAGAGCCTGCATCTTCTGACAAGCATGTTGTTAAAGTTATCCACTATTTTTCGCACAGTAAGACCAGAATGCCTACTGTCCATTTATCACACCGATTGGAGATTTGGATGCAGATAGAACAGCTAATCCCATGGAACAGTAGGCACTTGGGAATCCACAGTATGGGAAGCCACACCAATAGTGCACTGCCCTCTGGGAATTCCTGACCAAAGCCGATAATAGCCTAGCCTGGATTTAAGACCAGCTCATCCAGCCTGTAGGGCACACCCTGTAGTCCAGTATAGGGCTTTTGGGGTGTCCTGGAAAAATATTTTATGCCAGCCTATCTATCCTCTGTAGAAATACCGAATCCACACAGTGGGGAAGCAGCATCCATTATAAGTGCCAAAAGTATCTACAGATATAATTTTGATTATTCCCAGTGTGTAAATCTATCCTTTTTAATATGTCGGCTTGTTGTGTGGCATTTTCTTTTCTTTTACCTGTTATTCTTTCAGAGAATGTCACCATTTTTGCAGATGCCATCTAAACATAATTACCATTCAATGCAGTCACTTAAACATAAGGTGGCGATGTCTGTGACCTTTAAATGGTTTTGTTTTTTTAATGGAGTGCTCCTTATACCTGCACAAAATGTATGCCAGTTCATTATGATTGTGGAACATGCTATCTGCATGATGCGTGCAGAAAATTACAACCTTCGGGTTATCTTGGCAGTGGGAACCTTACTTTGCTTATGGAAACTTACAATTCCTGTTATTACAGTGTATTATTATACACAGTGTTATTATACTGTCTTACTGATTTGTAAACATTTCAGTTGTATAATTTCCTGAGATGAGATTCAAAGGTGCAAATATTTAGTATTTTAATATTTAGTACAACATTTTCCTTGTTTTGGAAGTATTTATTCTTTCAAATGAATCAAAGCTTTTGTACATGACATTGTAAGTATTTTTGAGCTTTATATTTTAATGTATTCTTTTTTTTCTGGTAAAGTTTAATTTCATGCCATTGATACCCACCGTATAGACATGTTTGATGATCCATTGGCATACAATATATTTTTAAAGCAATTTTATTTATTTTGTAGAATAATACTGTATCCAAAAATAACATTGGTTAACTATATTTTGTCTGATATGTGACCCTGTGCTGAAAAATATACTAGTTGTTGCCCAACTTCTATCCTGCTTTTCCTTCATGACTTTGAATTGTTCTCTATAAAATCAATAGAGTCAAAGACACTGCCTGTAAACTCAAAAAAGATGCTGTTTGCAGGGTGCTGACTAAGGCAAGAACGATGTGAGAATAGTTCTTTAACTAACCAACATAAAATTAAAAATGCTGATGGCAGGCTTAGGGCAAGAGTCTAAATTTAGCCTTAAAGAAAATCCATTTGTTCTAAGAAGAGAATAGCTATTCGTACAACATCTCAGTTTCAAGGGATGATAGTGAGATGGCCAAAGGTACCACGCAAGCAATTAATTAAAGGAAATTATGTAGTTAATCAATATTTTCTAACTGGTATATTAAATTACATATATAACGGTATCTCAGAGCAGCGAGGGCACCGGAATTTTGACTTTATTTGTCGTATCTAACAAAATAAATGATTCTGCTACGAATCTGATATTATGAACTTTTACTATGAACATATCTGAGAGTCGTTTATAGTATGCCAAAATATCCATATTATGAAAGACTGGTATTCAGTATGTAAGTCATCATGGAGGAGAAATGCCAGCTGTTATGTAAGAGGCAACAAGAGAGACCTGTAGCAGAAAACGGAAAATGCAGCTGCATGTCTTACAACTCAGGGGAATATAGAGTATCACTTAGGTCTTATTGAGTAGGGAATTTATTTATCTCAAACGTTCACTGAATCCATCTAAAGTGAAGGAATTTGTTATCATATAAGACATTCTTTAATCAAACCCAAGACATTAGGTCCATGCAGTGGCAGTAGGTTTGTCATGCTGCAGATAGGCTTGTGATACACTGGGGAACAAAAATACTTTTGGAGTAACTGAGGGAACTGCTTTTCATGAGAGCTCTTGAAGAAGAAAAGAGGAAAAAAAAAAAAACTGACCGCAAGGCTCCAAGAGGCTTGAAATGTGAGATTTCATAGCAGTTTGTGTTATCTTGTATTTGTTTTTTTTCTCCATGGTATATGTTTTAATGTCTACTAGGAATAAATAACCCTGTATCTTATCCTAATTTGCAGACTCCCCCCCATCAAATAACTAATGTTGATCACTATTCCTGTTACCAATTATTATTTTATTATTATTATTTGTATTTCTTGGCAGACGCACTTATCCAGGGTGACAACTGAACAGATGATTAGTACTACTTATTTGATCAGGGAGAGTCTGTGAAGATTAAGGCATGCATTAATTAGCAAGACAAATAGCAAAAGTAAAATGTGGGCAACCGTAAAAATCTAAGAAATATCACAATGGAAAAAGTATTCAGTGTGTGTTTAATTTGATCAAGTAATCAAGTGCTATGATGCATCTCCGTGATATACCAATGCTATATCAGTTAAGCAAGGGTTTAATTCTCAATTTATGCATTCATTTCTTTCAGTTTAGGGAACACTTTCAAAACCTGTCATGTCTTGTCCTGGAATTACAGGGCCAGGTGGCAACCCTAAATGCCTTCTATGTAATCAAAAACTGGCAGGCACAATTCTTACATCTGCTCACATCGCATGCTTTGTTGTATTTTATTTTGTAACACCCACTAATGAGATTTTCACATCTACTCAAATCATTTCAGTACTTCTCCACATGATTGCTACTGTTTGTGTCCCTGTTGCCGTAAACGTTACTTGCAAAATGATGGTTTTGATCTGTATTTCAGGCATAACTTAATTTTTAATATAAAGTGAGATGTTAAGGGTTAAATTTCTCTTCTCCATCTCATTTTTTGATATTTGTTTATTTTTAAAATCAAGCAAACAAAATAAATATAACAACATAACACAAGGTCACATTGTTGGTCTCTTTAGATGTGCAATAGAATAAAATTGCTGACAAACTCCGGCTTTGAGGCAATTGGACTTCCCTTATTGTTCCCGAGCCTTCGTCTAGTTTATAACCTGATTACTTTTGAATGCATATAAAAAGATCATCCCTCAGTGGAGTCCAGTAATAATTAACTACAATATATTAGACTTTTTTGAAAGGAGTTTAATAAGATGAAAACATCATAAATTAGCTGGTGAATGTGCCTTGCCACAGTTGTAATCTCTTGCAATTGTATTTGTTATTATAAACCATAATCTCTTTCAGGACAGATACTCCCTAACCTATCTAAATGCTTCAGGACAGAATATCCTTGAAGCCAGTTCACTTCTCCTCCTAGGAAAAAATTAAAATGGTGTCATGTTTTTTTGTTTTTGCTTCAGCTTGCTGGAATAATAAGTATCGGTTTCCCTTGACTGGTATACATTTTAGAATCTTTTCTCATGTTTGTATTCAGTCATAATTCAAATGGCCTTCAGTGGGACGTTTTGACTGTATCAAATAACATATGTAGCCTTTTCATTTATTAACTTTCACTTCAAGCACAATGATCTGATGTTTGCACTGATAAAAAAAAAAAAAAAAAAGCCTTCCATTTAATATACAAATAATGTATATTTTAGAGTGCCATATAATTTCTTGGTCGAAGAGACTATTTTTACTTTTACTTTTATTTAATATTATTGTGATTGTCTTGCTATTTAATCAAGTGATTTGGAGAATACTTCCTGATTCCTGTTTACATCTTTTGTAAACCATCTGTATTTACTCTGGTGAAGTCTTCTCTTGATTGTTGACTTTGACACAGATGCGTCTACCTCCTGGAGGGTGTTCCTGATCTGGCCAGCTGTTGTGAAGGGTTTTTTTTCACCAGGGAAATAATTCTTCTGTCATCCACCACAGTTGTTTTCCGTGGTCTTCCGGGCCTTTTGGTGTTCCTGAGCTCACCAGTGCTTTCTTTCTTTTTAAGAATGTACCAAATAGTTGATTTGGCCACACCTAATGTTTTTGCGCTCTCTCTGATTATTTTTTGTTGTATTATTTCTAAGGCAAAACTGAAGGCAAATCGCCCCAAGAACAAGCAGGAACTAAAGACAGCTGCAGTGCAGGCCTGGCAGAGCATCACCAGGAAGAAACCCAGCATCTGGTGATGTCTATGGGTTCCAGACTTCAGGCAGTCATTGTCTGCAAAGGATTTGCAACCAAGTATTGAAACTCACAATTTAATTCATGATTATGTTAGTTTGTCCAAATACTTTTGAGCCCCTAAAATTGGGTGGACTACATATAAAAATGGGTGTAATTCCTACACCGTTCACCCAATTTGGATGTAACTACCCTCAGATTAAAGATGAAAGTCTACACTTAAAGCACATCTTGATTGTTTCCATTGTTTTCCATTCCATCTTTCAAATCTTTGTGGTGGCTTACAGAGCCAAAATGATGACAATTGTGTCACAGTCCAAATATTTATGGACCTAACTGTACCATAGCATCATTTTTGGTGGGGTTTGTAAATGCTTTGAATACTTTCAGTGAGTGTCTTGATTAAGGATAACCAACTCCATAACATGTCAGATCCTACGATAGGCCTACTGGAAAGAAACACAATAGTCTAATTTCACTTAGTTATATCTTCACTTTTTTAATATCTCTGTGGAATCTGCAAACCAATCCTGCTGCTGTGCAATGCTTCAAATTTTGATGGGCTCTTCAGCTTGAGGATATGGTCCTAAACTCAATTCCACAACCTGTAGTTTAGCTCATATAAAGCTTTGTAACTGCCTTACGCCAAAACTGATTTAGCCTCCCTGATTTTCTGGGCATGTTGGGATTAATTTTAAGGTTCAAAAGTTCAGCTGCAAGATTGCCCATGGCAACGCTCCAGACAATCTCAGTGGTCTAGTCATCAACTCCTGTATGTACCTGGTCCACCCTGCTGGCTACAGATACCGGACTGTTGGCTGTCTCTCCAATCAAGCTGTGGGTACAAGGGCTGTTAATCACAATGCCCTTTGATTGTGGGAATTCTCTTCCCAAAGACATCTGAGACAGTAACTCCTTTCTGAAGTTTAAATTACAAAAATATCATGCTCTACATTTTGCAGTCTATTATTAAGTTCTCTTTCTTGCCCAGCATGTTATCGTTAATGCTTGACTTCTAGATAACGACTTGAAAAATTGATTGCTGCACAGTGATTTATACAGTTCTTCATATTAATGTTAGGCACTTAAATAAATATTTTCCTCATTATTTCAATGTAGAACTCATAAAGAGGCGTGGATATTTCACACAACACAAAACATTGAATTTAGAGTGTTTCATGTTTTTCTGCTTTCTGTTTTTCCCCAACTCTTAACTTCCCTTCAGAGTTGCAGCTCATAGATTTGTAAACTTACAAAATCCCTGCAAGATTGTATCTCAAAGATATAGTAGTACTAATCCCAGTGAACTACACTGAGTCCTGGAGGCAGAGAGAGAGTAAAATGGATACACATCATAGAGGACACAGTAAAAACTGTTCACTTAACCTTTTTTTCTTCTCTTTTTTCTTTCAGAAGGGCATTGCCATATGCGGAAGTGTGTGCCGTGCTCTCTGTGTTCTACAGGGCAGAAGAGACTCGATGGGAATATGTTTTCAGTCTGTGTTCAGGTACCTCCTAATCCCACTTCACCTCGCAATATGATGGCAGAATGACAATATCATACTCCAGACAAATTATAGAGCTAACTCAGGGGAATTGGGTCAATGGATAGTCTATAGCGGTTGAGTGCAATGTAATTCAGGGCTGATGCTGCTTTTGGCTTCTCTGGCTTTACAATCTCCTCTCAGTTCCAGTTGTACAAGCTAAGATGGTTTAGAGTGGCTCAAATGAAGATGTAAGCTTATTGATTTAGCTAACCACATTACTCTGCGCTGGGCTTTATAAGATTCTGTTTCAGCAAAAGGGGTGATCACACATTTTGACAATGAGATGCATTAGCATGCTGACCTTTGTTGCAAGCGACATTGACCTGTACTTTGCTACTCACATTAACTAGGTCTGAGCCCTGGTGAAATTTAAATGAATTAAACATTCCTTAGGCAGGTATGTAAATACTGAGGCACTGAAACAATTATATGAATACTGTTGACAAATGCTATGTTATAGAGCTTGTTTGAATGCAAAAAGTGAACCTGAACATGTTTGCTATAAATTCCAATGTATTATTATTCCATATAGAATGATCTAACGAGCTGAGATGTGACAACTGGGATACAAAGGTATAATAAGAAAACAAAATAAATTAAACAAAATACAAACCCCAAAACTGAAATGGTTAGTCTTTCATTCCCTCTAATCGACAACTACAGCAGAACGAGAAACTAAACAAAACATTTTTCACACCTGAAAATGTGTCATTGGTTATAGATGACTCAAAAAAGAATTGAAACAGTTTAAGGTGGTTTACAATGATGACCAAAAAAAACAGAATTACTTTTTTCACTCAAGAAGACTTATGAGAAGAAACCCACAAAGTGGTAGGCAGCTTTGTCAGAAAACTCCCAGAAACCATTGTTCATCTTTCAACTTCCACCGCGTTTCTTTTCCTTTTAAGGTCTCAAGTGAAATTTATTTAAATTGTAAAAGGTGCAATACTTAATAGAAAATGTGTCAATATACATCTAGTCTACTAAAAGGACTTAAAAAAATTAAATAGATTGTATCAGCTATGTGTTTGCTCCTTCAATTAGACTAAAAGGCCCTAGAAATACTTTCATACAACCATGTACAAGGCACAAGAATTACTCTATTTATAAGATTAGCTTTTAGCTATGTAAGGTCAAACTGAGATGGCTTTATGAGGAACTTGAATAAAATACACTGACATATATATTTGTTTCGGGAAAAATTAAATATTATAAAGTTCATAGGGCCATGCACCTCTTGCAGCTTGGACAAAATAACTGAGACTTCATTTGATTGTGTATAAAGGTAATTCTATATAAAGCATAGTGATATAAACTGTATGTTTATTAGTTTGTTTCTGTTTGTCATATTTGTAAGGTCAGTACCAACTAATATGTTTTAATTAATCAACATTAGTCTGCACAATGCTATCCAATTTCTGGGTAAACCCTTTTATGGTATTGCATTCTACTTATTAGGCTTGATATGGTCTTAACCTTTTTGAAGGCATATGTATATTAAGAGCATTCGAGAAGGTTATTGAAAAGGAGACCAGAGATACCAAAATTACAAAATGCAGATACTTTATTATTATTTTCAAATAAAACTTTTACATGAAATGAGTAAGACTATGCAATTTATCTAATGAACTATGTTTATAATTAATCTCTACTCACCACATGAGGAGGTAATGAAGCTATTCAAACATTTATCAATGATACTGGGAATTTCCCTCTTTAAATAAACAATGCTACATGGGTAATCAAGAAAGTGATTTTTTAAACAGTGACAATTACAATTTGAAACAATTACACTTTAATAAGAACGTGAAGGCACACATTTTCACACACACAAAAAAAAAAGATTAAATGAATGAAGCAACCTATAGGTCATGTCATGTTATTTGCCATTAAGGTTACATACCTTATTATAGAGGCTTGGAATTTCCATATAGAATTTTGTATAAAGTATGCTGCATGTAAGCATTCTAGCATTTTTCTATTGAAAAGGTCACAAGTCTCATTTAACATCATCTAAAATTAATTCGTGCTGAAGACTTCACTTAGCTTACATTATGAAATACATATCTGGTTGTCTAAATACATATATTTTCATTCAGTATCTAATCTCATCTCATTCTTACCTTCCAACTAAATTGATCTAAAGTCAGGTAGTTACAGAATGTAGCTAGAACAAACTGTTCTTTTTAATTTATATATTTTTTTAAAGAAGGGGGGACTTTGTTTTTTCTTGTTTTTTCCCTAGTGGATGATTTCAGGTTCTGGTGATCAGACTAGTACAGTCCCACAGCTGCCCACATTGAATTCCTTGTCATTTTCCAGGACTGAGCTAGCTTTTCAGACCTGTAGCTAAATTGATAACATCCAGTAATCAAACAGTGCTATTGACTCATGCTGCAGTTCTAGTCACATTGGGAAATTACAAATGGCACATATTATGACTGAAGGGTGATAAAAAATGATTAAGCATGCATGTTGCCAAGAGCCATTTGATTTAGTTTTGACAAATGGTTCAATCAGTCCTTTCAACAATGATACCATGCATGTGAAACTGAAGCATTTTAAGATCACTTATGCTCAATTATATAGGAGACAGCTATTAAACCATTAATCAAGTCTGGCAATTGTACAAGTCATTGAAGCCATATCACCAGGGACAGTGTTGTGTCTCATCTTCTTTCATCATTTGGGTGAAAAATTGTACTCCTCTCAGCAAACTGAGGAGTTCTGTTCAAAATTTGGTCGAGGACTCTGTTGTTTTTATTTCCTTTGCTGAAACTTAGCTTGTTGCATGTTTCCCCAGCAGAGGACACTCTTACTCTTGCCTCCAAAATCCCACAAAGTCACCATACAATAAATCAGACTTAATATGATTTTCCACTTGGTATTCTGTATACTTGCCATGACTGACATTGCAATTATAGATTTTGCATTGTTTATGTCTCCCTGAAAGTGTATCCAGGTGCTTCAAGCTGCAGGTTGAAATGAAGCAGGATGGTCTGATCAATATACATACCTTTACATTGCCTTTGAGAATGTATAGAAATATTTTTTCATGTTTTTCCCCATACATTCCTTAGGGTATCTTTTATTTTTTTGGTTTGTATGTTTTGTTTAACGTAATGGAAGAGTCTGTTGATAAGGACATATCAATGGCATTCATTTAATACAAATAATTTAGAGTTCTCAGTGGCATTAGGAATGTGCTCTGAAACATTAGACATACAATTAAGATCCCTCTTTGGATTAATCGAACAGTGATAAGGACTGAATTGCTAGAATCTTCTTCAGTGTTCCTTGCTAATACAATGACACCTGCCATCTCAGCATTTCAAAATCCCCAGAACTAAACATTTATTCATTTTGTCCCTTTAAAGGAACATGACTCGAATATATTACTGTGCAGATGGCAATACATATAAAAAAAGATCTTAAAATAATCAATTTTCCATATATAGTATAATATCCAGTGCAGTGCCCCCTCTCGGATTTTTCATGATTACTTATTTCTTCTATAATATTCTAGATTGAATAATCCATAATCCCTGATTTCTGACCCCTTTGTTTTTTGTTTTTATTTTCAGCAAGGGATCTTAGTAATGAATATCAATAGTATTATTGACTAGCTGTGTGACCTTGGGAAGTATAACTTAGCTACCTTCTGCTCTGCATTGAAAAGGGATTTAGTTGACCGTTTTAGAAGAGAACAAACAAACAAACAAACAAACATTAAAAGGATTTTTTGTTTGCGGAGAAAACATATACGCTGATCCAACTTTCTTTTTGTGTTTTGTATTACTGCCCTTCAGGTTTCTTTCTTTCTTGTTATATTGACACCTTGGGCAATTTCTACACATAGTTGTTCATAGTGTATTAGAGTGTTTAAATGGAAAAGAAAGAGAAAAGTATTTCATCTCTGTTTTGCTGTGATCTTAAAATGTAGTCATTCTCTCCATGTTTTTATTTTGTTGTTTCTCCTTATATGTTGCACACTAACTATTCCAATTTAAGACAGATTCTGAGCAGTTTAATTGAAGCTCCACATATGGAAGTCTGTGACAGAACAAGAAATTAACAAAGCTGATGAATCCATTGGTGAAACATTTAACATCTGCAGCCTTTGTAACACTGTATTTTTGTTCTCTATGCAGTTTTTTTTTCACGTCAAGCTTAGAGGCTGTTTCTCCTGGAACGTAATTAGATTATATTAAACGCGATATTGTAGCCAAAAGCCACAATAATCACACAGAACCCAAATAATAAGAGGCGTGATAAATAGATGGGTAACTTTCCTCACTGTGCATATATGCATATATTTGAATGTAAGTTATCTGTTTGAAAAATACGCCCGTTTAGCTTTTTCTCCCACATTTCAGTGTTTCTTAATTATACTTAAACAGATAAATATGTATATTGTTCTGATAAACATCAAAGCCCTGTTACAAAGTGCCTACTTTCATTTTTTTTTTTAAGATTTTAATATTATGTTCTGAAATGCACAATCAGTTTTAATGGCACTTTCTCTTTTTTTTTTAAAGAAACCATATGCTCTGAATCTGTTTAAACAAAAATGTATAGTACATATCTGCTTACTCTGAACATGCCTCTGTTTTCAGCAACAGTACATGGATTGTCCACACCAGCCCTTATAAATGAAGAATTATCTCATTAATATGCAAGTCAGATTTGAATTCCCCCACAGCCCTGAAAAGCATTTTCCTCCCATGGTGCGATTCCATTTACCATACCTATCACTGGTTTATGCGTTATCCTATTTTTATGTATTGCCATAGCCCTATAAATCATGGTACAATACGGGATACTCGGGCCTGAGAAAATTGTGAGACACTTATTTCATGTCTGTATGCAAGACACTGACAGTTTGAGAGAAAGACTGTAATATGCCACGTTCCCCTGTAAGTAAGAACTTCAATTAATTGATTATTCTTTGATTATGCTGAAGTTAAACTGAAATGGTCGTCAGAAGGACAAATTTATGTGAAACTGCAGCAATTGCTGAATTCCTGTTGCCCACGCTGTCTTGACAAAGATGAAGGAGGCACATAGTAATCCCATTCAACTGTTTAATTTGCAATTCATTTTTTGTTTCTTTCTTTAACCCAGTTGTAGATATTGTGGTCCTTTAATCTCAGTCCTTGTAGTTCCTTTCTATTCATATTTTATAAACATAGCCACAGCTAGCTTAAGGGATCTAAAATGCACCCTGTGTCACACTCAGACACATGGATCCTTCATGTGATTTCAGGGAGGAAATCTCCTCAGCACAGTTAAAAGTGCTGGGAGAGTGCCATACAAATGTCTGCCAAATGACAATATTTCCTTTCCACATCAACGCTGTTATGCAAATAATGGATTAGAAAGTTTTTTTGTTTGTATTACAGAAAACGATACCTATGAAATGTTTGTTAGTTTTAATTAGTTAAAAAAAAAAAAATCTGCAGAGATTTAGTGCTTTTGCATTGGATTGCAACGCAAGCACAGGTCTCATTAAAATTAATGTTATATATTTTTTGCATAATACATTCTATAACGTGATTTCCTCTAATGTGCATATTGAAGTCTAAAGGTTTTTGTTGTTTTATGTAAATGCTTCATATTAAGTATTTTATTCATACAGTATGCTGAGAAGATTGGCAGTACGCACAGTTTATGTATGTATTATGCAATTTTAGATCAGTAAGGTAATTGAGAGGATAAAAAGTACACACACACACAAAAAACTATCAAAACTAAAACCACAAACACTGCATACAGAAAACATCGATTTTGATATCACACACACAAAAAACTATCAAAACTAAAACCACAAACACTGCATACAGAAAACATCGATTTTGATATTTTGTTAATTCTGTTGTGTTTTAAACTAAATGCTGATTTATACTATTACCCTTTTAGTTTTTTTGTTGAAGATTTTTTTGTTCATCATCACAACAAGTATCTTATAATATATGAAACATTACCTTGTAAATTGCCTTGGATAAAGTCTCCAGCTACACTACAATAATAATAATAATAATCATCATCATCATCATCATCATCATAATATGACAAATAGTCATAATATAAGTAATTCTTAGGTTTAGGATGTTGTGATAGTTAAGGGAATACATAAATGAGAATAAACACATATCGGGGACAGTTGCTTATGTTTCACAAGGTGTTAACACGCAGGAATTGTAGGCAATTGTGGCTGATAAATGCATTTACAATGCTTTGTACAGAAACCTACTAATAAAGATCAAAGTAGACCACAGCTCAATGGGTGAATGTAGGCTTGAACCTTTTCCTGTGTGCTTTCTATTTAAAATGTTATTGTCAAATAAGCACTGGCCATTTAGGATTCTCACAACCGTAGCTTTGTTTCATTCAGTGTTTTCAGAAGATGAACATGTTATACACACTTGTTTTGCCTATACGTGTACAACATCTGCACTGTATTTCTAAAAAATAATTAATAAATACAAAACATGATAGGCTCCAGTCAATAATGAAAAAAACCCCACAGCATTTCAAATCTAAAACACTCTGGCATTAATCATATCGTTATAGAGATTAACTTTCAATTGAAATCGTTAAAAGAAAGTTACAAATACTCGGGCAAGCTGGATAACTAGGCACAGTGCTATAAACATTTATTGATGAGATGCAAAAAATTGATTAATGGAGCATATTAGCTTGAGTGGGGGAGATTACATTTCTTTGGGGGAGCAGGCTGGTAGAGCTGGGCCTGGTTAACAATCCCATGTTGGTTGCACTATTGATACACATGTTGCAAATAAATGATCTGTTACTCATGTCCTGATATAGTGTTGAGAAGTTAGATTATATATTTGAAATATTTCCTGTTTAATGCTACAGCTTGAAGCAGATAGTATTGAGAGGCTGTAATGGGAAGCAATAAAAAAAGATACACTTAAAACAAAGTCATGATTTCTTGGCTCAGGGGAATCTTGACTGTCAAGTATGAAAAGGAGGCCATATTTGGTGAGAAAGTGGAGTGGTAGACACTTAAAATAAAGAAAGCTGACTCTAGAGAAAGAATGAATGTGGTGACCTAGAATAGTATTTTCTGAATGTTCATGGCTTTGTAACACCTACTTAACATAAAATTCTGTGCAGGACCCCATTATAAATGGCTCTCAAAAGTATTCACCCCCTTGGCCTTTCCACATTTCATTGTGTTACACCATGAAATCAGAATGGATTTAATCAGGAGTTTCTGACACTGATCAACACAGAAAATGTCCATAATGTCAAAGTGAAAAAAAAAAAAAATCTGCAAATTCTTCTAAATTAATTACAAATATAAAACTAATACAAATAATTGAATGCATAGGTAATCACCCCTTTGCTATGACATACCTGATTGAGCTGTGGTGAATCCAATTGTCTTTAGAAGTCATGTAATTAGTTGACTGGACATGTAATGGAGTCCAATTAATTGTAATTCATTTAGAACAATTTGCAGATTATATTGTTCACTTTGACATTATGGACATTTTCTTTGTTGATCAGTGGCAGAAACTGCTGATTAAATCTATTTTGATTTCATGTTGTAACACAATGAAATGTGGAAAAGTCCAGGGGGGTGAGAGCAACTGCAAATCAAGACTTACCTTCAGTGAGAATCATGAGCTTGACCTGTTGAATTTTATAATTCCTGTATTCAATATTGTATTCTTCTTGTGTGTTTTTCTCATTTGACATTGTTTATTTGTTTAAATTAGGGTCAGGTAACCTAATGAATGAATACAATGGTGTGTAGTTTAAAGTCTCTCTTTTCAGCAATACTAAGCAATATCAAAGCTCAGAATAAAGACTCTGAAAATGATGTAGGCGTTAAACTAATGAACTGCCATGTCTGTACTAACTAATGCTTTGGATGTTTAAGAACAATTTGAAGCTTGCAAAAATGTGAAAATCCAAATTAGACAATTTAAACCAAGCTAATCTTGAAATGGGTAAAGGCAGGAATGGTGTTTGATTTACATTTAGGTTGTTTAGAGTGAATTATGTTGATTAATTTAGCTACATTTTGAGTGGAAATTAAATTACAAGATCAAAAGTTGGGAAACATTTTGGTCTATGCTAGGGCTTGAATCACTAGTGTACTTTCTTTAAGGTTGGGGTTGTTTTTCTGCTGACTTAACTGAATCTTGTGCAGATCTCTAAGGGCCAAGCTTAACATTTTGGTGTTGGCTTGGGCTGAGGTTCAGGCTGCTGTTGGGGCGTAAAATGCAGCCTTCTGATTAAATACAAGGGTATATAGGATAAGGCATCTCCTGTCACTACTAAATGAGGCTAAATCATTTCCATATCTGTACGAAAGTATGATTTTGATGTTTAATTAAAAAAAAGGGAAAGTTTGAAATTAGAACATTTGGTCCATCCAAGGTTAGGGTTGTTTTTCTACTATCTTAACTGAATTGGGTACAGATTTGGATGATCCTGGAATATACTTTTAAAGTGGAACAGGTAACCTTCTGAAGTAATACAATGTTTATATTGGCTAAAGTCTCTCCTGTCAAGAATTGCAATGTAATAACACAGTTCAGAATAAACATTCTTAACATTTTGTATAAAAAAGCTGCCTGTTGGCCACTGTATGTCTCACTCAAGCAGCAGGAATGGGATCCTGCTCCTCGTATGTCTGATGGTTGTTGTGCGGGTGCTGTTGCCCAGCCCGTCTTGATATTGTTGTATATAAGTGTATATACTTTTATACCAGAGTAGAGTCTGATGTCTGCCCCAGTAGTACCTGATGGTGATTTGACCATCATCAGTCTTGGAACCAATGATGACATAGCTTTGATGGATTGACTGTATCATGTTTTTTGGTAAAGTGGAGGCCTTCTCCCCAGCAGGCTAGGGCCTCAGGGCAGGTTTCCTTACCAGTCTGCTGCTGGCTGTCTTGCGTCGGCTTGGTTATATGGTAATCTCTAACCCTTTGGGTAGAATTCTTAACTTGAAAGAAAATGTTAAGTTGTGAATTCAATCCTGATTATCTAAAAAAAGAATACAACCAAAAGGCTGAAAGATCATGCATCTCTTGTTTTCTTGCAAAAAGAGGCTTTTTCCTTGTATGTTAGGCTTTTTATACAAGTAGGAAGGGCTGCTTTGCATGACATGTACAGTGACCAAAAGGCTGCTTTGTTATACAAAATACGTTCACCGTGGTCCCATGTTAACACTAGAAGTGCCGAGCTGCTCAATTTGACTGAGTTGGTTATTAAAATTTGAATTACTCTGTGTTCCTAAATACATTGTGCATACCCATTTGTGTATTTTCCTAACTATATGTATTAAACATGCCTACAGCGTTTTAGCTGCATAAACGCAAACATAAATAAGTTATAAACACATTTACCTAGAATAGTCAAAATCAGGTTATTTTGACCGGTTATTTAAATACATAATAAATCAAATATAATGGATAATCCTGCCTGCCCTTTACAATACAGTCAGTCTCACGCTCAAGTGGTGATTTCTACCTGTCCACAGTCTTTCAAGTGCTGGAAAAACACACGCATTGTACAGCATTACAACTGTCTTCTTACAACTGTAGTCAGATTGAGTGGATACAGTGATTACCCTGCAAATAAACATGGATTCGAAACAGAGATTGAAGAGAGCTCGTTTAGGAAATGCCATGCATATGAACATGACTGATTCAGGGGCGTCAGTTATGCTGGAAATGTACAGATCATTCGTGGGTTTGTGCCAGTGTTGTGAAAACATTGAGTGAAACGCCAGGTCCAAGTAGCACAGGCACATCGCACGCAAAATAATGATTCATGGACATTATCAGTCGAGGAGCATGTATTGCAATGCTATATATTCGTGGAGCAAAAGTGTTCACCTGGAGAGGGCTGTCAAAATGCAGTGTGAGGTTCGTGCTCATGCAGGGAAAGTGCAGAAACGTGTCCTGTGTGGACTGTACGAGCTGTCAGTTATGTAGTCTAAATATATAGTAAATAATTTATTGAAATACAAAGCTACAGTGAATATAAGCACTGTATGTTGAAAACAAAATTTACACAGTGATGAAAATGTTTACTTTAGTGAACAATTATGTTTTGATAAATGCAAGTTATTTTTGAACTATAAAATATTGCTTTTGAGCATTATTCCAATATTTACATTTACACTTGTTTCATTCCCTTGTTTTCATTAATGCCGTTTTTGAGCTTTTTGCTTATTGTAGGCTATATAGTTATTTATGTTTTGACTGCAGTGTGTGAGTTTAGAAAAAAAGTGTTTTGATGTTATTTACAGCAATAATATTAATGTTTTATGATCATATTTCAATTTAAATACTCAATTTGTGCTATGTAAATGTTGGATTTGATGTTCATGAATAAAACTTCTGAGTTTTATATGATGGTTTGCCTTTGATTATCATATCACAGCTGTCGATTACAATGACCAGCTTTGGCGCTTGAAAGTAGCTTGAAATGTCAACGCTTCTAGTGTTAACGACATGACCAGGCTCCTCCCGCTCTGGGTAGTATTCTCTTTGCTTTCGCAACCTAAAGTTCATTCTTCTTTCCTTATTCATTATTATTTTATTTTTGTCAAATGTAACTTCAAAAAATCCACCTTATACCTGTTCATACTTGAAGGCACCTCAATGTGCCATGGCACTCTGGCTGGGAAACACTGACCTAGAAACATTTTATGAGGATATAATAAGGGAAAAATAATTGGATACCAGGTGATAAAAAGGGTAAAACATTTCTGTACTTCCTTTCTCCACCTTTTTCAACCTCTGTTTTCTGTTGTTAGATATGCTAATGATGTGTGAAAATCTTGGTATGGATCCATGAAATATATTTTTTCAATTGCGTATGTTTTGTTACACATAGAATATTGACATTGAGTGATGACCAGACTATAATATGCCTTCCAATGAATTATTAAATGTAAAATGTGGTCTGGATTGTAGTTCCAGGCAGAACTATATCAGTCTTATTAACTCAACATAGGAACTTTATTGTGTACTCCAAAAAGATACCATAGTAATATTAAATAACAGATCTTTAGCAAATTCTAATGTTAGAGTATGATGTATGCATTTTAATTTTAAGTTAGACCCCCATTATATGCTTTTAAGCTTGTTACTGCTGATTTGTAGAATGTTTAAAACTTACACATTAAGTGGTATTCAAATAATGAAACAAATTGAATATATTACCCCCTGCCTTGTGGTATGTTCTTGTAATATTAATTTGTTCTTATCTACTTTTCAATGAACATTTTCAAATAGCTTTACTAATTAATGGGAGTATCTCAATATAACTTTTGAGCTGATATATGCTAAGATGTTCACTAATCCTATTCATTATATATTATTATAGATGGCTATAAAGAATGCTACTGGTAGGAATGCACCTTATTAAAAGAGCTCAAAAATGCAAAAAGTTGTGGAGACAGATGATTTCCATTTAAATATCCTGGAAGAGCTGGAACATAGCGCAATATCATTCTCAGTTTTGATGACTGAAACAAAATATCAGAAAGTAAGTATTAATGCAAACATAATATTTAATCAACTACAGCAGCATACAGCCTAATGTGCGTGATTATAGCTTGGTGGCTGAGAATGACCTGACATTGCTAATAAATATGTGTGTGATATGTTGCTGTATAACACACAGAGATTAAGACACTGCAATTTATAGTCTGGGCAGAAAGAAGGAGAAAAGCAGTGGTTGGCTGAGGATGAGATGTACTGCCGTGAAAGCTTGCCTCCAACCTTAGACCAGAGATGACATTGAGACATCGCTTAGCAATGATACTGGCACACCAGGGCTTGTATAGCTGATCCCCAGGGGCTTTTCTCAGGAGCAAGATAGTTTTCCCTCAGTGCTGAAGGGGAAAAAAGGAACAGCAGAGGCAGAATGAAAAAGGATGAATGTTCCTGGGAAGCAAGAGCTTAGACATTAGACAACACAAAATTCAATGAAAAGAGAAAATAACAGTGCAGGATCATGTGCCAGTATTCCTTATGTGCACTATAGCCTTGGCTTTTATTACTTCTTTTTCATTCTTCATCTATCTACAAAACACATCTTCATAAGAGACACTGACAAAGACAAGCGTTTAATGAAAACTACAGCCTTGATGCCTTTGGTTCATAGTTTTGTGTGATGCTGTACTGTACATTTCTAAAATGTTGTATTTAGAGCATTTACAAAAGCAAATCATGTCTCTATGGGGAAAAAAAATGAGAGGTATAATTCTGCCAGGTTCAGGAAAAATCGATTGCATTTCAAGAAAACCTTTAGCCCCTCACTAATGATATCCGTGCAGATTTCCAACAGCACTATTAGTTGTACAATATCAAAAATGGATTCTTATCTAGAAAATCCATAAACACCATGAACTTACAGCATAGACTGTGCATGAATAAATGTATCACCACTGACAATTTTTAATATAAATATGATACACATGCTGTTGATGCATTGTTACAGAATATACTTAAAACTGAAATCCTTTAGTCAAAAAAGGTAAAGAAAATTACAAGTCAAAGCCCATAACTGATTATCTGTCTTCAAGATAAATGGAGCGTATACATTCATTCTATGTGTGACCCTTTATATTGTACTATTCTCATTTTTCGAACTGAAAGAACATTTGACATAGTTCTGTGTAAGGCTGTGTTTAAAGAACATTCTCCTCATTCAAATCCTACACATGGAAGAGGAACAATGGAGCCTTCAGTAACCTAGGCAACCACAAGCATAATAAACTGGTCAGACTTATCAGCTCAACATATGCAGGGCACCAGCGGAGAGGGACAGCAACATCTCACAGCACTTGTGTTCGAATGCTGTAAATAGAAAGGGTTTTGAAAAAGAAAGACTTGATTTTTGCATCCTTCCATGGATACACCGAGGGAACTTTTTTAGACCTCCCTAAGGGATGTTTACCCATATCGCATTGGTAGTAATTCTATACTTCATTGGAGGGGAAAAATATCCCCTATACTTCAACTCTGAGCAGGATTCAGCTAATTGAAGTCAACACTGGCCTAAAGCATGAATGACGAGTGAATTGTAGAAGCATTCTTATAATGCAGCATATGTTTCTGCATTGGATAAAGTACAGCAGGTGACTTTGGTGTTATAATACTGGAAGTTGGAGATGCAATTCCTTTGAGGGATATCCATCAGTCATTTTTATGAAAGTCATATTGAAGTTGCTTCAGGCAGGGAAAATAAGAAATTCACTGAACTTTTTAATAAACAGCAAGGGACATTGTGGTTTATCTTTTTTTTGAAGTGCTAATTCACTGTTGGAGCCTTCAGTGTTTGCTGATCTGACACTGTATATTGTTTCAAGGTGCATGAATGAATGAATGAATGAATGCATACATACATACATACATACATGTACAAGTCACCCTGGACAAGGGCGTCTGCTAATAAATAAATAAATAAATAATAATAATAATAATAATACATATATATAAAATCAATGTCCCAAGCAGTACCCAAACAAACTATAAACAACACAAAATAAGGATACATAAATAATAAAAATGGACAAATTATTGATATCAATGTATTGTGTAATATAACAATTAAGACTATTTGGAAAACATATTTTCAATTAAAAAAATAATAGATCAGATCTATAGGCCAATTCAGCATTAAGCAGTAAACAGATGGGTTTTAGAGAACATGGGCAAAGAGGTTGGTAACTGAGCATGTCAAGAACTTTACAAATGTGAATTATTTATTTTATATGAATGTGGTCCCTAAACTTTTTCATTTTTCAACCTAAAATATTTCATTACTGTCAGAGAGAAGCAGCACTTTCATGCTTGTCAAAGTCAAAACAGAGGCAGTCAGATTGATTTTTAATTAATATTCCATGGAACAGCTCCTTAAAAAAATGTTTGGATATGCAAAACAACACTTGGCCAAAATCCAGTCATTTGCTACAGTTGCATCACTGGGCTCATTAATGCTATGTTGCGAATTATGCTTTGGTTTAGAAACAAGGTCTTGAAGAGCACAGTCTGAGGGCTACAGGTTGTTTTATGTTTAATTTGATTGTCATAGAATCAAGGTTATTTATATAGGGGTAGGGTGAAGCTGGTGTTTTAAAGAGAAACCATTAATGGGCCCACATTTAATGCTACCCCTACAGTGCTTAGAGTTAAAAAAAAAAGAGAAGAAGAAGAAAAAAGATTGTCATCTAAGCTAATGGGCTGTCTTGAGCGGAAAATGAATTATCTCCTGTGGAGTGGGGCACAACCTTTTCTAATTTACCCACAGTGGAAAGATTTCTTCAAAAAGTGCTCACTTGGTGTTTGAAGAGAAGTAAAAACAGACATTTTAATGTAGACCTGAAGCATTCTAGCAAACTAGAAGCATTTTAATTTGATGATACCATTACTTCTAGGGATAAACACATAAATAAAAATAGTGCACACTAGGTTATGATTTAAATGTAAAGGTAAACCACAACATTTATATTCATATCTTCCATGGTACATACAATATTAATAGAAATGTATGTTGATCTCATGCAGCCATTTCAAAGAACTCCATAGTCCTTGTGCTACATACCTAAAATGTCTGCTCTTCCTCCCCTTATTGCAACCTTAAGGTGGTTACAATGGGTTGCAAGATTATGGTTCATTCACCATCTAATAGAGCTTGTATGTATCATGTATATCTAGACAGCATACCCTTGATGAAAGTCTACCAAAAAAAAAAAGTGTACAAACATTTTTTAAAGAGATCCCACTTGCTCCTGATAGCATCTTGTGATGACATGATCTCTAGATTAAGCGTCTAACCAATTTGTCTTTTTTCTGACCAAAGACCATCCCTTTCCAACATTTGGCCCTGATTTTGTGGTCCAAACTGTCATCTGAAGCAAAACCAAAGGCAGTTTAGGGTTTCCGTTTGACATGCTGGGTCTTGGTTTTCTCACTGGAAACAGACAGCTTGGGCCACTGAAATAGATCAATCTTTTGATTTTTTTTTCTCAGAGCTAATCACAGAACGACAGAAAAGTCAAAATGGGAAAGCCACTAATCTATCACATTCGTGGTGTCTTCGTCTGCAGTGTTAAAGGACCTTGGGTGCCATTTAGGCAATAAAAGATAAATATCAATTATTTCCAGCAGGCAAAAAGCTCACCTAGGATAAGGAGCTAAACAAGAATATAAGGTTAGTTATAACAGAAGGAATTATCTTTCAGAAAAAATAAAATAATAATAAAAATAATACCAGGCTATTTCAATTTGACTCCCAGTGACTAAGGTTTTGTATTAATGGTAGTTGGGTAAGAAAGAAGAAGGAAAAAAAGTTCTCATTCAGGGCAGTAATTCTATGTGTTTTGCTTGATTGATTTTAGATTAGCCATTTAATGAAAACAGAATGTGTTTGGAGAGCTGCTATGCTGCTGTCAGTTTATCAAAGGCACTGTCTTCGTGAAAATGAAATCGCTGTGTGGCCTTATTAGGCAAGCTAGGGATGCAGGCAGCTTGTGCTGATAGCAAACTCACTTGGACAGATAATGGTACAATTATGTTCTTCTTTGCTGCCGAGAGCATTTATTTAAAGCAGTGCATATGGAAATATAATTAAATATTTACCCAAAGTCTGTGAAAATTGAAGACTCTATGGTACTTTTTAAAAATGTATCTGAATTCAGAATGAAAGTAATTAATCCAGACAGAATAGAATATCTAGTTAAACAAAGGAGGCAGGGCTAAGGCATAGGTTGTCTTTGCGGCATCGTGGGTTCAGAGAAATAATGGGTCTTCAGACAAACAAAAATCAGCTAACCAAAATCTTTGGGGGATATCAGGATACTATGCAATGAATGCAAGGTAAAATAATTAATTTTCGAGGTATTTATAGCATTGCATTGTTGCTATAATCTTAATAGGACTATTGTGCTAAGGGTTACACCAAATAAAAGACATTGATCTACCTGGGGATTGCAAAGTACAAATCTGCACCATATCACAGTTTAATTTATAATGTATTGTTAGAAGCCACTTTATAATTTCTATACATCATAATGAGATTTACAAATGGGGTACAAGGGAACAAATTAATAATTTGAGATTTGCGGATGGGTCAATTTGGTCTATCTCTAAAATAAGTTGAATGAACAAACAAACAAAAAACAATAATAAAAAAGGATGAGCATGCAGTAAATTGCTCATAGATTTTTTTTCCCTTTTTCTTAATTTCACAATTATAAGATTGTGAAATTTGTGAAACTGTATTTATCCTCAAACATCCTTCACTAGCTATTCTTGTACAGTATAATCACTGATCACAAATTACCTTTTTGAGAATATGATATGTGTTTTAAGTATCAGTAGTCATCTGTAGCTGTGCATGATAATACTGTAGTGTCATTTAATCCTGGCCTGAGAAAATCCCAGCTGTTAAAGACTGAGCCTCTTCCAAGAGAGTCTAAAACATTGTGCCAAACATTCTATTTATGTTTAGAAATATTCAATGGATTGAAGAGCCAAATAACCATGGCCAATGTTCCTTCACCTGTGCCCAAAACTATTTGTGACCTCAGACATACAGAATTTAAATGCAGTTACTGCTAATTTTGGTTTTGAATCACAATAGCTATTTATCTGAATGGCTTATCTTTCACAGTTTATGTGTTACATTTCAGGTCTTGAAAACATTATTTTTTGATGTCGTCCTGCAGTTTGAATTCCATGCTAAGGATTTATTCCATGACAAAGACCTTTAGACATATGAATCATTCCACTGTGTTTGTTCCCTCAATTTAAGAAATATGTGACTGAAAATTAAAATTAAATAAAAGCCACAGGAAAAATGGAGTAACATAATATAAAGACTTATTCTTATGGGGAAAAAAATCTGTATACACATAAACAGTGACTTTGCTAAAAGGTTGGACTGAAATGTGATTTATGTTTCCTTATTTATACATCTTGTATTAATAAACTCTATCTCCATGGCAAAAGTGTCTACACTGTAATCATCTCTGTGAAATAAATGCTTCCGTTGCTATCCAAGAAAAGCAGTACAGAGAGTTATTTTCTTCTATTGAGCACCATAGCTTTAAATACGTAATGAGTTTCTGAAACTTCCAGAGACTGTGTTCAGTGGACAAACATTTCGATTAGGCGTCTACCTCGGAGCTTTAGGTACAGCAAGGTGCCAAATGCCTCTGGCAAATATCGGTTTTGAGGATAACATTCTTTTCAAATTTTCAAAGAAGTACATTCTCCATGGCCATTTTTCAAGACATCAGTCAATTAAAGTATGTAATTGTTTGCTTGAAATGTATATAACCCAGAACAAAGGCTCTGACATTGACTAAATTCTGATTATGATAAAAAGATGATTTTTATGGGCATGCATTACACTTGGAACATGTATTGGAACTTGGAGTATTGAAATAAATGTAATCCATTGGCTCATTGTTAGAAAAACAAACACAATTTGGCATTACTGACAAATGCTTAACTTCTAAGACTGAGAAATTGTTATCATTGTTATTATTATTTTTGTTGTTGTTGTTATTATTGTTGTTATTATTATTATTAACAATATTATAATTTATTCTTATTTATTTATATTTTTAGCAGACACCCTTATCCAGGATGACTTACAGTTATCACAAGAAACATTAGCATTAGAGAGTGCAGTAAATACAATCACCAAAAGTGCAATAAGCATAAAGCATACATCCTAGTACACATGATTAATGTGACAAAAGGATGAAAACATATTTTTGTTTTATGTTCGTATTTATTATTATGCCATTTTTACCAAACTTGTGTGCCTGCATGTGTTCTTTCAACATGTAAGGTAAGAATGGAGAAGGAGTTTTTGGTTTCAACGAATCAATTATGTACAGACGTGGCCGAAAGTATTGGTACCCTTCCACTTAAAAAAAAAACAACCTAAATTTTCTCTGAACTAAATAGAAATTGACAAAAGTATTTGGTATCCAACATTCTTTATTTCACATTCAATAGAACAGAAACTTTGCCTTTGATTTATGACATAACATATTACTTTAAATAGTAAAACAAATGAAAATGGCACAGACAAAAATATTGGGTCCCTTAACCTAATATTTTGTTGCACCGCCAATAACTGCAATCAAGATTTCTACACTTCTTGACTGGTAGTTTGGCCCACTCTTCTTGAGCAAACCTGTGAGACACAGATCTTTCCACAGATGTTCAATGGGATTTAGATCAGGACTTATTGATGACCACTTTGGAACGGTCCAATGTTTTCTTCACATCCATTCTTGGGTACTTTTTGAGGTATTATCCTGCTGGAGGACCCATGACCTGCAACTGAGACAGCTTTCTGACACTGGGCTGTACGTTTTGCTCCAAACTGCTTTTGATTTCATCGTGCCCTGAAAAGATTCAAGGTACCCAGTGCCAGAGGCAGCAAAGCAACCCCAAAACATCACTGAGCCTCCTCCGTGCTTCACGGTAGGGATGGTGTTCTTTTCTTTGAAAGCTATTTTTTTCCCCAATAAACATGGAGTTGTTATGATTTACCAAAAAGCTCTACTTTTGTTTTGTCTGTCTGAAGGACATTCTCCCAGAAGGACTGTGACTTGTCCACATGCATTTTGGCAAATTCCAGTCTGGCTTTTTTGTGTTTCTATCTTAGAGAGAGGTCTTCTACCACAGAGCCCATTTTCATTCAGACAGTGACAGACTTGAAACTGTTGCACCTTGAGCTTGAACGTCAGCTTGGATCTGTTTTGAGGTTCTTTCTCCACCATTCGAACAATCCTCCTCTTCATTCTTGGGTCAATTTTCCTCTTGCAGCCACATCCAGGGATGTTGGCTACAGTCCCATGGGCCTTAAACTTCTTAATAATATTGTCAACAGTGCTCACAGGAACATCAAGCTCTTTAGAGATGGTCTTGTTGGACCATGCTTGGCTATTAGCTTCTTTCTAACCTCCTCAGACAACTCTCTGGTTTTTCTTCTCTTTTTCATGTTCAGTGTGAGTACTTTTCTCCATTTAAACTGGCTGAATGAGTGATACTAATTAAAGGAGAATGGTCTACTTGAGGTATCACTACAATACAATGATTTCATTTAACTTCTAAAGGGTATCAATAATATTGTCCAGGCCATGTCTTATTAGAATAAGCAAGAATTCAGTTATTTGCACAGTTTTTTTGTTTTGTTTCACTGCAAACCAAAGATATGTATGGAAGGATGACAAAAGATCTTTTAATTTCAAAAATTATCAGGGCGAATGGTGCATTATTTGAATAAAATGCAAGGGTACCAATACTTTCGGCCACATCTGTATTTTAAATCTCCCAGAGAGCAGTGTGGCCCTTAGGGAGATGACCCCTCTATGACAGTGCAGTTGGTTGGAGGGACAGGTTAGTAGGCTGCAAGGTTCCTTGGCAGTGTTTCTCTAGGTTCACTTAGTGTTTTTGTGTTGCTTGGTAGTGGAAATCATACACTTTGGTTATCGCGACTTTTGCAGACTTGGTAAGTGAAGAGCTGTGATGGTTTAAATACTTTTCATGAAGCATTTTACTATTCGCAGTACCATTCTAATGAAGAATTCTTGAGTTATTTGTAGACACTGTATCTTACATAATCCTAATTTCTATCTTTACAATAGCTGCAGGGTATGCTTTATTCAGGATGACACTTCCATGAAGGACTGCTATACTGCATCCTGTGTTATGTATTGATTTATAAGGTCACCCACTCAAAAGTGAATCTCCTGAGGTACCTTACTAAACCCTCACTGGAAACTTTGATTTAACAGGAAGCAGAGCTGGTACTGGCTTGATTAATCCATCTACCTTCTGAGAAGAAGAAAGTAAAGTAAACAAGAGGAACATTAAACTGACAGAGAGCACAGCACTGGGGAAATATATTCTTTGAAAAATACATTTTAAAAAGCATTGTCTTTATTTTTAAAGTGAAACTGGACATTTTGCAATGCTTAAGGTGTGATTTTTTTTATTGGCTCTCTATTTGAAGAAGATAATGCAATTTGATGTTTACTTCTAATAATGGTTATATTAAGAATAGCTACTTATTTAAACAACACACTATATTCGATTAATTGTGTGAACAAAGTGACAAATCAGGTCACTGAAGGTTCTGCTAACACCTAACGACAGTTAGAAATGCTTTGTAAATAGGAACAACTTAAGACAAATATTTATTTGTTTGTTTGTTTATTTTAAGTAATGTTTAATTCATTTTAGAATTCTGAGGATTGACTGCATTCCTAGTTATATAAGTCTACATCAGAGAGCCAGGTAAATTGATTTCTTATGTGTGCTTTTCTATACCCATCTGCTTTGACTCTCTGGTTCTGGGAACCTGCAAGCTTATTCTGGAAGTCTCCTGGCACCTGATTTCCCCCACATGTAGTAATATTGGTTCTAGTGGAAGGAAAGATATCTTTTAAAATTTCTCATGAGGCATTGCTTTTTGCTTGACCCTGATTATCTTTTTTGGTTGGAGTCTCACTTTTCCATTAAGGTTTGTCATTCTCTTGTGGGCATACATTTAAATTGATGGCATGTAAGTAAAGCAGAATGAGAAGCTGAAAGAAGCAGACAGCATTAAATATGACAAAGTTTTGGAGTCCCTATCTGAGCAATTAGATTAGATTTTCCCCCTTAAAATAAACATTACATATAGACATATAAAGCATTATTTGTTGTCCTATACTCTGGACTGAATACCAGTATAAATAAATAAACAGGATTGTAGAAAATGGTGAGAGATTTTGGGGTACTTATCCATTATTTAGTAGTGATTAGTAGTAGTAGTAGTGAACCAGATG
Source organism: Amia ocellicauda (assembly GCF_036373705.1). Taxonomy (NCBI): domain Eukaryota; kingdom Metazoa; phylum Chordata; class Actinopteri; order Amiiformes; family Amiidae; genus Amia; species Amia ocellicauda. The sequence continues at coordinate 20,657,621 of NC_089858.1, read as the reverse complement.
TTGCATAATGTTTAAAAAAAATAGACTAGGATATGCAACCAGTTACACTGAAACAGCCAACTTCAATACACACACAAATTCCAATATCAACATGTTCTTTTATTGGAAGAAATAAATGAAGAACATTTCCTCAAGAATGTACACTCACCTAAAGGATTATTAGGAACACCTGTTCAATTTCTCATTAATGCAATTATCTAACCAACCAATCACATGGCAGTTGCTTCAATGCATTTAGGGATGTGGTCCTGGTCAAGACAATCTCCTGAACTCCAAACTGAATGTCTGAATGGGAAAGAAAGGTGATTTAAGCAATTTTGAGCGTGGCATGGTTGTTGGTGCCAGACGGGCCAGTCTGAGTATTTCACAATCTGCTCAGTTACTGGGATTTTCACGCACAACCATTTCTAGGGTTTACAAAGAATGGTGTGAAAAGGGAAAAACATCCAGTATGCGGCAGTCCTGTGGGCGAAAATGCCTTGTTGATGCTAGAGGTCACAGGAGAATGGGATGACTGATTCAAGCTGATAGAAGAGCAACTTTGACTGAAATAACCACTCGTTACAACCGAGGTATGCAGCAAAGCATTTGTGAAGCCACAACACGTACAACCTTGAGGCGGATGGGCTACAACAACAGAAGACCCCACCGGGTACCACTCATCTCCACTACAAATAGGAAAAAGAGGCTACAATTTGCACAAGCTCACCAAAATTGGACAGTTGAAGACTGGAAAAATGTTGCCTGGTCTGATGAGTCTCGATTTCTGTTGAGACATTCAGATGGTAGAGTCAGAATTTGGCGTAAACAGAATGAGAACATGGATCCATCATGCCTTGTTACCACTGTGCAGGCTGGTGGTGGTGGTGTAATGGTGTGGGGGATGTTTTCTTGGCACACTTTAGGCCCCTTAGTGCCAATTGGGCATCGTTTAAATGCCACGGCCTACCTGAGCATTGTTTCTGACCATGTCCATCCCTTTATGACCACCATGTACCCATCCTCTGATGGCTACTTCCAGCAGGATAATGTACCATGTCACAAAGGTCGAATCATTTCAAATTGGTTTCTTGAACATGACAATGAGTTCACTGTACTAAACTGGCCCCCACAGTCACCAGATCTCAACCCAATAGAGCATCTTTGGGATGTGGTGGAACGGGAGCTTCGTGCCCTGGATGTGCATCCCACAAATCTCCATCAACTGCAAGATGCTATCCTATCAATATGGGCCAACATTTCTAAAGAATGCTTTCAGCACCTGGTTGAATCAATGCCACGTAGAATTAAGGCAGTTCTGAAGGCGAAAGGGGGTCAAACACAGTATTAGTATGGTGTTCCTAATAATCCTTTAGGTGAGTGTATTTTGACAATGTATCCTTTATATTATTTTGCAATACTATCTTAATTAAATAATAATGATACAAAATATTATGTATAGTAAGAACAAAAGTTATTTAGATAAGAAGGTACATCTTATGTACATTGTATATTAATGTTTGAAAATATACCACGTGGCATTTTTATTTTTTTGTCAATTCATTCTCCTTTTTATATTTAAATAATGTTTCTAATTTGGTTTTATAGTGCTTAATTTTGTATAGTTTTTATTTTATTATGATTATAAATCATAAATGACTAAGGTTGAAATAAAAAATAATGAAGACGCACATGCAGTCATAAAGAAAATACTCCATTGAACAAGAGTTATTCAAGGTCCTTAAAAAGGTTCTCTTAATTTACCATGTGCTAAATTAATTATTTGATAAAGTATAGTTATTAAGCTCACTAAAGTGATTCTATAATGAGGTCTGTAGATGTTGTTGCATTTTCATCTCCTGGAGAAATACTTTGGGGAAACAAATTGATTCATTAGTGGTGAAAAATCATGCCAAAACAACGTCACTCGTTTCAGAAATAGCCATTGTAGCTCAAGAACTTTTGATAACAAAGTGTTTTTTACTTTATCCTTTCTTTCTATTGAAACACGGTGCCTAGGAACAGAATAACAACAAAAAAATCCAGAAAAACACATTTCAAAAAAGTTATAAATTGATTTGCATGTTAATGAGGGAAATAAGTATTTGATCCCCTATCAATCAGCAAGATTTCTGGCTCCCAGGTGTCTTTTATACAGGTAACGAGCTGAGATTAGGAGCACTCTCTTAAAGGGAGTCCTCCTAATCTCAGATCGTTACCTGTATAAAAGACACCTGTCCACAGAAGCAATCAATCAATCACATTCCAAACTCTCCACCATGGCCAAGACCAAAGAGCTGTCCAAGGATGTCAGGGACAAGATTGTAGACCTACACAAGGCTGGAATGGGCTACAAGACCATCGCCAAGCAGCTTGGTGAGAAGGTGACAACAGTTGGTGCGATTATTCGCAAATGGAAGAAACACAAAATAACTGTCAGTCTCCCTTGGTCTGGGGCTCCATGCAAGATCTCACCTCGTGGAGTTTCAGTGATCATGAGAACGGTGAGGAATCAGCCCAGAACTACACGGGAGGATCTTGTTAATGATCTCAAGGCAGCTGGGACCATAGTCAGCAAGAAAACAATTGGTAACACACTACGCCGTGAAGGACTGAAATCCTGCAACAACCGCAAGGTCCCCCTGCTCAAGAAAGCACATGTACAGGCCCGTCTGAAGTTTGCCAATGAACATCTGAATGATTCAGAGGAGAACTGGGTGAAAGTGTTGAGGTCAGATGAGGCCAAAATCGAGCTCTTTGGCATCAACTCAACTTGCCGTGTTTGGAGGAGGAGGAATGACCCCAAGAACACCATCCCCACCGTCAAACATGCAGGTGGAAACATTATGCTTTGGGGGTGTTTTTCTGCTAAGGGGACAGGACAACTGCACCGCATCAAAGGGACGATGGACGGGGCCATGTACCGTCAAATCTTGGATGAGAACCTCCTTCCCTCAGCCAGGGCATTGTATATGGGTCGTGGATGGGTATTCCAGCATGACAATGACCCAAAACACATAGCCAAGGCAACAAAGGAGTGGCTCAAGAAGAAGCACATTAAGGTCCTGGAGTGGCCTAGCCAGTCTCCAGACCTTAATCCCATAGAAAATCTGTGGAGGGAGTTGAAGGTTCGAGTTGCCAAACGTCAGCCTCAAAACCTTAATGACTTGGAGAGGATCTGCAAAGAGGAGTGGGACAAAATCCCTCCTGAGATGTGTGCAAACCTGGTGGCCAACTACAAGAAACGTCTGACCTCTGTGATTGCCAACAAGGGTTTTGCCACCAAATACTAAGTCGAAGGGGTCAAATATTTATTTCCCTCATTAACATGCTAATCAATTTATAACGTTTTTGAAATGCGTTTTTCTGGATTTTGTTGTTATTAGGTTGTTACATTAGGTCATAACCGCAGAAATGGGTGGTTAGAAATGCCCAACAGGTTCCAACTACTGGACATCGAGTTGGACAGTGACAGCTCAGAGGGTGATGGGAGGGCAGTTGAACACCAGAGCACCATGGTGCCCACTCCCCCCCAGAAGAGGGAGGTAGTTATAGTAGGAGACTCAATACTTAGAGGCGCAGATCACACAGTGTGTTCTAGTAATAAGGAGATTCACATGGTATCTTGCCTGTCTGGTCCTCAGGTTGCAGATCTCCCTAAACTAGTAGACGGGTTACTGGCCAAAGCCAGGGGGAATCCACTGGTCATGGTTCACATTGGAACCAATGACATAGGAAAAGGTACAGCAGAGGTCTGCAAGGCAAATTTAAAGAGATAAATAAGTTAACTAAGGAACAATCCCTCCATGGTAGTTTTCTCTGAAATACTTCCCGTATCACATGTATGGCCAGGGAGACAGGCAGAGATTAGTTTAACACGTGGTTGAAATCTTGGTGTAGGGAAGAGGGTTTTAGATTTATGGAGCATTGGTCTTTCTTCTGGGATAAATGGGACCTGTACAAACTGGATGGTCTACATCTAAACAGAAGGGGGGCTAATGCATTGGGAGAGCGCATGTGTAGAATAATTGAGAATGTTTTAAACTAGGGACCAGGGGGGCAGGGAGTTTTGACAATGGAAGATGTTCCACTAAGGAAAGAAAACAAAGGGAAACTGCCAGTAGGAAAGTCCTGAAATGTTTGTGCCTCAATGCCAGCAGTATAAGGAACAAGATGTTAGACATAGAAGCCACAGTGCTGGCGTGTGACTATGATGAATGGCAGCACTGTGGAGTAGTGGTTAGGGCTTGGACTCATAACTGGAAGGTTGTGGGCCCAAATCCTGGGTGGGGCAGTGCTGTTGTACCCTTGAGCAAGGTACTTCACTTAGATTACTCCAGTAAAATGTCCAGCTGTATAAATGGGTACAAATGTAAGTTGCTCTGGATAAGAGCATCTGCTAAATGACAAATAATGTAATGTAATGTGTAGGAGTGACAGAAACATGTCTTACAGAAAATGATGAATGCAGGTTGAAAGGATACACACAGTTTAGGAGGGACAGGCAAAATTGAAGAGGAGGTGGGGTAGCATTATATGTCAGAAATGACACTGAGGCAGAAGAACCCAAATTAGATCCTAGTAACGAAACAGAATCTTTGTGGGTTAAACTTTTGAACAAAAGATCTGGAGGATTAGTGGTAGGAGTGTGTTACAGACTCAGATATTCAGCAAGATGTTGCACTGTACAGTGTAATCAGGACTGCATGTAGCAAGGAGGTGGCTGTTGTTATGGGGGGTTTCAATTTACCAAACATAGACTGGGAAAGCCCAGTTGGGACTACAGAAGCAGAAATAGAAATGGTTGAGATGGAAAATGACTGCTTTCTAACTCAATACATATTTGTTATACATATATATCCTATATAAGGGGGGTGTTTCCATGTATGATACATTAGGCATCAGTTTGAAGTTTTTCATGTAACAGAAAAGGTGGGCTGTGTTCCTTTCAATTTTAATGATACAATGCAATCAGCTGATTCCAGATAGGGTATATCCAACAGAAATGCAAATCTAATGCCGGCCAGTATCCGTTTATACTAGGTTAGCATACATATTGTTGTTCAAATATATCAGCATAACAGCAGTTCTCAAGTTGCACATTCGCTGTTGCCACATTCAGACAGCCTAGAAATCTATTTAAGTTAAGTATACTTTCTTACAGTTTATCTGTACCGTAGAACCATGTTCAGTAATGCACTCAACATAGATTTAATGTGCATTCTATTTTTGGCATTTTGTAACCGTAGTTCTGAAATATCAGGTTGTCAATTATTCATGCATCTCTCTCTATATGGACTGAACACAACTTTTAAGAGATGAACACTGCATCGAATGACACTGCTGTCAAAGCGCCTGTAGTGTAAACATACAGTATAATTGCTATGATAAATATTTACACGAATAGGTAAAGCATGGAGACTTCTAGATGATATTTATGGAATATTGTTACAGGCATATTTGGATTCGTAACTTGCAAGCCTACACATCCAGTGTATGAGGTTTGTGCACTGCACATTGGGTGGATTAAATAAATAAATAATGAGCTAAAGGCAAACTTGCACAATGTACCTGCAGAGGTGGAAAGAATACTGAAAAATCCTTCTCAAGTAGAAGTACTGTTACTTTGATTAAATTTTACTCAAGTAGAAGTACTGGTATAAAAACTACTAAAGTAAAAGTAAAAAGTAGCTGATTTAAAAAGTACAAGTTAAAAGCACAAGTTATTTAGTTACTTTCATCAAAGCACAGTCACATGATGCAAACACTGACACTAAATATACAGACGGGTGACAAATTAAAGGATAAACCATCATAAAGTGTTTCAGTAAGGTGTTGAGCACCATGTGCCACCAGAACAGCTTCAATGCTCTTGGCACAGATTCTACAAGTCTCTGGACTCTACTGGAGGGATGAACACCATTCTTCCAAAAGATATTCCCTCATCTGGTGTTTTGATGATGGTGGTGGAGAGCGCTGTCTAACACATCTGTCCACAATCTCCCATAGGTGTTCAACTGGGTTGAGATCTGGTGACTGCGAAGGCCATAGCATATGAGTCACATCATTTTCATACTCATCAAACCATTTAGTGACCCCTCGTGCCCTGTGGATGGGGGCATTATCATCCTGGAAGAGACCACTCCCATCAGGATAGAAATGTTTCACCATAGGATAAAGGTGATCACTCAGAATAACTTTGTAATGATTTGCAGTGACCCTTCCCTCTAAGGGGACAAGTGGACCCAAAATATGCCAGGAAAATGCCCCCCACAGCATAACAGAGCCTCTGGACCCCCTCACTGTAGGGGTCAAGCAGTCAGGCTTGTACCGTTCTCTTGGTGTCGCTACACATGCACCCACTTGTCGAGAATATGGTGAAGGAAGACTCATCTGACCATATCAGTTTTTCCCACATTTATGTAGACCAGTGCCTAGTTTTTGCAACACTGAACTCTCCTCTTGCCATCTTGCTCCAAAGTCGAGTTCAACTGGGCTTGCTCAGTATTTTTATACATGCCACAGGACATCATAGGATGTTAATTGCTTAATTGTGTCATGCAGTATACCTGTTTGGGGGCATCTGCATTCATTATGTTTTTCCATTTCTTTATTCAGGTTTTTCCTTTAATTTGTTACTCGTTTTTATGTATGTGTATATACACTGCTCAAAAAAATTGAGGGAACACTTAAATCACACATCAAAATATATTAAAGATCAAAATCTTTACTGTACATTGTGTAATTCGTTGAGAACAAAATGACGTAACAACGGTCAATGGAAACCAAAATCACCAGCCGATTGAGGGCTGGATTCAAACTCACACCAAAAATCAAAGTAAACAATTGAAATCACAGGCTGTTCCAACTTGCGTGAATTTCATCACGGCAACTCATAATGTGACTCAGTAGTGTGTATGGCTCCCACGTGCCTGTATGCACTCCCGACAACGTCTGGGCATGCTCCTGATGAGACGGCGGTCTCTCTTTTGCCGTCAAAACAGCCCTGACCCGTCGAGCCATGGACTCCACTAGACCTCTGAAGGTGTGCTGTGGTATCTGGCACCAAGACGTTAGCAGCAGATCCTTTAAGTCCTGTAAGTTGCAAGGTGGGGCTTCCATGGATCGGACTTGTTTGGCCAGCACATCCCACAGAAGCTCCATTGGATTGAGATCTGGGGAATTTGGAGGCCAAGTCAACACCTTGAACTCGTGATTCATCAGACCAGGCCAACTTCTTCTATTGCTCCATGGTCCAGTTCTGATGCTCACGTGCCCATTGTAGGTGCTTTCGGCAGTGGACAGGGGTCAGCATGGGCACCCTGACTGGTCTGCGCCTACACAGCCCCATCACCAAACTGTGATGCACTGTGTGTTCTGACACCTTTCTATCAGAACCAGCATTAACTTTTTCAGCAATTTGCGCTACAGTAGCTCGTCTGTTGGATCGGACCACACGGGCCAGCCTTCGCTCCGGACGTGCATCAGTGAGCCTTGGCCACCCATGACCCCGTGGCCAGTTCACCGCTTTTCCTTCCTTGGACCACTTTTGATAGGTACTGACCACTGCAGACCGGGAACACCCCACAAGAGCTGCAGTTTTGGAGATGCTCGTCTAGCCATCACAATTGGCCCCTTTGGCTCAAAGTCGCTCAGATCCTTACGCTTGCCCATTTTTCCTGCTTCTAACACATCAACTTTGAGGACAAAATGTTCACTTGCTGCCTAATATATCCCACTCACTGACAGGTGCCATGTTAACGAGATTATCAGTGTTATTTACTTCACCTGTCAGTGAATATATATATATATATATATATATATATATATATATATACTCACCTAAAGGATTATTAGGAACACCTGTTCAATTTCTCATGAATGCAATTTTCTAATCAACCAATCACATGGCAGTTGCTTCAGTGCATTTAGGGGTGTGGTCCTGGTCAAGACAATCTCCTGAACTCCAAACTGAATGTCTGAATGGGAAAGAAAGGTGATTTAAGCAATTTTGAGCGTGGCATGGTTGTTGGTGCCAGACGGGCCGGTCTGAGTATTTCACAATCTGCTCAGTTACTGGGATTTTCAGGCACAACCATTTCTAGGGTTTACAAAGAATGGTGTGAAAAGGGAAAAACATCCAGTATGCGGCAGTCCTGTGGGCGAAAATGCCTTGTTGATGCTAGAGGTCAGAGGAGAATGGGGCGACTGATTCAAGCTGATAGAAGAGCAACTTTGACTGAAATAACCACTCGTTACAACCGAGGTATGCAGCAAAGCATTTGTGAAGCCACAACACGTACAACCTTGAGGCGGATAGGCTACAACAGCAGAAGACCCCACCGGGTACCACTCATCTCCACTACAAATAGGAAAAAGAGGCTACAATTTGCACAAGCTCACCAAAACTGGACAGTTGAAGACTGGAAAAATGTTGCCTGGTTTGATGAGTCTCGATTTCTGTTGAGACATTCAGATGGTAGAGTCAGAATTTGGCGTAAACAGAATGAGAACATGGATCCATCATGCCTTGTTACCACTGTGCAGGCTGGTGGTGGTGGTGTAATGGTGTGGGGGATGTTTTCTTGGCACACTTTAGGCCCCTTAGTGTCAATTGGGCATCGTTTAAATGCCACGGCCTACCTGAGCATTGTTTCTGACCATGTCCATCCCTTTATGACCACCATGTACCCATCCTCTGATGGCTACTTCCAGCAGGATAATGTACCATGTCACAAAGGTCGAATCATTTCAAATTGGTTTCTTGAACATGACAATGAGTTCACTGTACTAAACTGGCCCCCACAGTCACCAGATCTCAACCCAATAGAGCATCTTTGGGATGTGGTGGAACGGGAGCTTCGTGCCCTGGATGTGCATCCCACAAATCTCCATCAACTGCAATATGCTATCCTATCAATATGGGCCAACATTTCTAAAGAATGCTTTCAGCACCTTGTTGAATCAATGCCACGTAGAATTAAGGCAGTTCTGAAGGCAAAAGGGGGTCAAACACAGTATTAGTATGGTGTTCCTAATAATCCTTTAGGTGAGTGTATATACATACATACATACATATATGTATTTATTTAAATATCAGCAACAGCCATTTAGAAATAATAATAATAATAATAATAATAATAATAATAATAAAACGATTCAGTTCAATTTTCGATTTAATTTGTTATTCTTCTTCACACACTTGTCTCCATATTAATAACCTTTCTTGACAAAAAAGCAGGTGCAAATCTGCTAAAAAATTATTTATAACGTATTCATGTTGAGGAGTTTACATCTGAAACACAGTATAGGTAGCCTATTTAATTCAAATATTTAGTAACATAAGAACGGATAAGCGGGATAAATCCACATACACAAAGATATTAACTGTCTGCTGTTGTTTTGTTTTTGCTGATAAATAAGTAAATCCAATGGTCGAAATCAAACGCTCATTTCCATTGATGTATTATTCGGATTAAAACATTTACACCCCTAATCACTAATACTGGTGACTGACTTCAGATATTTGATTAATTGATGACTAAACGTAACCATCACGACACACAATTTGATTGGCCTTTTGAATGTTGTGGGCAGAATGCTTGAAATTTGAATGTATTGTTCCTTTATTTATTGGTCAATTTGTCTGTCTGTCACCCACCATTTTTTCCCTGTACAGCCTCCAAAATTGTACCCTGTAACGCAGTGGCAGGCTGTGTATTTTAGTTTTTCAGTGCTATCCTCCCGCAATTAAACCGAATAATCTTACCATGACACTAGGGCTATAGGCTATTGTCATCTGACATAACCACCCCATATTCACAGTGACTGTAACCTTTATCGAGTGGAATAAAGTGATGTAACACGAGACTCAACACCTATGAGAGTTACAATATACTAATTGCAGAGACATGAATACATGGTGACTGAAACCATCAAGGATGTACCACTATTACGCAGTATGATAGGCTGCTGCATCACAAATAGACATCGCATAGCCCAGATCAATGTCATTACCAAAGAAACAAAAGCAAACTCACAACAACCAGTCACATTTACTCTTACGATCACCAAGCAAGTAAAAATGCTGTAAAACACAAATAACACTATCAGGATTCAACAGGCTTCCCCACAGATTCCAGCCAAGCTGCTGGGCCTAAACGCACATGCCACCATGCACACTCAAAGGCACAGCCAGGCCACTGAATCTGAACATCATTCATACCAGCAGCAATGATCTAAAGCAAGCAATAATAATAATAAATAGCTAGTAACAGGAAAGGAAATAATTCTTTACTTTTTTGTTGTGGAGCTCTGTTTCCCTTTACATTGGTTCGTTGAGTTGTAGATCCACTCGGGTGTCTTCAACATTTTCAATAGCAACGTTGCTTGCAAGCTTCCTACTGTGCTTTGGTGTCTCGTTGCTGCCTTGGTTAGGCAATTCAGGTTTGCAAACCCAGTGTGGCTCCAAACACTATATCGGTTGGTTGCAAATAATAGGCATTCCCAGCAATACAATTTGCAATGTTCCTTCGACTCTGTAAGCCAGGTGTAGTTTTCGTAGTTGCTCGAATGAAAGTGCTGCACAAATCCTTTCCCAGGCTGGGACAGGGCTGCTAGCTGTGGGGTTGGTCACAATTTCCAGCTTTTCTTGAAAGGTCCTTCTTGAAAAAGGCTTTGCCAGTAATTTCGCCACCAAATTCATTTCTTCTCCTCCTTCAGCCATTGTGCGTTAAAAAACAACAGGGCTAAGTGAAAATCAAAACAAAAAATCTAAAGCACTGCATCTAAAATTCTAAACGTCATGAAAGAAAGTTTAAATAAATCTTAGATGATTCTACGTTACGTGCTAGCTAGTTTTACTTAAGTTAGCTAACTGGCCCTCTGATCACGCCACACGAAAAATGTTAACATAGGTGGCTCCAGCGTGTCAAAGAATATGCCCAACATGGCAAACTCAAAATCTGATTGGTTAAAGAATATGACAGTCAACAATATCATCCCCATTTGCTTCAACAGCAGAGGGGATTCACTCAAAATTCTGAAGGCCTCAGGGTAGATTTTTCATCCGGAGACAGCATAGGTGGAAAATCTGATTGGATGAGCTGGACTGGAAGCAGCGCAACTGAGGGAGACAGTAGCAATGAAATGACGTTAACAGACTATTGGGAACGAAATTTGTAAAATACAAATAGCATTAATGAAAATATATATTAAATCATGAAAATTTTGATTCAGACAATCTCTAGGCCATCAGAGAAGGCCTTGCTGCCTCTGCTGTAACTAATGCCTTTTTAAAAGTAGCAATACAGTACAAGTACAATACTTAACTCAAAATATACTTAAGTAAAAGTAAAATGATCAAATTTGTAAAATAATAAGTGCACGAAAAAGATACTCAATTACAGGAACAAGAGTAGTTGTAATTCGTTACTTTCCACCCCTGCATACCGGATACATTTAGGATTGGAAAAAAAATAAATCTTAGCAGATAATGAACAGATAATCTTGTAGGGGGTGGTCAAAGTTTGGCCTTAATCCCAGGCATATATAAAGTGGAAATCCTCGATGGGCAGTCGGATCACCCACACACAGACACACACACACAACCGGACATATTACAAGATGTACTATAAAGAGTATTTATGTATGGAAATGCAGTTTAGATAATGGTACAAGTGTAAATACATCTGTGTAACACAATCACATATTTAACATGTATGTTTAAACATTGAACACTGGGTTCTGCATTTCATATTTTGTCAGTGCGGCCACAGTTCACAGTTCTTTTGAGAGATATGGTGAGTGCGCAGGGTCTACTGTCAGTACTGCACTTTGAGACACCAAGCATAACGTTTACTTATTGGCTCTTACAGTAGGTGGCATCGAGTGATATTAAAATGATGTACTGATGTACACATCACTGTTTCAAGTGATGATAATACAAATTGCAACAGGCATTTATATCACAACATCGTGTCCAGCAGTGGCATATTGGGGGGTAGTCAGGGCAGGGATCATGTGCCATGGCAATTTAAAAAAAGTAAATGCAGGCAGATCTCCCCACTTAGGATTCAAACCACACACCTTAGGTACTCAGAGTACCCCCAATACTGTGTTACACCCTCTGGGCCATTTGGGTAGATATGTTGAAGTAGATGGTTTAACATAGTACTTATTTATTCAGAAGGTTATGTCACGTGTAATGTGAGCACATTACAAGTTATGTTCAGTGAGCTAAAACTATTGATCCACCTGCTAAAAGATAACGCCTAGGTAAGGGCATCTGGCAATAATAATAATAATAATAATAATAATAATAATAACTACACAGCTTTCATCAATGGTGGCTTCATTTTTTTTTTATTATGTTTTCGTCTATTCATATTGTTAACCGCTACGAAGTACAGGCTTGTAGTTTTGTGTCAGTGGGGAGATTAATGCTGTGGATTCACAGCATGGAGCGCCAGATCGCTGTGTTTATCTGCTTTACTGACCCATCGCTGCTTCTCGCAGGACCGTCCTGCTCTTCCGCCCCCCGGTTTCTCTTCAATTTCAGACACTGTGATTGGCTCGTGGTTCCTCTCGCGCTGCACGCCCATCTCAGAAGCCACGCCTCAAAACACATCTCCTCCTCGTTCGCAGCTCCTCATATTTTAGATGTAATTCAGCAAGGAGCTGAGCTGCGAGATTCCGTGTTCTGCAACTTTTCGCGTTCGCACCTTGCGAACATTTTTTATTTAATCCTGCCCAATGACCCCAAGCACACAGCCAAAGCGACATTGGAGTGGTTTAAAAACAAGAACGTGAATGTCATAGAGTGGCCCAGTCATAACCCAGACTTGAATCCGATTGACAACCAGTGACAAGACTGTGACAAGATTGCTTTCCTCCAACAATCCCCATTCAACTTGACACAGCTTGGACAATTTTGCCAAGAAGAATGGGCGAATATTACACAATACAGATCTGGTAAATACTCTAATTGCTGTCAAAGGTGCATCTACCAAGTATTGACTCTGGGTGAATACTTATTTAACCAATAACCATTAACTGTTGTTTCACTATAAACATTCTCTTGCCTCTTCAAAGTGTTGAGTAGGTTGTGTAAATCAAATTAAAACAAATCCCATTTAAATGCCTAAAACTTACAAACGTTCAAGGGGGGTGAATACTTCCTATAGACACTGTATATACATATATTTGCCTGTCTTCCTTGAATAATCTTGTCCTGGCTCAATGTGTGAACCCTGCATGGTTTCTGGAACAGACAATGCAACAGAAGCAGATCTGCATGAACTGCATAAACACTATAGTGTAAGTCTATAGCTTGCATTTCTAGAATTTGTCAATCAGCTGACACAACTTGCGACAAATGGTTATGTGAAAATAAAATACAAGATAATGCAATGGATCCAATACATTTCTCTTAACAACGCTGGTAGCTTTGAATTTGATTTAGTCAATCAGCAGATTTGTAATGCGGAAAAATTATCAGTATTTTCAACTGTGGCATTCTCCATTGTACAGAACTAAAGTCTGTACTTCACAACGGAAGACACATTTTATGAGAATTAATATCTTGAGGTCTTCATGTAATTTATCATATTATAAGAAATGTAAAGCTTTTTGTGTATGGAAGGTTATTGTACTCTGAAACCCTGTTGACCACACATAATGAATGTAATGCAAATATGGTTGTAATGAAAACTAACCATATACTTCACCTTGGCAGAGTAAGGGCCATATCAAGCACATTTGCATATATAGAGAAGCCTCAAAAGACAGGGCAGATAAATGACTCAGTAGAAAAATCCTCTATAAAATAACCATTAACCTCAACAAACAAACCAAGCTGTTATCTAAGGAAATGCAATTCTTTAATTAATGAAATCTTGGAACTCTTCATAAATCTTTAGTCTCTCATACTTGACAAATGTGCTTTCTCTGACCCATGCTGACCCGACTGGCAAAAAATAGTAAGTGAAGAGTACTGCTCACACAGGCTTTTCTTTGTTTCTTTCAGATGCCCTTATTAGCTAACCCTCATTATCCATGAATAACCGCTTTAACAATGATAATGATTTTTTGCATTTCACAGTGCAATTTTCTTTATTATAATAACTGCCCTGGAATCTACTCCAGTATCCATATTTGTATTACTGCAGTGGTAAAACAATGCAATGCACCTATAATATTAAAGTTGCTCCATAATATAAGCATGTTAACATATTATTATTGCTAGGTTAAAATTCAGAATCATTTTGAGTAAATATTAACCTTTTTTAGGTTAAGAATTTATGGTTGGCATGATTAGACAACCTTTTTTTAATGTTTGTTCATTTAGCCATTTGCTTCTATTTTGTCTTTGCCTTTTTTCTAGGTTAAATAACAGTTTCCTTTCTCCTTGCCTGTAGGTTGTTTCCTTCTGTACGTTCTCTTCCCCACAGCGGTATCATTTTGATGGCACCACTTTGTATAACTTCCTACTGGGATTGTATCATCAAGTCTTTGTCTAGATAGGCAATCCGTCACGCCCCAAGAAAGCCAAATCCTGTAGGTCTTGTTATCAAGGAATGAAGTCAGCTGTGGAGTTTGATAAAAGATGCAGAAACAATGATGAAAATAAATATGAAACAGGCGGTGGCCAAAAATTGATATTGACAACATAACAATACAAGCTATTTCAACATGATTATTCTTACGGCAAGCCTTGGGGGAGTCTGATGCATGCAGGCATTATGGCATGCCAGGAGTCTTTGAAGCACATCATTCCTGTACATCAGATATATTTCATTAGTTTCCCTTTTGTGGGTGGAATGGGACTAGGAGGTCTCAGAGGCCATAATTCATACTTTATGTGTTGGTCTGTAGTTGTTGGAACATACTCTTGTCCTTAAAACAGCAAGTTCCTGTATAAATCATACTTAGATAATAATGTGTCTTATGACAATCAGAAGATTGCAGTCCTTTAAGAACACACCAAAGCTTTCAGCACTAATGTTTCCATAGCTTTTTTTAGAAATAACTAATTATAACTTTCACTAATTGCTGAAGCGGGTCTCATTCAAAATGTTCTTTTCTTGATATAAATGTTATTTTGCCCTTCAAAATTTCTCTTTGTAGCTGATCCTTATTGGTCAGGTAGAATAAAGTGTTAACCCAGGCTTTTAACACAAACGATTATTGTTCTATTATTGTAATACCTCACCATCGAATCAAACCAAACATTGAATTGAAAATAAGAATGCATATAGCAAACTGGGACAATGTCAAGTTATCACAAAAACACAATTTCTGCACTAGTATTTGAAATGCAGTTTTATTCAGCCAGACTAAACTCTATTAAAATGTCATCCAGAACACGGAAATTTAGCTATTGATATCATTATCCAGTAAATTCAGAATGAGAGTGCAAAAGAAAAAAGAAAAAGTCAGGACACTCCAAATGTCATAACCACTCCTAATAAATTGTGATTATATAACTTGACAGAGATCATTTCACAGCAAATGTAACCACGAGCCGTATATCTGAAGCAACCGATACATTTTATTGAATTAAATGACAACTGGATAAAAAAATGTTAATACTAATATTGGTTGGGACTGATAGTAGTCAATCCCTTAATCCTTTAGCTATCGCTTTCCCGTGAAGATCCATTAACAGGTCCAAGTTTGAAAGATTCTGTGCATTTACTATAATAATGACTCTAACAGGTGCTTGAGTAGGCTCAATTGAAGATTGGCAGATTAACCATTTTGAACACTTTTATCCAGAAAGACATTTATCGCTGGCAGAAAAAGAATTACATACCATATGCAAGATAAGAAAATGTGAAACAATACACATTTTATAACAGGTCTTAATGGAAATTTACTGTAATCCACAGTGCATTTTACTTTCTTCCTCATTACTGTGAGAAATCCAGTTATTGACAATTTTAATATGTTTTACAGCTCACGTCAAATGTATTATATTTAGCATTACAACACAATTAGACGATGACAACAAATAATTAGAAACCTGTTCCAGCTCTTTACTCTTTTCATCAAAACATTCTGGTCACATACATTCTGGCATATAGTTTACTCTTTGGCTTCTATTCAATATCTGTGTCATGTATTCAATTAAAAAGACCATGTTGTGATTAGAAATAATACTGATGCACAGAAATCAGTCAATAAAGAAAAGAAAAGTCAAAGGCCGGTGTGGGGCATATTTAGTTAAGATACTCCCATTTGAACTGAGGGAAGAAATACCATCATGAAGGTTACTGTGATGCTCCAGCTAACCAAAATACTCACCAAGATGTCATCTGGCATTATTATTAGTATTATTGTTATTATTAAGAATGTTTAATGGAAATCGAAAGCAATTCATGATTCATTCTTCAAAAGAATCCTGTGATACAGACAACAGGGGTATTGACACCGCAAGGCAGCAGTACAAAGTTGTTGCTTTGATTTGTTTATCCATGTACTTTAGCAGTCATGGTCTCTATTAACACTGCTGTTAAGTGTGCAGGGCTCCAGCCTGTGACAAAATGGTTGTATGTTGCGACCTTTTGACTTGGCTTTGCTAGTTAAATGTTTTACTGGACACATCAGTGCGAGCTAGAAAAACTAATAAACTTTTCATGCTGTTTTCAGGTCAAACGGTATCTCCCTGTTGCTATCAGATATGGAGTTTACATCCGTATTTGAACCTTATTTGAGACAATATCAAAGTCAAAGATTAAATGACCCTCTCCCTCTTGGGGTTTACATAGTTCTAGTTTATTGCACTCGGGACGAGTAGCTGTTAACCAGACGTCAACCAAATTAAGGGGAAAGGAGTGAGTTAATATGTAATTTTGTTCTACATACAGCTCTTGTGCTGTTTTTGCAGTAAAATCCCAGAAAGGGTGGCTTACATATGTGTGAACAATACTCGAGACACTGACATCACAGAATCCATGACAACGTGTTCAAATTATATGCAGCCCTTTTTTAGGTTGAGAATTTATAGTCAGCATGATTCGACACAATCTTTTTAAAAATGTTTGTTCATTTAGCCCCTTTCTTCTCCCTCTTTTGTCTTTGCCTTTTTAGCTAGGTTAAATAACAGTTTCCTTTCTCCTCGCCTGTAGGTTGTTTCCCCTCTGTACATTCTCCTCACCACAGCAGTATAATTTTGATGGCACCACTTTGTATAATTTCCTACTGGGATTGTATCATCAAATATCCACATCTCTGACTGAGAATTACATTTTTTTTCTTTTGCTTGATGCCACAAAAAAATAATGGCGCAAACAAATCAGGTGCTAGTGCCACCAAGTAAAAATGTTAGTGCCACCACTGGAAAATTGTAGTCTGGAGAACTGGTGTGTGTGTGTGTTTCCTAAAAATGTCCAGGTACTGTTTTTGTTGTTAAATAGAAAGATATTGACATGAGTTAAAGATGTGTGAGTATTCACAGAAACCACAATTGTATGTGGATGTAGTTATCCTAGTTCTTTAATAATAATAATACCTATCATCTTGTGAATATTGTCAGATCTATTGTTTTTTTTTGTCCAGATTGTTGTGTTAGCCATTGTATAATTAGTGTCTTCTGTCCGCACCCCCTCCCTTTTCATTGTTTTGCATTGCTTAATTGAGATGGCTGCTTAGACCACATGCTGTAGCCAAGCCCCCTTCTGCCAGACAGAAAATTGAGAAAGCAGCAAAGCACACCATGATCAGATTATAGCAAGACATGTCCACAAAGCCAATAATGTTGATTTGCTTTATGAATGTGAAAACAATCTGCAATTTCACTGTTATTATAGTCTAACTCTGTTCATAATGCTGCGCCAGAACAGACTGTCTGCATACCTGAGATGCATGGGGATCATGAATAATTATCCTTTGGGAATTTGTGTCGCCAACACAAAGATCATAATGACATCATTTGTGAAATACATTTTGGCACAAATGGGTATGCATCTTTCCATAAAAAACTAAACTAAACAAGAAACATTGAATGGTAGGTACTAATTTGTATTCAGTGTGTTTTTTTATTTGTTTTGTTTTTGTTCTATAAGGTCCAGTTAATGACAAAGAAGAAACATTGTTTATGTATAGATATTGTGGGAAGATCTCCTGTATTTCCCAGCACATAAAATTACATTTAAAGCATTTTTGGTGAGATAATTAATAAACTCCACACTGACACTATGAATTGATTTTCCAGGTTTACTGTACATAACAAACAAAACGCCTAGTTTCCAGAATATTTTGATTAATTGTCAAACTATCAGGGGAAAGTTCAGCTCTCATTTGAAAGTGACAGCACAAATTGTTTTAATTAACATTCTTTTTTCCTTGAAGAGCACTGGGATAATGGCCTAGGAGAAGTTTACAGATTCCTAACAAACCTCTACAATACTGAAGCCGTTTGGCAACAAACTTTTTATTTTTTATACATTCGTCTTCTTTGGTGTTAATTAAATAGGTCAACTAAATCACTTCAAAGTGTGAGTACTATTTGCAGGGAAAATTCCGTCAGGTCTTTTTAATGACCTTTTCATTGATTTAAAAAAGAAAAAAGAAAAATCTCAAAGTATGTCTTTGAAACACATAGTAATTTCAGTATTGACTTTACCACATTCATCAGCTGCAGTTTCCATGTTTTGAATAGTTGATCTAAATGTGCTGTGATTGCTTCTAGTTGGGGTACATTCAGCAATCATGCACTCGGGTTCATTGGTATACAGTGCACCTGTTCACAGTCATTCTTATAATGTAGTTCCCTGCATACACTTTAGATGCCTCGTTTTATAACTGTGCCTTATGAATGTATTTATTGTAACATATGTTTGAATTTGTAGCCATCTGTCTCCTGGGATAGTCTTGAAATTTAGATGATACACATCTATACTCATGACCCCTGTTTATAAATAAATAAATTCACCATCATTACAACCACTGAAACACATATTATTGCTCCTGATTAGGATTTGCAATCCCCATCAACTGCTCCAGCTAAAAAACAATGCATTATTCACAGCTTGAACTCACAATGCCATTATTTATGCAGGTGCATATTCATTGCATTCCCATACTTATAGGATAAGAAGCCAGTAAAGCAGTGCTAATTGAACATTAGGCTACAAACCTCTATCCAAATCTTACATCACATTGATCCCGAGTGAAACGGCCTTAATAAATGCCTGTAACCTTGAAAGTACCTTTTGTACCTTAGATGAAATCCCAGTCATTTCAATTAGATCATTAGCCACCAATGGTGCATGTGGATATATGAGTCTCACGCCTTGTCCAATTACATTTAATTATGCCATGTGATATTGTAATAGGTTGTTTGATGATAATTGTGGTCCATCCAGACTCGCATGTAACTTACCATGAACTCACACTTAAGTTTACAGTGAATCACTATGCAAAGTTAACAAAGTTAGGGCTGACAGAGACAAATATATTCAAGTTATTGTTCAGTGATGTTAAACTTCCAAACATATTTGAATGTTTGAATGCATATTTGAAAACATTATTATAATATTCAATCCCTAGTTTTGAGTAGGCATGTAAGTAACGACTTAATTATATCTAGTGGTACACAATAACTGCCACGTTGTATAAAACAGTAAATCGATACCTGAAAATCACTCACTTTTGACAGCAAATGCTTCAGGTATTTGTTATTGTTTTTTTCATGTTGCCATAACCCAGCATTGGCAGGTCCTGTAAAAATAAATGAGTGAAGGTACATAAAAACCCTCCACAACAAAGAAACTTCCTAATCTAAGAGGCCCATGTATGTGCTTGCCAATGCATTATTACAAAGTGTGTTTTCAGCCTGTCAGTTGTCCAGCAAACATTTAATTTCTTCTCTTTTTTTTTCTTATTTTAACAGTGGCCATGTAGCCTTGCATCCATTCATTTTTCATTTTCTTTTGAATTCTCTGACAAAAGTCATTTAATTTCTATCATATTATTATCGACTTGCTAACTCACATGAGATTTCTCAGTCCAAGATTGTGAAAGCAGTGTGGAGATTAAAATAAGTTGTATCCCCAGTGGCATGTTTTCCTGCTTGCTAAAGATTAGTTGTATGTTAGAATTACATATGCTGTATGATTACTTTAGCGACCTGAGAGGTTTTCAAATCAAACCTGCATTTGGGGGTGTACAAAGCTATGGTAATTTGAAAACTAAGCACTGGAAAGCTACAGAATAAGAATGTGAAACTCCTGGACACACTCAGTGTTTTCTTCATTGTCCCTGATCGTTCCAGTTGAATTCAGAAGGTCCCAGACTTAATTCCCGGCATTTTTGGTTACCTTTTTCCATTTTGTTATTTCAGATGTATTCCATTGTGAAGTAAAGAAAATGATAATGGAGTATCTTCATTGCAAAGGTGCCCAGACCAGTGCACAGCATAAACAAGACAGAGTACAGTTGATTTCTTCTGCACACTCCTCTTCCATTGTCTAATTCACCTCACTTCCCCTCAATTCAACTCCCCTATGGCATTAGTAATTTGTCCGTAACACCCATAACTCCTTGAAGAGAATGTGAGAACTGTGAATTAAAGTCAATCGTTGTATATCCTTGTGTGTCTAATGTCTATACATACATACACAACTTTGAATTGTTCAGCTGCAAATTAGGTGCTTTTTAGTTATTAATTAATTATTTAATTAATAAATGAAGCGGTAACATTGCAAATTGTGGTTTATTTTACAGTGCGCTAAAAAAAGACAGACAGAAAAATGTAAACAAAACCCTAGCTCCTCTTGACCCTAACTTAACACACTTAAACAGATCTGATGGGGAGAACATTTCTCAATAGATAGGTAGAAAATGAACACTCAGGGCACAATTTAAGTAGAATAATACCAGACGTAGTTCAATCAACTATAATGAAGTGCTCCGGAGGCGGCCAGTCAAAAAGACTCGTCTGAAGTTTTTCTGAAGAACATGCTATCATATAGAAGATTTCTCCCTTTGGTTGCTGGGCAACCCCATAACATCACGGACACTAAACTGAGCCTGACCTACCCGGAGCAATACAAAAAGCTGAAATGCACAGAATTTACACAAACAGTACTTGCACAAACAAACTTGCTGCAACAGTAATTCAAAGAATATATTTGGCATTTAGACAGGGCACTGTCCCGCATCAGTTCCCTAATCTATACAGGTAACACACTGTCCATTGCCTAAGTTCATTAACAAAAGTTCCGTTATCCAATCTGTCTTCTCTCAATACACTCAATATACTCTCCACTCCAACACCCTGGCTCTCCTCCTACCTCTCCACCTGAGGAAGCCATCCAAAAGGAGCCAGTAATCAAACTCCTAGTAAATTGCCCCCACCTGGGTTTGGAGAGTGCCAGAGCCTCATGGGGCGTTCTCTCATTACGCCGCCCAGCACTGCATCACAATATATACAATAAGGAATTCCAATTTTCCAAAATCTGAAAAATATTTGCGTTGCTTATGAGTGACTCAAGCTAAGAATAACAGAATACCATTTCTAATTGGCAAATAATTAGAATTCAATTCAGCTACATTAATTATCTATGAAAATGTACAACTTCAGGCATTATTTCATACTAAAGAACTATTACTATTCAATCAATGATCATACGGTTCAGCGGTGCCATGAATGCTTGACTGTTTGTCAAGTGCTTTATGTGTTGGTGTTGTTGTCAGTTGACAAGATTACAAACCTTCTTACCAGTGGCTGTAGTCATCTGTTTAAATTGTATTCAGTTGCGCAAATATTGAAACCTCTGTGTTCTGTTTGAGTGAGTCAATGTAGATGAACGTTTAAAGAATAATAATGTGGGACTGTGAAAAGAATAAGACATGGCTAAAATTGTACAGGATACACATGATATTATGTGAAATGATCAGTGTCACTGAAATAGGTATAAGTACTTTCAAGACCCAAATACAGTACATGGGTTATTATGTACAGTATGTATTGTTGATAAATTAAACATTAGAACATTTTGAGCTGTGCCGTTTCACAGCAATGGTGTCATTTTCTTAATGCAATATTTGCTGAACAGTGCAGAAGCTTCTAATTCTATTTATATTCATAGTGCAAAACCACTACTTGAAAATACCTGTAAAAGATATTTGTAGATGTCTTATTTCCTAATGATAAAATACATGCATAAAAGCTACAGTGATTATACAGAGGTAATATATTATGCATGTTTGTTTTACTACAGGCATCATACATTATAAGTGACACATACTGTAAATCAATGTAATCTGATTAACTTAACTATAACGAGGGTAAAATGTATATAGGTATGTATTTAGTATTTCAGATACTTTTTCTTTTCGTTTTTTAAAGTTACATGTAGTTTTACTTTTTTTTTTACACTACTAACAATATGGAATAAATTGCAATGCATCTATGTACATGAATATACTGTATAAAAGTATTTATATATTTATTTATCATCATCATCGGTCTATAGATGACAAGATTTTTCCACCTGTTTCAATCATAGCTGATATATATATATATATATATATATATATATATATATGTATTATTGAATGTGAGATTCAACCTTGAATACCCTGTACTGCAACACTTACAAGATGGATATCTTCTTATGGGTAGAGAGAGTAAAAGAGTTAAAATTTGGACTTGTTTTCTTGTTACATTTTAGAATATGTGTGACAGTGGGGGGATAAATAGTTATATAAAATAATATTTGAATTTTTTTCCTGCTATATGTGTATATCTTATAAACTCTTGAACCTTTTAGTTTGCATAAAATGCATTTTGAGCATTAAGTACCTGATATCAAAGACAATCCTGCTGTGTGCATGAATATGGAAGCAATTGCTTAAGTTTTGCATATATAATCAGACATCAAAGAAGATACATCACATAATGAAATGGCAGAATAATGGAATTAAACACATTACAACAAATCTAGGTTGGTCATAAAATGTCTTAAAAATTCCTGTTGCATCATATATTCCTGTGTACGTTTTCTAGTTTCGCTTACTTGGGGTAGCATACTTAAGCTTTTTGGTTCAGTATATTTTATCCTTTCTCTCATATTCTCTCATAATAGAAAGTCGATTGTTTCATATATTAACAATATACCCCAAATTGTCACATTCCATCTTCATTTTATCTTTTTTGCTTTCTTAATGGTATCACTGCCCAATTATTTTATTACAGTCCCAGCTTTAAGCTTGTACTTATGCTGCCGACAACCCAAAGGTTGTGTATATTTTTAAATAAATACATAATATCCAAGCATTAGCTTTCTGCACATTCTCGGTGGAACTCCCCTGCCGAAGTTCAACCAGAGGTGAACTGTGATTTAAAGTCGTGCTGAACACATATAAATAAAGTGAGGGGGAAAAATGGCATGCAGTTACAAATAAAACATAAGTTATGTTTTAAGCCTCTGCTCAACTCGTGAGACTCCTAAGTTAGTACCTATAATTTTGTGGAAAGATAACTTATGTAACCTACAGTAAGGATGAAGAGGACACATAAGCAGGAGATGGGGGAGGGGAGTAGAACTGAGCAGGTCTAGTTGATAATCATGATAATTAAGAATGGGATTGTTTGGGGCTTGTGAAATCCTCACCTCAAAACACTCACTGACAGGAATGGATGTACCAAATTGCCTTGAGCTAGTGAGGAGCATTAGGCAGAGGTGACTGAGTGTATAGGGTGATTGTTCCTATAATGGGGTTCAGATTTACACTAACAATGCCCTGGGCTATTGCTATAATCACAGGTTTTGTAAGTGCCCATTTTTCAGCTAATTTTAATTAATCCATTACCCTGCACAGGAAAAATCTCTACAAAGGAAACATGACCATACTACTCTTATTTTACTCTTCTCTTCCATCTCTATGAGCAGTGAATAGTTACTTCAGATGACATGGCCAAATTAAATATTGAATAGATTTTCCATTGATAATCAATTAGCATTAAACTACTTGCTAATTAAAGTTCAATCAAGTGTTAATGTAATATCTATTTGTACCACAAACTTTGTCAGCATGAAAAAACAGCAAGTTATAAAATGTCTCAGCCATCTAGCGTGGAGATATCAAATCCATAACTTGGTGTTTTTCCACAATGACAATTGTTATAGATACATATTACATTACCATCCTATTGAACGTTATTTATATTTTACAAAATAAGTTACTTATCAAGTATTTGAATGTTAATTGATAATCACTGTAATAATAAACTGTGCCAGGCAATCTAAAGTGTTACCATTAAGAGTATAATTTATGGAAAAATGTCATTAAAATACAGTTCCATAGCAATCTCACAGAACATAGAAAAGATGACATGACAGCCGAAGAAAATGCAATACCTTCCATATCGGTTTGTTTAATGGAAAGTTTCTCAATAAACACTAAAAAAGCTGAAACTCAATTAATTGCTTTTCTAAGCTCTACTGCACTCACTCAGTTTCATTTGAGCTCACAACACACAGGAATCAAGGTGTACAAATATATAAAGAAGCAGCGCTACCTGTGGACAAGCTTAACTGATTATTAAAGTAAGCAGGTTATAATTGTGGTGACATGGTGAAATATCATTTATCAGATGTGCTGCAGCATTTAATCTGAGGCATAACATTAGTGACACAGATGTTTATCCATGGCTATGCCTCACTATTTAATTAAATGTCTACCTGGCTGACACTGTTTCAGTTTGTCTGAATGGCTATGTGAATGTCTTTGCATTTTAGTAAGGGATCACTCTTCAAATTTTACATTTTATTTAGTTAGACATTAAATTCACTGTTCGTTTTTTTAATTTTATCAGTAACATGAAGGTATGAACATCTTGATGTGATCTAAGATACTGGCATATTACCGTTACACCAAAATGTCATGTCACCTACTCTGACCATTATTTTAAATTACATTTCTTGTGCCTACATAAAACTACAATAAAAATACATAGTAAAAATACCTAATATAAAATAAAATAACTGAAATAATTACCTTTGTAGTCATTGGGAAGAAATTGGCTCATCAATATTTAATTTTCTTCATTGCCTGCACTGCTGAACAGGAGGTTAAAAGTACCAGGCTGACAAAAACAATGAGCTTGAGTTGGCAATGCTATGAACATTCATCACTTTTTATTTTTTTGGCAAAATCCCCAAAGTAAATAAAAATAATTTAAAAAGTAGCAGTATGATAAATTCACGTCAATGTGGGTCACATGAAAACCGCACGTGTTTTTAGTCTTAAAACTTGAGGCAAATAAAAATGGCATAACAAACTGAAGACCTGTATATCATTCACCGCCTCACATCTACATGGTGTCTCAGCAGAAGAGCCTTCCATACTGAAATCATGTGTCCATCTGCATGCTGGCTTCCCATTAATCACAATATTAGCTAGTGAAAGTACTCTGTTGTGGCTTTGAGTTGTGAAATAGGTACCATTGGTAATGGGTTGTAAAACTTAAGGCTATCTTTAAGTTCAACTTCAAACCTGCTTTGATGTTTCAAGTGGCTCTTGAACTTTTAATTAAAAATCTTCTGGGTTCTGTGTAAATATAATGTCATTGAGAAAACACATGATATAAGTGGGTTTCATCATCTTCAGACATTTTGTTTTTGAGTTTGAAAAATTACCTCAACTTAATTATGATGAGGTGAAACTGAGTTTTCTTGTTGAAACTGTTGCATAAAATAATCTTTCAGCAATTTGCTATTATATTCACATTTATCTACACTTTAACAGATGTTGTTTGAAGGTTTGGTTGAATCCTGTGTTGATGTAATGATTTCAGTGACACATTAAAATGAAAGAAACAAACAAAAAACTAAACAAACCAATATAAACAATTAAATAATAACAAATAAACCTTTTTTAAGTAATAAACACCTATTCTACATGCAACATTTATATTTCTATTTCCATTTCCCAATATACAGCAACAAGGGAAGTAATACAACCTCATTCAGAAATACATGTTTTATTTTTTGAAATTTTAACAAAGTAATGCAAGGGGAAAAATACATTTGTGTTACAATACAAGTGTTTTATTGAAGCTTTTTCTTGAGACAAGGCATGGTGAATGAAACAATTTTCAGGCTCGTATTCCATATATCCTTCAATTTTCTCTTTGATGGAAACATCTACGAGTCCCACAACTATAGGACCTACAAGATCCAAAATGGCCAGAACAAAATCTTTTGCGAGCAAAAATCAATAGCGGTAAATTGATGGTGGCACTTTGTTGTATTGTTATGAGAGCATCTTTAGGAGATAAATACAATTAAATCATTATCGTTATCCAATGTGTGGAAATTGAAATTTGGTAGACAATTCAGAAATAATGTAGTTTGCTTGTGCTTAGCATACTTACAGCTTGGAAATAGTTTTAACTTTCTTAAATGTACAGTTATATGATGTTTGCAAAGGGAATGCTTTAGGATTTTCTTCACAGAGGAAAGGGCAGCTTTATTTTTCTTCCCCCATCTTCTGTTGCTCAGATATATAACTTTGTAAGCTGCAAAGGCTGGTAAAATTTGTTATTTCGGAGCAACTCCAACAAAGCAAGATTGAAAATTGCTGTTGAAATCACATCAAAGGCTTGAAGTCAAATACCTAGGAATGGAATGACAAATGCCTGGCTGTGCAGAATGTGTATTATCTGAGCCTAGAAGCTACCATCAGTCTTTGAGGAGAGGGCGAGGAAACAATAGCAGTCAGTTTATTTGTTTATGTAATTGATATTGACTGGCTAGTGTTCAGTAGGTATTGCTAATGCATTCCTTGAACAGGCTAGAAACATCCAATGAGGTAATTTCAGCGCTGCCCTCATTTTCCCCTAGCTGATACATTAGATATATTTAACTAGGCATGGATTTTGCTGTTGGTGTTAAATTGAAATATTAATCCACATAATTTAGTTCTTACATGAAGACAACTGAGCTCCATTAATTAGATGCCACCTTTATATGAAGGGGTTTTACCTTGTTTTGCACAAACAAAAAATGAGTTCAGTTTACAGACAGGTCAAAAGTGATTTATACATGATTAGAATAGATTAATAGATTAATTTTCAGTGACTTTAATGGCTTTCAGTTATATGCTTGTGTCTTTACTCCAGATTAAAGGAAGATTGTTATTGTATCAGATGACCTCCTGAAATGTGAGGAAACAAATAACCAAGACGATGTGAAAACATAGCAGCTCCATCAACAGCCACTTGAGAAATGTCGAAAAGACATTTTGCATCTGTATACATCAATTTAGAAAGCTTGTAATTTTTATCGCCCAGCCAATTTCTTCCAAATTACAATTAGTGTCAATGATTATCTTATTATCTTATTGTATTGCATAATCTGTGTCCCTCTCAAACACAGTCAAGATCCATAAACAAAGAAGTAAAAGGGTAACAAAAGGATAAGAACAACTTGTGTACTTCCAATAAGTAGCGTGTCCTAGAAACGATGTACAAATCTACAATGCTGCTGCCGAAGCGGGATTCATGAATCATTTAGGTGGGAAACTAAAAACAAAGCACACTCTTTTTTCTGTCTTTGTTCCTATCTGACCATCTTTCTGGATATCAGGAAACAGGCAGTTGGTGACATACTTTTTTCATTACATTTATTACTACTGTGTGTGAATTTTGATCAGGGGGAAAACACCAAACTCTTCACTCATCCTGTTTTATGTCAGACTGCTCGTAAATGTTCTAGATTAAAAGAAGAGACTGCATGGGACAAGATCTTGCTATTGTTGATGTCAGAGATAATCTTATAAATACACACTGTTTTCTTAATTAATTTCCTTTCCTGCTCATATTTATGCCGTAGTAAACTTGAGAGAAATGAAACTTTGAAAAAAATGGTCAGCAACATAGAAAGACAGACATCAATCAACCTCCATAATCCCCCGCCTTGCCTTTAGTGGCTGTGATGGGGTTTAATAACACTGTATATCTTGTCAAAGTCAGGCTTCCTCTCCTGGAGCACTATGTGAAATGAAAGTGCAAGATAAACCTAAACAGGCAGAAGGTGCCTGGTGCTGGGACAGAGGTACTGATGGGATTAGTCAGGAGCTGCCTGAACTGGGCTCGAATTGAGAGAGTAATCAACCCAAATGCCAGGCCTGATTAATGCACCACACGTCAAACCTGTCAGAAGCTGGCTCCACATATCAGCTGCTCAGAATCTGAAAAGGCGTATTGATTGATATAAACTGCGGTGTGAGTTTCGGCATCCTAGCTCAATGCGTATTATATGGCTTCATATTCTGTTACAAATCTCTGTGGGATGGAGAACTCTGTAAAGTGCTTATGGAAATGTCAGATCGTGATCTTCTCTTGATGAACACTTGTCTTTCTGATTCCTCCCATTTAGTGGTGGGACTACAGGGAATGGGGGAAAGAATTGGAAAAGGGTTTTACGTTTACTCTTGTATATGATCGGTTCTGTAATTACATCAGAGAAATATGAAGACTACAGATAGTGATGAAACGAGTCTGTTTTGCTTGGAATGCTTTGCACTTTAAAGTTAGTTTCTGCTACTACTTAACCATGGTTTGGGAGTTTAAGCATTTTTCATATATTTGCATTTGAAGTATCATGCTAAAAGTGTGATCAATTAATGAGTGCTTTGTCTTCACAATTTCATTACCTAAAATTACAATTTTGGCACAATGTCAAATCATTATTTCTTTCAATTTTAAAGGCTGATTTTTGCTCCTGGGTGAAAGTTGAAGAAACCAGATGGTTAATTGTGGTTTTAAGCTATTCTTTATGGTCAGAACATGACAAATACTTGCCAAACAGTGGATAATTTCACAAATCTGAGGTAGAACATTCAAAACAATTATAATGATAAAATCTTTTTCAACATAAAAATTAGCATGAGTAAAATTAAGTAAAATCCCTTTTCAGTCCTTTTTCCTCAACAAAATAAATGTCTGCAGTCTGATGTATAACAGCCCCGCAGAGACAATCAGCATGAAGGCGAACACGATTTAGTTAACGTGTGTCCATTTACAAGTTAAATGAATGAACGAATAAATAAATAAATACAACAAAACTGGGTTTCCCTCTAAAATATTAAGGACTGGTTTATAAATGCGTCCGTAAACGCCATGACTGAGACGTGCACACTTTAGTTAAATTAAACCTGCTATATTGTAGCTGCTGTTACTGTATGATTAATTATGAAATGTGTATTTTGTTTCAACTGTAACTTGCCCTAGTTAAGGGCATCTGCTAAGTAAATTAAAAATAATACGGTAAAAAGTGTCATTTGCAGTTACAAATCTGTAGTAAGAGTAATAAGTTAAGGGAGTCAAGTTGTGGCATTTAAAATACATATCAACTAGCACATATCTTGATGATGATTACAATAATAACAATAATAATAAATAGCAAATATTTTATTGTTGCATGTGGAAAAGTTTCCTTACAGTAACATAATGCGTGTCTAAATATAATGTTGTCTATACATGTTTAGCTCTTCTTAATGTCTCTTAACAGAAAAGTGTATTTATTATGCGGTCTCCAATCATGTACAGCATAAAGAATAAAGTAGACACATAAGTCCTTTCCACATCAACCTCTATTGCTCGTAGTGTTGTTTTCAGTCTTTGTTTTAAAAACAAAACAATCCAAACCCACAATTGCTCTGCTCCTCCCACAACAAATTAACTTCCGACAATGGCCAGGTTTTACAGACAGCTCTGGGACTCCGGCACAGCACGGCTCGGCATGGCCCCTTAAGCCAGCGGTCCAAGGCGCGAGTGTGTTAGTGGGCATATACCTCTCCACGTGCATATTGTCACTACTCCGCACGTTCCTGCTGCGTCACAGAGGTGAATTGGACTGCTGTACCAAATTATCGACATTATCGAAAATTAATCTAAACATCTTTATATCGTTATTGAGGGAAGTAATTACCTCAATAATTATTGATATCTATTTATTGCCCAGCCCTAGGTGAGATATATAAAGATTAGACCATTTAGGAAAATATTTGATTGAGAGGAAACTGCCTGGTTTTAAGACATTATACTGTAGGTACATTTCAGCTTTTTACTTGTGTAGTAAAGCCTTCAGATAAGCCCTCACTGACACATTCCACGGTAAATGAACAGAAAAATTACTTTTACCAATATAATGATATACCCTAATCCCCCTCTCAACTATATTAAACCGATCATCTTACTTCAAAAATTAAATGTAACTGCAAGGAAAAACAATATTATTTTTTATTAAAAATAAGCATAAACCCCTGATTATGGTATATAATATGGATGTAGCCCTTAAGGTATGAAGTTGTGGGGGAAGTCATTATTGATTAAGCCTGGGGATATCTCCTTCTAATCTCTGTGTTAAGTAAATGGATTATGATTTGAAATATTTATGAATGGGTGTGCACTTTCATATCAATGAGGGATTAGTAAATATTTGCTGTGAGTGTCATATATACTTGAGTTGACTCAGTAAAAGATTATTTTTTTATTTTAATCTGTGAGTGGCCATGGACTATCTGTCTCTTTCTGACATGTCCCCGGTGGCTCTTTGATGAGAGATGTCATAATCGCCTAAATGGCATGAGTACCATACTCTGTAGGATCTTACTGGGACATTGCATCTCCAGACTGAAAAAGACTGAGTGAGTAAGAGTAAGTACCTGCTCCTGAACAACGCTGGCTTTACATATCTGTTGTATAGTAAGAGAAGAGGACAGTGGAAAGTGAAGTGTCTGATTTATCTTCAATGTTCATTAAAACTGATAAAAATATTGTGTTTATTGTAATTTTTTCTTAACCCAATGTTTATTTTTCAAAGTAACAGACCTTTCTTGCTGAAAATTATGCAAGGCAGTATCCAGGATTGAGATTAACAGAGAGGAGTATTTTTATTTATTTATTTATTTATATAACAATTAGTGAGTGTATAACATAGATAATGATGCAACATAAAATACTACATCGTAACCTGACTAAAGTATTTATTATTATTTATTTTTTCGGAAATATCAAAGAGACATGTTACTCTGCAGAATTTACAATTTTCATTTTGAGAAAGAATATATATTTATCCCTCTGTATATACAGTAAAATTACTAATTCCTTCAAATAGAGTGTGTCTCTTCTGAGACAGATATTGTGACACAAAACTGGGGGTTTTATTTGTCTCCATCCCACGTACGGCAGAATGTGTTTTAATTTCCTCTCTGTTTCTATGACACTGCCAATATCTTACTAATTACAAAAAAGCTAGACAAGCTGACATTAATTACATTAAGCTGAAGATGGTAATAAATCTTGTCCAATAGGTCATTAAGTAACTTTTGTGCCATGTTCAATGCAAATTTGTCATCATTTTCAGAAGAGTATTTACTGCCAAGATCTTTGTTCTGCTGCAAGTGAGAATAGTGACTAATTTTTCCCTTACTTTATAGTGGGACAAGTGCATAAGAAAGCTAAAAAGTTAAATGTAGCAAGTAAAACCAGTAAATAAGCCCACAACTGTTTTATGTATTTATTTATTGGGGGTGAAAGGAAAGAAATACCAAATGATGACATTGTCTTGATTGACATTGTAAATAATTATTATCCATCGAAAAGTATAAATGTTTTACTTGAAATAATCAGGCTTGGAGTCAGTATATGATTTGCAACAAGAGACTACACCTGCTACTACTACTACTACTACTACTACTACTACTACTACTACTACTACTACTAATAATAATAATAATAATATAGATTTTCCTGTTATATTTTATAGAATGTAGACCTTGCATGAGTGCAGAAATCCCATACACTACACAGTGTACACACTTCTGGTAGATACTCTGCCTTGTTGTGTTTTTCCTCCTACAGTTTCTAGATGAGCGAGAGAAGGTTGTCTCTGTGGTCTCTCCCTGATTAGCTGCCAGAGTTCATCCCAGAGGTCTTTTACAGGATTGAGGTCAGGATTCGGAGGAATCCATGAAACAATTTCTGCACCGTTCCTTTGAACACTCCTGGATTTGTGACATGGTTTGTTATGGTATTGGTAGATGTAAAAGTGCACACCATAAAATCCCATTGCACTATAATGCCTTCCAACATATTACAAAACAAATTGCTAGTCAGAGACTTAAACCATACAGGAGAGAATGATTGATAATGGATGCAGATGTGCTGCGTGCATTAGGGATACTACACATGCCCTCTACATAGCACATGACCCATGGTACAATCTGATAGCTGTGCAGACCTCGTTCCTATAGGTTTATAGTTTTCTTTTGCTATTTTTAGAATATCTGGCTTATTATAAGGTCTTCTCATGCTTGAAATAAGTGTATTTTAAAATGTGCTTGTTGTAAAATTAGGCCTGTAATTAACTAGCACAGTAGACTGGTCAGTCCATTCAACCCTGGCAATATTCTAACATTTTCTTGCCTGGGGTAAGATTTTAAAATCCATAATCTCTTTCTATTGGGGAAAAGTGATTCTGCCGAGGGGAAAGAAATGGAATTCTGAACAGACATCTTTGAAACCTTTACTAAAACATTAAATCCATCTGGCCTCCCACATTGAGCTCTTATTTTTTCCACACACAACAAAGCAGCAGCTTGAAAAAGCCTGTTGTACATCTCAAAAAACAAATAAAATGTAAAAGTGAATGCTGACAAGAAAGTGTAGGGACTGCAAGAATCTCACACATGTTGTTTCTTTGAGGTTTTTTTGTCACTTCAAGGTAGAAATATATTTTTGGTGGTTTGCTTTCACATAATATTACCACTGTTAAAAGATTCTGCTGTTATGGCTTAAAGTATAAGGTATCTAGAGGGTAAGTCCTTTCCCCCTTCTGATGTGAGAAACTACACCTGCTGTGTCTGCTTTACCATGAATACATAAGCCATGTTTGATCTTGTAAACTCATGGTCAGTTTTGTATGTTGCACTCAGTGTTGTGATCGTTTCCCCTATAGCCTTTAAACACAAGTGTTCATCTAAAATGAATTTCCATTACACGTATTTCTATGTATGTCATTCATTTACCACTTAACACTTTAGGCACCAGCCTCAGGATCCCAAAGCTTTATTTCTACATTTCAGCCGAACAGCAACTCTAATGTGGAA
Source organism: Amia ocellicauda (assembly GCF_036373705.1). Classification (NCBI taxonomy): domain Eukaryota; kingdom Metazoa; phylum Chordata; class Actinopteri; order Amiiformes; family Amiidae; genus Amia; species Amia ocellicauda. Next base: position 20,624,516 of record NC_089858.1, on the reverse strand, counting down.
TAGATTCCCTAGGTTCACATCTCGGATGGATAAGATGTTCTTTCGCAGTATCCAGTAGACAAACTAGGTCGATAATACAATACAGCGCAGAGGGGTTTATTATTTCACAGTAGTGATTTTGCATTTAATTGCATGTTGCAAATGGAAATCGAAATGTGTCTGCGATAATTTGTTTAATATTCAATAATCCTTGCTGGTACAACAAGAACTGGTTTTCAGAATGGTTTTTGTATTATTATGTGAGCAAATATTGACTTTGGTATTGTAAATTAAAGTCATATTAAATTTTAAAACCATAATATTGGAGTTCAAGGAAGATCTGTGGATGAAGGTTCAGAGTTTCTTTTGACTGCTTTAGCAAGTCTTGTGATATATAGAATGCATTATTTTGAACCTCCAAACCTTCTGATTTTGAGCTACAGGATTCACAGTATAGGCTTTACCATTTTGTGGACTGGTCAATATTTGTCATTGAGTGTTACTGCCTTTTTGTTTATGAATTGTAATGCAAGAATGTTCTCGAATATTTACAAGTGCAAGTGCATAGAATTGCTATAGAGTGTCCATAATACGTCTTGTGACAACTTGTGACATTAAAATAAAATGACATGTGCCTTACCACATGGCACAGCATACTTGTGCATGATAAGGCAAACCTCTGAGAGGAAAGAAAATATTAATTAAATTAGGACAAACTGCTTCAGCTGACTTCAACATACCCCCTGTTTGCTGGCTGAATCTGAGAGATTGCTCAAGTGTGAACAAAACCAATCAAACTAACAAGAAAAAAAAAAAAACTTTCAATTTTCAGCAGTGTGTATTTCATATAAGTCAAATAATAATAATGAAAAAATGGTTTATACTTTCGGTGTGACTGAAATCACTGAAGCTGCTTAGGTACTAAAAGGCTATTGCTTTAAATACATACATTTATCACTGTGTATTTAAAACAAAAGCTGTGCAAGATCCTAAAATGTTGAAACTGTGTTTGAATAACAGGCTATTGGATATTTTTCATGCTTTAAAAAATAAATACAGATGTTCTACACTATAGTAATAGCATTGCTTCTACAACTACTACTTCCACTTCTAGTAAAATAAATGCTAGTGATGAATATTATATCTTATCTAATAATTAAGATTAATTATACGAATCACAAGTAAAGGTGCAATAAACATAATTTTGTTTAAACGTCACTGAATGTTATTCCTGTTCTTTTAAATCAGCAATAAGCAAACAAACCATTTGTTATGTCTTTGGGGAACGAACACTGTCCTCGGAACTTTAAGGCTGTCTTTTTTAAATTCATTTGTTGTCAGTCTGACTTCGAGCACTCGAGACTTTAAGATGTTCGGAGAAAATGAAGGCCATATTACCTTAGTGACAGCTCTTACATGTGGAATATTGCTCTGAGTGTAGAAAATCCAAAAGGCTTCGTGTGGAATGTATCCATATGTCTATCATCTCTCATGCCATAGGGGAATAAACAAGAGAAATAGTTCACTTAATAAGATGAAATGTCAGGAGCAGACAGTCATCAGCTAAAATTATAGTGTGTAAAGAAGAGGAGGGTAATATAACTGCCACTGTGACAAGGAAATGTACATTACTGTTACCGTAATAATTCTGTTCACCAGGCATTCGTGTTCTGTGTAATTCTTCATACGTTCAGAATGATTGGAAATGTAGTTTAATTGCCAGCTAAATACCTCTAATTAAACTGGATTAATTCCAACAATGAATCAAGTCCATATTTGTAAATGTACTATTATTATCGCCATATAGAGAAATACACCTCAATGTGATCGTTAAATGCCGATATTAAATGTTTTAAATTAAAAGGATTTTTTTTTTCATTTTGCCAGAAGCTTCCCTAAAAGCAATTAATTGGCTCTCAGTTATCAATCTGAAAAAGTGACAATATAGTTGACCATGCTCCATACCTGTGTCGGTTGGGAATTAGGGATATTTAAAAAAAAAAATGAGAAAATGAAACTAGAAAACCTGGGGGTGATGTTTGTGAGATTGGAAAAAATATATATTGTCACTTAAAATCTCTCCAGGAGTGTCTGGACCTCTATACCTCCTGTAATTGGTATATACCGACAGTTTTGAGTGTTGGACTTTTGTTTAATAGTATTGTTGGTAAGGTGTAAGGTTAGAGTAAGTGTTTGTCTTGGGGTTGCCTCGAAAAATAGTGTGAAATTCTATTCTAATAATACAGTTCCATTTGATAACAAAAGGAGCTAGTGGGATGTGAAATGCTAGTTATGTATTAGTACTGTATATACTTAACATGATCAATTTGCAAAGATTTCCAGCACATTTTCTTCTAACTAGTGGCTGACAGTTGGACACACAAATTAATAAAGAAGGAATTGCTTTATCGAATGGTACAAAGAGGCGGTAATATGTTTTCTGTAGAACTCTGTGCTGCATGTGGAACATGTCAGACAGTGCACTGAACTAAATCTTCTGTCCAATTACAAGCATTAGAACCTTACCATTATTTCTTCTCAAGATATTTCATCCATCTTATCGCTTTCCCTTTCCCAACAGCATATCCTCTTTCTAGACACAAAAAGACAAGAGAAACCTTTTGTTAGGAAAACCTGACAAGCATTGACAGATGAAAAATTATACAGATTCTTTTTTGACACATGCAGTGGGCAACCCTGGGTTTTCATTATTTTGTGAGCATATAATTTTCTCACCTGTGCAAATGTGGTGTTTTATCTTGGGCTTTACTGCAAAATTCAATAACATTGTGTGGTAGAATGGTTAACTTCATTGAATGCCCAAACAAATGCCTTTTTGCATTAATCACCAGTGAGTGAACCTATTTTTTCCCCCCTATGTTGTGTGGGCTTTGCTTCAAGAATCAATGAAGCAATTATTGGATATAGTGGTTCATTTGTACCCATTATCTCTATTTATTGTAAAAGATCTAGCTTTACAAATAAGGAATGATTAAAACCTGTGAAGAATGAAACTGCTTGTTGGAATCATATGTCTTGCAGTTCAACATACTGTTACCAAATTAGTACCTTAGAGCCTTTGTTTAGTGAACTCTTAGGCTATTCAAAACATGCCACTTAAATTATCACTTTGTGAAGCAGAATTAATGTCGGATGAAGCAAAATTTCATTTTGTGTTCATCACATTCACATTCACCCATTAACATAACCTATCTAATATGAACATAAAATGAATAATCTAATTGTATTTATATTGTTTTGCTATTTTGATAGACAAAACAAAAAAACTGTTCACTCCAATATCATTTCTGCCAAATGAAACCAAGCCTTACTGTGGCTAAATCAGAATTGCTTGAACACTGGCTGTGTTTACCGGAAAAAGTCATGACCCTTTTTCTGAAATGTGTTGCTGTGCAGTTGTGATTTAGCAAGATAAAGGCGCTGCAATCATGATAATTACTGAATTCATAGCAATGTATGGGAGTTATAAAAATAATACATGCATCTGTTTGGGGTTTTGTTGTGCAAACATGCAACAGTGATCCATATTTAAAACACAGATGTAGCTTAGTTCAGGAAGGGGAACAACTTTTGCCTGCTCTACAGTGTGAAAGCCAGATGAGGTCAGAACAGCAGTGGTTGTACCCCATATGCTGTGACTGAACTATTCAGTACCATACAAACTTCATCAGCATCTAATTGAAGCAGAGCCAGCCCAGGCAGTGTGGCATCTCGCCTAATTTACTGCAGACCATCTGTAGAGTTTGCACTTGGCTTTAAAACATTAGGAAGCCACCTCTAAATGTATAATTTCTCACTTTATTCCAGATGCTTATCCCAATTTCGTGCAGACGGTAACTTATAAACAACTAAAACAAACAAACATAAATGGCAGTGAGGTGTAAGGAAGCTTGAAATGGCCATGACACATTTGATCAACTCTGGCATTTTTGATTTCGAATGCTTTTAAGTAGCTGCCATTATGAAAAGCACAAAACAGACCTTTTAAACTGCTATCAGTTTATTTCAATTCAGTAAAAAGATTGAAATGAAAACACAAATGGGAAGGAAGGCAGAGATCTATGGCAAGCCAAATTATCATTTAGAGATATCTCTAAATGCATTTCAAGATATCTTCAAATATTTAAAGATATCTCTAAATCATTTAAAGATATTAAATTGCCATAGAGATCTGCATATGTAATTCCAGAAAAATTTCAAGACTTGAAAAGAGCACAGATAACGTGACGAGCATTAATCAGAGATCAGAGGAATTCAATCAGTCACAAGCTTGGATCCATTTAAACCCATTCTATGTGTGTTTGTTTGTCTGTTTCCCTCCATTTTGCTTACATGGCTTGTTGTATATTACAATCGAAAATAAGTCTGTTTATGTTATTAATTTATTTAATTTAATTTGTTTTCAAGGAAATGCATTTTGTGTATGCTCTAGAGAGTTATTGCATAAAAAAAAGAAAATAAATCAAAGCAATGATTTCAATATGTGAATTTAATTAATGGATAATTAACTGTGTTGCTATAGCATGCTTGTTGCCCATGCAGTGTCTGGTAATTTCATAGTTTTTTAGCCTAGAAGGGATTCATAATCTATAAACCAGCATTACATATTCTTCATTAATGCCAATGCTTATCGGACCTCATCTGGACACATTCAAACATTTCTGTAGGCCTGGTGTGTGCTCTATCTATACATAACATAGCTGGAAAGACATAATACATATTTCATGAAATGTTGGTAAGATGTGTTTTAATTACCATCATGTGAGCACTGCTACACTATTTAGAGTAATTAGTCATGGTCCCCATAATTGTTAAATTAAAATTTAGAAAAGTACATTATTATTAATTATAGCATTTCATTTTCTGTTTATTTCGAACTGCTTTTAAAACTATAATCTACTGTTATTAAGCTGTTTCCATTTTGTGCTGTATATAACATAGCTAAGTCTGTTTTATATTAATACATATTACAGTAAAACTAGCTAAAGTATTTTTACAGTTTTGCTTAAACCCTAGGTTATACATTGCATTTAACTGGTTTTGGATAATGTGTCTCATAACAAGTGGAGATTCCCCTGTTACAAATACATGTTTATTAAAATTATTATAAAGTAATTGAGGATGCAGTAATATGTTACAATTGTTATAGTTTGAGGTTTCAAATTATTTTAAAAAGACAGGTGGATAACAAGAAATTAAATCTAACGGGACCCTATATATGATGCACATAAAAATGGAAATACAACATGAAGCCAAGACTTATTTTGCAAGCGGCGATTGATTTCATATTCATCCAAGTCTGCCCGCTAAATTAAAACTGTTATCTCTTGCATGACAAGAAGAAATCCTTTTGGCACTTTCGATTAAAACACAACTCTAAGCGCTCATCGTGGAACAAATTCAGACACTGGCCTGGGCTTCCTTCCTGAGATCCACACATGCAATGAGTTTGTGTTTCAATTCCTGAAAGCGACAGGTATCGACGATAATGCAAATGTAATCTTGGCTTAAACAAAATATTTAAATAAAAACTGACGGAAAATCATGATACAGGCAGTTGTGCATCCTTTCATTTTCAAGTGTACAAATATAATGTATTCCAATTTTTGTATGTAGGTCTATTGTTAATGTTATATGATGAATTGTGTGCACTTCTGTGTGGTCAAGAGATTATCTAACAAGTTATAAATAATGCACATCCTGGGGTTAGATATGATTCATGCAGTACAGTACAATACAGTACAGTGGCATGCAGTGTCTACAAACTTAACAATCTTTGTTTTTGTTGTTGCAACTAGCTAAGACAAAGCAAAGGGCATTGTTGAAAATAGATTTGATGTTATTGTGATTGTATTGTATTGCATTTTAACCTTTTTACTTAATAAATTATATATTTTAACATATGGAGGTGGGGGAAGGCAAACTAAACCTTATGTAAACCATTAGCCAATATATATTTTCAATGGACATGATGGACAGTGTAATTTAGACTCTTTTCCATAAACCTTAACTATGTATACTGGTACGACAGGGAAGGTTTGCTTCTGCGTTGTCCATACAAGCTTATGATTTTAATTTATGTGGCTCTTATTTTTCACACAGCTGTAACATTTATTTAATTATCTATAATCCTATGGCCAACATTTTAACAGCTTTTGGAAACAAATCTGTTTGGATCTTGTCCGGAGATAATTGCCAGGACCATTTTCACCTTTTCATTACGGATCAACATTAACGGGGCTGTGATGTAAGAGTATTGGGATGTATTTTTTTTTATTTCTGTTTAGACTTTGAATTGTCTGCTTGGTGGCTTGCTTTCCTTGTTTACTGGAGTATCCAACACTGGTAATGAAATGTTACATATTTGAAGCCTTATCCAAATTTAATCATTATGTTCAAGTCACCTCCCTCTGTACATTGGGACCAGCTTGCATGAGCTGTAACATTGATGTTTATTAAGCAAAGCAGCTACACACCATGCCCTGCTAAATCACACATTTATCTCTGCATGGTCCTGACAGATTGTTTTGAAAATACTTTAAGTCAGTACTGTTTGCCTGTGGCAAGCTTTCGCTGGTTAGCAGCTAAATGGAGTCTTAAAGGAAAAGCGAGTTCTGGTAGCTGCTGTCTACCCTGAATTGTAATCACATGGAACAGTCTCTGACAAATTAAAACTCAAAGGCCAATTCTGGAAGGCCCTGTAAGCAACAGGGTTCAATAGTTTGCATACAGAGCTGAGACTGCAGATCTTATCTGCATCAGTGGCTTGATTCAGGCTAAAACCAACACAGACAGATTACTTCAATAATTTTTTCACGTCATATCAAAACTATTTATAAAAAGTATGATAATACCTTTACCGTTCCTTACAATTCCAGTGTAATATGGATGAAACGCATACTGTTCTTTGTCTGGAGTCCTGTTCCTTTTGTACGTTTTATTATTTTAAGTGGTGTGAAATATATATCTATATCTATCTATCTATCTATCTATCTATCTATCTATATGTGTATATATATATATATATACAGTGGCCCACTGACAAAGAAATGATCAGTCTATAATTTTAATGGTATGTGTATTTTAACAGCGAGAGACAGAATAACAACAAAAAAATCCAGAAAAATGCATTTCAAAAAAGTTATAAATTGATTTGCATGTTAATGAGGGAAATAAGTATTTGACCCCTTCGACTTAGTACTTGGTGGCAAAACCCTTGTTGGCAATCACAGAGGTCAGACGTTTCTTGTAGTTGGCCACCAGGTTTGCACACATCTCAGGAGGGATTTTGTCCCACTCCTCTTTGCAGATCCTCTCCAAGTCATTAAGGTTTTGAGGCTGACGTTTGGCAACTCGAACCTTCAGCTCCCTCCACAGATTTTCTATGGGATTAAGGTCTGGACACTGGCTAGGCCACTCCAGGACCTTAATGTGCTTCTTCTTGAGCCACTCCTTTGTTGCCTTGGCTGTGTGTTTTGGGTCATTGTCATGCTGGAATGCCCATCCACGACCCATTTTCAATGCCCTGGTTGAGGGAAGGAGGTTCTCACCCAAGATTTGACGGTACATGGCCCCGTACATCGTCCCTTTGATGCGGTGCAGTTGTCCTGTCCCCTTAGCAGAAAAACCCCCCCAAAGCATAATGTTTCCACCTCCATGTTTGACGGTGGGGATGGTGTTCTTGGGGTCATTCCTCCTCCTCCAAACAAGCCGAGTTGAGTTGATGCCAAAGAGCTTGATTTTGGTCTCATCTGAGACCACTTTCTCCCAGTTCTCCTCTGAATCATTCAGATGTTGGCAAACTTCAGACGGGCCTGTACATGTGCTTTCTTGAACAGGGGGACCTTGCGGGCGCTGCAGGATTTCAGTCCTTCACAGCGTAGTGTGTTGCCAATTGTTTTCTTGGTGACTATGGTCCCAGCTGCCTTGAGATCATTAACAAGATCCTCCCGTGTAGTTCTGGGCTGATTCCTCACCATTCTCATGATTATTGAAACTCCACGAGGTGAGATCTTGCATGGAGCCCCAGACCGAGGGAGACTGACAGTTATTTTGTGTTTCTTCCATTTGCGAATAATCGCACCAACTGTTGTCACCTTCTCACCAAGCTGCTTGGCGATGGTCTTGTAGCCCATTCCAGCCAGTGTAGGTCTACAATCTTATCCCTGGCATCCTTGGACAGCTCTTTGGTCTTGGCCATGGTGGAGAGTTTGGAATGTGATTGATTGTTTGCTTCTGTGGACAGGTGTCTTTTATACAGGTAACCAGCTGAGATTAGGAGCACTCCCTTTAAGAGAGTGCTCCTAATCTCAGCTCGTTACCTGTATAAAAGACACCTGGGAGCCAGAAATCTTGCTGATTGATAGGGGATCAAATACTTATTTCCCTCATTAACATGCAAATCAATTTATAACTTTTTTGAAATGAGTTTTTCTGGATTTTTTTTGCTGTTATTCTGTCTCTCACTATTAAAATACACCTACCATTAAAATTATAGACTGATCATTTCTTTGTCAGTGGGCAAACGTACAAAATCAGCAGGGGATCAAATACTTTTTCCCTCACTGTATATATATATATATATATATATATATATATATATATATATATTGCTTCACACCACTTAAAATAATGTTTCTTGTGGTAATTAAATATTGCAAAACTTAAAGACCCACACAGTCAGAAAGACTACAGGCTTGTGAGCTATGCTTATTACTTGACATGTTGTATTTAGCCTAGTTCTGAATGAGCATGAGTGTGGGTCTCCATTTAATCATTGGTTAGAAGATAAAGACATTTCCAGCAGAACAAATTTAGCCTTTCCTTTTTAAAAAAATTGCCTTTGAAAGGCTGTAACATATTGTAGTGTTGGGTGGGAGAAGCCTGTGTGAATCATCCATGCTGCAATATGTCTGGAAGGTACAGTATGAAGTGTGATTAGAGTAGCCACCGCACACACTGACTTGCCTGGGTACTGCAGCACAAAAAGAGCAGGAATGTTTTCCTGCAAAGGGTTAACACCCTCTCACCTAGGGACCAGCACTGCAATACCACTGCCACTGGCTTGTTGTGTTTTGGCAATAAGCAAGCAAGCAAGCAAACAAACAAACAAACAAACAAACAACAGACTTACATGTAACCTAATTTCTTCCCCCACCCTTAAAGCATGAACACATTCCCTTCTCTTATTTGTTTTGTTATGTAATTATGCATGTTCACATAAAAACATGAACGATTCAATTGACTTCATTTTACTGGACATTAGCCCCGAAGAAGTAAATTCAAGAGTTTTGTTTTTTTTCACCACCATTTGAGAAGCAGAAAGAAGTAAAAGTAATTTGAAGTACCAGAGGATGTCTGATCTCGAGGTGTTAGCACACAGCACTTAAGAAAGCTCTCTACAGAGAGTTGTAAAACAAATGAGGTGTTGATGAGCCACTGCAAACTAAAGTGTTTTTAAAATGAGCATCTTCTGTAGGAAATGAAAATTATATTTTTTCATCATACAGCAAGATGAAGTTGTCAACATGTATGCCATTATGTACATGCCAGTTACTCTGATTTGGGGGATTAATGACACTTAATCACAGTATTGTGTGAATGCCACATAAAAGAAAGAAAAAGAAAAAATTTAATGGTTTTAATGTATGATTTATGACCACATGGTTGAGGGAGAACTAAAATTGTTTGGCTGACACATTCTCCAGACTTCAGTCCAATGGAAAATGTTTGATATGAACTGGAAAAAAACTACAAAAAAAACAACAACAACAAAAAAAAAACAGTCCTCAAACACAAGCTATACATCCTGGATGATCTATACAGTTTATGCATAAAGGAGTTGCCAAATAGGTCTCCTGAGAAGTTGGTGAGCCTATTTAAAGGCTACAGAAAACACTTTCTCCATATTATCAAAGCCAACACGATATTTACAGATATATGTAACTATATTTGACAGATATGCTATGTACAATATTGACATTTATACAATCAATTCTTCTTAATTTGTTTATATTGAATAATACAGAAATTACATTAAACTTTGACTTGTACTTCATCAAAGGGTATGGATACATGTGGAAGCTAGTGTGTGTCCTCAGAGTCAATGGGGTATTGCATAATAAAATAATGTTATCTTTCTTGTGGGATATTCACTAAATATAATTCACTGCACTGTGTGGTAGGGTCATTTAGAAGGTATAGCATTGACTTGTTGAACAGATTTGAATTATAAGTGGCTAAAATAGTCTAAGCATTGTTAGCTTTATCTAAAGAATTTTGCCTCCTTCCAAAAGATTAGCCATACATCAAATAAATAAGATCTGAGCACAAGGGACTGGACTTCACTTTTCATTAATGTGTAGACTTGCCTCAATCCCTCTAAAAAAGCTGTACAAAATAGAATGTATTTTACTGAAATCCAGTTGTTGAATTACAGTAATAATCTAAAGTGTCACCACAATGTAATGTAATGTGGAATAGAGTGACAGAATCAGTAACATAAATCTTCACCCACTTCCATGGTGATTTGAAATGCAAAGTCACTCTGGATGTCATTTTAGTCAGACTATGAATTCTTGTATGATGAATAATCAAATAAGTATGTGAAGGAGCATAAAACATTGTTTTAGTTTACTTTAAAAAAATATGCATTTCATTTAATAACCATTAATAATTCAATTTATAAATTATCAATAAATCTTTATAGGATACGATTCATTATTTATAATAAAGATTTGAGACAAAATAGTGTTTGGCAGTTCCCAAAACACAATTTTGTTTCTTTTTTTAGATAAATGATTAATCATATCTTATAAAGGTTTATTGATAATTTGAAAATGGAATTATTAATGGTTCTTATGACTGTTTTATAAACTATTTACGAATCTTAACAACAATGTAATATAAAGTGTTTCCGAGCCGGGCATACATTATTGGGGGGCAATTTAATGTTCATCATTTATGATTCTATCATGTCTGCAGACTTTTAATCCTCTTTTTTCTGTAGTCTAAGTAGTACTAGTGAACTGGAGGTCTTTCAGCATATTAGTTTGGTTTTGTAAAAGCTGACAGAAGGATCCTTATGTTTTTGAGTCATTTTACTGAAATAGATATTTGATATGTTTTATAGCCATTCTGTTAATGAAAGAAATCTACTTTGATACACTTATGCTAATTCATTCAGCCACCATCTTGCATCTCCACTTTTTAATACTGTTGGAGATTCTGTAGCAGCCAGCACATCTGTATTCAGACATCTGTTTAACTCCCTGCAGTAACATCCTATAGAGAACTTGTCGTCTTAACCAGCAGATGTACTATTATCTCCAAAGTATTTATTTTGTTTATTTATTTTTTATTACTTTTGCAAAACTCGTCAAATGCGGGAATTAGGGCACTAAAATAATTTAGTTACACACCTAAAAAGTTACAAGGAACACTTGCCTCATTAAGTCTATTTTTTTTGTTTTTGTTTACTTACTTCCACACTTGTTTTCTTTTCAAATTAGCTTGCTTTTCAATAAAATAAATAAGCTCCTAATTAAGCTTTTCTCCTTTCACGTTTAAGTAATATTAGAGAGTGTTATTCATTATTTTAAAGAGGACACATTAACATGTTCAATGGAAATTGTGCCTCATAGCAAAACTCAGCCTTGATATAAAGTTATTAGCATTTCAGAAGGAATGCATTTAGTGTCCAATGAGGGGATACAATAACTGAAGATGTAGCAACTTGTTCAATGGTCATTCCTAAATCTTTTTAGATTTTTATGATAATTTCCAAAGACTGATTTTATGCAAATCATTTCCAAATGCAAATACTAGAGAGACAACAAACGGACAACAGAACTTAATATATATATCTCATAGGCAATACATTATGTACATAATTATGCAGTAACCACCTGTCAATTGTTTTCTAAAAGGGAAACTTTGAAGTACAGACTTGTGGACTTATAGTGTCCCGTCATCATTGTCTTATGGTCTGTCCTGCAGATAAATTATCAATAGCTGTCAGTGATGCAAATTCATACACCACACTGTACACGGGTCAACATTAAGAAGTCGTAAACTGCTACAGTATTAACTTTATAACTTTAATACACACAAAACTAGTCTTGTATGTTTAAATAATTATATAAAATACTGTAAATAGACCCATAATATGCTATGTGGTCTGTCTATATTTCTCCCCTTGTGAATGGGACACTTGTGTCAATGGGTAAGTTAAATCAATAAACAATTAACATATGAATAATATGCTTATGTCATTATTAATTATATTACATTTTATACTTCTAACATACAAAAACAGATATAGCCCTTTGTTATATATTTAGGGCACTGTGTTTTGCATGATCTGTCCATATAATTGATAGCACCCTAAACATAATGAATAAAGGATACCAAGAAATAGCTTTGTTTTACAAAAACAAGCAAAAATAAAATACAATTTCGGTATCCATATCCATTTTTTTCACAGTTGAAATGCACCTGGAGGCTATTCAATGTACTATAAATGCACATCTATCTATGGCATGTTCAACAGACTTGAGACAGACAGTCTCATTGTCTTTTCATTTAGGAATGCATTGCTTTCTCTTTGCCTCTCATTTAAAGTCATATATAGATGGCTTTTGAATGTATCACCAAAAGTACATCAAATTTATTCATCTAAAGCTGCAGTCAACCACTTTCAAAGATGCACATAATTGACAGATCTGCTATCAAGATTTGTTACTTCTATCAAAACTCTACTGCCAATTCAATCAAGTTCAGAATACAAATATTTTCATCTGCACCTCCCAATACAGCTTGAAGGGATAAACACTCTTTCTCTGCATGTTGTGTTTTCAGCCTGGGGGTGAATAAACAGTTAGCAATTTATTTGTCAATACTTTACATACCACTGGCTCATAAAGTGTGCTTATCTTTATACATACATTATGCCTGTTTTTTCTGAAATAAAACAAAATAAATGGTGTGTGTGTGATGTACTCTAGGATGAAATTATTGTATGTATATATACATCTCTGTGTGTATACATGTACAGGGAACATTAAAAATATAGATTTATATGAGACTGTGTAAGATTGTGTTCTAAGACTATTGAATCATAAATCCAATCTCTAAATGAACTGAAGGGAAATGTTATTTTATTTATTTTCTTTAAAATTACATCTATTCAAAAGCACTATATAAGTTGCTTTGCCCCAGGCACAGTGAAATGCACATGTAGTCTTTAATTTGCTATGTCTTCACTGAAGATTTGCAGCACTCTTGATTATCACCAACCCCTACAAGACCTGTTTTGAACACGCTTTTACAAATTAGCCTTCTTAGTGTATGGTTATGTGTATATTAAACACTAATATCCTCTAAATCATTAGTCCCACAGCAAACAAAGCCATTAAGGGTAAATTACTTTACAGGAGACAGCTCTTCATGCAAAGTTAATTTTGTCCGCAGAGTCAATGGTCAGTTTTAAAATAATCACATTATAAATTAAAATCAGCATTTCGCTTAATTACTCTGTATGTAAATAGGTATAAAAATTCCAAGTGGCCAAAATCATCATATTTCTAATGGACCATTTTCATCAGACAACCTTAATGTGCCTAATTAGCCGTAGCATGGGGTTGAGGTGAAGAATAAAGCCCTACAAAATACAGGTGCACGTTCCTTAAAATGTATTTCTTGCCAGCAGATACATTAATAGTATAGAAATGTACAGTAAAACTTTGAAGCAAAAAATGGGTATAAACATATTATAAGGTATATCTGTAGTATTGTTTTTTTCCACAGAAGTTTACTGGCTCATTCAAGAGTAAGAAATTGCTTCTTCTGCTAATTATTTACTTCACTAGTTCAGTTTCTCAAACATGCTTTCCCATGAGACAATGTATCGTGCACAATGACACATTTCCCATATAGAATCTGTGCCAATTTAATGGCAACAACTTGAAATTAGGCCAAAGTAATGAAAAGAAGCAATAAAGTCAGCACATTCATTGTATTCCCATCTGGCTCTTAACAGAATAAGTACACAGGTACAATGCTGTGTCTAAAAACTTTCTTGTTTGTTAGTTTGTGTTTTGTTTCGTTTTTGTAAGGGTTGCGTACAGAAATATATTCAAAAGAACTCTTAGTTTACTATCTTAGGTCAGACTTATTAATGTTTGGAATAGACTGAGTTGGACATTTGAATAATTTTACACAAATGTTTTTTGTGGTTCTCTTGTTTCATCACAATGCATTTAATAATCACAAAATTAATATTTTTACTCTGTATTTTTTACTCTGTTTTACTAAAGGTGTAATAGACTGTGGTAGGAAGCATATACCAACTGCAACCTGGTACAGCCATTCCATTCCAGTTTGGTATTTAAGGTTATAAACTCCTCCAGGTTGTGTGACTTGTGCTTGATGAAATAACATTTCACTAAGGGATGGTAAATTGTTGCCATACAGCACAAGTAGCTGCAGTGTTTCATTTAGAGTAAATACCTCTCTGTATTTTATAATTTGTAGGTCTCTGGATGGCTGCGTTTGTATGAGCATGAGATTTATAATATTAAGGTCAGTGGGTTTGGTAATCATCTATTACTATATTTATCAACCTTTCTGGTCTGTGTGATGGGTTATAGCCATTTCCATCGATGCTGGGGAGACTCATACCTATAAATGGATTGAAAAGGATGATGGAGACAGAGACTGTAGGTTTCCAAAGAGGTAAAATATCATATGAAATAAAGCTCAGAACCAAACTATTTATTAACAGTAATTTAAGGTTTAGTGCAGTAAGGCACCAGAGAAATGAGAAATGAGAAATGAGACAGTGAATGAAAAAGAGAGGAATGTTCTGAGAGAATGTTTGCTTTAATGAAGAATCATTTATTACATTATAAAAGTCACATACAAACTTAAAGTAATGAAGTAAAGTTGATATTTTAATTCAGAGACATGCAAAAAATTAAATAAAAAATCAACTGAAAATGACAGGTAATGCTCCGTTTTACAAGGGAATTATTTAGTAAGTTTCCCAGGATGGCTGCTTCAAATTTTTCAGTGTCTTCAATGACACTCTCATAATTTGAGCTCATTATGTAGCCGGGATCAGACATCATGTGAAGTGGGGCAGTGGGAGGCAGTTATTTCCAAAACTTTCATCATTAAATATTGAGCACTGGAATATCCATACAAGAAATTAAAATAATTAACCTTAGCTTTTTGAAGTTCTCGTAAAACCTTCATTGCAAATGGTTGGAAGAGACCTTTACAAATACTTGTAGCATTTCATAACTGCCTTATTTTGTACCATTTGAAACCAGTCGCCCACATATAATGACGACTTACTGTAGGTCAATGCATTTCTAAGAACATAAGCAATTCCTTGCATTCAGTTTTCATTTATTTTAAATGTCACACAGTTTTCATTAAATAACAGCCTGTGGATATTGCACATATGTAAATGAAAGTTAAGGAAGGGAAATGCAGGATTTAGTTTATGAATATCACAGTGCCATGCTACACATTTTAATTCCGTCACGCCCCCCCCAATCCCATCAATAATAATCATCATCATCATCACCATGTGTGTAAATGTTATGTTATATAGAGTATATAAAGGAAATATGTATATCATGAGTCCTTTCTTTTACAACCATATTTGGAGCCACAGTATAGACAAATGGGAGAATCACTACTGTATAAACTTTTGCAAACACACACACACACACACACACATATATATATATATATATATATATATATATATATATTAAAATACATTACAGTATACTATTGAAGTTCAATATCAGATTTCTCTAGTTCTGACTAGATTGTATTAATTGGGTAATACTGACCTCTCTGTCTTTTACTTATTGCTTCTTACTGACTTGAATGTTTGACCATTTTCAATGAATGTACTGATTAGCTGATTAGCTTTAATACAAATCTTAATTATCATAGAATTTTGAATCACTTAGTAATCACTAAGGTAATTGATACATTAAATATCTGAGATTATAATCCACCACTGGGATTTTGTTTCCCCCTGTTAAAAGATTAATCAAAAGCAGGTTATACATGAAGCCAATACTCAAGGTTATATAGAGCACAGGTCAGATAGACAACAGTGTACAAAAATTAGAGATTATTCACAAATATCTAGGAGAGGAGAAAAAAAAAAACATTTGAGTTGAGCAGTGATTATGATTTATTCTGTTTTATTACCTTTTTGATAGTTTCATATTGAGGTAAATGTTACATGAAAGATATAACTTGGAAGAAATCAGACTTCAAATATGACAATACAGAATCCAATCAGAAAATCTATTGTTCAGGTACATTCTCTGTGTAAATCAGCGTTTTATAGGAGGTTGTAAAAGACATGCACAAAGTATGCTGCATAAGTAAGACCCATTAAATATCCCTCATTAACTGTATAACCTACTTTGTTAACCTTTAAGCTTGACTTTTTAAGGCCAGAATAGTTCATTAAAGATGTCTGCATTATTGTAGAAATGCAATTTCCTTTAAGTTGGTGAAAGAGGTAATTGTTCATTTGTTGGGAAGTACCTAGACTATTTCTCTTTTGTTCACATACAGCCAGTATGACACCGCCAACTATTCTATAATATTTTTATTGAAGACAAATACAAACACACACAAAACACCAAGTGAAGACAAGTGACAAATTTGCTTGGTAATTGTTTTGAAAGAATAAATGTACAGTAGTTCAACCTAATCCTACTGAATGTGAATTATTCTGTACCTTTTCACATGATCGTGATTTTTAATGTAGAATTATAACCACCTTCAGTGTTGTCTTGAGCTATAATGAATTAAGCTGAAAATCACATTATATTGTGGGTCATTACCTTGCACTTAATGCTCTAGCACATCAGTGATGAAGTGGCAGTGAGAAAAATGCAAACCATTTGCATGGTATTCACAGCTACTTTTCTATTTATTATTAATATCATCCTAGAAAATAATTAGATGTCTCTCTTCTGTAAACAGAATGGGTATTTGTTTTATTGCTGAACTTATTAATTACTTTTTCAATTTACATCATTTATCATGCACTAAAAAGTTAATTCTTCTTAAAATATCTGTACTATCTTTTATGTGGAGACTCCTGCTCAGAGGAAAGTGACCTCATTAACATAGAACTATATAATGTATGTCTCATCATCTCCCAAAGCTTTTAAAAAATGTGTACAGAAATATTCAAACAAGAAATATGTATTTATTATGCTACCAGGAATGAACCATAATGATAGGTTGCGAATGCAACCCCAGTTATCTGAAAAAAGAAGCACTGCCCAAGGGGGAGGGGTTTCTGCGCACTTCTGTAGGAACCCAATTGAAAACGTCACACTATCAAAGCTGCCATTGGCCCCTGCGCACGTCACTCAGAACAGGTCCCTTCCTACTTCCTGTTCTATAAAACGTGACGCCTGCGCAGGTTCTTCCTCTTTCGCCGGGAGTCCCGCGCAACCTTGCAACCCTTGGGCAGTGCTTCCTTTTTCAGATAACCGGGGTTGCATTCGCAACCTATTGTTATCTTTCAAGTCGGAAGCACTGCCCAAGGGAGAGGGGTTACTGTATAACAAAACCGTCGCAAGGGAGGAGGCAGCGAGCTGATAAGGGAGCCTGCCCTGAGGTGCACTGCTAGGGAACCTCTGCAACACAACTCCAGACAGGAGCCACAAAGGCCCTGTTGGGGCCACACCTGGGCAGCCCAGGAGTGAGGAATGCAGTCACGCTCAACCGGGAACTGTCTGCAATCAGCATACACAAAGTGGAGTTACACAGGTAAACTCTTATGCCCTCCGCTCACAATAGCAAGGCCAGATGCTCTACTAGTGCATCTACTTGCACAATATATGGCATGGGCAATCAAGCAACTTGAGTGCCTTCCACCCATTAATGTGGCGGACCCACTGAATAACACACATCTGGCTTGTCAACTGAGTAGCCACAGCTGGACATAACAGTATATACAACATGGCAGCAGGAACATTCATACTCCCTCCGTGCAGCACAGGAGAAATCACATTCACTGAACGGTACAGAGTGGCCAGCTCCACTGTGCTGTGATAACAACTTTACACATCGCGGGGTGCAGGAAGCAGATCATGCCCCACCACGTAACACGGGAGCAGTTTTCCAATGCTGCCCCAGTGGGGGCGCTTCGCAAGTTGCTCGCTTCTCCATGGCTCCCAGGCTTCTCGGCAGAGGGGTGGGACTGCTGCCTGGGAGCCGAGGTCAGAAGACGTCGAGCTCCTGAAGGCTACCTGAGAGGCTGGGCCGAGGGTGTAACAGGGTAGACCCTGGCTAGCTGCAGGGACTGTTCTCTCTCCTGGCAAGTGCGCGTCAGCATCTCCTCCATGGAGGGGCCAAAAGTAAAGCCTGGCGATATTGGTGCATCTATGAGGCGGGTCCTGTCCATGACAGCCATCTTGCCTGTGACAGCCAGAGCTGGTGGCACGCCGCCACAATGGCTGTCAAGGAGTGTCCAATTGCCCTTGTGCCATGAGGCATCACATTGACCAGCAGGTTGGCCGCCACCGCTATCTCTCTCTGGCCGAGGCCTGTGATGTAGTGGCTGGGTCCGGGGCCTCAGCCAGCTGGGCCAGGTAAAAGGCCAGCAAGCTTTCGGTGTTACGCAGGCGAGCTGCTTGGGCCGGAGCAGGGTATCCATCATGCGACATTGCCTGTCAGGACAGGCCAATCACATGACATCACGGACATCGGTGTTAAAGACACCAGCATGGTGGATTTCATTCGGGGGAAGTCCACCAGGCCCGCTTCAGCCGACCCTGGGTTCTGGCATAGGCCTCCACCTCCCAAGCCTGGGCGGGGGCCGTTGCCAGACAGTCCCAGGTGGGGCTTTCAGGTCATCCAGGAGGTCCGGCAACAGCGAGAGGGCCCTTGTAGGATCTCTCTGGATCATTGCCCAAAACTCCTGGTCCTGACTTAAAGGAGCAGGGGGAGTGTTGTTGCTCAATGGAGTGGGGGGGGGGGGTGAGGCTGGTTCCCCCTCCATGAGCTCCACCTCCGACTTCAAGCACGCATGCGGGCTGAGTAATAGGCGGTCCTCCTGCCAGATTACCTGTCTGTTGCACTTGTCCATAGACAG
The DNA here is from genome assembly GCF_036373705.1 of Amia ocellicauda. NCBI lineage: Eukaryota > Metazoa > Chordata > Actinopteri > Amiiformes > Amiidae > Amia > Amia ocellicauda. The sequence goes on along the minus strand of NC_089858.1, from coordinate 20,605,366 downwards.
GTCAGAGAGGCTCCCCTCAGAGTTCAGTGGCACATGGGCTGGCGGTGGAGACTCGAGATGTGGTGGGGGGTAGGGCCTGGGCTGCTGTTTCGGCTGCCTGCGTAAACAGGAGGGTGCAGATGTGATCCATCCTGCTATTCGTGATTGTGGTGGCGCCTGGTGGGAGGCTGGGGCTCCGGGCACGCTGTTGCCCAGACAGATGGGGCAGAGGGCCTCACCACTCCAGGCGGGCAAGGTACGTCAGCCGCAAGCAGTGTAATGGCGGGGGCGAGAGGAGCTCATCGCCAATCGCACACATACGTGACTATGTTTGCACCAGAGGGCACACATCAACTGAAACGCCACCATGACAAGTGGAGCACCTAGCGGGCTCGCCACTGTAAGTGCGTCTCCACACGGCAATTTTTATAAACACAGGGGCACTGCCAACCAGATGCAACCTTGTTGTTGCCGGACAGAACACTGTATATTACAAACACCAGATGCAGGATACAAGTGCCACGTAGGCCCGTAGACTTAACCACACCATGTGTGCCGGGGTTTCCGGAGACACTGGGTGATGCGGGGTCCGGGGTTCAGGGGGCCGAAGGTAGTAGGCCACCAGCCAAAGTGGGGCCTAGAACTGAGGTGGTGGAGAGCAGAAGAACTCAATTATTATTATTATAATGTTTGTCATTTAGCTGATGCTCTTATCCAGGGCGACTTACATTTGTACCCATTTATACAGCTGGGCATTTTACTGGAGCAAGTGAAGTACCTTGCTCAAGGGTACAACAGCACTGCCCCACCTGGGATTTGAACCTTCCAGTTATGAGTCCAGAGTCCTAACCACTACTCCACAGTGCTACCAAACCAGAAAGCTGAGAGTGTGAGATCTCCCACAGCTGCAGCTGTGGGGTGTAGTGCAGGCACAAGCCAGCAGAGGAGCACCTCTCGCAGGTGAGATCTCTTACGACAGACCGAGGCTTAGGTCGGATTTTACTGCCACTGCTAGCACTGCTCCTTCTGTGGAGGAAAAAGCCCTGTGTACAAAAAAACAACACAGCAATCAATCGGGTAATATATGGCACTATATTAATACAATTATTATTTTTTAATGCTCTATTTGTAAACCGAAACTGAAACCAAAAGCGCAGCCAAAGCTTCATTCCATGGATGGACAGGATCGAAATTAGCTTTAAATATAACAAAGACACACAATAATGACAGAGATGTAGCGAAACGGTGATGAACTATTAGTGAAGCCAGCCAACCGAAATACTTAGTTTTAAGGTCTAATGCAACACACAGACACAGAAAGTTCTCGTGTCCAGCGAAATGCCAAAAGAGGATGAACCTGCGCAGACGTCACGTTTTATAGAACAGGAAGTGGGAAGGGACCTATTCTGAGTGACGAGCATAGGGGCCAATAGCAGCTTTGATAGAGTGACATTTTTGATTGGGTTCCTATGGAAGTGCGTAGAAACCCCTCCCCCTTGGGCAGTGCTTCCAACTTGAAAGATAACTAAATCCTAATTATTGTGAGATGTAATCACTATATAATAAACTTAAAAAGTCTTTACCATTTTTATTGATTAAAACTAATTTTCAAATATTATGTTAAATAGCATATTAAATGTAACAAGCAAAGTAAGAATTTTGGATATAATTAAACTTCATTGAATTTTGGAAGACACTTTGAAATCCATGTGTGTTGTCTTACCGTCTTGAGAAATCTGTTAATCATTAAAATATCTGAACATTCTTAGAAGTTGAATTGAATTATTGTGTATGCTTTGTACAAGAGTGTGTAATAAACACATTATTACTGTATAGTGACAGTGTTATATTTTAATATGTATTATAAAGAAGGATCTCATTAGTTGAGTATTTAAACATGCTGTTTAGTAAGAGAAAAAATGTATTGTATGATCGCTGCTCCTGAGAAGGAATGTACATGTGTGATGCACATTTGTCATATAATATGCAACATGCCAAGTTACAGAATAATAATGCATCAACACTACAATATAGTGTACATTAAAAAAAAAAAAAAAAACTAAAAAGCATTGTAATTATATAAAATTAAATTTACAATACTATTTCAGAGAACCTATATTCACAAATAACATACATACATATTACAAAGTGCTGGGTCTCTTATATTTGGAGACATTGTCACTGTACAACAATCAGAGAATATTCACAACACCATAGAGTTCAGGGAAAAACAACTCTACAACATTTCTCTCATGTCATATTTGTCAAAACTGAAATACAACCAAATAAACCTCGTGCAACGTTGCCAGAATGAAATGTGTTAGCTGGGAGCTCTCTTTCATTTTGTTCTAAAAAATTTGCAATACTTCTTCCCCAAGCACAGTGCTCAGCCTGTTGGGTGCTGCATTATTTGGAAAATAACAATATTTTTCTGGATTTTGCATGAATCTACATTTGTACTGCCTATGGGTATTTAAATCAGTAAAGTGTACCTTCATAAAGTGTACATTTCTTTACATATGATCAAATAGCTTTACTTGGCCAAAGGCTGGGGTAGCCAAAAGGTAATAAAACTGATTCAGTTCTGTAGCGTTAAATACAATTCTCCCATCTTCTATGTAAATTATTTGTATTGTGCTGAAAGTTAATAAATGTGATGCAAATCTTGTTAAAATAAATTCTCTGAGGTTGTGCCGAGAAAGTAAATAACAAACATGATTGTCACAACAGACAGCACATCTACTTAAGTACATTTTATTGTTCATTTACTTTTGAGCAGAGTACTACCCTGTGTACATAAGCATGGAAATTAGATGAAATGGGAATTGTGCTGACAAAGAAATGGACCTTTCAATAGCTTAAATAAATAAATAAATAATACTTAAATTATAACAATTTTGATTTATACTTCAATCCAAATAATTAAGCATTTTGCTATATGATGCTATTCAGGATACAAATAATTTGTATTGGTTTGATAACATATATATATATATTTTAGGTTGCTGGCACATCTTTTGTTTTACTGGCATATGTGTTGGTTTATTTACACATCTATTGGTTTGCTTATATATATTGATATGCATGTATTTGAAATGGGTCACATGATTGACAGCCCCTGGTGTTGCCTTTATTTAACATCAGTCACCTGCTCATTTTTGTATACATTTATTAATTTCAAAACCATTAAAGACATTAAACCAATACATATGCCAGCATACCGATATATACACTAGCAAACCAATATAGCCTTTACACTAGCACACCAATATAAACACCAGCAAACCAATACAAATGCAGGTAAAGTGTTTTTATTTTCCTTAATGGCACCCCATACTTTTGTTTAATACCAATCAGACTGCAGTACAGTGAAAAGTGTAAATATGCCTTTCTCTTACAGAGGACCATGAACTTTGCTTGCAATCGTGCAATCTGTCATCCAACACATTGTTAGACATTATTGGAGTCTGTCATTTTATGTGTTAAAAACAAAACAAAACAGAAAAGATCAAAACAGTCAATTTCCAATGTCATGTCAGTGAGCTACATCTCCATGTTTAGATAATTGCTGTTTTGATTAAACTCTTTCCAGATATGGTATCACACAGTGTCATAGCTGAAGGTTATATACTAAGAATATTTCAAAGCAAATTATAACTTATTCATGTAATTTCCTGAAATGACTATTTTATAATCCCAGCAGTTCCACTGCAAAGACTGTGGTAAATTGGATACACATTTCAAGGATGTTCAATCTTACTTTACCGTTTACGGCTCAAAAATCTTTTTTTTTTCTATATTAAAATTGAGTAACTTACTGTTTCATTGCTTTTTTTGTTCCTGTTCTAAATGATGTGCCAAGGTTCAAATCCTTTGCTGTCAAAGAGATAAAACACCATGGATAAGAATAAAGACAAGTTTATTAAGTGAGTACCGAAGAACTCACTTTATTAATCAAATACTGCATTTTAAGGTCTATGACATGTTTTTCTTGAACAGCAAGGTAGGAAAACGATGGTGACTTATTTAAGCATTTCTGAAGTATTTATACATGATGGAAATCAATCAATCAATCAACCAATAAATCAATAAACAATTGAGCCATTTTCAATTACATTTAAAAACTAATGCATCTTCCACCAGATATAAAGGGGTTTATAAAAAGTGTATTATTTTCATTTAATATTATGTATTGTGTTGTCAGTAATACATGTAGTTCCTAAATGATTTATGGCCCACACACTGCATGTGGAGACTGATAAGACATATAAGCTGAAGCAGATGTATTGGCTGTACTATTTTATAATTGTTCAAGAAAGTTGATCCAAGTAAAGTTTGTATTTTAACAAAAATAAATAAAACTTATGATACAAACAAACCAACAACACAATGAAACTTTGCCAGAACTACGATCTAATCTCCGATTTTTGACATTTCAATTTGCTTGGGCAGGGGATTTGTATTGTTAACTGCATTTTCATCAAACCTGTTTTTTTTTTTTTTTTTTTAACGTTTCCTTATAAATGTTTTAATCAGATTTGTTGATGGAAACATGGCTTTATCATGCTCAAGATGAAAGCTTTTAATTAGTTTTTGGTAAACTCTGGTTGTTTTCCAGTAATAAATAAAATAAACAAATAAATAAATAAACTGGCACATCAGCATCCTGTTACACTGTTGGACTCATTAAATGCATTTTGCACACTGTGATTTTCATGTCTATATAAGGTAAAAGAGAAAAGGAAGACCATATTCCCATGACTGGAAAAAGCTGTGGATTGATGGAACATATGTAATATACATGTGGTTATGGTTTAAAAATTAAGTATTGCTTCCCCCACACCATTTTTTAAAGAATCTACCAATACAGTGAGGGGAAAAAGTATTTGATCCCCAGCTGATTTTGTACGTTTGCCCACTGACAAAGAAATGATCAGTCTATCATTTTAATGGTAGGTGTATTTTAACAGTGAGAGACAGAATAACAACAAAAAAATCCAGAAAAACGCATTTAAAAAAAGTTATAAATTGATTTGCATGTTAACGAGTGAAATAAGAATTTGACCCCTTCGACTTAGTACTTGGTGGCAAAACCCTTGTTGGCAATCACAGAGGTCAGACGTTTCTTGTAGTTGGCCACCAGGTTTGCACACATCTCAGGAGGGATTTTGTCCCACTCCTCTTTGCAGATCCTCTCCAAGTCATTAAGGTTTCGAGGCTGACATTTGGCAACTCGAACCTTCAGCTCCCTCCACAGATTTTCTATGGGATTAAGGTCTGGAGACTGGCTAGGACACTCCAGGACCTTAATGTGCTTCTTCTTGATCCACTCCTTTGTTGCCTTGGCTGTGTGTTTTGGGTCATTGTCATGCTGGAATACCCATCCACGACCCATTTTCAATGCCCTGCTGAGGGAAGGAGGTTCTCACCCAAGATTTGACGGTACATCGTCCCTTTGATGCGGTGCAGTTGTCCTGTCCCCTTAGCAGAAAAACACCCCCAAAGCATAATGTTTCCACCTCCATGTTTGACAGTGGGGATGGTGTTCTTGGGGTCATTCTTCCTCCTCCAAACATGGCGAATTTGAACACAACACTTTCACCCAGTTCTTCTCTGAATCATTCAGATGTTCATTGGCAAACTTCAGACGGGCCTGTACATGTGCTTTCTTGAGCAGGGGGGCCTTGCGGGCGCTGCAGGGTTTCAGTCCATCACGGCGTATTGTGTTACCAATTGTTTTCTTGGTGACTATGGTCCCAGCTGCCTTGAGATCATTAACAAGATCCTCCCGTGTAGTTCTGGGCTGATTCCTCACCGTTCTCATGATCACTGAAACTCCACGAGGTGAGATCTTGCATGGAGCCCCAGACCGAGGGAGACTGACAGTTATTTTGTGTTCCTTCCATTTGCGAATAATCGCACCAACTGTTGTCACCTTCTCACCAAGATGCTTGGCGATGGTCTTGTAGCCCATTCCAGCCTTGTGTAGGTCTACAATCTTGTCCCTGACATCCTTGGACTGCTCTTTGGTCTTGGTCATGGTGGAGAGTTTGGAATCTGATAGATTGATTGCTTCTGTGGACAGGTGTCTTTTATTACAGGTAACGAGCTGAGATTAGGAGCACTCCCTTTAAGAGAGTGCTCCTCATCTCAGCTCGTTACCTGTATAAAAGACACCTGGGAGCCAGAAATCTTGCTGATTGATAGGGGATCAAATACTTATTTCCCTCATTAACATGCAAATCAATTTATAACTTTTTTGAAATGTGTTTTTCTGGATTGTTTTGTTGTTATTCTGTCTCTCACTGTTAAAAAACACCTACCATTAAAATTATAGACTGATCATTTCTTTGTCAGTGGGCAAACGTACAAAATCAGCAGGGGATCAAATACTTTTTTCCCTCACTGTACAATAAAAATAAAATATAAAATAATCTTACTTTGCAGTCTGTATTAATTTGAAAGCACTTAATAAATACATTTTAAAGTTAATCTATTTATTATTATTATTATTATTATTATTATTATTATTATTATTATTATTATTATTATTACCTTTTCTGATAGAGTACTTTTTTGAAAATTGTAGAACCTGCCCCCTGGCTCTCAACTAACCTCAAAATAAATGCATTATACCAATAGTATATATTGAAATTGGCATTATATTCTGATAAATGAGAATGCTGCTGAAAGACTGTATACTTTGATTGCTTTGAAATTGTCATTTAAAGAAGAATGAAGGCTGGCATCTTTAGCCTGGGGCAGTTTTTTGTCCAAGATACTTTGGTTTACGCATGCATGAATTGTGAATTTCCTTTTTCAAATGCACAAATAAAAGAAGAGAAAAAAAGTCCTTCTAAATCATCGGTATTGAGTTAGACACCAGTGAGATCTGACATTCAAGATGCACAGCCTATGCGACCCTTCGAGTCATAATATCTGACATACAAAATTCATGCATTCTTTATTATTTCTTTACCTGAATAAAAACACAATGTTTATATTTGCTAGATAGCCTCTGTCTTTTAAATGGCAACCCCCTTATTTCAGAGGAGACTCAGGCACCTGTCTTTCTTAAACCTCTCCTCACTAGAAGTGGTAATCTATTGTTTCCATTTGGGACTCTCAAAATGTTATTAGCCCTTTCTGATAGAGGAGCCTATTTTGCTGACATGACGTCTTAATTCTGAAACAGTGCGCCATCTGAATATACTTGTTTTGCATAAAGACCACGTCTGACTCATGTAAGCCCCAGATTGAGCAGAGAGAGCTCTGATTTGCATTGGCCAGTGGAGCCATTAATCACAAAAGCACCAATCTTCTTCTTTAAGCAGTACCTCCTTTGTGAGGGTTTATTGCCTTTTGCTACCACAGTCAATCTAGGACTATGATATTATCTATATGACAGTTCCAGTTATGGAAAATTGCTCTTGGACAGAAATAGATTTAAGTCTGGATTCCGTTATTTTTAAAATGTATTTGTTTTTGTTTTTGTGTGTGTTTGTTTTTGAAATTGCGTAATTTAAGATACATATAAATTGTTATTCAGCTGTAGATATTCTGGACTATAAAATAATTTCATATAATTTTTATAAAGGTATTAACTATGCATATACACTATCCTCTAGGAATATTACTTCACATTAAGCATATTGAAAAATGCAAAGTGTAAAACATGAAAGAAAGATGTTTGTGATTATTTTGTAGCAGTGCAATGCCTTGGGATATTTTTTCTTTTCTCTTTCCTTTTTTTCAAACTTACTGCAGTAGTCCTCATACTAAATAAAATAATCTCTCTGTTAAATCATATACATATTTAGTTTGTGTGTGTGTCTGTACATGTTCATGTCTATTTCTATATTTGTATGTTTTAGGATCAAAAGAAAGAATAGGCCTTAACAAGCAATATTTGTCAAATATTGAAGGTCATGTGCTGCTTATACTTATATAATTTATTTAATTATTTTTAGTACATCTAAATATAAATATTTATAAAACTATTAAACATATTAACTCCAGAGGGCTTTTATGAGTTTTACCACATTATTGAAACTAGCATGTCTGGAAACTTGAAAGGCAGATGGAGCCCACGGGGTTCTGGCTCATGTGGATAACATACAAATTGCATATTTTATTATTCCCTTATCACCAGTAATAGTATGAAAATCTCAGAGCAAACTGCTCAATCAGATATTGAATATTTTACAGTTGTTGGTATCTGTTATTTGAAAATATACCTATTCAAGCACAGTATATCCACCATACCAGTATGACTTAATTAGCATTTTGAGGTGTGGCTGGAATAAAATTGATGACATACATTGTATTTTTGTTTTAGTACATGGCTGGTCACTCTTGGAAAATCTGCTAGCAGCTAGAGAAAATTTTCTTCCATATGGTTACACAGAGTGTGACCCTTACTTCCAGGCATCTCAAGGTCTATACCTTTTTAATCAAAAACAAGACAGAACTATTCATATCCATAATATCTTGAAATCAGAGTTGAAAGCAGCAAGGAAATGAAACTCCAGCCCCTTAAAACCAGTGATACAGTGCTTACTGTGTTGTGGGATCCTCTTTGTCTGAAGAGTAAATAGCAAAGACTGACCTTTAAACAGGGAAAGTGCTCACACCTGGATGCGGAGAAGAAAACCCAAGGAGCAACATGTGTCGTTAATTATGGTTCTGTTAAGAAACCGCAGAATATCCGGGAATGAAATCATCGATTCCAAAAAATAATTGGATGAAAAAGCCAAGTCAACACAAAAGGAAATAATTAAGTGATGTTTAAAACCCAATAGTTCAGTTGATAAAGACACATTTATAGAAATTAATGACTAAATAAACCAAGACACTAAAGAAATGATGCTCCAACATGGAAGATTAAAATGTAATTCATCCCTTACAGGCCTTGCTTTTTTCTCAGGCAGGTCTCTTATGATGGGAATTTGATTATGTTAAAACAGTAATTTTCGCATTTAACACTTATTGTGGCTAATGTGTGCGTGTGTATAACTGAGGTGCTGAAGCCCTGCTGTACTGCCTGTCCTGTCGGGTGCTATGTACAACTCTAACTCTGTACCTATTTCTTCTCTTTAGTAGATTGCACCTTTATCTGAATAAAAGATTGTGTTTGATAGACCTATTAATATTCAACCATTACTTTTTTTCCTTCTTCTCCAAAATCGACTTAATTAAGACTGATGCAATATAGTTATTTGGTTACTAAACGCATTGCTTCCTAATGTGAAGATGCTTTGTTCTTGAAATATTATTTTTCTATTCCCAACTGCACTGTATTCCTTACTATTAAGTTATTAAGGTCTGTGATATTAAATTACTTTTTGCTAAACAAACCTTTAGAATAAGCCTGCCTCTTTCCTCCCATCTGTGGGCGTTTACTTTATCGCTCTTGTTGTTCAGAGAACTGCTTAATGTAAGGTATGTTTAATGTCTCTACCCTTTCTGTGGGAACCTGAAGGAAGTACGTCTTGACCTTTGTTCTCTCTTGGGGTAGTCCTCCTGGGGAAAGGGAAGACGTAAATGCAAAAACATTGAATGCAATGCTCATATCATTATTTCTGTGTGAAGACCAACAGAGCAACAAACCCAAACCGGTGCCCTGGCGCAAGGGATTTGTACACTCATTTGATCCCTTGCTGATTTTGTACGTTTTCCCACTGACAAAGAAATGATCAGTCTATAATTTTAATGGTAGGTGTATTTTAACAGTGAGAGACAGAATAACAACAAAAAAATCCAGAAAAACGCATTTCAAAAAAGTTATAAATTGATTTGCATGTGAATGAGGGAAATAACTATTTGATCCCCTATCAATCAGCAAGATTTCTGGCTCCCAGGTGTCTTTTATACAGGTAACAAGCTGAGATTAGGAGCACTCTCTTAAAGGGAGAGCTCCTAATCTCAGCTCGTTACCTGTATAAAAGACACCTGTCCACAGAAGCAATCAATCAATCAGATTCCAAACTCTCCACCATGGCCAAGACTAAAGAGCTGCCCAAGGATGTCAGGGACAAGATTGTAGACCTACACAAGGCTGGAATGGGCTACAAGACCATCGCCAAGCAGCTTGGTGAGAAGGTGACAACAGTTGGTACGATTATTCACAAATGGAAGAAACACAAAATAACTGTCAGTCTCCCTCGGTCTGGGGCTCCATGCAAGATCTCACCTCATGGAGTTTCAATGATCATGAGAATGGTGAGGAATCAGCCCAGAACTACATGGGATCTTGTTAATGATCTCAAGGCAGCTGGGACCATAGTCACCAAGAAAACAATTGGTAACACACTACGCCGTGAAGGACTGAAATCCTGCAGCGCCTGCAAGGTCCCCCTGCTCAAGAAAGCACATGTACAGGTCCGTCTGAAGTTTGCCAATGAACATCTGAATGATTCAGAGAAGAACTGGGTAAAAGTGTTGTGGACAGATGAGACCAAAATCGAGCTCTTTGGCATCAACTCAACTCGCTGTGTTTGGAGGAGGAGGAATGACCCCAAGAACACCATCCCCACCGTCAAACATGGAGGTGGAAACATTATGCTTTGGGGGTGTTTTTCTGCTAAGGGGACAGGACAACTGCACCGCATCAAAGGGACGATGTACCGTCAAATCTTGGGTGAGAACCTCCTTCCCTCAGCCAGGGCATTGAAAATGGGTCGTGGATGGGTATTCCAGCATGACAATGACCCAAAACACACAGCCAAGGCAACAAAGGAGTGGCTCAAGAAGAAGCACATTAAGTTCCTGGAGTGGCCTAGCCAGTGTCCAGACCTTAATCCCATAGAAAATCTGTGGAGGGAGCTGAAGGTTCGAGTTGCCAAACGTCAGCCTCGAAACCTTAATGACTTGGAGAGGATCTGCAAAGAGGAGTGGGACAAAATCCCTCCTGAGATGTGTGCAAACCTGGTGGCCAACTACAAGAAACGTCTGACCTCTGTGATTGCCAACAAGGGTTTTGCCACCAAGTACTAAGTCGAAGGGGTCAAATACTTATTTCACTCGTTAACATGCAAATCAATTTATAACTTTTTTGAAATGCGTTTTTCTGGATTTTTTTGTTGTTATTCTGTCTCTCACTGTTAAAATACACCTACCATTAAAATGATAGACTGATCATTTCTTTGTCAGTGGGCAAACGTACAAAATCAGCAGGGGATCAAATACTTTTTTCCCTCACTGTATATGATACCATAATGAGCTCATACACCATGAGTCCCGTTACATGTATAGCACATTGGCATTAGTTTTAAGTTAACACTGCCCTTGATACTGCTGAACCTTAAACCTGGACACTTTACTTCCACTATCATTGAATGCTTTCTATTGTAAACTTTCATTGGAGGAAGCTGTCACAGCCTGATCAACAGATCACAGAAAATTTGAAGTAAATAACACCACTGCATGTTTCCATTGTCATCCATGTCAATGATATGTTTAAAAAAAGTAGACCTCTTCTATATATAAAGCTTATTTAATCAATGTCTTTTTTTAAGGTGCTTGATATTACATCTTTAGGTTTAGTCTGGTCTGCTTTTTTCTTTACACACTTAAAGTCCCTGTGTAAAGATTACCGTTATGGTTGTAAAATTTCTAGTGTATGGAAGCCTTTTATCTATTTCAAACAAACTGTGCATGAGTAAAATATGAGAGCAACTTATTATTGTATGGACATTATCCTTATTTTTTATTATGTTTCAGCCTATTTAATAATGTAATCTAAGAACATATTTTTTTCTGATCGTAAATGTATGAACATGATATGAAGGAGCCTTGATAAACCACAGTTTGTTTGTATCTTTATTCACTTTTTTAATTATATACTAAATGTCTTATTTTTGTATAAGCCTCTTCACCAGGAACAGGAAAAGCTGTACTATATATCTGTAAAACAATGTGTGACCAAGAAGCCTTCAGCATTGTCATCTGAAGACAAACTGATAATTATTATTTAGCTGGAAATCACGCAAATATCTAGAACTAGGAATTTTTAAACAGTTTTTGTGACATAAATTATGAGCTAACTGAGCTACTAATGGCATTATATGGCGGTCATACAAAAATGTCCCTATCCAGGATTTATTTATCATGTAAACATTTTCTAATATCTCTCTTTTTATTCCAGCTTGATACTTTAGATTGTATGCAAATGCTGGTGTATAGCCTGGACCAATCATGTCACTAATGTGAAGTATGTGACAGCTTTCCATTATGCTTCCAGCACAATCACATGATCAAACCTGCCCAAACAAGTTTTTTAGTAGGTCTGGTCATTAGAAAGCAAATGTTTCAGTTTTCTGCACACCAAAAAACAACAACAACAACAACAATAACAACGACACATTTATACTGACTTTCAAATTTATGTATGAGTATGAGTGAAATGTATGGCAAGCCAAGTTATCATTTAGATATATCTCTAAATGCATTTCAAGATATCTTTAAATATTTTGAGATATCTTTAAAAGATTTAGATATCTGCAAACCATTTAGAGATATCTAAATAAGGTGCTTTTTAAAGATATCTCTAAATGATTTGCAGATATCTTTAAATGATTTAGAGATCTTTTAATATTTGAAGTTATCTGGAATTATCTGAAGATATATTCAAATATTTATCTAAATTATTTAGAGATATTTCTAAATATTTGAAGATATCTTTAAATGAATTAAAGATCTCTAAATTCTAAGTTGGCTTGCCATAGAAATGGCTTATCAAACAGATTAAACACTACCTGGTTTTATGTTTATAATAAAATAAAATAAATTTAATTTAAAAATATAAGGGTGGATGGAAATGATTGATTCTGCAAAGTAAAATGAGTGAATGAATATGAATACTTACACCTTAAATTATACAGGAATTATTCATATTCATGTAACACACATTTATAATTTAGTTATTTAATTAAGTACAAGCCATAGGGATATTTTTACATCCGTATATACTACATCATTGCAAATGATTTACCTGAAACCAAACTAAGTGTGTTTCATATTCGCTAAATAAAAATATATTCCAGTTGATCTTTATATATTTATGCATCACAAATATAACACTATTGTTTTTCTGTTCATATATATATATAAAACCTCATCTTATTTTTTAATAACCTTATTCCTGTGGCAATAGTGTCCAGTAGTAAGCCTCTCTCTAAGTACAATGATTCATAGAGTGCAATGAGGATTTGTAGCTTGGGAGATTATAAGGATTTAAAAGAGTACCTTTCATAAGTTCTGGTTTATTAAAAATGTTTGTTTCCTAAAACAGGTTCCCCAAGGGTTACAAGCCTAAATCAGTACTGTACACCCCAATACTTTGAAACACAACCTTTGTTCGGTGACAAACCTGAGCTTGTCCTGAAGTAGAGTTGTGCAATTCTGCATGGAATTATTTTCTTATTTAAATGAATATTTTTCTTATGCATTTCATTTCCAGTCTAAGATCTTCTACTGATTTAACTCAATCTGGTTTAGATTATTATGGGCCTAGCTTGAAATGTTGGTGTTATAAATAAAGACTGTGAACAGTATTAATGTTAGGCCAATTAATTACAATAAATGGGAAATGTGCCATGACATTCTAGTTGGAAAACACTGGTCTAAACACTGACACTTTCAAAAGTCATTCCTTGTGGGTGGTTGCTATATTACCTGAGGTGGTAGTTTCAGAGAGACATCTTAATAAATGAATAGGAAAAGCCTGTGTATTTTCAAATAAGAATACAGCAGGGTTTCCAGTAACTGCCTGTGCTATCTACAAGGCACCACACAGTGAGCGTACAATCAAGGAAAGGAGTGGGCTATAATAATGTGAGCTGAAGGGAAAAGAATCAAGCAAAAATAAATAAAAAATAAATAAAATAACTCCAGTGACACGTGTTTCTGAGCCTGCTGAGGCTTTTACCAATTCCATATAAGACTCAAGGGGTGTTGCTCATAAAATGAAGGTAAGAACACATTACCTCTTGCACAGTCTGCTGCATTTATCTGAGCTTGCAGTTCATGAGGTGAGAAACTGCAGGATTCTTCTGACCTTTCCAAGTGATATTCACAGCAAGCGCTGACTGTCACCAGCACAAGAAATCTCTTCCACAGCGTCATCCATTCCCCTAGATTATTACTTCATTACTTTTTAAAGACTTCTTGCTACAAGGGCCACCATCTCTGGGCAGGCTAGAACAATATGAAGGGGGAGAGGGGAAAAAAAAACTCCTACTAGATCATTGCAGGCCTGTTGTTTTCATTCAGCATAAAAAAATGCATAATAGCTGTCTCTATTCCATTACTGAGAATACTGTTTTATATTCCCGTAGGTTACATTCTTTTTTGTACTGCCACAGCTGACACAGTTCATTAATACTTTATAAAGTCATTCTCTAGGAGAATACTATGTCAAAGTTATAAGGTGTAACTGCTTTCTTGGCTCCCAAATGCAGTCTAATTCATTTGACTACGTCTTGGACCATGGGTTTCTTGAAGGGATTTTAATAATCAGGGCTGCTTCCACGGTCAATTGTCATTTAATAGTCTGGTGACTTAGTGATGCTTTGAGTCTGTTAGAAAGATGAATGGTCCTTCCTCCAAAAACATTCTTGATAGAGAGTAGCCATCCTGGACACAAGAAAGGCACAATACAAAACAAAAGAGACAAACAGACATACAAGTCTCAATTAATTCTTGTTAATAAACTTACATTAAAGGCTGAAATGATAGGTTTGAATGCTAACCAGATGGGTGAATGAATTACAATGTATTTAAATACTCAACAAACAATGATATATTCTCCAAGCAGGGAATAATTATGTAACCTAATTAACTTCATACTAATTACCCAGATATAATAATAATCATGTGATGTTAATTAGTAATATATCGTTATCCAGTTAAAAAAAATGTTTAACAATATTAGTTATTCTGATTATGTTCCTTTTAAATCATAATTAATCTCATATCATGGACAGGCAAAGGGATTTCAGAATGAACCTTTATTTTGAACTGCCGATTAGCATACCAGTCTTTCCCAAATTGATGTCACAAATGTAAGACTTGATCTAATGAAATAAACAAACAAATATGCATTGTAACCAAAGGAAGAACATCCAGTGCTCTTGCTTTTCAGATGTACATGAACATTTGAAGACTACTATATTTTGAAAGTCTTTTCTCTGCCATGGGGAAGTTAATTTTTTCAAAACAACAACTTTGTCAGGTGATATTTTATGCAAATAGCTGGAATGTGCAAAATAACAAAAGAGAGCCTTTACATCCTCCAAATGATATGCATTGATTCTAACATTCAGTTTAAATTTAAGCTCAGATTAAATAAAAATGTCCCACCAATCCCAGGGTTTCTATTTACAGAAGTATAGATTTGCTACTGGGAGATGTGTTTTTCCCAGCATTAGGTTTTACTATAATTTGTAAATTTTTGTAGGATGAAACTTATGCATTACAAGGGCAAAGTGAGCTCATTTAGGATCAAACCTTCTCCAAAGGTAGTACCTTACTAATATCTTAAATCTCTTTTTTAACTTACACTTTCTTGTTGTTCAGCTCCTAATTAAAATAAAGCTAAATTAATGTATTATCTGCTCAGAACATTATTAAGAAGGGACTACAACGACTTCAAGATAATTGTGATGACATTCCACAGACCATTAGTATTAGAGTTAGTAGGTTACCGAGTGTGGTGAACTGGGTGTTATTCTGTCATAAATGAATGTATACATTAATTACAAACAATATCATCATTATATTAAACCCACAAATGTGCTTGTTAGTACTTCAGAACGCTTTGCGGTGTTATAATCCTGTTTGAAGTTTTCCCTTTTACATTAGAAAAATCATATAAAGATGTATACATATACATATACTTATGCTTGGGATAATGTGTATGTATGTAGGTATGTATATATGTGTATACATTCTTATCTCAAGGCTTAGGTTATAGTGGGTACTATACATACATATTTGGTATGGAAAATAAGGAACCCAATTATAATTTAGATTTTTTACCTTGAGTCCTATTACTCGATAAACAGTCCTGAGGATACATTACATTTATATTCATCTTGCCTTTGGTAATATGCAAACTTTAGTTCCATATTATCTCAGTAAACTGACTGCATATGGCATAATAACTAGATCTTGAGGAAATTATGTATGCACACTTTATAACAATTATTTAAGAAATCATCCTAAATCAACTGTATAAGAATGAGCAGCAATACTTACGTTTTAAACAAAAGGAACTGAATTATTCATAATGTATTTATAGTGCAACCAGTGTTGTAATTATATAAAACAATAGATTGCAAATGCAACCCCCAGTGATCAGAAAAGAAGAACACTACCCCAAGGGTGATGGGATACTATGTACCCGAGCAGTCATGAAGGAGGATGCCAACAGCAAAGCTTAAGGTAGCCAATTAGAGGCAACCAACTACAAATAAAATAAAAACAATTACATGAAAGGGGGGGCAGGGACTACAGGTACCTGCACAATGCCAATAAGACTAAACCAGAAGCCACAAAGTCATGCTTGACTGGAACATACTTCAGACATGAGTGGGAGCAGTTCATATATGTGACATCCAGTATTCTCTTGAACGATAAATAATGTTCTCTCGTATTCCAGTCAGAAATGTTCTGTTTGGATTGGCATTGGTAAAAATTACTTCTAAAAACATTTGTAATCCAAGTCAGCCAATTTTTTTCACTCCAGATTGTGATGTTTATTTTACTTTATAAAAAACAGAAGAAACAGAATGGTGTAATTTCCAAGTCATGCTGCAATTATTAATTACAGTGCTATTCTGGAAATAAATAAACATTCTATTTAAAGTAAATACAATATAATAACTCAATTTCCTGCACTTATGAAAATAAAATTATTGCAATATATTTTAAAATGTGTTTTGACATAAAATATATTTTAAAATATATTGCCATGCTTACCCTATATGTAGTCTTCAAAGCAAAATATTATTATTATTATTATTATTTCTTGGCAGATGCCCTCATCCATGGCGACTTACAACATAAGTGCAAAACAATGTGCAGAAATACAGTTAAGTACAAGGCATCAATCATTACAAATTCAAGTTAACTAAAACATAGTAATACAAAATACAATTTACAAATTACAATTTACAATTTACACAAGTACAGTAAGTGAGGTCCTACATCCTGGATGGTAAAGCTAAGTATTGTCAAGATTATTATTGCACAGTATGCCACATATAAAATATATTTTGTGGTATATTATATAATATGATACACACAATCTATACTGTAATACATTGTGTTTGCTGTTGTCCTAAGGGCAAGTAATAGATAAACAATTTAAATAAAACAAAGGGCCGGATTAAATCAAAACTTTGACCCACCCGCTAATAGAAAACTACAGAACTATACTCAGTTGTGGCTTCATTTTTAGTTAGATGACACTTTCTCCTAATCAGAAATGTAACCGGTATGATGTACAGGTTTGTAGTTTGCTAATTCTTCCGCCTATTTCTGATCTCTACTACAATTGTGAAATATATATATATACAGTGAGGGGAAAAAGTATTTGATCCCCTGCTGATTTTGTATGTTTGCCCACTGACAAAGAAATGATCAGTCTATCATTTTAATGGTAGGTGTATTTTAACAGTGAGAGACAGAATAACAACAACAAAATCCAGAAAAACGCATTTCAAAAAAGTTATACATTGATTTGCATGTTAATGAGGGAAATAAGTATTTGACCCCTTCGACTTAGTACTTGGTGGCAAAACCCTTGTTGGCAATCACAGAGGTCAGACGTTTCTTGTAGTTGGCCACCAGGTTTGCACACATCTCAGGAGGGATTTTGTCCCACTCCTCTTTGCAGATCCTCTCGAAGTCATTAAGGTTTCGAGGCTGACGTTTGGCAACTCGAACCTTCAGCTCCCTCCACAGATTTTCTATGGGATTAAGGTCTGGAGACTGGCTAGGCCACTCCAGGATCTTAATGTGCTTCTTCTTGAGCCACTCCTTTGTTGCCTTGGCTGTGTGTTTTGGGTCATTGTCATGCTGGAATACCCATCCACGACCCATTTTCAATGCCCTGGCTGAGGGAAGGAGGTTCTCACCCAAGATTTGACGGTACATGGCCCCGTCCATCGTCCCTTTGATGTGGTGCAGTTGTCCTGTCCCCTTAGCAGAAAAACACCCCCAAAGCATAATGTTTCCACCTCCATGTTTGACGGTGGGGATGGTGTTCTTGGGGTCATTCCTCCTCCTCCAAACATGGCGAGTTGAGTTGATGCCAAAGAGCTTGATTTTGGTCTCATCTGACCACAACACTTTCACCCAGTTCTCCTCTGAATCATTCAGATGTTCATTGGCAAATTTCAGACGGGCCTGTACATGTGCTTTCTTGAGCAGGGGGACCTTACGGGCACTTCAGGATTTCAGTCCTTCACGGCGTAGTGTGTTACCAATTGTTTTCTTGGTGACTATGGTCCCAGCTGCCTTGAGATCATTAACAAGATCCTCCTGTGTAGTTCTGGGCTGATTCCTCACCGTTCTCATGATCATTGAAACTCCACGAGGTGAGATCTTGCATGGAGCCCCAGACTGAGGGAGACTGACAGTTATTTTGTGTTCCTTCCATTTGCGAATAATCACACCAACTGGTGTCACCTTCTCACCAAGCTGCTTGGTGATGGTCTTGTAGCCCATTCCAGCCTTGTGTAGGTCTACAATCTTGTCCCTGACATCCTTGGACAACTCTTTGGTCTTGGCCATGGTGAAGAGTTTGGAATCTGATTGATTGATTGCTTCTGTGGACAGGTGTCTTTTATACAGGTAACGAGCTGAGATTAGGAGCACTCCCTTTAAGAGAGTGCTCCTAATCTCAGTTTGTTACCTGTATAAAAGACACCTGGGAGCCAGAAATCTTGCTGATTGATAGGGGATCAAATACTTATTTCCCTCATTAACATGCAAATCAATGTATAACTTTTTTGAAATGCATTTTTCTGGATTTTGTTTTTGTTATTCTGTCTCTCACTGTTAAAATACACCTACCATTAAAATTATAGACTGATAATTTCTTTGTCAGTGGGCAAACATACAAACTCAACAGGGGATCAAATACTTATTTCCATATATATATATATATATATATATATATACACACAATCAGCCATAACATTATGACCACTGACAGGTGAAGTGAATAACACTGATAATCTCGTTATCATGGCACCTGTCAGTGGGTGGGATATATTAGGCAGCAAGTGAACATTTTGTCCTCAAAGTTGATGTGTTAGAAGCAGGAAAAATGGGCAAGCGTAAGGATCTGAGCGACTTTGACAAGGGCCAAATTGTGATGGCTAGATGACTGGGTCAGAGCATCTCCAAAACTGCAACTCTTGTGGGGTGTTCCCAGTGCATCACAGTTTGTTGCGTATGGGGCTGCGTAGCCGCAGACATGCCTTTAATTTTCAGACATTAAGTTCTGATTCGATGTATATGGTAAGTATTTTAAAGTGTTTCTGTATTTTTATTTTCCTTCAGTACAGATTTGTCCAAAACAGGGTGCATTTACAGGGAATAACATTATTTATATTAAGTTAAAACATGATTCTGTAATTACTATTCGTATTGTGTATTGTGTGTGCTCTTACTTTGTTATGTGTATTTTGTGATTACTGTAAGCTCTCCTGGTTAAGGGTGAACAAAAAGTATATTTAACATTGCCTACCCTAGCCATGTAGAGCTTTGTCTCCATAATTTAGATATAAAAACTTTTTTCCTTTCTAGGCATTGAAGGTAAATCTTTTGTTATTGTATTTCTCAGGTTGAGATTGTTACAGGAAGCAAAGTCTATGTTTTCAAAAATGCATGGGCAGCTGTCAAGTCTCAGAGACCCTGCACATTTTTCCTGAATCTGTCATGCTTCGAGAAAATAAAGTAAAGAAGGAAGCTGAAACGAGAGAGACTTTGGATAAGCACAAAGTTGAGGTTTTGTGCTGCTACCCAGACATTGTTCCCTGGAACTAAAAGGTCAGAAATTGGAAGAACACTGAATGAGAAATTAATGATCAGCGATACAAGTCTCGCAGAGCAACCCATCTATTTGTAAACAACACCCCTCAAATGTAACTGGCAAATAGTGTTTCCTCAAATTTAAAATGAGACCTTTTTGAATATTGATATCTGCAATACAAGTCCTTTCAAGAAATATTACAGTAAATATACCAATAAATGATCTGCATACAAATCTCCATAAAGTGTGTAGAAGACTTTCATTACACGCTTTTTCAGAGTTGTTTCTTTGCACCGGCTGGTTCTTAGTGTAACTTTAAAATGAGGCAGTATTCTGCTTAATGTAATGTTTGTTTAGATCATTAAAGTCAAACATGAATTAAAAAACACATGGTTTGTACATTGCATTTTCTTTAGTTCATCTAATTGAAATCTGTAAATGTATTGAAGCTTAAGTATTCCAATGTTTTAAGTTACACTTCCATTGAGAGTATACATGTGTTTGTAAATTTATCCAAACATATTATACCAGTATATTTAGAATATAACTCTATACACAATACAATAGTCTTATTAAATATATTCACAGTATAGTATACATACACTATGAAATATATTGTTATATATTTAGCTGTATACGTAATGTATATTTATAAGTGGACATATATTTATGCATATATTTGTATACACTTAGTAGTATAAAATGCATATATGTGTAAATATGTCATAGTATATTAAATATATATAAACATATATTTAAAATATAAGTTTACATATAGTTCTGAATATATTAATATTAATATTATATGTAAGATATATTAGACAATATATTTCAAACTATTTAACAATATAAGTTTAAATATATATTCCTATAATATAGTATATTTTACCATATATTTCAGTATAAAATGAAATATACTAAAGCTGCAATAATTGATATATAAAATTATATTTTTAACATATAAAATATATTAAGTATATTTATAAAATATATCTTAAATATGTAGTAAATATATTCCAGAATAATATATTTTAAATATCTTTTATTTTCATAAGGGTATATATTAGTTCCTTTTTTCATCTTCCCACCTTAATCTTAAAGTCATTAGACTTACGATTTAAGGCTGCAATTAGTCTAATTCCTGACCATAACATTGGCAAGTGCAAGTTAATGATATGGTGGCTTCATTTGATCTTTCTGAAATGGTATAAAATATAAATAACATGAATTGTCACCGCCTTCACTTTACTGTGCTGTTAAACAATCAGAAAACTAAAGTAATACTGTGTTACATTACTTCACTCTGCAGGAGGTACAACCTCCCCTGGAGAGCGCTTCATTTAGACATTTCTCCTCCATGTACTATAGCTGGCAGCTGGCTCTGGAGGTACACTACCTGACAAGTCTGAGCTATGAGTGCAGGAACTTGTCATGGCTATTTTTACAGTGACTGCCCTTAGGGCCCTTACAAGCTCTTTCACAGTCACAATGTGTTAAATTCTCTGTTTGGAAGAGGGGGGCAGATGTTTCACTACCCAAATTGAAAACAAATTGATACAGTTATTTGAGAGGTTGTAATGATAACTTGTAGGCTAGGTTGTGGGATTTCTATAAAGATGTTTGTCTGTCAAAATCATTTCAAATTAAAGACAACGGGTTCTTATATCCAGATGATCTTACTATAGGTCTCCTTCTAAAGACGTAACAAACTCAAATATATTGATTCTGTTATAGCTTCCAGTTGTAGTCTACCCCATGTCTACTCCCATATACTGTTTTAGTGTACAGGTATCTCTCCATATCCAAACGATCGATTTACGAAAATTTGATACAGCAAAGACATTATTTTACTACCTTACTATTCCGCAACCGAAAAAAAACAATCGCTTTAATGAAGAATAACCTTCATATCATCCGACAAAAGCACTCAAAGATTCTATCCTTCCCATTATCTATTCTCGCCACACAGCAAGATCAGTTTCACTCCTTCCCTCCTCCAACCCCAACACCACAAGCCTCTCTCTTTATTTTGTTTCAGTGAGTGTTCATATAATTGTTTCATGTTTTTTGTTTTATTTCTGTGTTCTGTACCAAATTATTATAAATTTCTGCATAATAATTAATATTTATTAGTGTTTAGTAATGTTTGTTTAGCGATACCCAGCAATACTGTAACATACGAGTGTATATACACAACACAAACAACATACCACATAATTACTGTACAATATTTAGTGCTAATTAATGATTTAATTGGTGTTTTAAATAACAAATATTAGAAGGACGTGCTTTACTTGTTGTTACTTAGGCATTTTAGGTCATTTAGGAGTGTTTGGGTGACTTTTTTGGAAATTTTGGAGTCTTTGGGAATGGATTATAATTTTTCCCATTTCAAATAATGGAAATAGACTACGATTTACGAAAATGTGGTTATGTTTGGATAAGGAGAATAACCTGTATTTAGTTCAAAAAGGTAAAACCATTTTCCCTGCAAAAAATATTGAACATTTGAATGGATTGTCATTGAAGTAAACAGGTATGAAACTACCATCAGGGGTTTAGGCCTTTCATGCAGGCCCTACATTTAACATGATGGGAGTTTGTAAGTTTAGTGTTGGACAGCAGCATGACAGCAGATGCTTTTAAGGGGGTCAGAACATAGATAAATCTGGATCAATAATCATAAATCCACTTAGATTTATATGCTGTTCACATGAATACATATTCATGAAGAACATTTCTGCAATCAAGTGGGTTACGCTGTATGTATATGTTTATCACGTTACCTTTACTAGGTCATGATAGGTCATTTTAAAGTTATGTTCTACAGGATATTGTATTCCATGAAATAAAATCCATCTCCAGTAAATGCAAAACAAATATCTCTGCAGGCAGTACAACAGATTGTCAAGGAGAGGTTAACACAAATACAGAGGAATAGATCTGCTTCATGCAAAAATGATAGTTCATCCACAAGATTTGTTTTTGACAGCTACATATGTTAGGTTAGATAAAACAATGTCTTGAACACTTCATTGCCCAAATCTTGAATGTTAATATACAGAGCCATGTTTCATTTTTCATTCACAATAGTCTATATGTATGTATGCCATTTAAATCTGATTAATGTTTAATTGATTAGGTTTGCCTTCTTGTTCAGGGGGTATTATGAATAATCTTGACAAAGGCTTTTAATTTAAAAAGAAATTGAGAGTCATCGTAAATCATAATAAGTGTGTAAAAAAATCTATATTTTTTGGTTTTAATAAAGGAAAGTAACTTGGAAAACAAATCCTAGCTATGTTTGATTAACCTGACAATATGTATACTCTTTTCTATGTTTCCAGTTTCTCCAGGTATGAATAAATATATATGAATAGTACTTTTCACAAATAAACTAATTTGGAAAAGTCCATTAAATCTCTGCTTTTACTGCTTAGACCTCAATATCATAATTTATCTTCTGGCAGTACTAAAGGGTAACGGGGTGGAATGGAAATATGATGGATGCTTGTTTGAAAAGCCCTTTGTGTTGATACTACACTGAAGCTCCACCTTTTATTTATTAGATTTAATACTATATAACCATGAATCCTAAAACATATTTACATACCAAAACATCCTCCAGTAGCAGTTCTCAGCTGTTTTCAGTTACTCTATTCTCCACTCACTTCAGTGCCTGATGACGTCCTTCATCCAAGTCTTAAAATCTCTGCCAGTTCTTGTGAGAGTGGGCCTGTTCTCTCCTCATCCCAATCTAAACACATCTGTTATCTTAGGTGTTCTCTTATCCTCCTATCTTTCTGACAACTTTTTTGTATTTGTTTTTATCACATACAGCTTCCCCTTTGTGAAGAGTCTTTGTTTCTTTACGTTTTAAACCGTGACGCAGTTGAGTTATTTCTGGCAATGTATACATTAAGATAACTGGTAAGGTTTTTTCGAGTCGATAATTGGAAGTCATGTCTGATTTGGACTCTTAGTAGTCCTCCAATCCTCTATAATTTGTATGTAAAGCTTTGTCTGACTTTCCGAAGTACTTTATTGTCCCTTTTCAAATTCTGGAGAGGTAATTTACTAAGAGAACAACTCTCTTGTCTTGTTTTTGCCAAATAACACATCAGGCAGTCTGTGAAGTGATGCTGTGTAAGAATCTGGACATATTTCATGGGGTTGGACTGCTGTTACAGTCATTGTTCGTATGGCACAATATTTTCTAATACATTGCTGTGCTGATATACTGTCACATTTGTATACCTGGAAAATGATGTTGATGTCATATTCTATCACCTGTGTTACACAAATGATTTGTTAATTCATCATTGTCAGCCATTGGGATGCCACAATGAAATATCAAACTTAAACATCAATAATAAATGAAATGAAAAGCAATAAAGCGTCTTCAATTATACAGTGTGTTTCCGTGGATCTCATATAATATTCTCATATCTAGTTTCGGTACCATTATTTTGTTTCTGTTCCGAATGACAGAGAACAAGGAAGATAAGTGACTTTCTCAGGATAAAACACACTATGTTATTGGCAGAGCCAGGGTTGAAGATGACATTGTCCTGAACTGAGTACATCTTCCGAATATTCTTCACTAGATATCACATTTTGCTTAACAACCCCAAACCTACTACAATTTATTATGGCATTCCATACTATTATAAATCAAATTAATCCATGTGTCAAAACTTTGTTGAGAAATGAAACACTGAAAATAACAAGGGAAAATAAGTGCTTCCATTAAACCACACACAGACACACAGAGAGAAGATATATTAGATTTCAAAGGCAAAAGTGCTTCATCGAATGGTATCGATCTCATTAAATCTTAGTGAAGGTGTTATTACGAATACTTTAACATCATTAAACTTTTATTGATTTATGCAACTAGACAAACATTCATTTTGGAGTCCAATTACTGTCCTGTAATTAAAAGATAATTTGAGAATATTACAATCCGCAGAGCCTTGACATGTAATAAAATGGTAATTAGACACTAACTTAACATAAAATGAGATGGAGTCTACTTACAAAACATTTAGTTAATGCGAAAATACACTCAGATCTGTTACCTTTGGAATGATGTAAAGGTGATCAGTAAATCGTGTTTTTGTAATTCTCTAGTACAGGTACACTTCTAAATGAAAATGAAAGCTTATAAAGAAATAAAAAATATGTCTAATACTGTACCTAAATGGCTGTTTATCCTACTTTCTTACATGCGACTGGATTGGAGAGCTGAAGTCTCTTATTTCTTGCCATTTATGTATGTGTTGTTGTGTAAACATCAACATTATAATATGGAAATCTAGGCTTTTGTAAGTTAAACATTATTTACTTTAGTGCATCAGCGATGGCCTGGTGTCCCGTCCTGGGTGTGTTTCTGCCTTGTGCCCGATGCCTGCCAGGATTGGCTCCGGCTTCCCCGCAACCCTCACCAGGATAAGCAGTTTCAAAATTGGATCGATGGATGGATGTTTTAGTGAACCAAAATTAACAAAAAAAAACTAAAGACAAGCTTTTTAGTCTGTGCATTAATTAGTTAAGAGTTACAGCTCTCTGTGTTACATTAATATCTAAGATGATCGTAATGATAGAATCATGCTGGGAAATTTAATTGTGTGATATTAAATTGCTGTGGCAGCTTTGCAAAGGAGATTCTTGTGGATAAGATAAATTTCAAGAGAGCGAACGTCAATTGTTTGCAGTCAAGGCAGTAAGTCAGGGAGTTATGCAAAGAGCTCAGTTTCTAAACAAAAATGCCAACAATAAAACAAATGCAGAATATGTCAGAAAGACAAACAAATACAGTGGATGATCAACAAAGTACACATTTTACTTATTTCAGTAACTGTTTTTATTTTATGAGGAGAAACCTGGCAAATCTATCACTAGATTTCAGTAGAAAACAACATTTTCATAGTTTCTGCCTCTTTTCGCTTAGTTTCATTACAATGCAAAACACCCTCCTTGAAATTGCTTTCAAAACCTAGTAGATGGTCTTACAATGTGACTTTTCCATGTTATGTCTGCAAAATGTATTACATAAATTCCCCATCTTTTATGTGGTCTTCTAGGTATTTTTTCATCTCTTGGGATCCATTCAAAAGCTTCCTTTGTCCTAGGTTGATCTGTTCTTGCAGTGTGCAAGGCATATATACACTCACCTAAAGGATTATTAGGAACACCATACTAATACTGTGTTTGACCCCCTTTCGCCTTCAGAGCTGCCTTAATTCTACGTGGCATTGATTCAACAAGGTGCTGAAAGCATTCTTTAGAAATGTTGGCCCATATTGATAGGATAGCATCTTGCAGTTGATGGAGATTTGTGGGATGCACATCCAGGGCACGAAGCTCCCGTTCCACCACATCCCAAAGATGCTCTATTGGGTTGAGATCTGGTGACTGTGGGGGCCAGTTTAGTACAGTGAACTCATTGTCATGTTCAAGAAACCAATTTGAAATGATTCGACCTTTGTGACATGGTGCATTATCCTGCTGGAAGTAGCCATCAGAGGATGGGTACATGGTGGTCATAAAGGGATGGACATGGTCAGAAACAATGCTCAGGTAGGCCGTGGCATTTAAACGATGCCCAATTGGCACTAAGGGGCCTAAAGTGTGCCAAGAAAACATCCCCCACACCATTACACCACCACCACCAGCCTGCACAGTGGTAACAAGGTGTGATGGATCCATGTTCTCATTCTGTTTACGCCAAATTCTGACTCTACCATCTGAATGTCTCAACAGAAATCGAGACTCATCAGACCAGGCAACATTTTTCCAGTCTTCAACTGTCCAATTTTGGTGAGCTTGTGCAAATTGTAGCCTCTTTTTCCTATTTGTAGTGGAGATGAGTGGTACCCGGTGGGGTCTTCTGCTGTTGTAGCCCATCCGCCTCAAGGTTGTACGTGTTGTGGCTTCACAAATGCTTTGCTGCATACCTCGGTTGTAACAAGTGGTTATTTCAGTCAAAGTTGCTCTTCTATCAGCTTGAATCAGTCGGCCCATTCTCCTCTGACCTCTAGCATCAACAAGGCATTTTCGCCCACAGGACTGCCGCATACTGGATGTTTTTCCCTTTTCACACCATTCTTTGTAAACCCTAGAAATGGTTGTGCGTGAAAATCCCAGTAACTGAGCAGATTGTGAAATACTCAGACCGGCCCGTCTGGCACCAACAACCATGCCACGCTCAAAATTGCTTAAATCACCTTTCTTTCCCATTCAGACATTCAGTTTGGAGTTCAGGAGATTGTCTTGACCAGGACCACACCCCTAAATGCATTGAAGCAACTGCCATGTGATTGGTTGGTTAGATAATTGCATTAATGAGAAATTGAACAGGTGTTCCTAATAATCCTTTAGGTGAGTGTATATATGCATGTAAGCAATCAATGGTATCCCTCTCTCTGTATCTGACTCGCTCCCTAGTAAAGTTTTATATCTCACCTTTGCAACTTGCCGAGAAGAGAAAATGGAACCTTGATACCTAAAAATGTGTTATGTCCATTTTTATAATTACCAGCTACTGAAAGCTGGAAACACCTCTGAGTTCAGATGACCTTGTTACTGCTGTGATCCTTCCACTTTAAAATCAATAACACAGTCTCTTTCCTTTTGATCAATGGGAAAAAAAGTTATTCGAATGAAATGCAAAAAATAAATCCAACACTGTGTATTTGTATATGTATATCTATGTCTATATATAGAGAGAGATAGATATATGTTTCTGCGTAATATGTGTAAGTTAAAAGTGAAAGGAGTATAAATTATGCAGTGAAACCTTATGTAGGACACAGTGACACTGAGTTACATCAGCCACCTGAAAAAATCTCTCCATTCTGAGCACATTTCTGTGACCTACTAACATAATACCATACAACCCACTGCAGCTGCCTACTTTTTTACCAAGACAATATTCTCTGCTAATATTTCTAGTTAACATGTTAATAAAAAACAACCAGGGAAATGGATAAACACCCACAAAAATGCAAGCCCGGTACTCTCCTCAGGTTTTTCTACTAGGAAAAGCAAACAAACACGACATCCAGAAGTTCAGCCTCCTAGCTTTGTACGCAAGTGGAAATCCTGCTTCTCTATATTTAGCCCCTATGTGCACTCATGCATACTTTAATAACATGATGTTGAGGCACCTATTTGTTGGTGATGCCTTTCTCGTAATAGTGCTTTGCCTGTTTTGGATGAAATTAAAGGTTGCTGGCTCCTAATTTTGCAATCATATTCCTGTTGTGTACTCATACTCATTATCCTGACATTATCAGCCCTTCATCTCCCTCCAGCCCCTGTGATCTCTAAATGGAATATGTGTTCATGGTGGCTCAAAGGGGCAGGAAAAAGCTGTGGAACATAATTGGAGAAAATTAAAGCAGCGTGTGTTCTAGGAGATTGTTATAATTGTTGGCTCTTGTCCTTCAGAGGTCAAGGTTAGAGACAATGTTTGGAGATGTGGAAAGTGTGAGTAGTACGAAAGAAAGAAAGTTGCATGGAAAATATTTATATATATCTAGATGCCAGTTTTGTATGTTTGTACGTTTACCCATTTATCCTTTTTAAATTTTTTCTTGGACTTCAATAGGTTCACATCACCTGAACTATATAAATAAGTTTATCTGAGCACAAGTTGTGTGGACAAGCACAATCAATATCTGGGATACTGCCTCAATACAAAAGTGTGATACTACTGGTGATGACTTTTGTGACCTAATAAAGGTTGTGTTATCACACCTAGAATTAGAAGGTGTTTTCTTTTCTTTTTTCCTCTCTCAGCAACATGCTTGAGCTCTCAGGGAAACATCTGAAAAGAGTCAGTAAGGTATTATGTTATATAAACCCCTGTGTTCTCCAGAGTTCACACTTTTAGTCAATTCAGTAGACAATCCCACCCACCCACCCCTCCCCAAAAAAGGAAAAGTGTAACAGTGTAATGTAGAGTCTTGGTAAAACAGGGAGAGGTATAGCAAACCATGATACAAACTTTGTAAAACTAATTTTAAAATAGCTTACCATATACTATTTCCACATGCTCACTAAGCTTCATTTTCAGTCAGATTTCTTCCCACATCTTTAATATTACTATGCAGAGGACAAGCAAAATGTTTTCTTCCCCCCTCAGGATTTTAAAGGTGATGCGTAATGTGCTTTTGCATCTTTACCTGTTCATTAACTTTTATTAGTATGGGTATTATCACAGCAGTCATGAGGTGATTATGTAAAAGAGAGAACATAAATTCCTTGTGCACTGAAATGCATAATTTGATTCCAGATAAAATATATATAAATAAATGAAGGAATGGATGGATGAATGAATAAATAAATAAATAAATAGATCTGCCCTTGCAGAAATCACACAAATTATATATATATATATATAGGTAAATGCATCTCAAATGTTTGCCTCCACATAGAATCCTGAACCAATATGTGGGTATAGTGGTAGCTGTAAAATGTACAGTATATATATAATACATTTTTGTAATTATTTTGATAATTCATACAATACTGTACATTTGTATACAATAGTTAATTTTAGGAGTTAATTAATTTTTTCGTATACTACTGCTATTATTAAGAAGTATAATAATACACAAATGTGTTGCCCAGCGATGGACTGGCATCCCGTCCTGGGTGTATCCCTGCCTTGCGCCCTATGCCTGCCGGGATCGGCTCCGGCTTCCCCGCAACCCTCACCAGGATAAGCGGTTTTGAAGATGGATGGATGGATAATACTCAAATATATATACATGAAATATGCACATGCTTTACGGCTTGATCCATATGAATTACGTTTTGCTACAGTGTGACACATTTGTGATGTATATGTTAGGTAAACTAAAAGTAGCTCTTTCTCCTGTGGTAGGTCCTGGATGAGACTATAAGTGCTTCAAATAATTTATGTCTTGAACTTAAAAAAAAAGGAACAAAACTGACATTTACAAATTTATTGAGCCTGTGTTAAACCACTCACTTAAAACTTTGGATTAAACTGTAATATGTACATATTTAATCTATGTGGAGAGTAAAGGCAAGGTTCATTTCAGTACATTAAAAAGTCATTAGATTACAGAGTTCCAGAAGGTTTTGTAGAGCAAAAATCATATTATGGTCTAAGCAATACTTAGCCTTTAGGCTTAACTACAGACATTTTAAGCATATACTAATTCTAGGACCTGGACCATATAAAATCATGGTACTTTATAGCAGTTCCACATAAGGTAGAGAGAAGACTCCTAATAGAAACAAATCTATTCTAATTTCTCCCTTATTGAATGATGTTGCAGTGCATAGGATTCTATGTAGAGGCAAACATTTGAGATGCATTAACCTATCTTGTATAGTGGGTCTGATTAAGACTGAAACTATTTTTTATTGGTACAAATATAATACAGAAAATAAACATCTTGCTAGTAGCAAAGGGAACATATCTTATTTTAGAAAAGTAAAAGCATTATACATTATAAATAGTACTTTTTAAATATTACCTTAACTAGGGTATAAACATATTCAGGGAGCAGAAGCAATGCACTAGCTATACTTTACATTGGATAGTTAATTCTAAAATGGGAATTTCCCTCTGGGTAGACTTGAGGCAGAGGAAGAAAATGACTACTTTCTGGACTGAAGCTCTCAATGTTATTGCTCTTGCAGTCACTTGACTATAGATAAACACCATTCTTGTCTCCACTCCAGGTAATTTGGTGGATCTTGCTGTCTAAAAGTTGCCTTTCTAAAACTGACCCAGAAGTGAGTTAATGTGTATTTAGAGGTGAAAACAATCTGGAACTTCAAGGTTAAACACAGAATGAAAGTTTTTGTTCTTGTGTGTGTGGGGGGGGGGGTGAGTATATCTATCTATCTATCTATATGTACCCTCTCACTCTCTCTCTTTTTCTCTTTCACACACACACACACACACAAACATATATGGATTGTATACTATACTAAATTACAGACACACAATTTGACCTCATTTGATAAGACAGTTTATTCCAATGTTGTCCGACACATAATAAATATCCTGTGCTTAAAATGAAGATGTAATAAATACAGGTTAGAATTTCTGAACTGTTTGTGCTCTTTGCAAGCAGAAGACTTTGTTATCATCAATAATATATGAAAAAAAGCAGATTCCATTATAACCTCTTGGGGGGAGAGCAAATATATTCCCATGAAATGCATTCAACAGCCCAAAATAGTGCTTTCTAAATCAAGGTTTATATAACACTGTTTCTCTCTGTTCCTAAATTATTAATGTCCTGCCTTTAAGAGTTCATATGGTTAAATTATCTCTGTTCACAGTGAAAAGAGTAGCAGATGCTAAAGTTGGCAAATCCAGCTGTCTGATTTAATTGTTTCTTCCTTTCTATCAACCAATAGAAACTCTCATATCACTTAAGTATAGCTGTTAATATTATAATTTAAATATTTGTCTGAATTCAAATGACAACCCTAATGGTATGTTATTCAGTATGCTTCTTTTTTGTGTAAATCATATGTTGCATTGGTCCTTTGTGACTTATTAATGTCATTAGTTTTAAAAACACACTGAAATGTTGCTTTGTCTTACGTTATAACACAAAGAAAGAGTAGTCCAGAATATTGTGGTGCTGACTGGCTAAACCACAACAGATGTAATAACAGCACTGTAACCAATGTTAAGTTGGGCTTTGCAGATGGAACTTGTGTTTTAGGGGCGAGACATCGCACGAACAAACTCACTGGTCGGGCTGTGACAGATGGGGTTCGAGGTCTGGTGTTAATGGCTTCAGCTGTGGCTTATGGATTCTGAAGCCCATGGTTGGCAAAAAAGTGGCATATTGTGATAGGAGATACTGTGGTGTGTTGGTGGTTCAACAGCAGATGGGTAATCTGAAGGTGCAAAAATGATCCTTCATAGGATAGGTCAAAAGACTTCACAAACAACAAATTATAGCTGACGTGAGACCCACAAAAGCTTCTTTGCAAGCTGATAGAAATATGTGTCACCAATCTATTCAGATATTTTGGCCCATCTGTTTTTCTGTATTATTATATATTTTTTGGGGAGGTAGACCATTTTAATTCCTGACTTTGGTAGATCTTACTCTTTTACTAATTTTTTGTAGGTTCAAATATATTCATTATCAGTAAAGGAAAGCTTAATTCCACCCACACAAACAGAACGTGACCCTAACACATGATTTAATGTTTTCCTTAAAATTAAAAGTGGAATAAATAAAGGAAATATAGGAGCATGTTAATAAGTGTCAATTTGTTTCTACTAACCGGCTATTTGACGTCAGTACCTATTGTGCAGTCGTATGTCAGACAATCCTCCACTGAGCCTTTGAGATTTAGACAAACCTGCTTCAGATCTTTGCTAAGTATAATACTGTACAGAGGTAAGTCAGCCTGGCTCAGAGAGATCTGGCTCCTTTAACTAAGCTGAAAGGAGGAGGTCACAATTCCGTGGCATTCACAATGCCAGTCTTCCGTTCTGTTAAGTATGCTGTTATACCTTTACTAGCCGCTTCTTACAATGAAGACTACAGGCAACAATCCTAGTCCCTGATGGTTAAATGTGGCAAATTGCTTTCCTCCTGTAATTCCAGCTGTGACAGAAAAGCTGGCATACTGGACACAGGCATCTAAACACAGTTTTTTCCACCTCAGATTTGTGGGAGTGGTTTAAGTTGCAGACTAACTCCTTCAGTCTGGCTTCGTGAACATGCAGAACATATAACACATTTTACATAAGGGTCAGACATGGAAAGGAAGTAACTTTGAATCTAAGTGACATGTGTCTAAGTGTGTATTTGTTTTTTCAATGTAGATCAAAAATATAAATAGCAGTTTGTCAGAATTTAACAAGCTTGTTTTAACCAATGCTATGTATTTTTTGCAAATCTATCTATTACACAATCTATTGCTATAACAGAAATAATAATAATAATAATAATAATAATTATTATTATTATTATTATTATTATTATTATTATTATTATTATTATTATTGCGTGACTTTATTTAAATGGCCTAGAGCACAGCATTCATGTTTTCGTCACCAGTTTGTGACTCATTTGTGACACAGTCGAGTACATTTCCAGTGCCTTTCCATACGTAGAATTCATCTTCCCACTCATGTGTGTTAAACAAATGAAATATTAATAATTTGATTATTTATTTAGTTTACTATCACTCCACTGCCATGTCAACAGATAATAAATGGACAACATTCAACTCTTTTCACCTTTCTGTTTCTTAAAGATTGTAGACAGGTTTGCTTTTGCATTCGCTTAGTTAAAGACACTTTTTTCATCCTGGGGAAACTTTTGAAGTGTGTAGATGAGGCACAAGTATCTAATTAACTTTTGAATACTCCCCAAGGAAGATTGGGCTGCACAACGCACAGGAGCTAAATTAGCAGCTTCCTTCAATTCTTCCTGCGAGTGGTTAATCACCACTTCACATCCATTCAGATCAGCAGCATTTTTTCTAAGAAACAAGTGGTGTAGAATGGCTATGAAACATTTAAAAAACACATGTATTTGTAAGTAAACTTTTTTGAGAGAGAATTTCTGTGTGTGCTGCAGTTTCAAGGAAAATCATAATCACTTCCTCCTACACACATCTTTAGGATTTGGGGGCCACTATCCTTACAGATTCCTACAAATATCCTGCAGGTCTCATTTCACATGGAAAACAATCCTAAAGGAGCCCTACAGGTCATAAATCCATAAGGAGTTTAAATACAAAACCCCACCGTCATATACTGTACATATAGAAACATTGCAAGTTGTTTTTGAGTGGTTATAACCATTCTCTTAACACATTCTGAAAAATGTGTAAATATAGTTTTATTTCATATCCTTCATAATCCAAAAATAACTTTCAATTTGTAAAGGGAATGTGACGAAGACTGAATGTTATTAAATGTTTGTATAAACTTTTTTTTTTTATAAAATGATCAAATGTATTAATTGGATTATAAAACAGTTGGCACAGGCCTACTGTGAAATTATTGGCACTTTTAAAATGATTTTGCTTTGGTTTTATTATATTATATTTAACCATGCATTCACATGCCTTTATAGTTATTTTTTTTAACACTGGACCATTGGAATACCATAATATATCATGACATACCACAACAAATGTGTTTAAGGTATGTTTACTGGAATAGGTTATGGGATACTTATGGTTATGTACTTAAGCAAAGTGAAGACATCCTGAATCCATGTGAAATCACTGTACAACTATTTTAAAACCACATTCAAAATGGCAACATTCCTATTGTAACTATACATAGCAAAGTATTACCAACGATTATTATCATGGATATTCAATGAATTTGTATTTCAAAGTCATGAGGGATAAAAGCACATAGGTTTACTTTGTGTGTGTGTGTGTGTGTGTTAAAAAAATCATAAATACATACATATATATATATATATATATATATATACACTCACCTAAAGGATTATTAGGAACACCATACTAATACTGTGTTTGACCCCCTTTCGCCTTCAGAACTGCCTTAATTCTACGTGGCATTGATTCGACAAGGTGCTGAAAGCATTCTTTAGAAATGTTGGCCCATATTGATAGGATAGCATCTTGCAGTTGATGGAGATTTGTGGGATGCACATCCAGGGCACGAAGCTCCCGTTCCACCACATCCCAAAGATGCTCTATTGGGTTGAGATCTGGTGACTGTGGGGGCCAGTTTAGTACAGTGAACTCATTGTCATGTTCAAGAAACCAATTTGAAATGATTCCACCTTTGTGACATGGTGCATTATCCTGCTGGAAGTAGCCATCAGAGGATGGGTACATGGTGGTCATAAAGGGATGGACATGGTCAGAAACAATGCTCAGGTAGGCCGTGGCATTTACACGATGCCCAATTGGCACTAAGGGGCCTAAAGTGTGCCAAGAAAACATCCCCCACACCATTACACCACCACCACCAGCCTGCACAGTGGTAACAAGGCATGATGGATCCATGTTCTCATTCTGTTTACGCCAAATTCTGACTCTACCATCTGAATGTCTCAACAGAAATCAAGACTCATCAGACCAGGCAACATTTTTCCAGTCTTCAACTGTCCAATTTTGGTGAGCTTGTGCAAATTGTAGCCGCTTTTTCCTATTTGTAGTGGAGATGAGTGGTACCCGGTTGGGGTCTTCTGCTGTTGTAGCCCATCCACCTCAAGGTTGTACGTGTTGTGGCTTCACAAATGCTTTGCTGCATACCTCGGTTGTAACGAGTGGTTATTTCAGTCAAAGTTGCTCTTCTATCAGCTTGAATCAGTCGGCCCATTCTCCTCTGACCTCTAGCATCAACAAGGCATTTTCGCCCACAGGACTGCCGCATACTGGATGTTTTTCCCTTTTCACACCATTCTTTGTAAACCCTAGAAATGGTTGTGCGTGAAAATCCCAGTAACTGAGCAGATTGTGAAATACTCAGACCGGCCCGTCTGGCACCAACAACCATGCCACGCTCAAAATTGCTTAAATCACCTTTCTTTCCCATTCAGACATTCAGTTTGGAGTTCAGGAGATTGTCTTGACCAGGACCACACCCCTAAATGCATTGAAGCAACTGCCATGTGATTGGTTGGTTAGATAATTGCATTAATGAGAAATTGAACAGGTGTTCCTAATAATCCTTTAGGTGAGTGTATATATATAAAACATCTTGCTTTTCAGGTTAACGAAGATTGAAGGAGCCAGATACAGTCCTTTAGAGAAGCACTTTAGAAGAGTCATTTACACAGATATACTAAGTAAATGTTTTACCATCAGA
The DNA here is from genome assembly GCF_036373705.1 of Amia ocellicauda. Classification (NCBI taxonomy): domain Eukaryota; kingdom Metazoa; phylum Chordata; class Actinopteri; order Amiiformes; family Amiidae; genus Amia; species Amia ocellicauda. The sequence continues at coordinate 20,569,517 of NC_089858.1, read as the reverse complement.
GATTAAATTACATTAGACTGTACAAGCACTGAGTAATTAATCCTGCAATATTGACAATTCACTCCAGAGTACAATGTGCTACTACTGGACTGAAGTCTGGCCACTGCAATCTAAATAATTTATTTTAAGACTGCATTATCTATACTGAATATACTGAAAAAACAACACTTTTAAAATATTCAGAAGGTATGCTTTAGATAGTACTTCTGTCTTAAACACCAGCAGCTGCTTCATCTATATGTGGACATGACTTTCCAAATAATTACATATTACTATTAGTCTGACATGGTGTTTTGTGAATTACCTATTTATGCTTTAACAACAAACAATTAGCAGAATTGACAAGCATCATAGAATATGCTCAAGGAAAAGTAAATTAGTAAGTAACAAGTAGGAAATAACAAAAATGGACATGAGCATATCTTACAGATCCTTTGGTATCTCCAATTAACTTGAAATAATAATAATAATAATAATAATAATAATAATAATAATAATAATAATAATAATAATAAGTGTGAGTCCTAGAACCCTAACTCTAAAAAGTAGAGGCCTGTCATTTCACAGGTATAACATCGTTAAAACAGGAACTAAATACATAATTTAATCTTGGGCTTTATCAAGGGAATATTAAACCATGTAATATACAACTTCTTCATTCACAGATCTATTCCATTTAAATGCTATTACTAAAGAAGACCATGCATTACATCCAATAATATATTTATGTAGTCATTAGTGATGCTACCAAGATAAATTTGAGATTAGCTGCATTGCTTTAGGAGTCAATTCTGGCACTGTTGTATACATTCATGCACTTGCCAGGTTCCTAGATCTTAGTCCAGCTATATTAATGTGGCTGTTCATAGAGCTGGTACATTCATAAAATCTGTCAAAGAAGCAACAGCACTGGATGGTATTGCTTCAGGTTTTTTAATCAGATTAAATATTCATCTTGCCAAAAGCAAGAGATACAAAAATGAATATAAACCAGTGTCATTATAGCCTTTTTATGCCTGTTTAGGAAAAAAAAAGTTACAACTTCTTTGAATTACTGACTCATATATTGTTATTGCTTCCAATAAATTCGAGGGATTATTTAATAGAGTTTTTTTTAACAGAAAAGCTTAGTGGTTTATCAGGCACATCCTTCACTTAAAAAAAAGAAGATTATGATAGATAAAACCATGTAAACATAAGGTTCAGTAGGGGGATTAGTTAGTTACTGGAGTGTAGGCTTAGCTCAATACAATGTTACATGTTATTGTTTGCTGTTACAAAGTTATTTTTCACTGTTTGGATTTTGGCCTTGCCCTCAAAAGAACATATGTATGTTGAAACAATCTGATCAGGAGGCAGATGAGACTGGGGAGTAGGAAACTAATTCAAATGCACAGCAAGATGTGAGAGGTGAGGTAACTTTTAAAATCCCTTCCTTGGTATTCATTGGATGTTGTTGTTTATCAATTATAGAAAGGTTACCCAAGCTAACGACGTGGCTCTGCATGTAGTAAGATAATCCAGTGCTTAGGTCCTGAACTTTTCAATGTTTATTTTCCTTATCACTATTTGCCTTTAAATCTTAATCAGTTCTTGTTAAAATGTTTCATTCAATAGCATCCTTTGTCCATCTTTGATCTGTTCATCTTGCAATGTGTCCAGTCCACTGCAATTTTTGCATTTCCACTCTTTTAATTATGTCACATTTTTGTTTTCTATTTCATTTTTCTATCTCGTTTTTCCAAGCATACATCTTTCCATGCTTCTTTGTGTCATCTGCAGTTTCAGGAAATCATTTGTGTGACCAGCCATAAGTCAGCACTGGTAGTATGTATTGATCAAATTATTTTCTCTTCAGGCAAATGGGTAGATTTCCTTTCAACAGCGTGCTGTTTCTTCCAAACACACCCCATCCCATTTTCATTCTTCTTTTGATTTCTTCCATAATATCTCCATCTGCGCTGATTTCTTTTCCAAGGTTGACATAGCTTTTGTTTTCTCCAAGTTTCTGTTGATCTACTGCAATTTTCTTAGATTTAACAAAGCTGTTAAACATGACCCATTAAAAAGATGGCCTTGGCAGTTCTAGTGTTATGACACCAGCTCACAAGACATGCATTTTATTCTCCACTTTATAATTATGTCTGAATTTTAATAGGGAAAACATGCAAGCAAACAAAAATGCAATGTAAAGAGAAACTGGTGCTCCACCATTTGTAATTCACCCATACCTATATGGGTCTGGATTCACAGCTTTGTATGGCATTTCATGTGTAGGCGGAGCATAACACTCATCTTTGATTTATGTAGCTCCACACTGAAGAACCAAAAGTAGTGTGAGGCAGACAGTTTGAGTCAGCCTGATGCTAAATTCAATGCTTAAGTGCTTCACAATGAAAAATGAACCTTTATTCTCTGGATATAACAGCCTGTACAATTACAGTTTTAATCATTTCTACACAAGATCTATCAGCCCCATGCTGTGCAAAGCGTACATCCCCAGTGCGATAAATGTGTTTGTGATGCAAGTGTCTAGATCATACAGTGCACAGACCCCCTCAAAGATCACAAACTGTCACAAGTCATGGCAGGCATTGTGTGTGGATTTGCATGCTGCCTGTTATGTTGGAGACACATTGGCAGAAAATAATTCAGTATGAAGGAGTTTGGACCGCTAATTCTGGATCAATGGTATGGATTTGAATTAAATTATCTAGTACTTGAGCTGTGTGTAAAATTGGTAATAAGCAAGTGCAACCACATTAATTCAACTAAATTACATTGCTTCTTCTTTGTCATTTTATGCTGAAGTGGGGAAACTGAGATGTTTTCTTATCGAGAAGACCTATGTAGATAATCATTTTGTGGAATGGGTTTGAATGTTAAGACCACTGGGTTGCGAACCAGGAGATTTTATGCCATACGACACAGTTCTTTCAATTTATAATGTGATGGGTTTTAGTGTTAATGTGAAGTTGAGATCACTGCTGGTTCTTTTTGCATGTCACAGGTATACGCACCGTGCTGCTGGGAATGTTATTTCATATCAGTGGCAGGCTGATTAAGGTATTCTTTATCAACTCTTGTAACCATGTATTTTCCCTTTTCACTAAAGGCTATAACAAACCCACTAAAAGACCTTGCACAAGTAAACAAGTAAGAATAATGTCCTAATATGTCAAAGAGGGTTTTCTTTTCCCTTGTTTTTTCCCTTGAAGATCATTCCTTTGATTTATTAATATTGTTCTGATCAGCCAGCAACATCAAAATATCACCACTGTCATTTGCAATAGGTCTGTTTCTCCTCATGTGAAGCAACATAATCATTAAGTTAGTATCAGATGCTTACTGTAGTATTTTTTATTTCCATTTTACTACTCATTTACTGTGTTACCTTGCCAACCAACCTCTCTGAATAAAACAAAACAGACCACAAAATATAGAGCAAGCAATTAATTGAGCATGAAACAAGTTTAATGTATGGAGTAAAATCGCTGTATGCATGTAAAAAAATATCTGTATGTGTCTTACGATTCCAAACAATGCAGTGTATTTGTATGCGTCGTAAGCAAATTCATCACCAAATACATGTTGTTATAGTCGCACAACAACACACAAGTGCACAGATTTAGCCATGACTACAACTTGCAAAAAAAATGTGAAATTGCTGTCAAAAATATGATGTTATAGTTGGTTCAATTCCTTTCAGAAGCAAGGTTAATATCACCCAAGATGGCAGACTCAAATCTCACTTAGCAGCATAGTAAAGATTTACCCAATTTGTGGGTAGGTCAAAGTATTAATTTGGTCTTGGTCCTAGTCAGTGTACATGCTTATGTGGTATCCATAAAATTCTGTGAGAGACAGAAACCCATGACATACTGTACATTTTTATGTTTTATTTTCATTGTTTAAATTAAAATTCATATTTTTCTTAAGGCTTCAAGATAGATAGATAGATAGATAGATAGATAGGTATATGGAAAAGGGAAGCTATAGATGGAAGCAAGTGGAAACATCTTGGTGAGGTCTTCATCCAGCAGTGGATCAATATAGACTGATGATGATGATATAATATAGTTTTGTTTTGCCTTTCACTTTTCTAACTGGCCTGCCTTGAATATGAATGTAATTTATATACTCTCTGACTCTGTCCCTTAACCTACTCACATAGCTGTCTATCTTTATATGTAGGTCACAATTATAAATGCCTTACAATTATTTAAAATATTTGGAATTATTTAAAAAATCTGAAATTAAAAATAACAAGAAGGTATGATGTGAGAAAGTCCATTATTTTTCAATGCTAAAACAACAACTTCAAATGTCAATATCATTTTGTTGTTGTTTTAAAAGAACATTAAGAGTTGCTATGCTTTCCCACCATCCAACAAAAACATGTACCCTTACAAAATAGAAAATATAGAACCTGGCCTCTGAGTTCTGGTTACATTAAGGTTAAAATGCCAGAAACAATGCTGCTGTAGCTCTGTTAGTTGTTCATTCATCATAGAAACCTTTGGCCTTTTAAAAAGCATTTCAGATGGCTTGATTGATCTGATGCTCTGCAACAGACCCCAAAGTCTTTGCCAGATCATTGCTCCATGCTGTTTATTACATAATGTTGCTACTAAATGGAGCAAATAATGATAATAGTTGAGGTCTCGAGAATTTTTGCACCACAGTGATACATCTTCTGTCTGGTCAAAACAACATGATGAAAATACTGAAAATATTTATTCCCATTCAGATTTGCATGTTTGTGACTCTTTTTGTTTGTTTACTGTAATTTTTCTATTTTTGAAGTCAACTTCTTTATTGTTCTTTTTTCTGAAGATGATATTTAATGCTTTATAAAATAAGTAACTGTTATGCAACGTATTCTTTATGCCATAGTACAAGTTCTGTAATGCTTGGATTTTAAAGTAGGTTTACTGCATTTTTCTTCTCTGTAAACAGTTACAGAATTTAACTTTGACATTGCATATATCTGTTGTTGTTTAATCAATAAAACTAAACAATTACTTTCTAAAGGCATATACACATACACACATACATATGAAATACTTTTATAAATATGTAAAAGCAGCAATCAATCAATATTGTATATCTGAGATGGATATAACATGCTTGATGTAGTTACGGACAGATTTATTTCCTCCATCATCAGTACCTTTGCACAGAGAACTATCTAAGTGTCTTTGCAATATGGTTTAATTTTTCATATCTCTACTAGTGACTTAACAAAGAAAGCAATTACTTTCAGCACTGGGTATTTTTCTTTCATCTTTTTAAGAGCTGAACCCAACATAATACAAGGTACTTCATGCATTTTATACAGTTCTATAGCATCGAGGCAGAGTTCATTAGCGCTGATATGAAATTAAGTGTTATCAGAATTGTGCCAACTATTTCCTTCAATGGTTATAAATAGATCATTTTGAAAATCTAAAAATTATTTAGTCGAAAAGGAGCTAATAAGAAATAATTGCAGTCATTCGTATGATGAAATAACAGTCCAGAAATTAGCACAGAAGAGATTGCTAACCCATTTATATTTTTTCTACGCTCATCTAAAGGTAATATTTGAACTCATTAGCAATGCTCAAGGGTAACAAAAAAGATCAAATTATAAGTTATACAAAATGGTTATGGGTTGTATGAAAAACTTTTCAAAGTAGCAAATCAATCATGTCAATTACTTAGGAAACGTAAAGTGTTTTATACTACCATGTGCTTATCTACAAAAACATTACCATAGATGGGAGTTGTTATCCTATTTATCATCATGAAATTCGGTTTAATGTAAATTTTAACACGTTGAGAAAACAAAAGACATTTATTTCCATCTCATGGTGTGATTATCATTTCTCTCCAAATTATGAGGTTTATGTAACATTTTCAGGTATCAAAACAGTTCAGAATTAAACTATATAAACATAATGATAAACTGTTTAGGTACAGTGCATGAGATTCAGTCCAAAGCAGCAGCACAATTGTGAGAGCTTAGACTGAAAGAAACACAATGTGATTCAGACTTACCAGTACATAATATTTATTTAACAGTGTTTTGGAGAAAATAGTCATTTTTCAGTTTCCTACTATCTTCTTTTTTGTTTTTCCTTTACTGAGTTGACATTAGATTGAACACATCTGCTCCGTGGCTTTAAACTGGGTTACCCCCTGTTGCTCTTAGCTAGATGATTTTCAACTGGGATCTAACTGACTGGCGTTCTGAAGCTAGGTAGCCTGTGGGACTTTAAAGGGCGGAGTTAAGAGTTGTAGAGAAGACAGGGGTAAAAAATTAAAAGTTTTGCCTTGAGATTTTACTGACACACTTTTTAGACTAATAAATCACATAGCTCTGTGATTGTGTGCATGCGTGCATACATACGTGTGTGTGTCTTTGTGCTAGAACGAAAGGTTGTCAACCCCAGTTATCTGAAAAAGGAAGCACTGCCCAAGGGGGAGGGGTTTCTGCGCACTGCTGTAGGAACCTGTTCTATAAAATGTGACATCAACACAGGTTTGTCCTCTTTTACCGATAGGTAGGACTTCCACGTGACCTTGCAACACTTGGGCAGTGCTTCCTTTTTCAGATCACTGGGGTTGCATTCGCAACCTATTGTTATCTTTCAAGTCGGAAGCACTGTCCAAGGGGCAATATGGTTGTCCAAAACCGTCGCAAGGGAGGAAGCAGCAAGCTGATAAGGGAGCCTGCCCCGAGGTGACCGCTAGGGGGCCTCGCAACACAATTCCAGACAGGAGCCACAGAGGTCCCTTGGGGCCAAATTGGGCTGTCCAGAAGCGAGAACCGCAGTCACGCTCTACCGGGGACTGTCTGCAATCAGCATATACAAAGCAGGGCTACAGAGGTTAACTCTTACACCCTCCGCTTACAATAGCAAGGCCGGCTGCTCTACTAGTGCATCTAGGAGCGAGGCCGTAATCTACTTGCACAATATATGGCGCATGCAATCAAGCAACTTGTGTGCCCTCCATGCATTAACGTGGCAGTGAACCCTTGATCCTGCAGGAGCGGGGCCACAGACCACTGAATAACACACAGCTGGCTTGTCAACTGAGTAGCCACAGCTGGACATAACAGTATAAACAGCGTGGCAGCAGGAGCATTCATGCTGCCTCCGCGCAGCACGGGAAAATCACATTCACTGAACAGTACAGAGCATCCAGCTCCACTGTGCTGTCATAACAACTATACACATCGCGGGGTGCAGAAAGCAGATCATGCACCACCACGTAATACGGGAGCAGTTAATGCAGGACAACAGCAGGCTGTACTATGACAATCAAACCATGAACATTGCGGTGTGCAGGAAAACTGTTCATGCACTCTTCACATAACATGGGAGCATTGGTTGTTTGCTCCACTAGCCCAGCTAGGAGCGAGGCCACACCAGCTCTACAATGTTGTACAATGAACAACAATATATATCGTGTGGCAGCAGGAACAATCATGTCGCCTGCGCACAGCACAGGAGCTTCCAACTCAACTGAATAGTACAGAGTGGAAGAGCTCCACTGTGCTGACAATGTAGATTTCATACAAACGAACTATATACACCATGGGGCCACCAGGATGAAAAGCCATCAACTCAATAGGCCTGTTGACATGGAATGGACACAGCACTTTTGGGAGGAACACAGGGTTGGGCTATAGTGTGACCCTGGAGCCATCTCCCACAAAACGGACACACGATGGGTGTACGGACAGGGCGTGTACCTTGCGCACGTGTTTTGCAGAGGTGATTGCGCAGTCTTAAGTGACAACAGCTTCAGCTCAGCTGAGTTCAGTGGCTCAAATGGGGCTTGGGAAAGTGCGTCCAGCACTACATCAAGACGCCATGCGGGCAGTGAAGGGGTGCGAGGAGGCCGCAGCCGTCGAGCTCCTTTTAAAAACTGCACAGCCAAGAAATGAGACATGTAGAGATGGCCACCAGATACACCTTGAGCATGGATAGGGACTTGCCCGGTCCAACAGCTCCTGTAGAATTTGCAATATGACCCCGATGGGGCAATTAACTGGGTCTTGACCACCATCTTGCATCTTGGCACCAGGTGCTAAACGTCCGCCAGCGGTAGGAATACTGCGACCTCATAGAGGGAGCTCTCGCCGACTGAATAGTGGCAACTACTGCGTCTGACAGACCCCAGGCAATCAGTCGCTCCCGCTCAGGGGCCAGGCCCAGAGCTGGAGGAGGCCTGGATTGGGGTGCCAAAGCGTGCCTTGCACCTGGGACAACAAGTCTGCTCTCACTGGGAGCTGCCAAGGTTCTCCGTGGAGGAGGGTGATCAGGTCTGCGAACCAGAATCTGCAAGGCCACCAAGGGGCTATCAGCAGAACTGTCGCTCGTTCTCTCCTGACCTTCTCCAGGACCATCAGAAGAAGGGGGAACGGTGGGAACGCGTAAAGGATGTATCTGTAAAGACTGGAACCACCGCTGCAGTGTCCTCAATCAGAGGAGGCTGAGGGGGAGGGTCTATGATGCTACCTCTAGGAGGTCCAGCAGCCTCTGGCAAGGGTACACCCTGACGCGAACTCTCAGTCAGAAGAGGGAGAGACACACGTGTATAGAGACAACTCTTTCTGGCGCCAGCGCAAAATTGAAAATGTGGAGCCCCTGGCAATGCATGGGGTTAGTGACAGGCTGAAGGGGGTAACAGCAAACTCAAATGCTTGGCCCTCTTAGGCAAAGCGGAGGAACTTCCAGTGTACCTGTGCAATAGGGATGTGAAAGTAAGCAACTTTCAGATCCACCGTAATGAACCAGTCTCCGGTCTCAGGTTCAGGCGTCTCCAATCCAAGATGAGGCGGAAACCGCCATTTTCAGTGGGAACTAGGAAGTGTTGGGATTAGAATCCCCTGTGCTGCCCCAGAGGGGGCGCTTCGCAAATTCGTTCTCCAGGAGAGCGGCGATCTTGACGCGAAGTGCCACACAGTGCAATGGGTCCCCACTCGCAGCTACACCACGCCTCAGAAGGGGGGTGGATAGACCTGAAACTATGGGGAGTAGCCAACTGTTACAGTTTGGAGTTGCTGGGAGGTGTACAGGTGGGCCAGACATCAATGGAATGTCACAGGGTCGAGGCACAGGAGGGGAAGGGGGCGGATGTCCACCAGCCATCCTCCTGATGCATGTCATGCCGGACCTCTGGGGGTCAGGACGTAAGGCCTGGCGCCGGGCTGCTGTGGGGGGCGCCTGCCTGCCGGTTTGAAGATTGGAGGTGCTCGGCCTAGGAACCAGCTAAACTTTTTGTGAACTGGCCTGCATTTCCACCGGTTTGGGAACCAAACTGGATGTGGGCGTTCCCAAGCACGGAATAGAAGTCTAGAAACACACAGAAATAATAATCAGCACCATGGTGGACTATGTCCTTAATTTGCAAGCTTTACTACTGTCTTTGAAACCCTATTTAACCATCAAAATTAAACTCATTCACTCATCTACACACAGCACAAATACATTGTAAAAATCAACAAAAAAACGAGATCACATGTAGACAAGCAGAAATGAAAATACAACTATACAAATATGCTAAGACAACTCAGCCTTTTATTTGTTTATAAGTTGACACAAAATAATACATGTTTTTAAGATGACAATAACAAAGCCCTTGACATGAAGCTGTCTGGCTTAGTTAGGCAAAATAGGACAACAATTGCATTACACCTCCAAAACAAAATCAAGTACAACTCAATCAAAGCTTCAATCATGATCTTTTTTTTTTTAAGAATACAGAAAATAAGTGATAGTGCAGATTGTGAAAAGATAATGCATGGCTTGACCTTTTATAATGTCAAAGCAGCAGTACATTGTACACAGTTCGCATGATTAAGAGCAAAGTTTTATTTACAGTACATGACTATATTTTTCAGTAGTTTCCAGTGTATGACTTATCTTTGTTATTTAATGACAGTGGACGAAATGTAAATTGGTAGTATGCAAAATGGTTATGTATTGTACAAATCTTTCACAATAAGGTTGTGTCTGTAGTTTTTCTTCTGTGTTTGCACCAGGACAATAATACTAAGCATTCATGTGATCATTTTCATGTTCTACAGTACATTCTAGACAAAATTGTGAGAACTTTTATTTCACTTTAAACGCTACGTCCTCTGGGGTTTGAAACTTGTGTCAGTCTTTATTTGGTCCCAGTTGTATCAGTGTCATGTTAGTTAGTCACTTAAAACATTGCCCCTGTTCTCCATGCTCTGTTACAGTTACACTCTATTGGGAATAGATTAGTAAATAGGAACATTCGGCAGTATTTGGTAAATGGCATCATGTATGAAGTATATACACATACAGTGCCTTGCAAAAGTATTTATCTCCCTTGGCATTTTTCCTATTTTTTTGCATTACAACCTGTAATTTAAATGGATTTTTATTTGGATTTCATGTAATGGACATACACAAAATAGTCCAAATTGGTAAAGTGAAATGAAAAAACAACAAAAAATGGAAAAGTGGTGCATGCATATGCATTCACCCCCTTTGCTATGAAGCCCCTAAATAATATCTGGTGCAACCAATTACCTTCAGAAGTCACATCATTAGTTAAAAAATTAATTAAATGAATTAAACCTGTGTGCAATATAAGTGTCACATGATCTGTCACATGATCTCAGTATATATACACCTGTTCTGAAAGGCCCCAGAGTCTGCAACACCACTGAGAAAGGGGCACCACCAAGCAAGCGGCACCATGAAGACCAAGGAGCTCTCCAAACAGGTCAGGGACAAAGTTGTGGAGAAGTACAGATCAGGGTTGGGTTATAAAAAAAATATCCGAAGCTTTGAACATCCCACAAAGCACCATTAAATCCATTATTAAAAAATGGAAAGAATACGGCACCACAACAAACCTGCCAAGAGAGGGCCTCCCGCCAAAACTCACGGACCAGGCAAGGAGGGCATTAATCAGAGAGGCAACAAAGAGACCAAAGATAACCCTGTATCTGTCCATAGGACCACTTTAAGCCATACATTCCACAGAGCTGGGCTTTACGGAAGAGTGGCCAGAAAAAAGCCATTGCTTAAAGACAAAAAATAAGCAAACACGTTTGCTGTTCGCCAAAGGCATGTGGGAGACTCCCCAAACATATGGAAGAACGTACTCTGGTCAGATGAGACTTTTCAGATGAGATGGCTTTTTGGCCATCAAGGAAAAAGCTATGTCTGGTGCAAACCCAACACCTCTCATCACCCCAAGAACACCATACCCACAGTAAAGCATGGTGGTGGCAGCATCATGCTGTGGGGATGTTTTTCATCAGCAGGGACTGGGAAACATCAGAACTGAAGGAATAATGGATGGTGCTAAATACAGGGAAATTCTTGAGGGAAACCTATTTCAGTCTTCCAGAGATTTGAGACTGGGACGGAGGTTCACCTTCCAGCAGGACAATGACCCTAAGCATACTGCTTAAGCAACACTCGAGTAGTTTAAGGGGAAACATTTAAATGTCTTGGAATGGCCAAGTCAAAGCCCAGACCTCAATCCAATTGAGAATCTGTGGTATGACTTAAAGATTGCTGTACACCAGCCGAACCCATCCAACTTGAAGGAGCTGGAGCAGTTTTTCCTTGAAGAATGGGCAAAAATCCCAGTGGCTAGATGTGCCAAGCTTATAGAGACATACCCCAAGAGACTTGCAGTTGTAATTGCTGTAATAGGTGGCTCTACAAAGTATTGACTTTGGGGGGTGAACAGTTATGCTCACTCAATTTTTTTTTTTTGACTTATTTTTTGATTGTTTCACAATAAAACATATTTTGCATCTTCAAAGTGGTATGCTTGTTGTGTAAATCAAATGCTACAAACCCCCCAAAAATAAATTTTAATTCCAGGTTGTAAGGCAACAAAATAGGAAAAATGCCCAGGGGGGGGAATACTTTCGTAAGGCACTATATATATATATATATATATATATATACCCAGAATAAAATATTTGCTGAAGGGTGACCTTCCCCATTGTGATCTAATAATGCACTTTGTTTAAGAATACAAGAAGAACATAAGAAAGTTTACAAACGAGAGGAGGCCATTCAACCCATCGTGCTCGTTTGGTGTGCATTACTAAATAAGTGATCCAAGGATCATGTCCAGTCTATTTTTGAATGTTCCAAAATTGTCAGCTTCAACCACATCGCTGGGGAGTATGTTCAGATTGTGACAACTCTCTGTGTGAAGAAGTGTCTCCTGTTTTGTGTCTTGAATGCCTTGAAGCCCAATTTCCATTTGTGTCCTTGGGTCCGTGTGTCCCTGCAGATCTGGAAAAGCACCTCTGGTTTGATGTGGCCAATGCCCTTCATGATTTTGAAGATCTTGAATCAAATCCCCACATAGTCTTCTCTGTTCCAGGGTGAAAAGGTTCAGTTCCCTCAGTCTCTCAGTAGAACATTCCCTTCAGACCGGAATAAGTCTGGTTGCTCTCCTCTGAACTGCCTCTAGAGCAGCGATATCTGCTATCTTATAAGTGTGGAGCCCAGAACTGTACACCATATTCTAGATGAGGTCTAACTAGCGCATTGTACAGTCTTAACTTCCCTTTATTTTAAATTCTACACTTTTGACAATATACCCAAGCCTTTTTTTTGCTTCCCCACATTGTTTTGATGAGGAAAGTGATGAGTCCACATAGACTCCTAGATCTTTCTCATGTGTTACTTCTTCCAGTTCTATTCCTCCCATAGTGTAATTATAGTGGACATTTTTGTTACCTGCATGTAATACCTTGCACTTGTCCACATTGAAATTTCATCTGCCAGGTGTCACCCACAACTGAATATTATCTAAGTCCCTTTGAATAGACTGTTCTGCTGAGATTGTATCTGCTGAGCCACCTATTCTAGTATTATCTGCAAATTTGACGAGTTTGCTAACTATCCCAGAGTCCAGATCATTAATATAGATTAGAAACACCAAAGGCCCTAATACTGATCCCAGTGGGACTCCACTAATAATATCACTCCAGTTAGGAGCAACTCCTCTTATTGATACCCTCTGTTTCCTATACATCAACCAGTTCATAATCCATCTACTTGCATTACCCTCAAAGCCTACAGCTTCCAATCTGAGGATCAGTCTTTGATGTGGAATCTTATCAAAAGCTTTCTGAAAATCTAAGTATATCATATCATATGCTTTCACATGATCTACAGCTGCAGTTGCATGTTCAAAAACTAATAAATTAGTAAGACATGATCTGCCTCATCTAAACCCATGTTGACTATCTCCAAGAATATGGTTTTCATTAAGATGCTCCTCGATTTTCTGTCTAATATTTTTTTCCAAAATGTAGAAGTAGCCTGTGTAATGATTACAGATTTTCTATTTACTTATGTAATTAAAATGAAATCCACCCCACTCATAATAGATCTATATGGTGTATGACATCCCATTTCATAATTCATTTGCATTCGCAGTTTAATTTAAAAAAAACAGCAGGTTTCCATTTTTTATTTAAATATACTCGGTATTCTTACTTTGACTTTTTTCCTCCAAATGAGAAAATGATTAAACATTTTATTAATTACTGGCACATTGTGATGGACATATGAATTTGAATGTAGCTCAGGAAAACAGCATATATTATCAAGTATCACCAATCATTTAAATGCAAATAAGAGGAAAAAAAATATATAGTTCCACAGGAGTGGACAAAGATTTATGGATCCTTTTGAAAAACAATTGGTGCAGACAATGTTAATTAAGCTGGTTAAATAGCATGGAACGGGTTTAAGATTTGCATGTTATAAAATTAAACAGTTCAGAAACCCAACTATATACAATCATTCATATTCTTTCTTTTATGTACAAAAGTTACTTATTTTTCCCATAAGCTGAAGTAGAGCTTATGAAGTTAGATGGCCTATTTAATCAACTGTATCATTAAACATTGTACTGTGGAGCAAGGAAATATGAAAATGTTCCCATGGACAACAACAACATAGGCAGCCAAATGAGAGCACTGTTTGTGTCGTGGTGGCTTGTACACACCTGCATGATGCTCTTCGAAGTTTGAGAGGACCAATATGGTTTTGGATGCCTGTTCATCCTGGTCCTTTTTGTGTGTAAACTTAGGCTGGTATTAAATCAAAACTTTTACCCACCCACTAATAGAAAACTAAAGAACTGTACTCAGTTGTGTCTTCATTTTTAGTAAGATGCCACTTTCTTCTATTTATAAATGTACAGTGAGGGAAAAAAGTATTTGATCCCCTGCTGATTTTGTATGTTTGCCCACTGACAAAGAAATTATCAGTCTATCATTTTAATGGTAGGTGTATTTTAACAGTGAGAGACAGAATAACAACAAAAAAATCCAGAAAAACGCATTTCAAAAAAGTTATAAATTGATTTGCATGTTAATGAGGGAAATAAGTATTTGACCCCTTCGACTTAGTACTTGGTGGCAAACCCCTTGTTGGCAATCACAGAAGTCAGACGTTTCTTGTAGTTGGCCACCAGGTTTGCACACATCTCAGGAGGGATTTTGTCCCACTCCTCTTTGCAGATCCTCTCCAAGTAATTAAGGTTTTGAGGCTGACGTTTGGCAACTTAAACCTTCAGCTCCCTCCACAGATTTTCTATGGGATTAAGGTCTGGAGACTGGCTAGGCCACAGCTAGACCTTAATGTGCTGCTTCTTGAGCCACTCCTTTGTTGCCTTGGCTGTGTGTTTGGGTCATTGTCATGCTGGAATACCCATCCACGACCCATTTTCAATGCCCTGGCTGAGGGAAGGAGGTTCTCACCCAAGATTTGACAGTACATGGCCCCGTCCATCGTCCCTTTGATGCGGTGCAGTTGTCCTGTCCCCTTAGCAGAAAAACACCCCCAAAGCATAATGTTTCCACCTCCATGTTTGACGGTGGGGATGGTATTCTTGGGGTCATTCCTCCTCCTCCAAACACGGCGAGTTGAGTTGATGCCAAAGAGCTCGATTTTGGTCTCATCTGACCACAACACTTTCACCCAGTTCTCCTCTGAATCATTCAGATGTTCATTGGCAAACTTCAGACGGGCCTGTACATGTGCTTTCTTGAGCAGGGGGGCCTTGCGGGCGCTGCAGGATTTCAGTCCTTCATGGCGTAGTGTGTTACCAATTGTTTTCTTGGTGACTATGGTCCCAGCTGCCTTAAGATCATTAACAAGATCCTCCCGTGTAGTTCTGGGCTGATTCCTCACCGTTCTCATGATCATTGAAACTCCACGAGGTGAGATCTTGCATGGAGCCCCAGTCCGAGGGAGACTGACAGTTATTTTGTGTTTCTTCCATTTGCTAATAATCGCACCAACTGTTGTCACCTTCTCACCAAGCTGCTTGGCGATAGTCTTGTAGCCCATTCCAGCCTCGTGTAGGTCTACAATCTTGTCCCTGACATCCTTGGACAGCTCTTTGGTCTTGGTCATGGTGGAGAGTTTGGAATCTGATTGATTGATTGCTTCTGTGGACAGGTGTCTTTTATACAGGTAACGAGCTGAGATTAGGAGCACTCCCTTTAAGAGAGTGCTCTTAATCTCAGCTCGTTACCTGTATAAAAGACACGTGGGAGCCATAAATCTTGCTGATTGATAGGGGATCAAATACTTATTTCCCTCATTAACATGCAAATCAATTCATATCTTTTTTGAAATGCGTTGTTCTGGATTTCTTTGTTGTTATTCTGTCTCTGACTGTTAAAATACACATACCATTAAAATTAGAGACTGATAATTTCTTTGTCAGTGGGCAAACATACAAAATCAGCAGGGGATCAAATACTTTTTTCCCTCACTGTAACTGCAATGATGATTGTTTGCTATTAGTGGGTGGGTCAAAGTTTTGATTTAATCTGGCCCCTAATTTCAACACTCAATACAATAGTGCAGGTTATTCATGATAGTGTTGTTTGAACATGCCAATTACCTCTAATCCCATGTTAATTGTGATGTTTTCTGTACAAGAATATTGTAGCACAAACAGGTTATTTTCCATTTTTTTTGTGGGAATTGTATTGTGTCCAGAGTCCTAGGGCCAGATTAAATCAAAACTTTGACCTATCCTCTAATAAAAGAACTGTACTCAGTAGCATCTTCATTTTTAGTAAGATGCCACTTTCTTCTAATCATAAATGTAACAGCTATGATGTACAGGTTTGTAGTTTTCTATTAGCGGGTAGGTCAAAGTTTTGATTTAATCTACCCACTTGTCAAAATTCACACATGCACGCACACACACACACACATGGACAAAAGCAGCAAATTATAAGAGGCAACTTGAAAATCTTCAAAAAGTTTACATCAGTTGCCTTGTTTAACCCAGCAGGGATTCAGTGCTAATGTAGATAATTTTACTAACTTTGTAGCCACATGGGTCATCAATTGATTCTCAATTATATTAATAAGAGCAGTGCTTTAGTAGTTGATAATAATAGCAAATCGGCAGTATATTAGCACTTCTTTACAATGAAACATATCACTGAACAAATATCTTTTGCTGTAATGCTTTGCTTCAATAAGACATTTCTCAAGTGTATTAACTGTGTGATCCTTCTGTTTACATGGATAATTACTGGGACATTTGTTCTAAACCCCCCCAGATAATTAAATTTCTTCAATGACAACAGTAATATCATAAATAAATTGCCACATCTTGTGCCAAAAATCTATTTCTATTTGTATCTAGATTTAATCAAAGGACAGCTAATATAATAATACTGATTTTGTTACATCTCATGTGAATGGAACGTTATTTTTAGGAACCTTGAAATGTTTATAGCCAGCAAACACTTGGATGAGTTATAAGCATAATTGACACTCCAACGATCTTATGGGGATGTGTCCTATAATACCAGCTTATAGTGCTGGCAGTGTATTTCCCAGGTGCTTTTGGAAAAGCTGTCCTCTTGGGTTCCAAATGGCACTTTCTCTTATCAAGAAGGATTATCCTTTCCTTCTGCAAACTTCATCTAGAGAGAGCACTCTGGATTTACTGTAAGGTTAATCTGAAACTGGAACTGAACCCACGTTCTGAAAACCTAGAGGTACCTAAGAGCATTTCTCTGGACCAATTGCTCACTTAAACAGAATCAATCACATTATGATATGTTAAACAAGAATAATGTTGTGTTTAAGAATACTGAATGGCAGTCACAGCACAGCTAAACATCTTTAGGAGCTGTGAAATATATATGAAATTTAGCCACATGCAGCTATGTAAAACTATTGTGCCACTAAACATGAAAAAAAAACCTCATTAACACAAATTGAACAGAAAATCAATACATGTTCTAATTCCTTAACTCATTTAAAAACACTAATAGAAGTCCATGCATTTGTTTATTCATAACTTTGTGCTGTCACTTTAAATTCGTTGACTTGAGCTTAGTGTTGAATTCCTGTCATGTGAAATGCTCCTAATAATATACAGTGGCTTACCCCTACCATTAATGTCACATTCTGTTGAATTACAAATAATGTATGCACAGTTTTTCAAACAAACTTGATTTACTTTAAGCTGTAGTGGTTCAACTGCACACTGTCATATGAGGAAGAGGTTAAACGTCAGCAAAACTTGCAAAGTGAATGTACAAAATGAAATGTATTGGTTGCATAAATATTTGGCCCATGAAGTAGTAGATGCACATTTTGCAGCAATTACTGCTATGAGTCTTTTTGGCTGGGTCTCTACTAGCTCCTAGCACAGTAGTATGGTAATTTTCTTGTCCGTTCTTCACTGGAAAATTGCTCCAGTTCAGATACATTTTTGGGAGGTCGTTGATGAACTGCAATCTTCACATTTCACCATAACTGTTTGTTGGATTCAAGTCAGGACTTGACTGGGCCACTCAAGAAGATTAATTCTCTTCTTATTCAACCACTCCAGTGTGGTTATGGATTTGTGCTTCAGGTTGTTGTCCTGCTGAAATGTAAATGTCCTCCCCAGTTTTGGAGTCTTGCTTTATCACACACTCCATACATGATTCATTTTTTTTTAGGAATGACTTCTTTCTTGCCACAGATCCATACAGGCCAGCTTTGTGTAGAGATGTTTATTGTTGGTGTGTAAGCACTGACTCCCATCTCAGACACAGAACGTTGCAGATCTCTCAAAGTCATTGGTGGCTTCAGAGTGACATCCCAAACCAGTTTCCTGGTTGCCCAATTGATTAATTTGGTATGGTGACCTGATCTGGGTAGTGTCTTGGTGGTATGAAGCATTTTCCACTTCTTGATGGTGGACTTCATAGTGAGAGGGATAATTGGCACCTTTGAAATTGTGTTGTACCCTTCTCCTGCTCTGTGTCTTTCCATCACTTTCATCAAGCTCCTTGTTCTTCATGGTATAAATGTGGGAATTTATTTACAAGTTGATTAAACACAGGCTGAAACCATTTCACTAATTAATCTGTACCTGAGCTGATTTAGGGCTGCAGTAGCAAAGGGTTGAATACTTTAGCAAATTAGATGTATCTGTTTTTCTCTGTAAATCTTACTTATTTATATTCTATATACATTTTTAAACTTTATACATTTTTTATCAGTTTGTGTAGATTCTGCATGTAAAGTCTAATTTGAAAGTGTGAAGCACACTCAGGTGGCAACAAAACATGATAACTGCACAGAATACACTGTTAGTGGTAGGCATGGAAATGAAGTGAATGGGTTGCAATTCACAGTTTTCTAACGAATATGCAGATGGGGGGTATTGTTAACAATTAGGTAATACATGCATTAAAGAAACATATTTATTTAGTTCTTAATTGCTAGTTAGTAGATAGTTAGTAGTAAGTTATTACTTATAATGTTCTAGCTTTATTGTTTTTTTTAAGGTTACAATAAATAACACATTGCTTTCACTGTTAGCTGTAAGTTAATGAGTGTTAAGTGGTAGTATACGTAAGAATGTAATATGTAATAAAACATGTATTCAATAGTTCAGAATATGCTCATGTAAAACTTAGACCATTATTATATAAAAAAAATCTGGTAACCAGTAATACATTTAAATAGTTTGTAATTATTTATTTATAATTATGTTATTAACAGTTCGTAAGTGCAGATAATTGCCTCTTAAAGCAGAGTGACTGAATATTGAAATGTATGAAATATCTTGCTTTAAACAAAATGGCAAAATAGAAATAAAAAATTAAGGGAGTTATATTTAACCACTAATTCTCACATATTTATCCTAATCTACCCAATTTGACAATTAATTAGATCAATTAAGTTAAATCAGGTTCCCAAGTATTGGTGTCCACATTTTCTTTAAAATGTTTCCAGTTCCTCCAATCTATTGAAGGCAATATTTTAGTTTACTTTTAAATTGAATATATCCTCTCCTCTCCAAACAAAAGTATGCAGTGTTTCTGGGGAATGAACTTCTTTTAATTATCTATGTCAGATGATGACCCTTGAGCTAAACTGATATCACATATTGCTGATAATGAGTTAATCCTTGAGGACTTAAGCAACTGTGCAATTGAGGCTTTGGCACCTACCTCTGATTATAAGATAGGATTGTATTAATATGTTATATCACTAGTACAAGAAAAATAGATGCCCAACCACCCCCTCCACCAGCCTCCCACCCTTCCCTATCCCTTCCCTTCCCTTCCCCGCCCCTCAACACACTGCACTTTATCTCACATCAAACAGTAGCCTGCAGCATTTCCAGTTCAATAATGGTCTCTGTGCACCTGCAATAGAACTCATTACTCTGGGCAAATTACTTTATATATACCCTAATACATGGCACAGGAGTCTACAGGGAAGCAAACCCAGGCCACTGCTTCATATTGACCATGAAATATTTAACACTGAAGACATTACTTTGAAAATGCTTAGGGAAGTAAAAGCTGTAGCAAAAGTCCATCTGTTACTACAGCATATATAAAAGTAATAGTGTATCAGGTTTCATTAAAACATGTATATAAGGCAACAATTAATTGCCCTTAGTAAATTAAACTATGGATTACAGATGGTTGGCAGAAAAGAGATATAGAATATATTTAAATGTAGAAACAAATCCAATGATTTAGTAAACTTACATACACACACTTATATACAGAGTTATTGCACAGATTGTATTTAATTATAGAACACTCTTTCTGTTCTCCAGAGCCCTGTAATTTCTTATATTATCCTGTTAATAATAATAATAATAATAATAATAATAATAATAATAATAATAATGTATTTAATTATGTTTGTAGTTTAACACAATCAGAAATATGAATATGTCCTAGTGTGACAAATAGGAAAAATATACAATAATACACACTAACCCTGTAATATTTACCTAAAGCATTAAGCATTCAAAGTCTGTCCAGGAGGAGGCGGAGCAGGGGGGTTCAGCCTGAATTCAATAATTGCAAAGTCAAGAGGTGGGTCAATCCTCTCTCTGTGTTGTCATTCATATGTATATCTTAAATTGTTTCTATTCGAAAAATACTGTGGTACCCTGTATTTTACTGTTATGGTGTCTTACATTTCTGTGATTGCATATTATTTTGCATTTGGAGATTTACCATTCATTCCTAAGTAATAATGTCTGGAATCATTCTGAACACTTAGAATGGCAATTTCCTGCAAGCTAAAGGTCAGGTCTAAGAAAATCTATTTCAAATAACACAATGATCGCATCAGAAATGGAGACTATAACTCATATTGGTTCAGGTTATTTATTTATTATTTTCTGAGGTTTACACTATTTGTAACTTAATCACATGATATATTTTTCAAAACATACTAAGTATAACCTTGGCAGAAAGCCAAGCTATTTCACACCTGAAAGTGTAGTGTACATTCATGAGGCCTTCTTTTAGGGATCTGCAGTGTCAATATGTCTGTCATTCTAATGTCTATCATATTCAAATGTTCAATTGAAGTAAATGTATAATACAATACATATACCAATGGCATGGAAACAAAACAGAATAGATTTTGCAATAACAGATCTGACAATTTTCAGGCTGCAGATACTAAAAAATAATAATAAATATATATTTTTTTAATTTTGTGCACATTTAATCTTGCTTTTGAAAGTTGTGTTGTAAATAGTAATAGAATAGATTGTTTTTTGATAACCGTGTCTTCTTCTCAGATGGTTTCATATCTCTTCTGATTGTGCTATTGTAAATCTGTATTGCTTTCGAAGCAAAGGCAATTCTCTACGCCTCATTTTACGTATTCTCTTAAGAGGTGTTCTCAGGCTTACTATTGATGAATGCAAGCTGATCTGTTACAGCTGAACTGTAAAAATCAATTCTCATAGGGTGAAACAATCTCAAACCTTTCCTTCATGTGATGATGATATTGAGGCTACAGGAAACTGCCTGCCAAGCATGATTGTACTTCATATTTCTATAATCTTTGCAGTTATTCCCAATGCTTGTATACACAGCCTTACTGTACCCTACCTATTGTAACAATTCTTCACATAGGAAGCTGCGTTCTTTGCATCACTGGGTACACTTTTTGATATGAATGCGGATATGAGTCATAACAACATTATTAATTATGAATGACTTTTCCCAGAATGACATAACAGGAATATTTGAAGGATGTTGAAGAGAAGTAATCTGTTACGGACTGGGGTGGTTATATGGTTTGTTACCTTTTAAAGAGTGTCTCTGAAACTTGCCCAGAGGTACCCCCTGATATGCCCTGGAAACTTGGACCTCTCATAAAATGTTTACACCCTTCGACATAATTAGAGGCAATTGACTTTGCACCTCATTAAGTCTGAATTGGTTTCTGGCACTTGTTTTATTGTGCTCAAAGCTTTTTGGGTTAAACCTCAATAAAATGGTAGCTTTTGCAAAGCCTGTGGGATGTGCTTAAGATTTATAGTTGCTTCACTGCCAGAGTTTTGTTTTTGTTTTTGCTTATAAAAAATAAAATGAAACAAAAATCCCTGGAGAAAAGAAAATACCATCGTTGCCCCCCTACCGCGTTATGTGATATACAGTTAAACTAAAAGGAAGTTCCTCTCTACTTTGATCCTTGTCTTGTAGAAGGGAAAGCCATAGCACACAAGAAATAAAATATGTGAAAGCTTGTGGCCTTCATTAAAACACCATATACATCCTTATTTGCATTTATTTAAATCAAACACAATAAATGCAAATGTGGACGCATATGATGTATTATCTCTTGTCAATGCACTGTCTCTGTTTCCATGGTGCTGGGCTGCAAAAAGAAACCAAAAACGACTCTGACTTTGATAAGGGATGCTGTTTAAAACTTCAGCATTTCATTAGTTAAATTTAGGATTATTGGCTACACTAAACAAAATGTTAAGTAACAACTTCTTAGGAGAAGGGAATTATTCCATAGCACATTATACACAAGTGAAAGTAAATGTATTGTCTCTCTCCCTTATTTTCACATTCCTTGTCAGTTTATTTGTTTTTAATATTTATATATTTAAAAATGTCAGACAAACTAAACTTCAAGCAGCATCACTACTGCAGGGCATCAATTGGAATCATAAAACTCCTACCTGTCCATCAATTTCAAATTTAAATTCCAGTACTTGATGGTGGCTTTTTATTTGATAGAGGAGTCTTCCTGATTCTTGATTCAAAGCCCTCATGAGGTATTGTCATTTTAATTTGCAATTGGCGGGTGGGTCAAAGATTTCATTAGGCCCAGGCCAACACTGCATATTGACTTTCCTTGTTTTCTAAGATATTTCTGCTTAGTGATATGACAGGATCCTGTTATCCTCTTTGAAGTGCCAGTTATTAGGATACTGATGTTCTAATCATCCTTACCCCTGTACTGTAAAGTGACAGTTTCATAAATCATAATCATAAAACAAAGCAACAGAATATTTAAAGGAGCTACTGACTTCTGCTGACAGTATATCCCTAAATATGTTTATTTCTGCTTCAATAACAACACCAGAGCAACACCAAATAGTAATTAGCTAAAACATACATTTACAAATGGTTTTAAATAAGGTTATGTTTATGCTTATGCATATAATATTTATACAAATATGATGTTTTATTTTCTAAAATGTATTTTGATAACTGCAAAAAGCTCTAAGTTTACATAGTTTGACAAGTAGATTCTATGGTTGGCAGTCTTTCAGTTTCAAATCAATTACAAATAATTCTTCATACGTGCTGTTTTCTACATAACAGTTCTGTCCATAATTGGAATGATTTATGGACTTGTCATCCTAATCACAGTGTGATTCGTAAAAGCAGTTTTAAAGCATTATTGCAGTATGAAAATATATAATAACAATAATAACACATCAAACAAATGACTTTGACAAATAACCAGCTTTAGGCCACACAAATCGCAGTGCAGGAATGAAGGCATCTTATTTTTAATCCTTGTTAGACGTAAAATTGGAACATGCGTTTATGTGTAAACTCAGCTTTCCTGACTTGTTTATTTCAAACAGATGGGAACATATACTGAATAAGAACCAGAAAGGCCTAAATGTAATATTTTGATTTGTACCCAATGAATGTTTAAACTGTGAATTAGCAGTTTGAACACCTGCAAACATACTTTATTAATTAATTGTGTGTGTACTGATCCTGTACATTGTTGATATATGATAACCTAGTATTAATATGTAATTATATATTTGTCTGTAATTACATTTTTCTCTCCTGCTTGCCTGGGATTTTAGTCTGTGAGACTACAGTGCCTTGTAAAAGTATTCACCCCCTTGGCATTTTTCCTATTTTGTTGCCTTAGAACTTGGAATTAAAATTTATTTTTGGGGGTTTGTATCATTTGAATTACACAACATGCCTACCACTTTGAAGATGCAAAATATTTTTTTATTGTGAAACAAACAAGAAATAAGACAAAAGTACTTTGTAGAGCCACCTATTACAGCAATTACAGCTGCAAGTCTCTTGGGGTATGTCTCTATAAGCTTGGCACATCTAGCCACTGGGATTTTTGCCCATTCTTCAAGGAAAAACTGCTCCAGCTCCTTCAAGTTGGATGGGTTCGGCTGGTGTACAGCAATCTTTAAGTCATACCACAGATTCTCAATTGGATTGAGGTCTGGGCTATGACTAGGCCATTCCAAGACATTTAAATGTTTCCCCTTAAACTACTCGAGTGTTGCTTAAGCAGTATGCTTAGGGTCATTGTCCTGCTGGAAGGTGAACCTCCGTCCCAGTCTCAAATCTCTGGAAGACTAAAATAGGTTTCCCTCAAGAATTTCCCTGTATTTAGCACCATCCATTATTCCTTCAGTTCTGATGTTTCCCAGTCCCTGCTGATGAAAAACATCCCCACAGCATGATGCTGCCACCACCATGCTTTACTGTGGGTATGGTGTTCTTGGGGTGATGAGAGGTGTTGGGTTTGCACCAGACATAGCTTTTTCCTTGATGGCCAAAAAGCCATCTCATCTGAAAAGTCTCATCTGACCAGAGTACCTTCTTCCATATGTTTGAGGAATCTCCTTAAATGCCTTTGGCGAACATCAAACGTGTTTGCTTATTTTTTGTCTTTAAGCAATGGCTTTTTTCTGGCCACTCTTCCGTAAAGCCCAGCTCTGTGGAATGTATGGCTTAAAGTGGTCCTATGGACAGATACAGGGTTATCTTTGGTCTCTTTGTTGCCTCTCTGATTAATTGCCTGGTCCGTGAGTTTTGGCGGGCGGCCCTCTCTTGGCAGGTTTGTTGTGGTGCCGTATTCTTTCCATTTTTTAATAATGGATTTAATGGTGCTTTGTGGGATGTTCAAAGCTTCGGATATTTTTTTTATAACCCAACCCTGATCTGTACTTCTCCACAACTTTGTCCCTGACCTGTTTGGAGAGCTCCTTGGTCTTCATGGTGCCGCTTGCTTGGTGGTGCCCCTTTCTCAGTGGTGTTGCAGACTCTGGGGCCTTTCAGAACAGGTGTATATATACTGAGATCATGTGACAGATCATGTGACACTTATATTGCACACAGGTTTAATTCATTTAATTAATTTTTTAACTAATGATGTGACTTCTGAAGGTAATTGGTTGCACCAGATATTATCTAGGGGCTTCATAGCAAAGGGGGTGAATACATATGCATGCACCACTTTTACATTTTTTACTTTTTATAATTTTTTCAAACAAGTTATTTGTTTAATTTCACTTTACCAATTTGTACTATTTTGTGTATGTCCATTACATGAAATCCAAATAAAAATCAATTTAAATTACAGGATGTAATGCAACAAAATAGGAAAAATGCCAAGGGGGGTGAATACTTTTGCAAGGCACTGTATATAAATCCACAGATTACAATGCAGGAATACAGCTGTCCTTCTGGTTTTTCAATACTGCATACTGAAAGATCTAAATATACACTAATGAAAATTGTGCTACTGCGTATTAGTAATAGTAGAAGCAGTAGTATGGTGATGCTGAGTATGATTTTTCCAGTAGCAATAGAAGTAGTAAATTTCCATTCCCCTTATGGTTTTTATTTTTTAATATAAAGCTAGTGCACCCACCTGGACATAAATAAAACAGTACGTCTGCCTCAAAAGTGATTTGTGAACAGTGTGTGTAACCTGTTAATTGTGACTCACTGTTCAGAGGGGCTCCCAGAATCACTCGATTGCACCCTCCAATACACAGAAAAAATAAATGCATTGCTGCTGACAAGAATCAAGCTGAGGGACAACATCCTGTATGCGCTGACTCAGCCAGGTCCAAATATAGACCGGGTGTTTGCTGATGGAAGTTCAGCGCCTTCGATGGAAGCAATGTCCTCCTTTTGAATGCTTGCCTGTAGTATGACGCATTCGCCTAAAAAAGCTAAATGTGTCTTTCTTTCATTTGTTTCAATTGCTCTTTGAAGCCGTTCTTTCCTTCTGCATTAATCAATGTTTGAAAATAATTTGACTTACAATACAAAAATAATAAAATGATATACAGTACATACATACACAGGGCAGTATGGATGGAGGCATACAATCCAGATATGAGGGACAGGAAACTGACTTTATATGTCTGTAACAGTGTTGATGTACTCTTCTCACTAATTCTCATCTTTCCTGAAATACCAGCAACCTTTGAATGTCAAATCTAGTCAAAGGTGACAACAAACTCCCAAATATAGCAGGCACATGATGAACTCTTCATCTCACTGTAGTCTGTCTCCCTGCATGAATACAGCTTGAGAATTGAAATGACTTGGATCACTTAGAGGTTTGAATGTTCCAACTAACAAGACAGCTGAGCTAGTCAACAGATGTAGCACTTGTGGATTTATGTCTCTCTGTGTATCATCTTTAAATTGGAGAGGTGTTTCATTAAGATTTAAGTAACAGATTCAGATAGGTATGGCATGCAGGGGATTTGGACTTTGAAGTGCTGGGGGTGGTAACTTAAAATATGTTTAGCATCACAGTGGGTTTCAGTATGTGAGAAACAAACTGTATTATTTTCTTTCAAGCTGGTATGGGTTTCATTGTGACACAGTAGACCAGACACTCCTTTACCTTTTCCACATCTGTGTCACTATTGAGCAGTCTGAATTATGTGTATGTAGTCGGTGCTGTGAAAATGACATACTTCATCCAGCCCACACACATAGACTGGAAGGGCACAGTTATTTGCTGAGGTGGCATATGCCTCTCCAGAATAATCACTCAACAAGCCGCTGCTTGATAGAGAAAAGTAATTATAGAATTATATATGCATACATACATATATATATATATATATATATATATATATATATATATATATATACACTCACCTAAAGGATTATTAGGAACACCATACTAATACTGTGTTTGACCCCCTTTCGCCTTCAGAACTGCCTTAATTCTACGTGGCATTGATTCAACAAGGTGCTGAAAGCATTCTTTAGAAATGTTGGCCCATATTGATAGGATAGCATCTTGCAGTTGATGGAGATTTGTGGGATGCACATCCAGGGCACGAAGCTCCCGTTCCACCACATCCCAAAGATGCTCTATTGGGTTGAGATCTGGTGACTGTGGGGGCCAGTTTAGTACAGTGAACTCATTGTCATGTTCAAGAAACCAATTTGAAATGATTCGACCTTTGTGACATGGTGCATTATCCTGCTGGAAGTAGCCATCAGAGGATGGGTACATGGTGGTCATAAAGGGATGGACATGGTCAGAAACAATGCTCAGGTAGGCCGTGGCATTTAAACGATGCCCAATTGGCACTAAGGGGCCTAAAGTGTGCCAAGAAAACATCCCCCACACCATTACACCACCACCAACAGCCTGCACAGTGGTAACAAGGCATGATGGATCCATGTTCTCATTCTATTTACGCCAAATTCTGACTCTACCATCTGAATGTCTCAACAGAAATCGAGACTCATCAGACCAGGCAACATTTTTCCAGTCTTCAACTGTCCGATTTTGGTGAGCTTGTGCAAATTGTAGCCTCTTTTTCCTATTTGTAGTGGAGTTGAGTGGTACCCGGTGGGGTCTTCTGTTGTTGTAGCCCATCCGCCTCAAGGTTGTACGTGTTGTGGCTTCACAAATGCTTTGCTGCATACCTCGGTTGTAACGAGTGGTTATTTCAGTCAATGTTGCTCTTCTATCAGCTTGAATCAGTCGGCCCATTCTCCTCTGAACTCTAGCATCAACAAGGCATTTTCGCCCACAGGACTGCCGCATACTGGATGTTTTTCGCTTTTCACACCATTCTTTGTAAACCCTAGAAATGGTTGTGCGTGAAAATCCCAGTAACTGAGCAGATTGTGAAATACTCAGACTGGCCCGTCTGGCACCAACAACCATGCCACGCTCAAAATTGCACAGGTGTTCCTAATAATCCTTTAGGTGAGTGTATATATATATATATATATATATATATATATGCATATTGTGTATGTATGCATGTTTGTTCATATAGATTCACCAAGGACATGGTTTTTCAAAGTCTTTATCTCTATATAAGTACATTTCATCATAAAGATGTCCAGCCCCTGCTAAAGTAAAGTACTAACGTAATGGGTACTCAAGGTAATATGCTATGTGGAGATTGCAGAAACGTAATAAAAAAATTGCAATGTGGGAGTTATGGCAAAGTATTCCTCCATCCATCTACCAAAGGGATAGAAGCAGTCACTAAGAACAGCGTTGGGCTCACATCCTAATAATGACATTGTGAAAAGCTGACTGTTTGTAATTTTCAGTTGCCCCAAGACTTTTTGTATCACAAAATATTGGATATAAAATCACTTATACTTTTCCATTCCTGTTAAAGCATTAAATCATATTGTTACCAACATGGAGGCATATGCCAAATGTTACATAGCACATGCCAAACAAATTTCCAATCAATAACTCTGCCAGTGGCTTTTTAAAAGGTCTGTATTTTGCAAAAGCACATTTTTAACAATGGTTTCAATAACACTTGAATAAACTTCCCCTGGATGCTAAGCAAAATCTTAGCCAAATATTGCATGCAACAGATTTTATACTCCCACATAAACCGTCTATAAAAACAGAAAGCAGGACAATAAATTGCCCATCTGCTGCAATAAATCACAGACACAAGCACAGTTTGGCTTGAAGTATAAACAAGAAGCAAATATAATGATGACAAAATCCATACCTACAGGAATGATGAAGAGTTTAATAGTGCTGCCTCACTTCCATGACCCAGATCTAATGCAAAGACCTCCACTCTAATTTTTACTGTCAAGAAGAAA
Organism: Amia ocellicauda; assembly: GCF_036373705.1. Classification (NCBI taxonomy): domain Eukaryota; kingdom Metazoa; phylum Chordata; class Actinopteri; order Amiiformes; family Amiidae; genus Amia; species Amia ocellicauda. Next base: position 20,540,830 of record NC_089858.1, on the reverse strand, counting down.
CTTGAACTGAGAGTATTAATACAGGCGTATTCACTCACATGATACCCAAATTAATTCTGTAAATGACAGTGGTAATTGAAGTTCAAAAGCAAGTGACAATCTATGTCTTAGAGGCCACATTACAGTAGTCTAAAGAAGTGTTACAGACACTGAAATGTACTGGTGCCAGTTGCAGAAATACTAAACATTGGCAGAAATCTGGAGTGCTGGTACTTGTATTTAAGTAGTTACCATATTAAGTATATCAATAGTATTGCTTTGTTTGCATTGTGGTATTGTGTTACTAGATGGGGTAAGAGGGTAACATATGTAACATCAAATTAAACAAACAAGCTTCTGAAGTATTGTGACTAGTTAAGTGCCTTAAAAATGGCAAACATCCAACTGGATTTAATGATCTATATTTTAAGCCATATAAATAATTAATTAAACTGCAGAGAGACTCATTAATACATGTGGCATAATGAGTGCAGTTGATTAATATTGCTTGTTTCCTAGCGAGAGTTTAAAAAACCTGTTGTTTATCCTCGTATCCACCTTTTCTCATAATAAATGTCTTTGCCTTATTGTATGCGGGAGAAACATATAGTTGGGGATCGTTTTCAAAACCAATGGCTCTCCCACTTGCCATTGGGGGAAAAAAATGAAATGAAAAAAAAGTAATAAAAACATCACAGCTGATGCACTCATTATAAATAATGACATTCAAAGGCATCCAACAGTTCCTGCTGTTAAATATGAATGTCATTTTAGATCATTTCAATTTACTAAAGGCAGGGGTTTTTCATGAAGAAAGTTCCATGGTTTTGCTGTATAGATTTCTTGGGTTCAACATTTAAGACAGAATTTCTTCACAGTCAAGGATCTGTAACGGCCATTTCTCAACAGTATAATCAAGATTGGTATATGGGATTTCTACTATACATAAATAGGAAAAGACTCAGGACTGATTTAGATGGCAGGATATAGGGTGCTGTACATCAATCAATATATTGTTATTTTAGTAATTTAAAATTGCCCTAAATATACATCAGATAATAGTCAGTGATGCAGTATAAATAATAATAATAATAATTATTATTATTATTATTATTACCATCATCAGATATATGATGGAACCTGTGTATGTGCATTATTGATATATATTTATACAGATGGGTGACAAATTAAAGGAAAAACCTGAATAAATGAGTGGAGGAATATAACAAATACAGATGCCTCATAACAGGTGTTCTGCATGATACATTTAAGCAGTTAACATCATGCTCTGTGGCATGTATAAGACAGTGCTCTCCACCACCATCATCAAAACACCAAATGAGGGAATATCTTTTGGGAGAATGGTGTTCATCCCTCCAGTAGAGTATCAGAGACTCATAGAATGCAAAGAGCATTGAAGCTGTTCTGGTGGCTGATGGTGCCCAACACCTTACTGAGACACTTTATGTTGGTTTTTCCTTTAATTTGTCACCTGTCTGTATCTCCATATATTATTTAAAAAAATGCAGAGCTGTGAATGTTAATCGTAGTTGTACTGAATCCAATGTCAGGTAAAAAATGTGACTCAGAACTGGGGTTTCTAAAGTCTTTTTCAATCATTTTGCTGCCATAATCCTTCCTAGCAGTGACATATGTAACAATGCTTTAGTCATCCATAAGAACACTTGCTACTGAACCTAACTCCAATACAAATAAAAATAATTTTGAAATATGTATGTAACAGTGACTAGCAGGAAAAAAAAAAAATTATATATATATATATCATCAACATCACCATCACCCCATATCGTTCCCCTGCTGGGAAGCCCTAACCAAGATGTTTCCACTTGTTTTGATCTATATCTTCTCTGTTCCATGTCACATCTGCAAAGTTTTCTTTCTTTATACATGACTTGGTATAATTTTAAGACCAGTTGTCTTGTTTGCATCCAAGAGTTCTTGAATTTGAAGCCTCAGGTGTTTTTGCAAATCCTGGTATGCTATAGAATTATTTTGTGTTTGTTTTTTAAAGACCTAACATGACCTTTAATGGTGATCACACTTCCTCCAAGCATTTCACTTATTCACTTTGTTGTTTAGAACACAAGTAATAATGTCAGTATCTATCTTTATCAAGGTCACCAGGCCTTCAGTGGATTATTTGTAACCTACTTAAATTGAGTGATTATTATGTAAGTCACCCGTTCTGTAGGGATGAGAGGATGTTAGAATTGTACTTCAAACTCTACTCAATCTTACCAGCAGTCACATTATGTATCATATGGACATGTGCCTATATATTAACGTTAATGCATTTCTTCACTGACAGCAATCTGTTCAATGCCTAAATTTAGCTGCTTTCATTAGAAAACCATGCTGTTATTGGGTTAACTAGAGCAATTTAATCTGCCATTGATTCTAAATGCTAGGCACTATCTCCCCCAATCTTAAACAACATGCAAGATATAGTAGGCCATAAAATCCTTAGGAAAAGCTATTCACCCTTGGCATTTAAAACAGCAAAGGGCCTGATATTTCAGTATTGCCTGATGCACTGGTTTTGAAAATTGCAGTTTCCATGTAGCCTACAGCCTATTTTATTTATACTTTTATAATGAAATATGAATGTATAGAAACATGCATATACAGTTATACATATTACTGTAAATTAAATAACTCACAAATTAAAAGCACTGCTACAATAAAAAATATCCTAATCTTATTTATGAAAATGTACACTTTCAACAAAGATTATACCTTATGAATTTGCTGTCCACAGTCTTCTGCTGCAACAGTAATCAGGAATGTTATCCCACTCTCATTATTATCATTATATTACTATCATTATTAAAACTACTACTACTACTACTACTACTACTACTACTACTACTACTACTACTAATACTACTACTACTACTAATAATAATAATAATAATAATAATAAGCAATGCTTTATTTTGACTTAGGCTGGGATTAAATCAAAACTTTGACCCATCCGCTAATCGAAAACTACTCAGTTGCGGCTTCATTTTTGTTTTTTAATCATAAATGTAACCGCTATGATGTACAGGTTTGTAGTTTGCTATTAGCGGGTGGGTCAAAGTTATGATGTAATCCGGCCCTTGGTCTTATATTGGATAACATTGATAAAGATGCACATATATAGATTAAAATCAAAAAAGTATCTGTCCATTCATCCATTTCTCTATCTAAAGTATATATATATATATATATATATATATATATATATATATATATATATACTGCAGGAATGTGAAAGAGGGGAAAATGTGATTAATGTGAAAAGATTCCAAGAAACAAATCAGCAACAAAAAAAAACAAAAAACATAAAATCTTAATTCTAAAATAGCTGTTACATTATTGATTAATTTTAAATGTTGGTAAACTGGCCATTTTAGAATATGTGGTATGCAGACACATTAAGAAAACTGTTGAAAAACAAATGGGTTTTAAATCCAGCAAACCCTATATTTATTCTAACCCATTGCACTACTGCTTCCAGAAATATGCAATATAGCAAAGTGTCAGACTGTGGTTTAATTTTATTGTACAATTTAATGTCCTGGGCTCATATTTTAACATTCAAATCATTCACTTTGGAATATATAGCCTGCTAGATTATGTATTTTGTGGATTGAAGAGAAAGTTGGTTCTGAGAAGAGGAAATTAAAAAACAGATCAGCCTTTATTTTGGGTTAATATAAATGTGTTATTCTACTGACATTTAAAAAAAATGTACATTGTGTGAGGCTTTCCTTGAAAAAGAGCTATGCTTTAATATTAAGCTAGACTGTACATTTGTTCAGAAAATTACAGATAACTGCAAAATCCTCATGGAGGTCTAATAAGTAATTAAAATTCACTTTAGATATCTGTTTTCTCCTGAATGATTAATTTCTGAAGTTACTATAGCCAAAATTAAGAAGAAGGGCCTTTAGGGTAAAGTTTTTTACCTGCACAAATTGAGTTACAGTGTTATCCAATAAAAGGGGCAGATTGGTACAGGAAAATTAACTAATGCTAATCTCATTTTACTTTGAGATTGCTAAATAGTATGTAATGAGATGGACTGCAGGAGTTTACAGCTTCTTTAACTTTAGAGCACTATTACTTATTTAATATGTATCTATTTTAAAATTATGTTGTTGGTGGAGTACCAAGATGAAATAAATGCCAGATTACTGCATTATTTCTCTAAATGTCTCTAAGGCTTACACTGAGGCTAATTTAATTGAACTGAATAAGAAACACTATCCTTGGAGTATTACCTTACCTGGGTGTGGTTCTGTAGAAGGTCAGGGGAGAATGAGTGACAGTTCTGCTGATAGCCCAACAGTGGCCTCGCAGATTCTGGTTTGCAGACCTGATCGCCCTCCTCAACGAAAGCCTTGGCATCTCCCAGTGCAGGGCACGCTTTAGCACCCCAACCCAGGCCTCCTCCAGCTCTGGGCCTGGCCCCTGAGTGGGAGCGATTGATTGCCTGGGTTCTGGCAGACACAGTAGTAGCCACTATTCAGTCGGCAAGAGCTCCCTCTACGAGGTCACGATATTCCTACCGCTGGCAGATGTTTAGCACCTGGTGCCAAGACGGCGGTCAAGACCCAATTAATTGCCCCATTGGGGACATATAATTTTTTTTACAAGAGCTGTTGAACCAGGGTAAGTCCCCATCTACGCTCAAAGTATATCTGGCGGCCATCTCTGCATGTCATGTCCGGATTGATGGCGAGCCCCCTGGGTCTCATTTCCTGGATATTTTAAGGAACTATTATATTTTAAGTTCTATATCTTAGTTACTTTGTAGCCTACATGATACTGAATCTCATTTTAGTCCTATGTGTAGAATAAAGTCTAAAAATCAAGTAGCTGAATTGCATCTAAATTGTATTGAAAATTTAGAAATAAAAATATGTATACATATATATCTCTTTGATCCTATTACACTGCCAAAGCTCAGTAGCCATGCTGCAGTGATACAAATATGAACTTTTGCACTCTGTCACATTTTAATAATCTTCTAAAAATACAAACATCAGAAATTACAGCGTTGAATGCGTGGCAGACTAATCTAAACAGTTTACACTTAACTTTTGCCAAATAATGATCATTTTCTTCAACAGCCTTAGCTGTAAATTGCTTTGCATATGAGATCAAAACATCAATATAATGAAATATGGAAAAATGTACTACACAACAAACATTGAACTTAGATTGCCCTCAGTAATCTACTTAATTAAAGTAAAGATATACTGAGTGAAACAGACAGACAGGGTTCCCCACTTATTAACATCACTTTGTAGTAGAGCCATGGGTGTCCTCTTTCTCAAAAAGTCATTTAATTTAAACTGCTATTAGACATAAATGCATCTATATAAACCAAAATCTAAGTTCAAAGTCTGTGATGAAATCACTGTTTATTGCAACGCCTCTGAAGTTGAAGCCTCAACACCATTATCTTATTAAGAAATGTATTTAAATAAACGGTTGGCTGTATTTCCATAAAGGCATACTAATGCATTATATAAGATGGCATCTTGCAACATTCATGATCTTCATGTAAATCTGATGCAAGATTTTCTCAATAGCCAGACCTTTGCTGGCAGAAACAATAAAGTATCTAATCCTTCCCCTTATAAGATCAATGTAGCTGATTTGTGCAAATTGGAATTATTAATTTGCAGACAGAGAAATAACAGTTTGCTTTAGAAAAAAAATACAAATAAAGGTCAAATATATCACTGAGGACAAGTTTCATGTTAGGCAGAAGATAATGGAGTCAGTGACTGTTTGTCATCCTGACAATGCTCCTTATATGAGCGCATTGATCTGGTTCAAAAGGCACCCTTAGAAGGATGATCTACATATTGTTTTCCTCTGTATGTTGTTTATCAGTGACTGAGCTTCATGAGCATTCCCATCTTCAAATAATTGTCTCTTCAGCTCTGAATTATGAGGTGCTCTCTTCAGGAACCCAGAAATATTGATAATGTTAATTCACTGGACCTGTCCATTTTAAGTGCTTGTCAAAATGATGAACAGCAGTACTACTAATTAGAATTCCTCAATTCTTTTGTTCATCATTTCCTCTTCAGCACTTAAAAGACAAGTAAAACTTCAGAAAGGAAAATATGATATCCATTAAGCTGTGCAACAGTGACAGTCTTATAACAGTGATAGACAATTCTAGGGTAACACTTTATATCGGGGGCTTCAAATTACATACATAAATGCTGCATAATTTGGATCACATTAATAAAGTGTTGTTAACATGTACTAATTGATGTCCACTAAAGATTACTTGTATGTTTTAACAAATAGTACATTATTCCTATGTGTTCTAGATTTATAAATGCATAATTATGAGCTAATACATTTCTTTATGCTTCATTTATATAACGTGACATTTGTTACCAATAAGCTTGTGAACTAAATATATGTTTAATTACACCAATTTACAATTTTCTGAGATCCTAAGCAGATGATGGTTGGAGAAATGAAACAAGGGACTTGGCCACTCTTGCCTTAAACAAATATTTAATTGAATTATGTGTCACACTGATACTGGTAAATGCTGCAAATTACACTAATACATTCAATATTCCAGCAGTTCACATCTCCTCTCACACCTGGGAGCTCCTTAAAATGATAACAGATATCGTGAGTACATGCCAACAGTACAGGGCAGTGTTGCCTTCCAAAAATATATCAGTACTTAGATGAGTTGCTCACAGAATTACTGAATATGTAAATATTGAATCAGGTACCATTTACAGTGTAATTCATTAACAATCTAACTTTATTGCTAGCTTTTAGTGAGAGTGTTCAGTATCGCTCTGTGAGGACAGGGCTAATCCAATCTTTTATGTGCACTGGAAACAATCTACCTAGAATTTATTAAATCCCCTGAACTAAGTACTTTATTACTGAAAACATTGCTTTTTTAAAAGACAAACTGCAATCATTTTACTTTAAATAATTTTAAAGCTTTTCTCTTTCTCTGTTAAAGATTTTCAAAACACAGGTCACAAATTAGGGCAAAGGATATTATTTCACATCCATAAACCTGTTATTCCCCCATGTCATACTTTTCAATATTGATAAATACAAAATAAATTACAGAAATGTCAATGCCTTTCACAGGTTAAAAGCTTAAGAGGAAAGGAAGGAATACAGAAAGCCTGTACACACAAAGCTTGCTGTCTTCATACAAAGATCGCAACAGCATGGGCGCTATATTCAGAAATCAGTTCAAATGTTGGCTCTAGTGGTCTTGATAAGACACATTTCAATACAGTTTTGTAGTTGTAATGTGACATTTTAAGACAAAGAAGGTTCTACCATTGTAACAGGGAATATATTACCTAATTTGAATTGAAAACATCCTTTTCCTAACACACACTGGCTTGCTCTTTGGGACATACTTAATCAAATGGTGTAGCAAGTAATAATAATGGCAGGCTTTATTCCATTCAGACAAACCTGAGCTGCTAGGTTAGCTCATTTTGATCGAATATATGTGGAAAGAATTGCCCAAACCATCTATTTTATTTATTACTTCACAATCCTTACAATAATGCACAATTCTTACACTCAATCTTTTCAAAGTATCTCCTTCCCAGCAGTATAAGACTGCTACAGTATAATGCCCACCAAGTTGTAATGCCTATTAGCATAAAGGAATTCACAATAATATACCACACACTGTTATGCTATTGCAAGTATAACCGTCCATTTCAATAAAGATGCAAGGGCTTAAAGCTGTTGGTGTCACAGTCAATTTCACATGACTATCTCTGTTTATCCTGCAGTGCAGAGATGACATCTAAAACCATTATTCTGACAACATCAAAATGCTATATTATTCTGTTTTGAGAAAATTAGTCTTCACAACAAGCAAGGGAGGCACTCCAGAGATATACTTTGAGTAAAAAGGAGATAGCATGTCTTAAGGTAAAACCCCAAGCTTTCCCATTAACTAGCTCATAGGTTATTTACTTGACCCTTCTGTTTAGTTCTTACAGCTATAAAACACGGAGACCAAGTATCTCAGTAGAGGCAGTCCTGTGTCAGCTATTTCAATAGTACTTATAGTTTCACTTGGAAAAAAGGAATGACTTAGATTGAATATAACAGGGACGACATAAGACCTAAAATAAATAAATAGATACATAATCAATTCATTTCTCTTCCTCCCCCCCACCTTCTCTCTGTTATATATATATATATATATATATATATATATATATATATATATATATATATATATATATATGTGATTTGTAGTATATGTATACACAAGCTGAAGGCAAATAAGCAAAAATATATCTGCATTTCTTTTTGACAAAAAGGGAAGAAAGAGGCCTTTAGAGGAAGGATCGATCCTGAGTGGTAAAGTGTAACCACTAATTTGTTATGATCATCTGCCTTTTCAGTTTCTGAACAGATACTGCTGGTATCTTGTAGATGTAGATGTTGTAAAGCCTCTGCCTCTGAAATGGCAATGGTGTAACTGATAGCTTAATAGGTGCCATCCTGCAGTGTAAGCATATTCATTTGGGCATGAAATATAGATTATTTGTCCAAGCATAGGAAGAAAAATATACGTTCTGCATTAAAACTTTAATCTGCCTACCCTGTTTTATATATGTATATTTAGTCCAATAACTCTTTTAATTTGTGCAGAAGCACTAGTGAAATCAGTATTTTATGGTTTGAAAATAAATAAAAATACTATAAAATATGACCTTTTAACTTTTAAAATAAAGTGATATTTAATAGATCATGAACATCATACTAATCATAATAATAATAATAAAAATAATACAAAATAATAATAATTATTAGTTGTAGTAGTAGTAGTAGTTGTAGTAGTAGTACTACTACCACTTTTAAATATGAAAAAAAGCATTAAACCCTTACTCAAATAAAAAAGAAAGAAAAAAAGGTTCAAAGGAAATATTTTATTAACAATGTAAGAATGTCCCAAAAATATCAGACTGTACTTTAAGTTTAAAAGCAGTGATACAATATTTATTTGAGTGTCTGTCTACAGTTTTTAGCTTTGGTGTCCAAATCTGTACACATGAACAGCAACAATATATCTTGGGAAACATGCACATGGCTGCATACGTGGAAGGATCCCCCTTTTAATGGTAAAACGGTGCTAAACCAATGAAATACCCATGATGTGATCAGCCTGTGAGGTATGAATGGTTAGAGTAGCCCCGGCTGGAAGGAAGTGAGAGCTTCTACAGCAGAAGACAAGGGCATGATGATGGCCCTGGGTTTGACCCTTTGATGCTCACTTGTGTTAGTGGGGTAACAATGATCTTACGGTGAAATATATATGATGTTAAAACTGGCGAGGAATTACATGAGTTCATTCTACAATCAGTTTGTATCAACTCATTGTATTCCTTATTAATACTAAGTACAACCCAAATCCATTCTCAAATCTAGTTCAATCTTAGACCTAAAGAAAGACCAGGTATACACTGGTTTTATATGCAACTTAGTTATGATTGTTGATAGAGGTTGGTTGTTTTCTAATGAAAAGCATATCCTGCATTTATAATAATATCCTCCATATACAAATCCACATACCATCATGACAAGAAAATAATGTTCACTTTATAAGTAACCTTTCAAACTTTTACTGGAGACACATATCCATCCATATTAAAAGTATGCTGCTGCACATGGCAAATACTATAATTTGATTTGCAAAACACAAGAGGAGATGACTGCACATTGCTGGAGTGAAATTCACTTACTCACATACAGTGGCACTTACAGCATGCATTTTTGATGCAGAATATGTAAATGTAAATCTAATTCAGTCAGTGGTGTTGATAATTGTGTTTAATTATTTATTTTTACAAAAAGCAGTGTTTTTGCTTATTTGCTGACTGAATGTGGAAACCAAAAAAAATCCTTCCTTTCCACAGGAAATGCTTTCTGAGAAATGTACCAAGCTCATGTTTCCCAAATAAAAAATGTAATATTTATTTTCTGTGGACATGCTTTCTTAAAGAAATAAGTGAAATGGATGGGTAACCTGGATCAGCAGTCCATCGCCAATATATTCCTTACACAACAAGCAAAAGAGGATATAATCATAGAAGTAAATAACTTCTTATACAACTTGATAATTTGTACTCTGGAGAATCTTGATGTCAGCAAAAGGCTTTTTGTTTGTTTATTTGTTTGTAAGTTTTAAAACAACATAATGCTTTATTTTCCATTCCAAGCCCCTTCCCAGGACCGATAACACCAAAGCGTCACAGCTTGAAATACATTGTAAAGCAATTCATTGTCAACACGCAGCAGAGTCAGTGTATTTCACATAGAAATATATATATATATATATATATATATATATTAGACTTCTCTCTTTTTTTATTCTTACATTTTCTCACCTTTCCATCCCAGACTTAAAAGCTTTGAGCAGCAGAATTGTCATGGAACACCAATAGAGCAATCAGAAATGTATCCTCAAGGGTTTATTTTGTTGAATTTTACAAGGTGCTGTGTGAAAGGTTTGAGCTTAATTCAGCAGCTGTTTTATCTAAGACTGCTATGTACCCTTTCCAGTCCACTTGCCGTGAGCAAGGCTAATGTACAAGTGTTTTCCTAAGGTATTGCCATGACATTTTTGGTGACATTGTAACATCAATGGTTGTGCTATAAAAGTAGGACAGCTCTTAAATTATCATATAATTATCACTCTTGATTAAAGTGTTTTTGTACTCTAATCAAGAAAAAAAAGAATAACATCAATTACAGTTGCAGCTTTAAAGGCAAATAGAACCATAAAAACAAACAAACAACAGAAGAAGAAAAAAATACAAGCAAACAAAACAACCTAGAGATGAGTATTAAAGCTCATTTCCATATGAAAAATGTTTTCAATTTTTATAGCCATTGTTGATCCATTACAAGCCTATCATTTTAGGAATTAACTGCAAGGCATCTTTGTCAGTGTATAAACAGCTTACGCCCCACTTTTAAACAGCTGAAGAATAATGACAGTTATCTGGAATTCAAATGCTCAGATGCATTATCTGGAGATTCATCTGAAATGACCTGAACTGGAGGTTCAGCATCAGCACACACACCACTAACAGCAGGCTGGCAAAACATTTCCCGAGACAATATTCAGAAATGGACAATGATTAACAGCATTTGACAAACGTCTCCGGCTTGCTGTGAAGAGAGGTAACATATATTACTGACAATTTATCCCTAGATTTTGTTAATCACAATATATCAGTGTGGTATCCTTCTCACTAAGATCCTTTTAGGCTTTAGCCTTGTAAAGTGCATTTCCTATGCAGTGATGTGGACTGTGCATCATCCAGACATCCAGGCTTATTTTCTAGCTATCAGCTGCACACATGGCTGGGATAAGCCATCTTCTTTTCCCTGTGTCGACTTAAATGTGTTATATTGAATTGTGTGATATATGTATAGAAATGCATTGTGCTGCTAGTTTGGAAATCTTTGATTGGTTACAGTGAAAATTGAAAATATGGAAATAGGAAGATGCAATACAAATCCTAACAAATTACCATTCCACAAGAAACCGTTTGATAGTAGAGATAAAAAGAAGACTGTATTTTTGAAAAATGTGAAATACTTATACTTTTCTGTTGAAAAATAAGCCTCAATTATGTTTTTAACCTCTTAATTCAATCAGAATGTAAACATACAGATAATTCAATACTGACAGGAATATGTCATTTGTAATGCACATCACATTCTAATATGACAGTAACAATTAAACAGTTAAAAATAATTGTTGTTTAGTGATTGATTGATTGATTAATTATTACCTTTACTGTCAATACATTTGTTTTCACACAAATATTGTACCTTTACAAATAATGCTTATATAAAACAAACCAAATTATCAAATTATAAAGTCTCATAAGTAGCTAGGATAAAAAAGTGTTTAATCCAAATCTGGGTGGATTCTCTGAAAAATAAGCAAATTATTTGACAATAGGAAACATTTACGGCGCATGGGAAGATAAACATATACACAATTTGTTTTAGTGTCCCTATAGATTGATCACCAACTCAGGAATGCAAATGAGCAACATGACAAATCTTTATGTAATGCAGGATTTTTGAGAGGCCCATACAAAAAAACCTGACGAAAGGCGAATGACCTGCTGAATGACCTGGAAGAGAAACTAGAACATCCATGGATGAGGTCTAGGTTCAGATCTCTTCTACAGAAAACACACACAAAATAAGCATTTAGTATGACAAAATCACAAGCCTGGTAAATTCTCTGACCACTACAATCTAACCTGAAGAATCATCATCATCTGAATTACATTGAATGGAGGGGTGTAATGTACATTCAGATACAAATAGGAGATTGCTTCTGTGACATACTATAAAACTAACTGTTTGCTTTAGCTCATCAATGTCAGGAGACCCTTGTATTATGAAATTCAAATGCTTTGATTACAAATGCTTTTGGTGTAGTAAGCATTACTTAGTTAGTAGTGCAAAACTTTAGAACAGTTGTATTTCTCAAATTAGCTGGATTAAAGCATGCAGTACAGTGTATTACATTTAATATTTAAGGCAGGTTTGAAAACTCTGAGCAAACTACAAGAACATATTTGAGCTTGAAGACAACATTGTTTAATAAGATAAGGTTAATATGTCAAACAAATACTTACAAGGCTCCTTTATTTAAGTCCAAAAAATATACTTAGACCAGGAATTCCATTTCTAACTTTATTTCTGTGGAGGTCTGTCTAGTTTCTCTATTGTGAGCAGTCATTGCATAATAGAGCTATGTACCTTAACTACTTCATCTCACAGCCTGAATGCAGTACATAAACATATACTTTACCATCTGGTCACTGGAATTGGAGTAAGCTTTTCCAACACTGTGTGCTAATATGAAAATGAGGAAATGGGAAATATCTGTCATTCTGGCACTCAGCCATCTTCTTGAATGTTTTCTGTAACATTGACACTATCTCAATATGAGGACTGGAGTATGAAATGAACACAGCAAAATGTACTGAGGTGTACGCTGTAACAGCTGGTAGGAGAGCTAGAGCTGCCAAAACTGTAATGCTATTCACATTGCATTTCTCCTGCTGGCCTCTAATCCTGACTGCCTTTTGTTAGCCATGTAAGCTCATACCGTGAAGAAGGTATTGAAGCACGTGTTCTTTTCAAGTGGACCATATGTAACACCACAGTGAAACCACATGAGACTCTGTGTCAGTCGTTGTGCACAAAGCACGAGTACAACTGCATGCTGGAAAGACAAATGAGAAAGTCACATACTGAGAGAATCAGATTGTTTCCCTGAAACTTGCTTAAAGGATGAGTGCCTAGCTATTGGAACAGCTTTTGTCCACAAAGTAGAAAATACATAGAGGATGTGTGTACTTAGCCAGACTTAACCAAACATTCTATTAGGATGTTTTATTTTTAATCAATGTGCATTCCAATTTTATGATCCTTATTAAAATAGGAATAGTTATGCTTTAGAAAATACTCACTTTTCATTTGATACAACCTTATTTGATGATTTGAGTAGTTTATACATGACTTGATCAGCCTAGAGAGAGACAGAGAGGGGAAAAAAATGACTCTGTGATACTCTTACCTTTTATGTATTATTTGTCTGGTGTAGCTTTTAACTGCCTTTAAAGACAACACATACTGAAACATAAATTGCACCTATGGGAAGAAAAGCTGAAAGCTTCCGATGTAACAAAGTGCATTAAATTTTAGTGCCAGTAGCAGTAAATTAACCCTGCTCTTGTGGATTACTATCAGATGTCTTGGTTTATAATGGGGGAATTATTGCTTTTACAAAAGGTTGCCCCTATCCAATGGTTCCCACTTTCAGTTATACATGCTTTATTGTATTATTTGACAGCCATTTCTGACTGCAGCCCCACTTAACAGGTGTTATTTTCTGTGCTCAATTGAAGGCACATTTTTGACATTCAATCATACTATTGCCCAGACAGTTAGCAGGCTGCCACTGGTTAGTTGTACTCCCCAGTCAGGCATATCTCAAACTGAATTATACTTATGTCCGTTCTGATTCCTACTGTATCACAGTTTTGTGAACAGCTTGAAAGCAGAAGACCTTTCAGCACTTGAGAAAAACACACAGGGGAGGCGTGGGCTGTGGAAGTGCTCCAGCATGACAAATAAGAATGCTTTATTGTATTTTATATCAGAAATCTTTTCAATAAGGTATTTTTAAGATTTGAAAAAAAAAAAGAATAGCATTAAGAGAGCATGTCCAGTCCTATGATTAATTAATAAAATAGTGGAGGATGTGATAATATTGTGTTTTAAAGTAATTATTTCTGATTAACTTGCATAGATGTTATTTCTGGTCAGCTAATATCAACTTCTTTAGCTGTCTTTAGTTCCTGCTTGTTCTTGGGGCATTTTGCCTTCAGTTTTACCTTCAGCAAGTGAAATGCTGCTCAATTGGATTCAGGTCAGGTGATTGACTTGGCCATTGCAGAACATTCCACTTCTTCACCTAAAAAAAGTCTTGGGTTGCTTTCACAATATGCTTCGGGTCACTGTCCATCTGCACTCTGAAGCGCCAGCCAATGAGTTTTGAACCATTTGGCTGAATCTGAGCAGATAACATAGCCCTAAACACTTCAGAATTCATCCTGCTGCTTTTGTCAGCAGTCACATCATCAGTAAATACAAGGGAACCAGTTCCCTTGGCAGCCATACATACCCATGCCATTACATGCTTCACAGATGAGGTGGTATGCTTCGGATCATGAGCAGTTCCTTCCCTTCTCCATACTCTTCTCTTCCCATCATTCTGGTACAAGTTGATCTTTGTCTCATCTGTCCATAGGATGTTGTTCCAGAACTGTACAGGGTTCTTTAGATGTTTTTTGGCAAACTCAAATCTGGTCTTCCTGTTTTTGGGACTACCCATAGTTTACATCTTTTTTAAACCCTCTGTATTTACTCTGTTGAAGTCTTCTCTTGATTGTTGACTTTGACACAGATGCTACTACCTCCTGGAGGGTGTTTTGATCTGGCCAACTGTTGTGAAGGGGTTTTTCATTACCAGGGAAATAATTCTACTCTCATCCACCACAGTTGTTTTCCTTGGTCTTCCAGGCCTTTTGGTGCACCTGAGCACACCAGTGCATTCTTTCTTTTTAAGAATGTACCAAATAGTTTATTTGGCCACACCTAATGTTTTTGCTATCTCTCTGATTGGTTTGTTTTGATTTGTGAGGCAAAACGCTCCAAGAACAAGCAGGAACTAAAGACAGCTGCAGTACAGGCCTGGCAGAGCATCACCAGGGAAGAAACCCAGCATCTGGTGATGTCTATGGGTTCCAGACTTCAGACAGTCATTGACTACAAAGGATTTGCAACCAAGTATTGAAACTCACAATTTAATTCATGATTATGTTAGTCTGTCCAAATACTTTTGTTAAAATTGGGGGGAACACATATAAAATGAGTGTAATTCCTACACTGTTAACCCAGTTTGCATGTAACTACCCTCAAATTAAAGATGAAAGTCTACACTTAAAGAACATCTTGATTGTTTCCTTTCAAATTGATTGTGGTGGCGTACAGAGCCAAAATGATAACAATTGTGTCACTGTCCAAATATTTATGGACCTAACTGCTTAAATCACCTTTCTTTCCCATTCAGACATTCAGTTTGGAGTTCAGGAGATTGTCTTGACCAGGACCACACCCCTAAATGCATTGAAGCAACTGCCATGTGATTGGTTGGTTAGATAATTGCATTAATGAGAAATTGAACAGGTGTTCCTAAAAATCCTTTAGGTGAGTGTACATCTCTATGCCAGCCATTGTCCTGAACACACACAACAGATAATCACATCAGTGCTCCTTCCATACAGCAGACAGTGCACATCCCCTGAGACCATGGTTTCTGACACATATACATATATTCTTATACACAGCACTGCAGTAGCACATTAATGTTGGACACACAGTAGTAGTAATGTACATAATAGCATTATGTTTGATTTTGTGTATTCGTATTATCCTGCAGTGTATGCAAATGTAGTACATATGAAAAGTGGTATTCAATGGCACGTACTAATACATACGGATCCATGTAGTCCTAACGTTACAATGACTGCTGAGGTAGGGGAAATAGGACGGTCTACATACATACACTGCACAGTCTGGACTGATGCAAGATGTAAGCATCGTGATCCCCACTGTATCACCTGCTACTGTCTGGAAGGTCCCAGTAGTGAGGACACATGTACATTCAGGTTTGTTCTGGCTGGGTCATTATGCAGCATGTGACATAGATATTTCAGCATGTCTCAATTGAGACGATACCTGGACACAATTTACTCATTGCATGCTGAGGCCGGTACATCCTTCAGCATATCTTTGCCTATGTCAGGATTGCTGTTGCCGGGTGAACAGTACAGCATTACTTTTCAAATGTTGATGGACAAGCTGCATGCTACTAAGCACGTTTCCCAATTATTTGTATTTATTTATTTATTTATTTATTTATTGCCATCCAGTCAAAAAAAGACTGTTAGGAATTTGTTCTGGTGCAACACACACAACTATATACATAGAACAGAGACAGTTTCACACTTCCCATTGTTGACTGTGTGCTGGACTGGTGCTGTGTGCCGAGTTATCTTTTTATAAGCCTTATTTTGCACATCAAAAACCTTTTTTTGTGTGTGGCAAATACCTTTGAATATAGCATAAACAATGAATTGGTGAACGGTGCGGAATGGATTCCATAATTGGCAAATAATGCACAATTATGCGTGATAACCATCTGCGACGCACATACCCAGTGGCATATCTAGGAATTCACAGAGGGGGGCAATAAAAATGACAATGCGGAAAGAGGAATTAATGGTGGGTGGGGGGGACCTCCCCCAGAAAATTTTGAAAATTAAAGACTTGAAATGAATGATTCTAAGTCATTTCAAAGTCAAAAACCTTAACTCAAATTCTCCATGAAATCAGGCAGATTTTGAATCAAACATAACTTTGCTTCCCAACCACATATCACTATGGGACATATTCGTCAAACAATTATGTCAACCAACATTATGTAGGCAAACTAGATGCGGTTTCTGGCGCTTGTCAATCACATAATCTATTTTGGTAGAGATCTGTAATTGAATTTTCCATTTGTGCACCTGCTAGAAATATGCATCATCATTGGAAATCAGCTGTTTCCACCGCTGATGTAGAAGTTTCTAGGTGAATGCAAGTCTCCTGTTGTGACGCCCGAATTCATCAATAACATCTCCATAAATTAGTTTGATGTCCTTATTTATGTACAGGTGTGTTAGCCCATAAAGTCTTTCTTCTTTCGTAGTGGAGCACAAATATGTTTTGAGTAGTTTTAGCATAGTGAATGATCGCTCCCCTGTTGCTGTCGTGACTGGTATAGTATATGAGCATGTTACAAGTGACGTAACCCTCAGAAAAAATCTGTACTATGTTAAGCCTCCCATGTTGGGAGATCCGCTCTTTTGGCTTAGTGGGCTTAACACTCTACTGGAACACTTGGAGGAGTGACTGAGGTGTAACCTTTGAATCCCTAGCAGTGAGCTCCAACCACACTGGCTACACAATAATTATTTATTTATTTTCAAAATTGCCATGGCCCCGAAATACGCAACTATGCATACCCCTCTGAGTGGTGCACAAACATTTTGAATATTGGGGCTGTAGTCTTTTCTGCTATCTGGGAAATGTTGAAACATCACATCCTGAAATACCAAAGATCTCCCCTTCAGGGTGTTTACAGTAGCCATGACGGTGATGAAAGTTACACTTTTAAGTTAAAAAAATTATTAATAGAATTGAACAGAAACATCATAGATACACGCCTACTAACACATGTATATAAACCAATCATTTTACGGCCAGGTCAGATATACAGGACTGAAGAACTGATTCTAAAACATTTAAAAACCATCCTTAACCAAACAGAACATTATGGAATAATCTATCTGGTAAACTGAAAATATGTAATTATATACGAAGAAGAAAAATATATACATAATTATTATTATTATTATTATTATTATTATTATTATTATTATTATTATTATTATAATTATGATACAAAGATAAGTGCTGAAAGACAGGAATAAACTTCCAATCTCCTTTGTTACATACTGGTATATAGTAGCTCATCTTTTTATTTTAAACACATGAATTGCTCAATGTGAGATCCAATATATATGACAGATAAAAGGTAAGAGCCTAGTGAAAAAGTAGAATATGATCATATTAGAAGACTATTAAGATGACTGTAAAACAATGACACATCTAAGTTTCTAAATTTCAGCATTTATTGTTTAATATCTGTTTTCTAATAATTAATGGTATATAGTATGCTCTAGTACAGGGATTTTCAAACCGGTCCTGGAGTACCCCCTGCCCTGCTGGTTTTTGTTCTAACCTAGGTCTTAATTACGTAATTTAATGTTATATTGCTTTGTTAGGTCAATTAAGGATTCTATTAAGCAATTAAGACCTTGGTTGGAACAAAAACCAGCAGGGCAGGGGGTACTCCAGGACCGGTTTGAAAACCACTGCTCTAGCACTTATCTCTTAAATCTGATGATTGCATTTTCCTCTAGATGGCACTGCTCAAGTATGTCTTTTTTATTCTTCAAGTTAAGAAATAATAGAATCCCCTCATTTGAAACAGCACGTTTTATGTGCTGTAGGGTTAAATAGGTGTGGTCTCAAATAATCACATTAATCATCCCTACCCCCCTACAAACACACATACTTTTTCTCTCTCCCACTCAACCCTCTCTATGAATTCGTGTGTCTCGTTACTGCATAAATGAAAATTAAACATGATTGCCTTTCACTTTGTAAAACATTGCTCTGTGTGTGATTCCACTTGATGTATAGGTACAAAAGTATAATAACATCTTTGTATGTGATGCATTTTATTTAATTTGCTGCTGGTGTTCTTATACTAATCCAAAATAGTTTTATAAAACAGGCTATTCTGTAAAGCTGTAATGAAAAAACTAAGCTGACAAAGACTGTTACCGGTTTTTCTGTAAACATTATCCTCTTAATAAGAGGTGCTTTGTGATTTGCACAACTGAAATAGTGGGATGTTCTTATATGTAGAGAGACACTTAACAGAGATCATAGAGTTCAAGAGTGTACAGCTGGATATTAAAGGCATTAAGATACATAAACAAAGATCACTGCTACTACCCTTGAACCAGCACAGAAAGTTGAAGAGTGTACGTGTCCTCTAAAATGTGCAATATACAAGCCCACCGAAAATAGTGGATCTAAAGTTTAGCATCAAGCTTTGAAAACACCCAACCCTAATGGAGCATGGGCAACCCTGCTCACAGTTAATGATAGATTTGAAACAACAATGTTTAGACTACTCAACGTGTGATTTATTTATGTATTTGTTTTAATCACTTGAGACCACTGGAAATCCATAGATGGGAAGTTTTTAATATTGTTATTATAATTGTACATTTTACTATTCAAAAGATAAAGCATTTGTTGCCATAGTAGCACAGTGTTATTTTTTAATATTAT
The DNA here is from genome assembly GCF_036373705.1 of Amia ocellicauda. NCBI lineage: Eukaryota > Metazoa > Chordata > Actinopteri > Amiiformes > Amiidae > Amia > Amia ocellicauda. The sequence goes on along the minus strand of NC_089858.1, from coordinate 20,521,225 downwards.
TCTGTGCTTAAGACACTTCAAAGAATAGTAGGCAAAGATTATGCATTGTGATAGAATGTATATACCAGCACAGCAAGAATCAGTTCTGTTTTATACATATGGAATATGTAAGAGGTTTGAATCACTGACCTTCTACCTTCTACCCCCATAGCTGATCTATATATTTTTTATCCATATTAAGATGATATTGTGTGGCATATTTTAATTTCTGGAAGGTTTCAATACTAAATAATTTCAGATAATTAATCTACAGTATTGTATATGATATAATTTCAGATTATATATCTTTATGATCTGCATTGTACTAATATATGGCACTTCATCATAATTGACATTAGGCTGCTTAAAGCCAATTTAATTGGCAAGGTTGCATCCTTTTTAAACTTCATGGATATTCACTTTTACATGCTTGAAATCGTAATCTTTATATTATTGTTTAACGATACTTTGTCCATTTGAATTATCGATATGTGCTTATGTAATGGGGCTCGTTATGTTCAGAAGCTCATTAGTGATGTAACCCTTCTGTGAATTCAGTAGAATGCATAAACCCCCTGCGTCAGGAGACAAGTCTTTTCATCATTACATTTTTGGTCAAACTGAAGTGCCACGGTCATTTCCAACAAGTTGAAGCAGGTGTACAGGGATGACGCCATGGCAAGATCACGTGTGTATGAGTGGGCTAAGAGGTTTACAGAATGGAGAATGGACATGATCCATTTGGAGGTTTAGAGATGAGACCTGGGTCTACCAGTACAACCCAGTAAATAATTGCCAATGGACAACACCCTCATTTTCAAAGTCAAAATTAAGCTAATTCTCCTTACTTTCCCAACTTGGCTCCTTGAGATTTTCTTCTTATTTTCAACACTGAAAACTTAAAGGAACTAATTGTTCATCAATAGAAGAGATGCAGAGAGCCATGACCAATGCCCTACATGACCTTTCAGACAATGACTTCTAAGGGAGCTTTGAAGCATGGCAGCAACTTTGGGCAGCGTAAGTAACCAGGGAGATTACTTTGAAGGTGGCCACTAAACATAATTGATATGTTTACAATACATTGTTCTGTTGCTTTAATCTTTATTTTCAGACCTTGTATATAAAATCAAAATCTAGAGGGGAATTAAAGAGTGCAATGTTTAACACAAGAAAAGGGGCAATCAGAATTCACTTTGAGGTTAGCCTTAAAAAGTTGAACATTAAAATAATAGAATTTACCACTTAGTTTGAAACTTCAATCCTTGAAGACTAAAATCATAAATATGGGCCGTCTTTCAAAACCACATTGGAAATCGTTAAATCAATTTCTGTTTTTCAGAAAAAGAATAATGTAAACCTCTATAACCCAATTATCCTTCAGGTCAGTCAGATAGTGTACCTCCTAAAATCTGTATTAAAATCATTAATAGTAAGGGAATGGTTTTATTTTACTTTCTTCTCTCCACATTTTTACCAACAATTTTGTATCTTCTGACATGCAATACTCTGAAAGAGCTTCAAGGAACCTCAAGGAGATTTCATTTCAAACAGACTTTTTTGCTGGCATGTGTGTTTCCATTAAAACTGTGTCAAAACTGCTGTGTCAGTTTTATTATTTCCCCTCTCCACTATAATATATCTTAAAAAAAAATGAAAACAAACCAAGCATGAGACACCTATTGCACTATGTAATATGTTTTTTTTTTAATAAAAGCTATTATTATTATTATCATTATTATTAGTAGTATTTTATAATGTCCACATTTTTGGAATGCTATGTTATACTATTTTCCAGATGTATTTATTTTCACCAAATGCAATGCATACAGTACGGGTAAGGTATGAACTTCTGCCTAAAGCAGGATTTGATGTAAAAAAACGGGAAAAAGCAATATGAATATTGCAAATGTTACACAATCCTACAGTGGCTTACACAGGCATAAATGTGAATATAAATAGAAGGTGTATGGTCAGCTTCTTTTCCTGTCTGTTGACACTAGTGTCTCTTTGCTCCAAAATATGAATGTCACTTAGGAAAATATTTTGTCCTACAAATTCCTATGACACTGTTATGGCTCACAGTGAAAGAGACCAGTAATAACAAAAGAAAATAAACAACAGCAAAGAATTAATAAATATACAGTACTGTGTAAAAGTTTTAGGCAGGTGTGAAAAAATGCTATAAAGTAAGAATGCTTTCAAAAATAGACGTTAATAGATTATATTTATCAAGACTTGCGGCCAAAATGCCATACCTCCGATTTGGCAACAAGGCCAAGCGACTCAACTATGCACGAAAACACAGGAACTGGGGTGCAGAAAAATGGCAGCAGGTGCTCTGGACTGATGAGTCAAAATTTTAAATATTTGGCTGTAGCAGAAGGCAGTTTGTTCACCAAAGGGCTGGGGAGCGGTACACGAATGAGTGTCTGCAGGCAACAGTGAAGCATGGTGGAGGTTCCTTGCAAGTTTGGGGCTGCATTTCTGCACTAATTCTGGAATTAGTGGTCTCCTCAATGCTAAGAAGTACTGGCAGATACTTATCCATCATGCAATACCATCAAGGAGGCATCTGATTGGCCCCAAATTTATTCAGCAGCAAGACAACGACCCCAAACATACAGCAAAAGTCATTAAGAACTATCTTCAGCGTAAAGAAGAACAAGCAGTCCTGGAAGTGATGGTATGGCCCCCACAGAGCCCTGATCTCAACATCATCGAGTCTGTCTGGGATTACATGAAGAGAGAGATGCAACTGAGGCTGCCTAAATCCACAGAAGAACTGTGGTTAGTTCTCCAAGATGTTTGGGCCAACCTACCTGCCGAGTTCCTTCAAAAACTGTGCAAGTGTACCTAGATTAATTGATGCTGTTTTGAAGGCAAAAGGTGGTCAAACAAACTACTGATTGATGTAGATTTTTCTTCTGTTCACTCACTTTGCATTTTGTTAATTGATAAATATAATCTATTAACATGTCTATTTCAGAAAGAATTTTTCCACACCTGCCTAAAACTTTTGCACAGTACTGTACAACTAGGAAATAAGTCACTGATGTTCATAAACTTTAATTATGTGTATATACACCTTATTAATGTATGTAAATACATTACAAAAATATCTTCCATCATACTTGTACCTGAATCATTTTTTAAAACCCTAGAAGACATTTTCTATGAAATGCAGGTTATTGCAGGTAGACATAAGGAAAGGTTAGAATGCACACAGACCTGCATTTTATTTACAAGGGTATTCAATTTTGAAAAAAACCTTTTATTGAAGGTGTTGGAGGACCTAGTCAGTTTAGGTGTTTTGCCTGCTCACTCTACAGTCTTTTGTAGCACAAAGTGCTCTTTTTACTGTCATCCATCTGGAAAATATTTGTGACACTGCTGTGTAATTTTCCAGGCAGATGTGCTGTTTTGATCAGTAGGCTTTTAAAAGCAGCCCTCTCCAGTTGTTATTTAAAGTTTTATGTCATCAGTTTGTGCTGTCAGTAGCTGTAGTAAATAAAGCTTCCTTGTAAGAGCTAAGGGACTGGAGGTGTTGACATATATTCTTGAGATATAATGCATTGTATTGTCTTTTTCCATAACTTACAAACTTAACTTTTCAGAAAAACTATTTACTCAGGAAAACATTTTTCTGTATATAATTATCATAATTACACACACACACACACACACACACACACACACAAACATATACACTACTGGTCAAAAGTTTTAGAACACCTCAATTTTCCCAGTTTCTATTGAAATGTACGCAGTTTATTGTCTCAATCTTTCTACAGTGGAAATCAAATATTGTTCAAAAAGTTCTTCCCAATACATTTGCAGGAGTTCCCACAAATGTGTTGCACTTGCTTTTTCTTTCATCTTTCTGTCCAGTTCATCCCATGTTTTGGGTAATTATCTTGCTATAGGATGAACCCCAGACCAACTAGGCGTATACCAGAGGGTATTGCATGGTGCTGTAAAATGCTGTGGTAGCCATTTTGGTTCAAGGTGCCACTCACACTGTGCAAGTCGCCGATTTTGGATCCAGCAAAAGTGCCCCAGACCATCACCTCCTCCATGTTTGGCAGTTGGTGTCACACACTGAGGAACCATCCTACTCGATGGCATACAAAAACTCTGCAAATTTCGATTCATCGGTCCATAAGACCTTCTTCCAGTCTTCAGTAGTCCACTGTTGGTGCTTCATGGCCCAGGCAAGCCTTCTTTTCTTATTTTGCCATCTTAGCAATGGCTTTCTTACTGCCACTCAACCTGTCAAACCTGCAGCTCAAAGTCTTCTCTTCACAGTTGAAACTGAGACTTGCTTACTTCGATCAGTGTAAAGCTGTGCTTGAAGCTGTTGTCCTGTCAGCCACCTATCATGCAAGCTGTTGACTCTCAGAAACTTGTCTTCTGATTCTGTTGTGGCTTTGGGTCTGCCAGACCTCTTCCTGTCAGAGTTTCCTCCAGTTTCCAAGTGCCTTTTGATGGTGTAGGAAACTGTACTTAAAAACTGTGATTAAATTTCAATCAAAACTAAAAAAAAAACTATATATATATACACTCACCTAAAGGATTATTAGGAACACCTGTTAAGTTTCTCATTAATGCAATTATCTAACCAACCAATCACATGGCAGTTGCTTCAATGCATTTAGGGGTGTGGTCCTGGTCAAGACAATCTCCTGAACTCCAAACTGAATGTCTGATTGGGAAAGAAAGGTGATTTAAGCAATTTTGAGCGTGGCATGGTTGTTGGTGCCAGACGGGCCGGTCTGAGTATTTCACAATCTGCTCAGTTACTGGGATTTTCACGCACAACCATTTCTAGGGTTTACAAAGAATGGTGTGAAAAGGGAAAAACATCCAGTGTGCGGCAGTCCTGTGGGCCAAAATGCTTTGTTGATGCTAGAGGTCAGAGGAGAATGGGCCGACTGATTCAAGCTGATAGAAGAGCAACTTTGACTGAAATAAACACTCGTTACAACCGAGGTATGCAGCAAAGCATTTGTGAAGCCACAACATGTACAACCTTGAGGCGGATGGGCTACAACAGCAGAAGACCCTACCGGGTACCACTCATCTCCACTACAAATAGGAAAAAGAGGCTACAATTTGCACAAGCTCACCAAAATTGGACAGTTGAAGACTGGAAAAATGTTGCCTGGTCTGATGAGTCTTGATTTCTGTTGAGACATTCAGAGTCAGAATTTGGCTTAAACAGAATGAGAACATGGATCCATCATGCCTTGTTACCACTGTGCAGGCTGGTGGTGGTGGTGTAATGGTGTGGGGGATGTTTTCTTGGCACACTTTAGGCCCCTTAGTGCCAATTGGGCATCGTTTAAATGCCACGGCCTACCTGAGCATTGTTTCTGACCATGTCCATCCCTTTATGACCACCATGTACCCATCCTCTGATGGCTACTTCCAGCAGGATAATGCACCATGTCACAAAGGTCGAATCATTTCAAATTGGTTTCTTGAACATGACAATGAGTTCACTGTACTAAACTGGCCCCCACAGTCACCAGATCTCAACCCAATAGAGCATCTTTGGGATGTGGTGGAACGGGAGCTTCGTGCCCTGGATGTGCATCCCACAAATCTCCATCAACTGCAAGATGCTATCCTATCAATATGGGCCAACATTTCTAAAGAATGCTTTCAGCACCTTGTTGAATCAATGCCACGTAGAATTAAGGCAGTTCTGAAGGCGAAAGGGGGTCAAACACAGTATTAGTATGGTGTTCCTAATAATCCTTTAGGTGAGTGTATATATATATATATATATATACACACTACCAGTCAAAAGTTTTAGAACACCCCCATATATATATATATATATATATATATATATATATATATATATATATATATATCAATATATCCTTGCTTAATCACAACATGCTCCTTCTTATTTGTTGTATACTTGACACTTGCTCTGTATGTGTATGTATGTTTATACAGGAGAGTGGTGTGGAGAATTTCCTATTTCAGAATCATTTAGATTTCAAATGTAACCGTGGAAATAGTCAAACAAAAACAGTTTAATAGAAAATGTCAGTCCTGCCTTACCAAAGATGCAGACTAATGCATTACCAAGGTCTGGGGCAAGACTATAATTAACCATACAAAAAACAGATACAGCAGAGCAGTTTTCAATTATTGTGCTGATTACTATATTTTCAGTTGCTGCTTATAACTATTTGTTAAAGACTAATCCCCCAGAAGCAGGAACTACTGTCTTTAGAGAAAAAGTGTGTCTTGTTTCATACCGTGACCTGTATTTGTCACTCTTGATTTTGTAATCTCCTTCTGGCTAATCTAAACAAATCAGCAAACAAAGAAAATAAGAAATATCTCAGTGGGGTTGAAAAATAAATAACAGTTTCAAACCAATCAATGCAGTTCACCACACATCGGAGTGGAGAATTCGGCATTCACAGAAGTGCAGCCCATACTGGTCATCCGTCAAACAAGCTACAAGAACCACTGGAACGAGTGTTGCCATGCCAGAGCATATTAGCTCTCCTACCGAAATATAATTCAAAGAGAACAATCAAGTGACACATTTAAATTCATGTACACAATCTGTTTTCTTGTTGTTGTTTATTTTCCCCCAAGAACACACCTTTTCGGAAGAGCAAGCTAGTTTAAACTACACAGCTGCTCCAGTTAGAAACCTGGAGAAAGGTCAGAAAGCTGAAATAATTATCCATGGAATTTAACTCCCAGAGGAGACTCTTATTCACGTTCATCTCCGTGATCCTCCAGTTGTCACACTCTAGGCAATCTGTAAAAAACAGTCTACATTTGAGGCTTAGGATTAATTATTATTATATTTTTGAATATATTTACAACAAAGCAAAAGCATCCACTTGGGGAAATGCAAAACATGACCACTAATTATTTTTTCCCTTTATGTGGTGCATTATGAATTGTGAATCTTTAAAAATTCTCTTGTATTTTGTTTGTATGTTTAATTTTTTTGTTTTGGTTGGGGATTTCATTTTGTGGCAAAAAGGACAGAGTAATTCAAAGTGACGGTGATGCAGTGAGTCTGCATTTGTTTTTGTCACGATTATACATCACATGCCGGCATTAAGGCCTACTGGCATGATTTAAGATGTAAACACTGCTTTCAGCAATATAAACTGTCTTCCACGTGAACCCCTGGACAAATTAAATCAGAGCTTTTGAAAGCTTTCCCTCAATGTAGGCCTTCCCGGCTTCAGAAAGTGAAGTGAGCTATGGGTTGGGCTGATCATTTTTTGTTTTCTATCAAACACTGCTCCTGGCTAGTGGTGTTGTTTGTGCCGAGAATCAAGATGTTTACTCGCCTTACTCAGTCTAAGGCAAATATCAATAACTGAAAAATCACAACGGTTTATACAGTAGTTAACATGCTTAACATACACACACATTATACAATGTAAACTGTATACTGTTCAAATTTGATATTTCCCTTTTCTTAGTATGTGAATAAGTAGTACTACATATTATAATTCCCACATCACAATTTTTGTATACTTCTATTAATGACATATGAGATAACAACATACACGCACAGTGCAAATGTCATGGTTAAGTTTATTTAGAGATACAGTGCAAAGTGGGAGTGCTCATATGATTACATTTAGGCTGATTCTGAATAACATTTTGATTATCTTAGCAAAATGTAGCACTTTTAAATTCAGACTTCTATGATTAATAATTAGGGTATCTGTATGTTAATTACAGCTCAACCCTGACACCAAATTAATTCTGCCACAGTCTTACTTCTCTATCGTTTTTTAACCACCGATAGAAAATATATTTTATAAAAACATATTGTTTCTATTGCTTCATACAACACCTTCATTTGGTAGAAGAGAAATATAAAAAATAAAAATATCTAAAGTAATTAATCTAATGCAGTCAACTGGGTGTGAAATGTTTCAGCTATTATTTTAAACTGCAGCACAAGAGTTATTGTGCTGCTAATGCAAAATACTGAGCAAGGCGCTTTACAATCTATTGTTTTTCTATTTCACAGTTTGACAACATCCATTTCTGAAATCTTATATATACAGTATATATATATACACTCACCTAAAGGATTATTAGGAACACCATACTAATACTGTGTTTGACCCCCTTTCGCCTTCAGAACTGCCTTAATTCTACGTGGCATTGATTCAACAAGGTGCTGAAAGCATTCTTTAGAAATGTTGGCCCATATTGATAGGATAGCATCTTGCAGTTGATGGAGATTTGTGGGATGCACATCCAGGGCACGAAGCTCCCGTTCCACCACATCCCAAAGATGCTCTATTGGGTTGAGATCTGGTGACTGTGGGGGCCAGTTTAGTACAGTGAACTCATTGTCATGTTCAAGAAACCAATTTGAAATGATTCGACCTTTGTGACATGGTGCATTATCCTGCTGGAAGTAGCCATCAGAGGATGGGTACATGGTGGTCATAAAGGGATGGACATGGTCAGAAACAATGCTCAGGTAGGCCGTGGCATTTAAACGATGCCCAATTGGCACTAAGGGGCCTAAAGTGTGCCAAGAAAACATCCCCCACACATTACACCACCACCACCAGCCTGCACAGTGGTAACAAGGCATGATGGATCCATGTTCTCATTCTGTTTACGCCAAATTCTGACTCTGAATGTCTCAACAGAAATCAAGACTCATCAGACCAGGCAACATTTTTCCAGTCTTCAACTGTCCAATTTTGGTGAGCTTGTGCAAATTGTAGCCTCTTTTTCCTATTTGTAGTGGAGATGAGTGGTACCCGGTAGGGTCTTCTGCTGTTGTAGCCCATCCGCCTCAAGGTTGTACGTGTTGTGGCTTCACAAATGCTTTGCTGCATACCTCGGTTGTAACGAGTGTTTATTTCAGTCAAAGTTGCTCTTCTATCAGCTTGAATCAGTCGGCCCATTCTCCTCTGACCTCTAGCATCAACAAGGCATTTTGGCCCACAGGACTGCCGCACACTGGATGTTTTTCCCTTTTCACACCATTCTTTGTAAACCCTAGAAATGGTTGTGCGTGAAAATCCCAGTAACTGAGCAGATTGTGAAATACTCAGACCGGCCCGTCTGGCACCAACAACCATGCCACGCTCAAAATTGCTTAAATCACCTTTCTTTCCCAATCAGACATTCAGTTTGGAGTTCAGGAGATTGTCTTGACCAGGACCACACTCCTAAATGCATTGAAGCAACTGCCATGTGATTGGTTGGTTAGATAATTGCATTAATGAGAAACTTAACAGGTGTTCCTAATAATCCTTTAGGTGAGTGTATATATATATATATATATATATATATATATATATATATATATATATATATATATATATATATATACACACACACACACACACACATATATATATATATATATATATATATATGATTTTGTTAAAATGAAAAGCCCTTAAGGAACAAAAGCTTTTAGAGGTTCAGTGCCCATCACAGAACCAGAAAATGCAAATGCCTCATAAATATAATTGCACATGAATAGATTGTATTAGTGTGGGGCACTGTTGCACTGCAGGCTAATGGGATATTTGACAGGCTCACACTGTTGACATCTAAGTAACTCTAAAGTGTATTAGGCTTCCCTCACTGTCTCAGAGCCACACAGTTTGTTTAGTAAACATGCATTTCAAATGTGTAAATGTTACAGAACAATGTGATGAAAATAGCGATGTCTAAAGCATGCGGTTGTATAAAAGAAATCAGCAACAAAAGTGTAATCTGTTTAACAATACAAAAAATTCCTCACAATTGTGATTCCAACAAGGAGAAAGGAAGGTACTTTAAATTAATACATACATTACTAATATGAGAGGCCGCTCAATTAAAAAATAACAGAAAAATCATATACCCAAGTGGTCATATAGCAGAAAAAATATAAAATACAGATATATACCAAAGTCCCGTGGTGGGCCTGCGCATGAATGTTCACATTGGGCTCTAATGCCTGTGACCCTGTGAAGGATCCTCTCATCTCTAACCAACTGGGCGCACTGCGCATGTCCAACCCAACATCTCCACCACGGGACTTTGGTATATATTTTTTGTGCAACATGACATATTTGTTCAGATATCTATATATATCCACTTTGGTATATGATTTCCATTTTTGTGCCATATAACATATATATTTTGGTATATGTTTTTTAGTTTTTTGCTATATGATATATCCACTTTGTTATATATGTTTTATTTATTCTATTATTTTTTAATTGAACGGCCTCTCATATACATATGGTGTAATTTAACTACTAATTAATTCATGACATTTAACTTCAAATACCTAATTAACTATGATGATGATGATGATGATTATTATTATTATTATTATTATTATTATTATTATTATTATTATTATTATTATTATTATTATTATTATGGTGGTGGTGCTGGTATTGATTTAGAAATATATAATAATCACAAAATGGACTATGACCTTCAACCTTCATAATCCTTCAGTCATGTGCAGGAATGGTTTCATGAAGAGTTCCACATTGATTAAAGTCTAACAGATGCCACACCACAAAGCATGTTTAAAAAGCAACACTTAGAGGGCTTTTTGAAAAATAAAAAAATAAAAATACATACATAGGTCCACCCCTCATCCCTTATCATGCCAAGCTTTGTCATGTCATGTCTTCCTAAGAGACCTACTGAAGGAACAGAGCTGCAGGGATCCTCCTCGAAAGGCTTGCAGTAACTTCAAGACAAACATTGAAGCCACACCACCTCTGCAAGGGGCCCACATTATGTTGCTGAATATCATCCAACAGATGAGCGCTTAAAGCCAAATGGTAAACATCAATGACTATTCTGTAAAGATACATATATTTATTTATATCTACACACACACACACACACACACACACACACATATACATTGTCAGCCCTTCACGTGTTTCATTAATTATAATAGCTTGAAAATGTGGGGGCATTTTATTCATGTTTTGTGCAATACTTTATTTATTTGATGGTTTATCCTCACTAGTTACAGTTAATATCTGAAAATACTGCAAATCTTTAAATATATTGGACCAGGACGAACTGAACACCTTGGCTAAAATAAATATAATAAATGTATTGTGTGTCATTGTTATGATATAATCAAATATTTTGCTATAAATAGTTGCATTAAATTGCATTAAATCTTAAAAATGGCAGCTTGAATCCTCCATGCTCCATTGTTGCTATGTGTTAAAGTGTCAGAAAGTTATAAGTTCAATCTGTAAATCTGTATCTCCTTTACCATGGGAAGTCAAATGATCATTTAGAGATATCTTCAATTGCATTACAAGATATCTTTAAATAATTTACAAATATCTCTAAATTAATTTGAGATATCTAATTTAACTCAATTTACATATATCAGAAATTAATTTCAATATATCTGTATTTAATTTCAAGGTATCTCTAATTCATTTTGATATATCTGCAAATCATTTCAATATATCTGTAAATAACTTCCTGTTAATTTAAAAATAATTTCAAGATATCTTTCAATTACTTCCTGTACCTGTATGTTGAAATTTAAGTAACAAGTGAACAGGAAATGATAATCTTGGGCTACATACAGGAAGTCATTTAGAGATATCCTCAAAATATAATATAAATATAGGGAGATTGTGGTTTGACATTTCCAAAACAGAGGTGAGGGGATGGCCATGAGTTCAAGTGTCTAGACTTTCACAGAAATAGTTATGCTCGAGTATGTTATTTCTGCAATAATGACAAATTTCAGCCCCCCTTGCCACGGCAACATTTCCAGTGAGATATGACAATGTTAACTCTGCAAATTCTGTTAAAGGCTAATCCTACAATAAGAATACAATACAATGAGTTACATGGTTACAGTAGGTTAAATAATCAGTATGCCTACCAAACTTAATTATCCCCAACAGTTAGTATATGAATATGTTATATAAAAATCCTTGTACTCTGTTCTCCCAATATGCAGAGTATTATACAGTGGGTATATACAATACATAGGGGGCAATTTTACCCCAACAAACAGGAAGTAATTTCCAGATATCTTCAAATGATCTTAAGATATCTCTAAATGATAACTTGGATTGCCATACTTTACCACTTGGCCTGACCCTATTTTACTTTGGTGACACATATGGATAATGTATTGCGTTGATAAAATGTTTCTTGACAGGATGATGTGTGATCAATAGCAAATTTTCAAAGCAAACTAAATAAAATGACATTAGATACACCTATTGTCAGAAATACAGATTTTTGAAACAACTGATTTTTCCATAACGTTTGAAGAAAAATACATTTCTGAAAAGGTCACACTAGTATAAAGATAAAGAAAAGATATATAAGAAAAATAGTACTCTTGCCTCACTAATTAAGCATCACTCTCGGACAGTATGTGGAAGCTTTACATTAGTTAATGGCATCTATAGACAGGTTAAACTTTGTTGTGACATGCATCTTTGATTTCAAAACTATTTTCTAATCTGCTCAAAAGCTTGTTAGGTGCTTTCAATTTTAATCTTTGAAGACATTAACAGTTGTGTGTGGTAGTCAAAACAGATAATATTATCATTGAATTAGTGTTTCTTCCCCCCTTATTACTTATTTTATATTATACTTTCATGTGTCCTTATTCCATTTTGAAAATAGAACAGGTAAGAAACTATTCATATCAACTTTCACTATTTCAAATGTCAGATTTCTTTCTTTCTTTTTTAATGTATCAAGTGACATGTATCATAAGTACAAAGGTCACACAACTGACTACTCACTAAGTATCCTTGGCAAACATATTCTCATAATCAAATGCCAAGAATTGTCTGAAATATTAGTGAGTAATAACATCAGAGAAATAATATGTACTTGTAATATTTTATACAAAGTATAGTTTACTAAGAATAGTTCATGAGTCTGTAATTGTAAACCATAAGGAAATTAAGCTAGGATGGTAAATAGTACATTTATGAGCTCATTTCACATTGTTGCACTATTTAAAAAGAAATGTCACAATTCATTACATTTGCTCTAAAGCATTATTGATTGTCCTTTCTTTTGAAATTGAATCATCTGTATTACTTTACTGTGCATGGCAAACATGTTTCTCAAACACAAGACCTAAAATGTAGAATCATTAGGCCACTATTATATGACTGAAGAAGCTGAGTATTCAAGCATGTTCTTAAACTGGCTGACACTAAAATCGCAAATGTTTTATTAATTATAGCACAGAAAATATCTACTTGTATGAGAAAGTCATATTTCAAAGTATTTCAACAAGTGAAATACTAAATTAGTTCTCTGTCAAAAACACTTCATTTTTTTCCATCCATGGACACTAAGGGATCTTTAGATCCCTTTGGATTATGGCTAGGGACTTTAAATCATTTATTTAAACAAATACTGTTATAACTGCTCTAGCATCGAGGTTTAGGAGAAAAGATAACTATACCAGACTACAATTTGTTTAAAATAGGAACTATAGCCCATTGTTTAATTCTTGACCCCAAATACAAGATATGGCCCAGAAAATAGATAATTTGAGCAAGTGCATCATCCATGTATTAATTTTATGGGTAGCTGGACACATATAATTAATGATTTAGCAGATGCATTTATGCAAATTGACTTACCAGAGCAGGGGGTCAATGGTTCTGTAGTGTTCCATATAAACAGACTTTGGTTTTACTTCTCATCCAATGGATGGGACACAAGGATATAAAATAACATACAGTGACTCAATCGCAGAGTAATGGAAAGAGTATGGCATCAAGCCCTTCCTGGATTACTGTATTATAGAGTCTTCTTTGGATGTTCCTTGACTTGGTTTTAGGAAATAAACATTAATTATTTCCAAGTCCATGCAATAGCCATACTGTTACAGTAAAACAATCTGAATAGAGCTCAACTTTTCAGCTTCTCCTGTTCTGCTACTGCTTCAGTGCATTTGCAACATCTTGAAGCACAACTGTTAATGTTTGTATACAGGCAACCTGTCTTTGAATATATGTAGGGGAGTATGGCTCAAATTTTATTCATGGGCCTGACTTGCAGTCTTGCACTAATTGAAGAGGGTGGATTTGTTTGATGGTGAAAGAAACATGAACCCAAGCGCTGTGCATACATTACAGTCAAATGTCTGGGGAGAGAATCCTTTCCGTGTCCGTAAATCATTCAACAATTGCACTTCAGAGCTTTAAAAGATGCATGACTGGCTGTGGATATGTAAATAGGCAAATAAATTAAGTCTTGAGATTGATTTGTGTTTCTTTTGTGTCCTTTAACATACCTATTTCATGAAATAGAAATAGCCTGTTGCGTTGAGGTTCAAATTGTTATTATTAGGGCTGTCTGACTCTGACTGACATTCTGTGCTGACCTCTCTACCTGCCTTAAAAGCTGTAATTATTATTCTAAAATGAAACAATATTTCTATCTCTCTATTGATTTATAGAAAAATTGCTGAACTCCCCTATGGAGTATATAGGGTCTAGTCCTCGTCCTGGATACAGTGAGGGAAAAAAGTATTTGATCCCCTGCTGATTTTGTACATTTGCCCACTGACAAAGAAATGATCAGTCTATAATTTTAATGGTAGGTGTATTTTAACAGTGAGAGACAGAATAACAACACAAAAATCCAGAAAAACGCATTTCAAATAAGTTATAAATTGATTTGCATGTTAATGAGGGAAATAAGTATTTGATCCCCTATCAATCAGCAAGATTTCTGGCTCCCAGGTGTCTTTTAAAGGGAGTGCTCCTAATCTCAGCTCGTTACCTGTATAAAAGACACCTGTCCACAGAAGCAATCAATCAATCAGATTCCAAACTCTCCACCATGGCCAAGACCAAAGAGCTGTCCAAGGATGTCAGGGACAAGATTGTAGACCTACACAAGGCTGGAATGGGCTACAAGACCATCGCCAAGCAGCTTGGTGAGAAGGTGACAACAGTTGGTGCGATTATTCCCAAATGGAAGAAACGCAAAATAACTGTCAGTCTCCCTTGGTCTGGGGCTCCATGCAAGATCTCACCTCATGCAGTTTCAATGATCATGAGAACGGTGAGGAATCAGCCCAGAACTACATGGGAGGATCTCGTTAATGATCTCAAGGCAGCTGGGACCATAGTCACCAAGAAAACAATTGGTAACACACTATGCCGTGAAGGACTGAAATCCTGCAGCGCCCGCAAGGTCCCCCTGCTCAAGAAAGCACATGTGCAGGCCTGTCTGAAGTTTGCCAATGAACATCTGAATGATTCAGAGGAGAACTGGGTGAAAGTGTTGTGGTCAGATGAGACCAAGATCGAGCTCTTTGGCATCAACTCAACTCGCCGTGTTTGGAGGAGGAGGAATGACCCCAAGAACACCATCCCCCACCGTCAAACATGGAGGTGGAAACATTATGCTTTGGGGGTGTTTTTCTGCTAAGGGGACAGGACAACTGCACCGCATCAAAGGGACGATGGACGTGGCCATGTACCGTCAAATCTTGGGTGAGAACCTCCTTCCCTCAGCCAGGGCATTGAAAATGGGTTGTGGATGGGTATTCCAGCATGACAATGACCCAAAACACACAGGAGTGGCTCAAAAAGAAGCACATTAAGGTCCAGGAGTGGCCTAGCCAGTCTCCAGACCTTAATCCCATAGAAAATCTGTGGAGGGAGCTGAAGGTTCGAGTTGCCAAACGTCAGCCTCGAAACCTTAATGACTTGGAGAGGATCTGCAAAGAGGAGTGGGACAAAATCCCTCCTGAGATGTGTGCAAACCTGGTGGCCAACTACAAGAAACGTCTGACCTCTGTGATTGCCAACAAGGGTTTTGCCACCAAGTACTAAGTCGAAGGGGTCAAATACTTATTTCCCTCATTAACATGCAAATCAATTTATAACTTTTTGGAAATGCGTTTTTCTGGATTTCTGGATTATTCTGTCTCTCACTGTTAAAATACACCTACCATTAAAATTATAGACTGGTCATTTCTTTGTCAGTGGGCAAACTTACAAAATCAGCAGGGGATCAAATACTTTTTTTCCTCACTGTATATGTCTGTCTGGTAATATACCTCTTCTTACATTTTGGAGGAAAAAACTAACAGAAATTATAGATTCATTACTATTTTGGGTTTGTAATTCCAACCAGGTGCTAGCAAGGTTTTTAAAGGCAGGTATTTGTGGAATAAAGATTGAAAGTTGGAAGCTTCAGGTAATGCAGAAGATTATGACTGGTCCACTTCTGCCTACTGTAATAATACAGGATATTAAGATGCCCTTGTTACATGTCAGCTTTTTCTTTCATCTCATTACGAATTGTTCTGAATCATACTTAATTATTTGTTCAACCTTGTGAAAGTGATACTACACCTCTTAAAAAGGTCTAGTTAAAATGATGTATTTTGTTCAATGTTGACAAAGTGACAAGGTTAATCTGTTAAAGACTAGAATCTCATGCACACTAATCATCAACTATACTATGCACCATTGCCTTATTGCCTAATTTGATTTGATTTCAAAAAGAAAACCATAAATCAAAACAACAGCCGAGAAAAAAAGAAAAAAAATCGTTTAATTGTCTAATTTTATATGAGCAGGTCAGACACAAAACTAGTTTATTACAAAGTTTTATGTTGACTGAATAATGCCACATTCTTCATTGTGGCACGAATGATTCAAAAAGCCTGCAAATATTGATAATTTAATGATACCTTTTTAACATCTTCAGGTCACATCCTGAAACAATAGAAAACATGAAAGAAATGAATAAATAAATAAATGCATAATACAACCAGCCATTAATGGAACTAGTGATCAGTATGCAGGGTGTCAATATGACATATCTGCTTATTGCTGCATAACATGAAACTCTGCACTGCATTTTACAATATAAGTGCATGCAGAAACCTGAGATCTGTCAATTTTCTTCAAACCAGTTTACAGAACTGTTTACTTTGATGCTACAATTATTCTTCTTTCACTGCCATCTCAAGTCCAGAAAAGGATGCATATGGCATATCATATATGAGAGCGTAAAAAAGTTAATGTTTATGTCTACTGTTTCTATAGGTTCAAATATATATACATTGGTTCAGATGTGAAAAAAAAAATGTACCCACATTTATAACTGAACCAATTTGTATTTCTACAAATCAGTGTATTTTGCTTGAACGGCCCCACATATATATATACATATACTTTCTGTTCGATGTTCCACTGCTTCACTACATCCATAAAATATTTGGAGTATGTTTCAGCATAGTGCGTCTCTTCTGTTTTCATGATGCCCAGAGTAAATTAAGTTTCCAATTACCAGTGATGTAGTGCCCTGTAACACCAAGGTAGTTGTGATTACTAATCGGTCTAGTGGTCTCCAGTTAAGACAACAGTCAGTGTATTTTTCAACTCCTCCACTTTCTTAGCCCTCTCATCTTCATAAAGTTCTTGTATACTGGTAATGACAGTGGCTCTTGATGGTAACTCGTATGTTGAGTCTTTTGATGCAATGCGAATAATATCTCTCAGACCATCATCTTCCACAATGTAAATTGGCCGGCAAGCAACAGCTATTCACTTCGCTATAGCGTTCGTTAACTTTTGCTGGTTGACTTGATAATTTTCTTCCTGCGCGTGAACTCTGAATGAGTAGGTTGCTGTACTGCACTTTTAGCCCTCTTACCATCATGGCTCACGTCAGCTGTGTGTTTTGCTTGTAAATGATACTTCAGGCTCAATGTACAGTGGGGGAAAAAAGTATTTGATCCCCTGCTGATTTTGTATGTTTGCCCACTGACAAAGAAATGATCAGTCTATAATTTTAATGGTAGGTGTATTTTAACAGTGAGAGACAGAATAACAACAAAAAAATCCAGAAAAACGCATTTCAAAAAAGTTATAAATTGATTTGCATGTTAAGGAGGGAAATAAGTATTTGACCCCTTCGACTTAGTACTTGGTGGCAAAACCCTTGTTGGCAATCACAGAGGTCAGACATTTCTTGTAGTTGGCCACCAGGTTTGCACACATCTCAGGAGGGATTTTGTCCCACTCCTCTTTGCAGATCCTCTCCAAGTCATTAAGGTTTCGAGGCTGACGTTTGGCAACTCGAACCTTCAGCTCCCTCCACAGATTTTCTATGGGCTTAAGGTCTGGAGACTGGCTAGGCCACTCCAGGACCTTAATGTGCTTCTTCTTGAGCCACTCCTTTGTTGCCTTGGCTGTGTGTTTTGGGTTATTGTCATGCTGGAATACCCATCCACGACCCATTTTCAATGCCCTGGCTGAGGGAAGGAGGTTCTCACCCAAGATTTGACGGTACATGGCCCCGTCCATCGTCCCTTTGATGCGGTGCAGTTGTCCTGTCCCCTTAGCAGAAAAACACCGCCAAAGCATAATGTTTCTACCTCCATGTTTGACGGTGGGGATGGTGTTCTTGGGGTCATTCCTCCTCCTCCAAACACGGCAAGTTGAGTTGATGCCAAAGAGCTCAATTTTGGTCTCATCTGACCACAACACTTTCACCCAGTTCTCCTCTGAATCATTCAGATGTTCATTGGCAAACTTCAGACGGGCCTGTACATGTGCTTTCTTGAGCAGGGGGATCTTGCGGGCGCTGCAGGATTTCAGTCCTTCACGGCGTAGTGTGTTACCAATTGTTTTCTTGGTGACTATGGTCCCAGCTGCCTTGAGATCATTAACAAGATCCTCCCGTGTAGTTCTGGGCTGATTCCTCACCGTTCTCATGATCATTGAAACTCCACGAGGTGAGATCTTGCATGGAGCCCCAGACCGAGGGAGACTGACAGTTATTTTGTGTTTCTTCCATTTGCGAATAATCGCACCAACTGTTGTCACCTTCTCACCAAGCTGCTTGGCGATGGTCTTGTAGCCCATTCCAGCCTTGTGTAGGTCTACAATCTTGTCCCTGACATCCTTGGACAGCTCTTTGGTCTTGGCCATGGTGGAGAGTTTGGAATCTGATTGATTGATTGCTTCTGTGGACAGGTGTCTTTTATACAGGTAACGAGCTGAGATTAGGAGCACTCCCTTTTTTGTTGTTATTCTGTCTCTCACTGTTAAAATACACCTACCATTAAAATTATAGACTGATCATTTCTTTGTCAGTGGGCAAACGTACAAAATCAGCAGGGGATCAAATACTTTTTTCCCTCACTGTACTTCAGTGATACACAAATTCGCCCCTAAAACAGTATGTGCAAATAACTTTGCTTTTATCCAAAGACCCATCCAGTCTTATTTTGTAATTAAACTGACTGTTTAAAAGCCCCTTAGTAGCTTTCTCCATCACTTAACTTTACCTCATCAAGAGCTATGGTTTGATATTGATATAAGCAAGCGCGACCACGTGGAGTTGTATTTGCACTATGGATAGTTTAGAGGTTCAAAAAGAAAAATGCATTAACAGCGATTTTTTACACCATTAAGCATTTTCAATTAATTGCATGCGTTAACTTGTTAACTTTCACAGCCCTAATATATATACACCAATCAGCCATAACATTATGACCATTATGCCTAATATTGTGTAGGTCCCCCTTTTGCCGACAAAACAGCCCTGACCCATAGAGGCATGGACTCCACTAGACCTCTGAAGGTGTGCTGTGGTATCTGGCACCAAGACGTTAGCAGCAGATCCTTTAAGTCCTGTAAGTTGCGAGGTGGGGCCTCCATGAATCGGACTTCTTTGTCCAGCACATCCCACAGATGCTCGATTGGATTGAGATCTGGGGAATTTGGAGGCCAAGTCAACACCTTGAACTCATGATTCATCAGACCAGGCCACCTACTTCCATTGCTCCGTGGTCCAGTTCTGATGCTCATGTGGCCATTGTAGGCGCTTTTGGCAGTGGACAGGGGTCAGCATGGGCACCCTGACTGGTCTGCGGCTACGCAGCCCCATACGCAACAAACTGCGATGCACTGTGTGTTCTTACACCTTTCTATCAGAACCAGCATTTGTTGTCGTGCTGCAGAATAAATCAGATGCCTCCCTGATGGTATTGCATGATGGATAAGTATCTGCCTGTACTTCTCTGCATTGAGGAGACCACTAATTCTGAAAAAATCCCCAACTCCATTTGCAGAAATGCAGCCCCAAACTTGCAAGGATCCTCCACCATGCTTCACTGTTGCCTGCAGACACTCATTCATGTACCGCTCTCCACCCCTTCGGCAAACAAACTGCATTCTGCTACAGACACATTTTTCAAATTGACTCATCAGTCCAGAGCACCTGCTGCCATTTTTCTGCACCCCAGTTCCTGTGTTTTTGTGCATAGTTGAGTAGCTTGGCCTTGTTGCCACGTCAGAGGTATGGCTTTTTGGCCGCAAGTCTTCCATGAAGGCCACTTCTGACCAGACTTCTCTGGACAGTAGATGGGTGTACCAGGGTCCCACTGTTTTCTGCCAATTCTGAGCTGATGGCACAGCTGGACATCTTCCGATTGCGAAGGGAAGTAAGCATGATGTGTCTTTCATCTGCTGCAGTAAGTTTCCTTGGCTGACCACTGCGTCTACGGTCCTCAACGTTGCCCATTTCTTTGTGCTTCTTCATAAGAGCTTGGACAGCACATCTGGAAACCCCTGTTGGGCTTGAAATGTCTGCCTGGGAGAGACCTTGCTGATGCCGTATAACTACCTTGTGTCTTGTTGCTGTGCTCAGTCTTGCCATGGTGTATGACTTTTGACAGTAAACTGTGTTAGCTGAGTTTGGCTGTTCCCCACCCAGTTTTATTCCTTCTACACAGCTGTTTCTGTTTCAGTTAATGATTGTGTTTCAACCTACATATTGAATTGATGATCATTAGCACCTGTTTGGTATAATTGTTTAATCATACACCTGATTATATGCCTACAAAATCCCTGACTTTGTGCAAGTGTACCTAGAAGAATTGATGCTGTTTTGAAGGTAAATCAAATATGCATTTCAGAGAGAGGGGCCAGCACAACAGCCCGCGCCTACGGCTGTAGAAGGTCTCACTCTTCCAGTTAACTGGATTGAGCTTTGTTGTGCCCACTCATCCGTGTAGTGGTTCTGGTGTGTTAAGCCCCGCTTTGGCTGGTGGTTTTTCTACCATGAGCCCTCCGGATTCTGAACAGCACAGCGCCAGTGTCCCCGGTACCCCCCCCATCACACGTGGTGCGACTAGGCCTGTACGGCCCAGTGTACAGTGCTTTGTTTGGCCCACTTTGGCGATGCTTGGTGTTACTCCTCTGGACCTCCTGTGTTGTTGCCACACAAGAAAAGGCAAAATGTGTTGTCAGCATGTAGTGTCCCTCCCCCATTGTGTTGTGTTGCGTTGCCAGCGGAGACGCGCTTACAGCGGCAAGTCCCGCTAGGTGCTCCACTGTTGCAAGAGCACCTCAGCTGCTGGTGTGCCTTCGAGACCCGCGCTGACTGAAGCACTCACTGTGTGCTCATGTCGCAGTGCGCGTGCATGGTACTGACGAGATGGAGAGACCCTGTTCCTCATCCTCCCGTCCCCGCCGCTGTGCTATGTGTGGGCTTAGGTGGATCCTGCTTTCTGCCTAGCCCTTAGCCCCTCTGTCTCCTCTGTCAGGCCAGTGACTGCTGGGGCTCCTGTCCCACCACTGGCCGTGACAATTAGGGGACAGAGAGGGAAGCCCATGGAGAGGCATCCCCGGGCCCCCTACCCCTCCACCTCCTCTTCCTCACCGTCATCTTCCGTGATGACATCTCCCTCAGCCCTCATGAGGGGTCTGATTTGGAGGCAGACCTGACGGAAAATGTGGCTTCCCCCCGCCCTCCCCCTCCCCCCACAGGTGGGGAGGGCGTGGGGCCAAACGCCAGGAACCGCGGAAAGAGGAAGGGCAGCAGACCCCCACCCCCCCCACCTCCCGTGCCACAGCACTGAGGCATTTCAGCAGCCTCTGGCCCACCTTTACACCCCTCAGCAACTCTCCAGTTGGCACCTCCACACCCAAATTATAACAGTTGGCCAATCCCTATAGTACCAAACCCATCCACACCACGCCTCTGAAGGGGAGTAAGGGACCCGTTGCAGTGTGTGGAGCTTCGTGTCAAAAATGCCCAAGTTCGGACAGACAACATAGCGGTGGTTGCCTACATCAACAGGCAGACAAGTCTCCGTTTGCACACACTATTTCGGCTAGTGCGTCATCTGTTTCTATGGACGCAGCCTCAGCTGTGCTCCATCAGAGCAGGTCACCTCTCGGGCATCTCCAACACGGCGGACCTCCTCTCTCGGGGAGGCCCCCCAGTGTTGGAATGGTGCTTCCACCCGCTAGTAATTCAGCAGCTTTGGAGCTGCTACAGCAGGGCAGAGGTGGACCTCTTTGTTTCTGCTCAGTACACACATTGTCCCCTATGGTTCTTCGTTCCAGATCAGTCAGGGACCCTGGGGATCGACGTGCTAGCCCACACATGGCCGTGCTGTCTCCTCTACACATTCTCACCGTTCCCTCTTCTCCAAGTGATTCTGGAGAAGATCAGGCAGGAACGAGTGACATTTCTGCTGGTAGCGTCTCGCTGGCCCCGCAGACTGTGGTTTGCGGACCTGGTTTCCCTCTTGGTTGGAGAGCCTTGGCAGCTTCCCCTGCGGGCAGACTTGCTGTCTCAGGTGCATGGCACACTGAGTGGGATCGCCTGATAGCTTGGGGTCTGTCAGACACAGTAGTGGCTACTATTCAGTCAGCGAGAGCTCCCTCTATGAGGTCGCAGTACACCTACCGCTGGCAGACTTTTCAAATTTGGTGTCAGAAGATGTCTCATGACCCAGTTAAATGCCATATAGGTGTCATTCTGCAATTCCTACAGGTGCTGTTGGACCAGGGCAAGTCCCCCATCCACACTCAAGGTTTATTTGGCCGCCATCTCCTCATGTTATGTCAGGTTTGATGGCGAGCCTCTGGGCTCTAATTTTCCTGAAAGGTGCGTGCAGGCTGAGGCCTACCTTCACTCCTTCTCTGCCCACGTGGCGCCTTGATGTAGTGCTAGACGTGCTTTCCAAGGCCCCGTTTGAGTCCTTGCAGTCAGTTGACCTCAGATTAGTGTCACTGAAGATGGTGTTTTTGTTGGCAATCATGTCGGCAAAACGCGTGAGTTACACACCCTGTCCATTCACCCTGTGTGTGTCCGTTTTGCGGGAGATGGTTCCAGGGTTACGCTTCGGCCTAATCCTGCGTTCCTTCTGAAAGTGCTGTCTCCTTTCCATATCAACAGGCCTATTGAGTAGATGGCTTTCCATCCTCCTCCCTTCTCTTCGCAGGAGGAGAGTAAGCTACACCTATTGTGCCCGGTGCGGGCTCTCAGGTGCTATTTGGAGTGCACTAAAGACATTCGGTGCTCGATGCAATTGTTTGTGTCCTACGTAGCACGGACGCGGGACCAGGTGCTTTCACAGGATTGTGGACGACATTACCACGGCCTATGAGTCAGCTGGAGCCACGGTGCCTGAACACCTGGTGGCCCACTCGACTCGAGGTGTAGCCACGTTGTGGGCCCTTTTTCAAGGCGCCCCACTGGCAGACATCTGTGTGGCTGTGAGTTGGGTCTCGCCGCACAACTTTGTTCGGTTCTACAGGCTGGACGTGACAGGCCCGGTTCCTTCTTCTGTGAATCCGGTGTTGGCTTCAGTTGAGCCTCAGTAGCCTATCAGGCACTGGCTCCTGGCTTTTCTATCCCTGTCTGCCCCTGTTGAGCATGCTTGGGAAAAGCAACGCATAGCTGTTTTCCCTTCCTACCGGACTGTGATGAAGCGGCTTTGCCTCTCATCCCTTAAGCAGGAAATGTCCTTGCATACTATCATTATTGTTATTGTTTTTATTTGTCATTTGTTTTGCTGTTGTGTTTGATCTGTTTTACTGTTTAATCTGCTGAAACTGTTAGTTTACATATAGATTACTACGATATGGTATTTACATAATCAATACTTATCTGGTTTGGTTACGTGGGGAGGTTTTCCTGCCCTTAAACCATATGAGGATCACGTCTTAAACAGCATTTTCCTTTATTACAGCGTTAAATCTTGTAGGGCAGTGTTTTGTCGGCTTTTGTTTTTCTTTACTGGTATGTGTATTTCCTTAAGTCCACTAATGTTTCCTCTTGGTTATTCCTTTATGATTTTGTTCAGTGAAGGGTTTCCTTTGATATGAGAGTGATTTAGACCTCGCGCGAGGACTATTTCCTGTTTAAATGCCATGCTCCATGTGTGTGTGGGGGGGAGGTATCGTATTGATGTGTTTTATATAATAGAATCGTACCCAACTCTCATTAATGGGAATAACGACGCTGGTTATATGTATGTTGTTTGTAATTCTACAGTTTAAACCAGTGTATTTTGTATAATGTGGGTTAATTTATTATTGCCTTGTTATTAAAAGCAATGGGGTTCTCCTTAATATAGATCTATTGGTTTGATCCAAGGCTATAAAGGAGGGGGATAGAAAATAGTGGGTTAGGGTGGTTTTTACTCTAGACTGGTCACTATGGGGGTGGATTAGAGCTCCCAAGCAAATTGAATACATCTTTCTATGTGTATAGGAGACTTGATTAATATACATGGATTACAAATAAAATCTGTAATTGTTTTTTTCATCAGCTTTCATCCATGTTTTATTTTGTTGTTGAACTTGCCACCTAATTAAACTTGGGCTGCTCATCCTGATTATTATAGGGGATAACTTCCTCACACGGACTATGACTTGTATATAGTTCATTCTGTAGGTGGGAGTACATGTGTTTTTACAACTGTACCCCGCCATTGTACATTCATAGATCATTGGAATGGACAGTTGAGCTTGTCCGCTCCTTATTAGGTTGAGCGTGGATGACTGCTCCTGTTGTTAGCAAGGGCAGGTTGTGCCCTACTGTGTATATAGTTCCATTAATTAATTTAATTATCCAGCAGTGGCTAGCCAGCAGTGGCTATTCAGTCTGATTAGCCTGCTGTATGTTGAGCACAGGGTGTGAGACTGCACCCTGTGCTTACATGGTGTGGTCTTGGTATTGGCCCCGCTCCTAGCCCTGCTAGTAGAGCAGGAGGCCACTATTACTAGGCTTTGCGGTAGGCACAAGGTTCTTGTTGCCCCGTGGATACACCATTCGTTATTTCTTCCCAGTTCAGTGAGACTGCGGTCTTTGCGTCTGGGCAGCCCGGATGTGGCCCCAAGGTGCCACTGTGGCTTCTATCATAGAGTTGGTATAGCTCCTAGTGCCAGCTCGCTGCCTCCTCCCTTGCTATGGTTTTTCGTCAGTCTTTCTTCTCATTCATATTTATGCATAGATGCTTCTGTGTGGTTTATGTAGTTAATTATTTGCTACAATATATTGTGTATATAGTATATTAGTATTCACTTCTATGTTCAATTATCTTATGGCAGTATGTGTGTATGTTGTTAAATTAACTCCTAAAATGACATTGCCTTTCTTGTCATTGCCTAAAGAAGCTTAATGCCTCATTACCTTTATTGGCATCCAGCCCTTATAGCTTGGTACATAAACTAGGCCTTGTGAATAAATACATGCGAATCTCCAATATCTTGGTGACACTGCAAGCATCTCCTTCAAGTTCCAAATCCTGTGAGTTTTGTACCTTGAGAATTCATGTCCTTGAATTATTAAAGTTAATCAATCATGATACCTAAGCATTTGAATCAATGTTTAGTACATAAAGTTACATTTTGAAATGTAACGTTAAGAAAATAGTAAATGAAACGTTTCAACAAAAAATGTATGATAAGTATTATAGCACCTCAAGAAGGCTACACTTTAAAATACACGTACATGAAATAAACAGTAATTACATTATAAAAACCATGGTGAATGCATGTAAGTACTGTTAAAATCATATAACTGGGCCAGTAATTACACAGTACTATTACTAGATATAACAACATGACATTACATTTAATTATTATTATTATTATTATTTTTTTTAAATGGTGTAGGTACATATAATTACTGTGTACTTAATTGCAGTTAATACATTTAAATTATGTGATCTTGTTTAATTAGTGATATGAACAATATTGGATTCCACTTAGTTACAAATGTCCCCATATTTTATGTAAAAGTATATCACCTCTTGATGAAAACTTGGGTTTAACCCTTTTTTAACTTAATGCATCTGTTCAATTGTATTATTATGATTTATTTTCTTAACAGACACCCATATCCACAAATTACAATATATCCCATTGTTTTATACTTACAATTACCCATTTATACCACTGGGGTTTTACTTGCACATTCTAGATAAAGTCCCTTTGCTCAAGGGTAAAGCAATGCCTCCCACCTGGGATTGAACCCAAAACCCTCCACACTGGTGTCCAGGGCCCTGAACGCTACTCCACACTGCTGCCTGTATGAATGTGTAATGCCCTGATATTTAGCATATCCTCTATGAAAGATACACACCAGCAGAACCTGGTACAGAAATACATTTGTAAATTACAATGTGTATCATGATAGTTACAATAAAAATAATTCAGTGTAATTCATTTGAAAGTATACTGTATTTTGAAGTGAGTCTTTGTCACCAACAATAGTAGAAAAGAATAATCTCAGTGCAGCTGAGTTTCACTAGAGAAACGGCAACAGGCTAGCGTTTAGGCATTGCTGTTTCTTGGATAAAGTTTTCACTTTCAACCACAATGCCTTGCAGCTGTCCCTTCCACAGAGTACTCTGAGATGGAACTAACAAAGAAACAATTAAACAAATAATAAAAAATATATATATATGTACTTCTAAACCTATCTAACATCATCATCACCATCATACTTATTAGCATAATGCTAAAGCCAGGAAATGACAGACTAATCAGTCTCACCTGTATTACTGTAATACAGTAAATCTTAAATTATTGTTCATAGTTAACAGATTTAGATGAGGCAGATCATGTCTTAGAGTTTTATTACAGTTTGAACATGCAACTGCAGCTGTAGATCACATGAAATCATATGATATAATATACTTAGATTTTCAGAAAGCTGTTGTCAAGGTTCTGCACCAAAGTCCGATTCTAAATTTGTAGGTATTCAGGGTAATGTAAGTAGATGGATTATGAACTGGTTGATGTATAGCAGTGGCAACGCGTAACTGTTGATAGTGGGGGGCACAATTTAAAGTTCCTGGTGGTATGCAGTGTTCAGGGTCAGTAGATAAAGTAGTTTTAATTACCCCAAATCTCTCAGGTATTTGTTAACCACATAGCAAGTTTTCAAAAAAATAACACAGCAACGACTGCACCACAGTAATGAGACGACTAGTGGGTGTTCTTAATCAGAAAGAAAACAGAGTGACTTCCTGGGTTGTGGCATGCTAACTTTCCATTCATAATAAACAGCCACGCCACCTTGCGGCTCCCAATACGAAATGCTTTAACAAACATATGACTTAATCCTATTTTTGTGACAACTAACCATTAGCTACAAATAACAAATGTAAATGACAATAACAAATTCAATAACAAATGTACATGCTTTAAAAACCTTACCTTGTCAAAAGAATTGTAGGTGTCGGTCCCTTCTGCTTGCAAACCTTGTTACAACGTCCAGTATGTTAACAGCGTGTCCTCCTTTTTCAATCTGTAGTATTGCCAGGTTAGAAACATGAGCATCTGTCATGGTTGTCCTCAGGTAAGTTTTTAGTTGCCGCAAAGAAGAAAAGCTTCTCTCAGCCGATGCTGTAGTCACTGGGATAGTTAAGTAAAGCACGTAG
This sequence comes from Amia ocellicauda, assembly GCF_036373705.1. NCBI lineage: Eukaryota > Metazoa > Chordata > Actinopteri > Amiiformes > Amiidae > Amia > Amia ocellicauda. The sequence goes on along the minus strand of NC_089858.1, from coordinate 20,493,510 downwards.
AGTTGGACAGATTTGGAAGGGTGTCATGCAGTGCCATTTCATTCAAGAATCGCAGTCTTTTTTCCAGCTGGGTGTGCTCCTCTTCAACATTACTCTTGCCAGCAATGCCATCTTTGAACATCCAGGAAAACAAATTGATTTCAGAATTCAAATCTTCTTGATCAATACTGTAAGTGGTGGAAACAGCGCCAACACTTTCATCTGATGGGCTCTCAGAAGAGAGAACATCTACAAGGGACTTGAAAATGAACAGGTCATTATCGGAAAAGTGGTCTTCTACCTCCACAATAAGGGTATCCAGAGTGCTGTACAGTATTTCAGTCCTGTAGTAGTCCTCGGGCTTTTCAAAATAGGACTTTACCCCTCCTCCCAGTTTTGTGGGAATAACCCATTTGCGTGGCACACAAGGGCCAGAATAACCGTTTTTCTGGCACAGTTTATTGACGTGATTAAAGGTGTGGGATGCAAAATCATCACTTCTCATTTCCTTTAGTACAAACACTGTGGATTTAGCCATCGCCATTGCTGTTTGATATGTAAAGTCTGTTGATTGAAGAAATTTGGACAGGTGGTTTGTTTGCATTAGCACTCTCCGCATAAAAAAACATGCAGTACAGAAAGTTGAAGTCTTGCACATTTCTGAGAAGTGCATAAGCTTCAGTTCCAGCTTTTGAGCCCCCATGTGCAATTTTGTTCAGAGCTTGAACCATTTCATCAAAATTTTCCAATACAGCTCTGATAGCCTCGACTCCACAGTTCCAACGAGTGTCGCTGATTGATTTAAGAATAGCTGGCCCCGCAGAATATGTTTTTTGTGACGTAATTTTTTCAAACACAGCATGTCTCTTTGAGCTTACTTCAATGAAATTTTGGAGAGCCTGGAGAATGCCGAAAGCATTTCGGACAACTGGATTGCAGGAAACCATGTCTGCTACACACAGATTTAATATATGAGCATAACACTGAACATAGTAAGCTAGAGGATTTTCGCTAAGTATCCATGTGGCCACACCTTTGTAGGGCCCTCTCATGTTGGTGGTTCCATCATAACATTGACCTCTTAGAGCTGAAATATCAAGTCCCAAGGCTGATAATGTACTCTTGATCAGTGTGGCAAGTGAAGCCCCGTCCGTCTGCAGCGTCCTGTAGAAGCCAATAAACCGCTCCTGTATTTCAAATGACTGGATTACACTCTGAGAATAACTTGCTCATGTCTTGACAGATCCATTGTTTTATCTGCAATGATGGGAAATACTTCAGCTTTTTTTACTTCATTTATGATTGAATCTATTACTTGTGAAGCCATGATTTTGATTATTTCATTCTGACATGAACTGTGTAGGTAGGTGTAGTATTTCTCTCAGTTAACTATAAATTGTTGAATCAGTTCGTTGCCTTGATTTGTGGAATCCATTCCCTCTTCATGTCCCCTCAAAGGTATACCCTGGCGAGCGCAAAATAAAGTACTTTCTATTACAGTTTCTAAATATGCTCTGTTGTCTGCCACTGTTTTTTTCTTTTGACTATCAAGCTGAGACGCAATACTCCCTGTTTTACAGGACTGCAGCCTACCCTTCCATTTAGCAATGGCCTCTAGATGAGCTTCACACTTTGAATGTTCCCGAAATCTTTCATTTGCTTTCTTCCATGTTTTAAAACCAGAAAAATACCAGAAATGCCAGGTCACTGTTTGGCCCATTGCCAAATGCTCAACAGCAAAAGCAGAAAGCTCTGTCATCACGTACACTGTAGACTTTTTGTTGTAGAAAAACTCAAAACTTAGCTGTCTTTTTGCCATTTTAACATATTTTCGAATGCCGCGCTGACTGAAAAAGTGTCTCACACGAAAACAAGTATAACGGTGAACGGTCAGACACTCGTTCTCACAAGAACAAATATAATGATGTGGTTATGTTAATAACGTTTGAACGTTTGAAATAAACTACAGCGCACTCACATATTCTCTACCCATTTACGAAAAACATTAAAACAAAACATAAAAAATATTATAATATATAATTTTTAATTTTTTTAAATAATAAAACCTGGTAGAAGTCTGGAAATCTGGGGGGGCACGTGACCAGGCATGCCCCCCTTACGCATTGCCACTGATGTATAGGAAACAGAGGGTGTCGATTAGAGGAGTTGCTTCTAACTGGAGTGAGGTTGTTAGTGGAGTTCCACAGGAATCAGTACTCGGGCCTTTGCTTTTTCTAATCTATATTAATGATCTGGACTCTGGGATAGTTTGCAAACTTGTCAAATTTGCAGATGCGAACTACACTATGGGAGGAATAGAACTGGAAGAAGTAATGCATGTGGACTCATTACCATCCAAACAATGTGGGGAAGCAATAAAAAGGCAAACAAAATGTTAGGGTATATTGTCGAAAGTGTAGAATTGAATAAAGGGAAGTAATGTTAAGGCATAGTTAGACCTCATCTGGAATACTGTGTACAGTTCTGGGCTCCACCCTTCAAGAAAGATATCGCTGCTCTAGAGGCAGTTCAGAGGAGAGCAACCAGACTTATTCCAGGTCTGAAGGGAATGTCCTACTGAGAGACTGAGGGACCTGAACCTTTTCACCCTGGAACAGTGGAGACTATGTGGAACTTGATTCAAGTCTTCAAAATCATGAAAGGCATCGACCATATCAAACCAGAGGAGCTTTTCCAGATCAGCAGGGACACACGGACCCGGGGACACAAATGGAAATTGGGCTTCAAGGCATTCAAGATGGAAAACAGGAGACACTTCTTCACACAGAGAGTCGTCACAATCTGAACAAACTCCCCAGCAATGTGGTTGAAGTAACAATTTGGTGACATTTAAAATAGACTGGACATGATCAATGGATCACTTAGTTATTAATGGACACCGAACGAGTATGATGGTTCGAATTGCCTCCTCTCTTTTGTAAACTTTCTTATGTTCTTAACTACGTCTAACTCATAATACACACAAACACAATCTGGCACAGCTCATTCACTTGTCACAACACAACAGTCACACAGTTATCGAGTGGGGGAGCCAGTTACTGAGGGAACAGCAGTCAGAGGATCCCCCGGTAATTTTCTTTCCTCCCCAGGGATCCGAGGAAGTGCAGGGCAGTTTGGGGTGTGTGCTGCCCAGTGTGGCATCACATAACATTGGATAAAATAAAACTAGGGCTAATCTTGTAAAGTTCAGGGTCAAGCTGAATCTTCATTAATATCTGGAGCAAAAGTAATAATTGAGCACCTCCTTGCCCTACAAAAATAGAGACACTCAACCCTTTGTCATTTTCGCCTTAAGTAATGAAAATGTAGAATTCACAAATATTTTCCTGCTTTCAGGATACTCTATTCTGTATTATGGTGCATTATGTGTTTGGCATTACAATGCTGCAGGAAGTCAAGTATATCCATAAGCATCCCAGTTTGTTGGATGCTGACCTTCAACTGAGGAGATGTTGGGAAGTTTTTGTTTTCTAATTACCTGAATTAAAGGTGACAGGTTTTTACAAGAAAAGAGAGGCAATTGTCACACATGCATAATCTTAAAGAATGGCTAATAAGCATCTGTCATTTGTTCTCCTGTGCTTTTAAAGATCTTTCAACAATTCCGCTATCAACTGTTAATCATCTTTTAAAAATGTAATTTCAAGTTTTTCTGTTGCTGAATGGATTCTATGCAGCAGCTGGCGGTTAAATAAAAGTAATCATGTGCTTTAATGCACATGTTAGCAAAGCTGTATTGTTCTCATTTTGCAATCTGCAAATGTCTTGTTCTCTCTACTAACAGAGCCATGTCACACAGGAAAATAGGCAAAAGAGATTGCTAATTGTTAGGGCCCTGCCTTTTTCATGACTTGGCTTTTAACTGTGTTTCAGTTATGCAAAACACAGGCCCCTACTGATTGTTACACTTGATGACCCATGCTTTAACCTTTCACATTTAGTTTAATTACTTTTGGGAAGGCAATCGATTCATTGTTTAAAGCCAATGCCATGGCATATTGTGAATCTCTTATTTTCAGGGAATCTTAACAGAATTCACTTTCAAAATGTATTGAATGAATAACACTAGGGTGCAGTACACTTTAGAGCAAATACAAATATATATATATATATATATATATATATATATATATATATATATAAAATATGGAAGTATAAACTCTTTTGTTTTATATAAACAAAACAAAAAAATTAAAAACCCTTCTGCCTTATGCTGAACATAGCTGATCTTCCCCCCTCTCCCCCCTCCCTCTCTAGTATATGAACCAGCTGTGACCCCCTGCCAGAGCATACAGATGTTGTGCCCTATTGTCTGAGGTGCTCTGTCTGCTTGCAGGCAGCTGTTTGATCCACTGCACAGAGAAACCTGCCATTTTGTCAGACTACAGCATTTCACAGTTTCATCACTGGCAGCAGCATCTGCAAAGAAATCACAAAAGCAATTCTCCCTCAGCAGACTGTCAAACACTGAAATAATCTTCACTGTACCTTACCAAACAAAATGGCAATATATGGTCAAAATATATTTTTAAAAGGGTCATACAAATTATGATTTTTAAATGTATTTAAATGTATTACTTTATAGTTTGTATTGTTGTTGTTAAGCCATGTCTGCTACATTAGTGTTTGTCTTTCTTAATATGATCATCACTTTAGCAGGCTGTTTCCTAATCAAATGAAAATCTAATCAAGGATACATTCCTACATATTGAACTTACACCAAAACAACTTCAAATGTACAGTAAAATACTAAAATGTCAGAAAAACTAAAATAAATCATTGTGAACTTTGAAAAACTGTACAATTTAATATTTTAATTTGATTTGTTCAATTGCTTGACTGATTTGAAACCATGCCAATTTAAATATATATTTTTTTAAATACAGAAAATAATTTGCCTTATCCAAAAGGAAATTCAGGTAATTTATTGTATGTGTTTATTGTTATGTTTTCTGTCGTGCTTCTTCTTTTTCATTGTCCCTTTTTTCAAAACACAATGTAATTGAATTCTTTGAATCTGTATTATACACATAGAGATTCAGTATCAGATATTTTGTTGCCATCTTAGGGTATTGTGATTGCTCTTTGTGAAATGCAGAGCTGAGCAGACTTTTAAACAGGAATCATATGGTTTAAACCACACGCTGACGAAACAACCTGTGGTTCTCTTTTCTTTCTCTTAATAGTGCTCTAAAAAAAGCTCCACACAGTGTATTGATTTAAGAAAAGGAGTCTACAGTCCACCTCTGCTTCAAGCATTACTGATGTCTAGTACTTTGTTTTTCATTAATATTTCAATGCCAATGTGATGCAAACAGGGTTACTAAGTTTTCAAGCAATTTGCAAACTTACTATGTTTTGGAAAGATATATATAAATCCATTATTATTAGTAGTAGTGGTATTATTATTATTATTATTATTATTATTATAGAGTTTTAAATGTAGTATTAGTATTATCATAAGTAGTAGTATTAAGGCATTATTTGTTTATTTATTAAATGTATTTATTAGCTTATGTATGTATGTATTAATTATTGAACAGACTGTATGGATCTGTATGAATTTTTAAAATGTGCTTTTTCTCCGCCCAACATTTGAGGTGCAAAGATTGCATAGTACTATGGTAGCATTTCTAAAAAGGGATTGTACTGATTGTACTTATCACTCCACATTTCCACATACAATCTCATTCCCATTCCTGCAGTGTGTTATCAAGATATAAATGTGCTTGTTTCGGGTGCCACGTCAATGCAGATGCAGGGTGATTGGTGGTTCAGCTGGCTGTTTCCGTGCAGCTCTTAGAGGTTATCCTAAGAAGAACATTGACAACAAATTTTGCTAATTTAATCATTCATGTATTCCTCTTCTGGGGGGAAATGCTTCCCCTTTTAAGATGCGAGTCACATACAATTTGAAGTTTTCCAGTCCAGTTGACATGAGTCAACACTGCTAATATTTTGTCTGATGATGCCTCTGGATTTGACGAAGCATTTGGATTTTCTCATAATGAAATTCGGAAATGATGAGCTATGAGAGATCCGAACTTTGTGTGCAGCTGATAAATATGGACTTCTGTTATCCGTTTAAGTCCAAAATAAAGAACAGATGGCTGGTTCCCAGTTGGATCCAGTGACAGTTGCTATTATTTTTCTTTCATGGTTGGAGGATTTTGCAATTCATAAAGCAAAAGGGGGTTAGGATAATTCTTCCCATAGCCTATGGCTTTTAAAAATAAATAACCTGATTCGGAGATAGTGTATTTTATATATATATATATATATATATATATATATATATATATATATATATATATATATATATATAAGGAAAACTACAAATTATGAAAGACATCAGCAATTAATTTAGTGATCTTTCATTTCAGGTTTGGTTTAGAAAAGGGTGAGATTAGTAAAAGAATCTTAGAGGATTCACACAAGCATTTCAGTGTGCCTTGTTAATATCATATTAAGTGTTTATTGTCACATCTTTCCATTTTAGGGTGATTGCATAGTATATGACAATTCACTTTTCATTCTCTTCCTTCAGATGCCAAAAGATTAAATGTTGAAAAATCGTGGATAGCATTGATTTAGCATGAAAAATTGCCTTTGGGGTAAAAGAGTGCACTTTCATTCCTGGAGTCTCTTACATTGCTCCTGGTAGGCTAAGTGCTATATGCTTGATTTCCTCTGCTGGGCATCGAGGTCATAAGGATGTTGTAAATAATTTACATTTCTAACACCTTGGACTGTTGTGACTGGGGTCATCTGTTGTTACACACATTGTATGTTGCCTTTAAAACAGCCTTTACACATTAGAAATGTCATGAAATAATAACAAAAGATTATAAACAAAATCATTAACTGTGACAGCTCTTCATGGACTATGTACATCATTTCATTTTTTCTTTTTTTTTTGGTCTGAAAACTCTGTATTCAAGGGTATGGATGTGTTTTGCCATGCTTTATGTACTGTAAAGTTGAGTATCTCATTTCAATGCCATTCAGGTTTGTCAGTTTGAATGTGTAGAAGTATGAATTTCAAAACATGCCATCATCATCTATTCAAACTAAAACCAATACATTGTATTTTTAAAATGAACTACAACTGAAACATTTGCATCTTTGCAGCTTGCATTACAAGTGTCCCATTTGGTCATTAATAAACAATATCCAATGGTAGTCAGGGAAAATATGTTTAGTTACCTGGAACTGTCAGGTCTATCTCTTCCTCTGCCTGCTTCTTCTTACCAGGGCTTTCATCTGGTCAGGAACACTGTGTCTCTGTGACTAAGTCTGAGGGAAGGGGTATATCAAAGACAAGACCACATGCTTCAAGGATTCAAAGAATGGCATTCTATACTGTAGAACCCACAATCTCTTACATTTTCAGTTCTGAATTGTGTGTGTTTTACATATCAGTGAAAGTTATTGTGTAGTTCAATTGCAGACAATTCAGAAGTAATGACTGACCAACCAAAAATATTTAGATTAATGTGCCTGAAATCATTTCAAAGATATGTCGCCTTTACCGTGAGCACACCCTCACCTCACAGAAGTGATATAGCCAGGCAATACAATTACTGACAAGTTGGATCTGTTTACATTTTTTTTTGGTACTTTAATTTAAATGTGCAAATAGCTTTTTTGGGGAACGTTTCTGCTATCTATATTCTTTGTTTTTTATTCAGCACTGTTCATTATATTTTAATCAACCCGCATAGGGCAAAACAGAATTGCTTCCTTGCAGGTGAAAAGACTTCATATACATTTAAATAACTGTTGCTGTAGATCGAAGAAGGCAAGGCATTTCATTGAAGATCAGAGTAATAAATAACTGACTTTCACCACGGCAATCCCATCTCCTTTGAAATGGGCATTACATATTTAACAAAGGCCCAAACACTGAATCACTCAAGAGCTTGTGTTACCCTATAGTTCCATGACACAAGCTGAATATTAAAATAATGCACACAGTTTCAGACTACTGTAGTGAGAGATAGACAGTATTGTTGTTTTATAAATGTAACTTAAAAGTATAATTCAGATTCATTTTTTTCCATGGGAATTATTTTTGGCATACCTAACCTATTTTATAATGGTTGCCATTCATAATTATCACAGCTGACATTCACTCTGACTGTAGTGTAGCAATGGCATGACATCCCTATGTAAAGACCAAGGAATTACCAAGTTTTATTCTTTCGTAGGCTTTCCGGGTCTAGGTTACACACATACATTTTTAAACTCTGTGTTGGCAAGAGTAAACATAGAGCATTTTATCATTTTGAATACTGTTGTCAGTTCTGTGGGAAGGTATGCTTTAGAGTTTAGGCAAAATTGCACTTGGACATTTTGCATGCTACAATAATTTGACTAACTGTAAAAGTAGACAGCTATTAGTGGAGGTATATCCATATATTCACTTAAAAAGACAATTACAGATACTATCAGATATTACACAAAAGATATTAGTCAATTCTTTAAAATGGATAGAATTATGATTTATCACTGTTCTTGGCAGATAGCTTTCCCCGCACAGTAAGGTGCATAGTAGACATACTGAACAGATTGCTGTATAAAATTCATAGTAGCCATTCTGAAAACAGCATGTTTGTTTATTATCTAAGGAGATTTCCTGGGGGGGGAAATACAATACAATTAAAATTAGTAAATACACACTGCCATTTATTTTAAAATCTTTTTCACAGGCAAATATCTTCAGCACTGCCTTTTAGAACACACCTTAATTAAATACAATTATGTCATGTGATTCAAATGAACATGTGGGAAGTGATATGCAGTGATAAAGTGATAAAGGCTTAAGCTAACAAACAATGAATAATTACTATTAATTTTACATGTAGTCAATGTTGTTGTGCTGCTCTGAAATATGAACAATTACCAACGTAATGGAACAGAAGCTGGCTAGAACAGAAATGGGGATGCCAAGGGGAATGCTGGGAATGCAGCTGGGTTGACAGAATGAGGAAGTGTTACAAAGAACAAAGCAAAGTCATCAACTTGTAAAGGTTATAGCAATAAGGGAGGCTTCATTTTTGGTAAGTGATGATAACACAAGAGAGCTTGGTGAATGTGTGCGTTACTGGTAAGACTGAATGCAAAAGACTAAAAGAAGAATCAAATAAGTGGACAAGATCTGGAGTCAGATTAGAGAGAGTGACGCACTTCATGGTGTATATTTCCTCTTGCTGAACAAAGCTTTTAGTTTGCAGATTATGTTTAAATTTTTTTGGACTGAATATGTTTAACTGCATAATGACTGTCTTCTGTACATTATGGTTTCCATGGAGAATAGTACCCATAGCTTGACAGACTCATACATGAATATAAACCAATCAAAAAATAAAAAAGCTTATTTAATTAAGTGTTATTGATTAAGATCATTTTTGACAATTATGTATTTTCACAGTTTGATTCAGCCTGGACAGAAATATAAGGATTTAAGATGGGGTTGTGATTGGATGTATTTAATCTTCATACTGCCACTCCGTTGAGTTTTTATAAATCATCAAGAAATAAGAAACAGAATGCCAGTATTATTAAAATATTACAAAATGTTGGTTGATTTTATTTCGATACCTTGTAAACATTAGATTAGAAATGCATACTAAATGAAACCTGGTAGCATTTATTCAGGTAAATTTGATTCTAATAATAGCATGCTAATTAAATATTTATTAGTAGTAATAGGATTGGAGAGGGAATAACATAATGATGAAAATCAAAACACATTTGTTTGTTTTTTTTAATATTATTATTTGATGACACATTTAATGGAAGAGGCAATTAGAATAATGCATTATTGCACACACATGAATACATTTTAAATACATATTTTTCAATATAAAACTGTTTTCTGTTCCAGTTCAGAGAGCTGTAGACTTTTCTAATTGCCCAAATGGTTGAAGGCGGTCATTTCCACTCCTCTGGTTATCATCAGCACAATGAGATTTGTCACAATGGCAGTGAATCTCCCATCTGGTAAACTATAACAGAACATGACATCTTTTGGACCGGTTCCTTAGACTAGACATTTAAGGTTATTTATGTATTGATATATTCTGTATTTACACCACAGAGAGAAATTAGACATCAAATGAAATATACACACTCCAGGAGATATGTCCTAATGTATTCTTTGTAGAAGGTAACTAAGAAATAAATATATTATTTATCTTTAAATTCTTTACCGAGGTGTAGAATTCTGTTCTTTCGATTGGACTGGGCTCGACTGGCTCCCAACTCTTCAACTACATATATATATATATATCCTAAAATATGCACCGCTCAGCCTGAATTAAAAATAATGCACACATGCTTCCAATTATGCCTGTAAGATAATGAATACCAATTATAAACAATTTAACATTGATTACACTGTTCATGTTCCCTTCTATGAATGGCTTTCAGATTTTAAAGAAAGGGTTTTTTAAATTATTTTGCTGAACCAGATGATTACATAGCTAGATTGTAAATGAAGAGCAACTATTTGAGGAAGATAGTCATTTTGGATCCTGTATTAATACACTTTGCTGTGAAACTGCATGTGGTCAAACTGTTTGTTTGGGGGATTTCCCATGACTTTTGATATTACACTGTATATGATGAACTGACCTAAACCTGGAGGTGTCATAGCATTTTGAAGAATCTGTAGAGGAGGGCCTTAACATATACCAGCACAATAACTCTCTTTGCCATGCTGTAGTCCCTGAGAGACAGTAGTTCATGGACTGTAACATTGAAAATCAGTAGTGGTTAGCCCTGCGTCCCAGCTTCAATCTCATCAAACATCCTGGGGATTGCACAGCAGTGCCTGTGGGGCACATTGGCAAACCAAAATCTTGTAAAAAAGCTATAATATTATACAGAATATTATCAAGCAAAATGGAAGTGCTGATTTCATGGTCATCATAGGTGGATCTATATCTTTATTTAAGGAAGCATACACTAAAAAGATTTTGGGGCAACAGACGGGAAATGAATGAGAGCTGTTCATTATGTGTTTAAAGTGTGTCGGCCCACTCTTGGTCTTAATGAATGCTGCAGGCCTTTTGAAAGATGAAGCAATATTGTCCCCCCACATTGAATTTCAGGTAGACCAGGAAAATGAGGATGGAGCAGGTCATACCAATAACTCAGCTCTCCTTAAACCATTGTGTTATAGTGTGTCATCTGGTTTCACAGTCCATGATTAGCTCTTGGACTACATAGTCTAAGATTATGCAATGTGATTTTAGGTAAGGGAGTACAAGACTAGTACTAATCTGGGTCTGTGAAACCAGCCATTTGTGACCTAGTGTGATGTCATACTGTGTCAGTAGCTATACAGTCCCTGATAAATTATATCAATGCAGGAAGCCAGTACATCGTTGTGTAAAATGTCACAGTATGAACTAGTGGTCATGCCATCCTTTGCCAAAGAACAGAAGAGCTCAAGCCTTGTTCTGTTACATTTTTAAATATGTTATACAAGGAAAAGATAATAATAATCAAGCACCAGTGATAAAAGTTGCAGAAATGCTAATCATTTAAAATTAAACCTTCACCAGTAGAAGAGTAATGATTACATATTCAAGCTTTGACTTAATAAAGGGTACCTGTTGTCAAAAACAACAAGGTGCTAGACATTTTACCAAGATTGAATGATTACTTTTGATCATGCTGGTATTGTCAACAAAGCACGCATAACCCAATATTTCAAGTTTCTTGAACAACTTTTCGGGTCAAGTAACACTCGAGGGCACTGCCATATTGCCATATATTTACCCAGTGTCAATGATAGCCCTCAGGCGGAATCTTCAGTGAACAATATGCATGCTGGGATAGCTGTCCGAGATATCCGTAAAGTCATGGTCTGTGCTTGGATGAAAAATGTCTAGGCTGATGACTGGCCATAGTCCTTTCCACTGTTCCATGCCCATGTTCTGCACATTGGATTTCTAAAGCCAGGAAGTACACAATGTAAACAAAACCACACGTTTCTTTTCAGCAGAATCTCAGCTACTCAGCTAAATTAATGTAAGTCTCTATTACATATCATTTCCACGTGAATTAATACTTTGTAATTGACGCTCCAATTTTGGGCGGATCCACACAATTTGTCTTCTGAGGGTTAAACACAACGCTGTGCTTGTTACTATGAGCAATATTATGGTTAGTTTCCCATTTGTGTCTGCATGCACAATTCAGAACGTGTTAAAGCCTACTAATACGACATATTGAATATTTCAAAACTAAGTTGTTAAACTAATAATTATCTGTTTACTGTGTGGAACTTTACTGATTTGATAGTTCTCCCACTGGTGCAGGTCCATGAACATGTTGTGCAAGCATTGCATCAATGAACACCATCTCTAGGGATGTCTTATGAGCTGTGTAACTGTCGAACCCATATTTGTTTATGAAGCACGTTAGGTCTAATAACTGAATATCCTCGTACATAAGTTCATGCTGTTTTTTGTGGTACACTTTCCCCACAAGTACACCAAATGTCCGGCAACTTCCTTGTTCAACCCTCCCGTGTTAATGTCTGTGCCAGTAGACCTTTGACATCAAAATCTACCGAATCATCGCTATTTCCTAAATTTGAATAGTCTGCCCTTAAAGGCTCATACAAGTATCCAGCTGTGTAATCTGAATGTATTTCTTCATCCATATAATGCTATTTTTATTTATTTTATCACAATCTCAGTACTTGCCAGTACTTTGTTTACACTAGTTTCCTTATACAGCATATATACATGTGTCAACAACATGATGTCACACCACCGGCACCATTTTAGAGCTCCAGTGCAGCAAAGTTAAACTATACATTTATAGTAAATAATAGGCTGTTATTGTTTGAATATGTGTCAGGATCCCCCAGGGTGTGTTCTTCATATGTGGATAAGTAGATTAGCCAGCTAAGTTTCAGGATAACTTATCATAACTTTCCCTTTCTCCCAAGCAAGCTTAAAGTTCAGCTTAAAGTTAAAGTTCAACTTGTCCAGCATCTTAAACCTGCTCCCTGGCAGGTTAACTTGAAGTTAGCCGGCTAAGAGTCTGAATATATTTAATCCTGTCCAATGAAATGACAGCGGACATGCCCCCAACGATGACGGCGCCATAGCAGATCCAGTAGGGGTGGCGCGATCTTAATAAGACAAGCTTTTTGGTGAGAATGAATTAATAAAGCTTAAAGATTATTTAAATCATACAAATTATTATTTATTTAAGCGTTACGGGTTCAGTTGCCAAGGAATTATTTATCTGCATGATTAATTAGGACCAAACATCTGTAACGCTGCCCGCCGCAGGCATGCATTGACAGCGAGCCGCAGACCCTCTGTGCGGCTGCGCTACTAAGACAGTTTCTCTACTGTAGGCGATGCAGAACATTTGAGAAACTCTGCGGTGTGCTGTTCTACTTTTTAATGTATTATTCTTTGTAAGTACTGTGTAGATAATGCATTCGTTTGGGTTATTTCAGTTATAATATTTATTTTATTTATTATTCCCATAATTTTGTTGATTATTTTACGATAAGTGTTGTTGTGGGAATAAAAGTGTAGTTAAAACAATGTGAGGGGAATATTTTGATTTCCCCACCATATAATGCACCAAAGGGATCAGCCTGTGAATAGAAATAAATAATCAGATTCAGTTTAGTACTTTATGCTTGAAACCTTGATATTCAAATGTAGAAATGATAACTAAATATCCCAGTTCACACTCACAGCCAGCTTCTTATCCAATCATTCATTTTCCTTCTTCACCCTCCCCATCTTTAAGGAACTGCAATTCCAAAAGGCTGTAAATAAGATCAAACACAGTACATGTTCAAACAGCCTAGAAATAAGGCGGCTAAATGATGAAAATATATTTCTATACGGTATATCGTTGGCCAGCACAGAACTCTATGTAATATCTGCATAAGTCTGGGATAAATTATATTGAACACCACAGTGTTTTAGGGTCATTAACATCGATGCAATAAACAATAAACTAAAGCATTTAACTTATTTGTAATTGTTTGTCAGCCTTCTTCCCTCTCTGATAACACACAACGTGTTATATTTAGAAAGTATAGGTACCACTTTTAATGTAAAAAAAAAGAAGATAAAGGATACAGTCTTGGATTTCCATCCCTTATACTTCATATATTTAAAGGAATAATCATTACACTAATTTAAACAAATCACAAGGTTGTTAAATTTAATTGCAGTTAAAGTGCGTTTCTACTAATTAAGACATTTTATAAATAATTCACTGTATCAGGGGACGCAGCTACAACGGGATTCCAACGTGGATCTCCCACACCAGAGCAATGACCTAACCACCTCACTGTGGCCCATTCATAATGATTACGCAAAGCTTAATTGAATCAGCGGGTGATTGTATACCATAGATAAAATAAATAAATAAAACAGCAGCGAGAAATGTTGTGTGTTAGCTTGGCTGGCTTTTCCAGATGCAGCAGTGTTAGCTTTATTCAATATAATGTTTTTTGCCTCCTCATAATTAGCGCTGAAATAGGCAGCAGCTTTTTTGCCTTTGCCAAATCATTGATTCAACGTGCCACTGAGTGTCCTTTCGTGTCCATTTTTGTCTTAAGCTTAACGAGCTAATTAAATCCAAGATAAGCGTTGGAAGAACCGAACATCCTGGATATGAGTTAGCACATTTGCTTAAGTCGGGATAAATCAATTTAGCCTGGATTTGTTAAACCACATATGAAGAACACCCCCCGATCTATTGAATTCGCTATGCATGTGCGATCACTACAGATACCCTTTAAAGGAAACTCAGACAGAATGTTATCACATCTTCAACATCTACAGCTTCAATACATGTGTGATCTTATAATAAAGCTGGCATAACTATGTGGTAATGTCCAACTTTTTCCCATAAATGTTGACGTAAACTAAAACTGGTTAATTGATCAAATTAAGTACTCAAACACCAGAAACACACTGCACCAATTTAGTGTTGCTATTAACAATTTACACTTAACTGCATAATTAAAGGTAAGCGGAATAATTTGTAGAAACTTTTTTCTTCCCAAGAATTTAGCCATAAATGTCTGTAAGACCATGAAATTACCTAGTTGTAATTCATACAGTTAACTCTATGTATAATTAATGACTCATTAGTTGATTCCTCTGTAATCATCACAATGTAATTGGAAATCTATTAATAATTACACTTTATCTGCTGGCTTATAACATTTTTAATGGTCTCTAACTCAGAAGGTAGCATACCTGTGTTAGGCTTAATTTTATTTACCTTTTTCCTGCTGATTCTACATCAGTTTAGATAAAGATCAAGGACTGCTTAAGGCATGTGAATGCTACAGTCAAAGGGATGTTGAATTCTGTTAATTTAATTAAATAAGATACATTTTCTCAGCTATGTCCAGGTTTTTTTTTTACATGCAAGCTTTAAAAAATAAACAAAATGGATTTTATTATATATATGGAAATGCCAACAAAATGTCGGTGGGGTGTTTGGCCAAGCATGCAGCCAGGACAGTATGTATCATGGAGTCAACAAGGCTCTCCAGGAATCTGGCACCTTTCTTCCACAAGGAATTCCTCCATTTCACACTGGTTTGATGGAGGAGGAAACCTCTTTTATAGGTGGCTCTCCAGACAGTCCCATGAATGCTGTATGGGATTAAGGTCTGGGGATTCACAGGGCCATGGAAGATTGGCACCTTTGGACTGGAGCATTGTCATCTTGGAAGACACCTTCCCTTTTTTCTTCTCTTTTGTCTTGCAGTTCAGACTCATGCCCATGCATCACACTTTTGGAGTCTATTTGCCCACTGTTGCTCTTCAGTTATGATGTGTTTCCTTCTTTTTCCCAGGCTAACATCACCTTCAAAACAGCTCCTCATTACACATTAACCATATTTGCAGTTGTTGTCACCAAACTGTCTGCCAAATGCTCACCAACAATTACACCCCATTCAAAGTCACTGAGATCTCCTCTTGTACCCAAGCTGGCTCATAATACCTAACTCAAGGCACAACAACAAGAATAATATTATCATCATCAAAGTGCAAATATTTAATTAGTTTGAAATATGCTTGAAATATGGTATAGACCTCTAACTGAAAACAGGGGGATGAAGTCTAATTGTCAGACAGATATTGCAGATGTGTTGCATTCAGTAATACTATAAACATCAGCTTATAGTATTTTATTTTATTACTTTCTGTGTATTTTTTATTTATTGCCTTCCTGTATTGGTCATTGTGTTTTTGATAATTAACTCACCATTCTTCTCATTGCCATAACTGCCTTTATTGAAAGTACTCTGACAAGAATTTGAAGGCATTGATTTAACAACTTTAGTGGCCGTGAAATGTGGCTATCATCACTTCACTTGCCAAAATCTCCGATCAGTCAAGGTTTATCTTGATTACTTTGAATTCCTTTTATTAAGATCTTATTATTTTTTATATGACCACAGCAACCTCCCTCCCACATTTCAAAGAAGACTGTGCTTGTTGGCATCATGATCAACAAGACTCCCTTTAGAAACAATATATATTATTGGTTTGTTTCTTTCAAAATACTTATCTGAAATAGATGCAGGACACTTTTTCAAAACAACAATAACATGCCATGTTACAAATCAGGTTAGTTTTCCATCATTATGTATATTTGTTTTTCCAGACATGCTTATATAAAAATACAAAGACACCTATAGTGACTTTAGCCTGTAAACCAATCAGGAGTCAGGCTATACATTAGAATGCTGGTAGAAGTATATGCATCACACAGACAAAGATATTGAAAATGACATTGCAGTTCCCATTAGAAACTGTTATAGCTGTTTCTTTTCTATTCAAAAATAATCAACCATGTATAAATGAATCAATAACGTTGCAGTTTTTAACTGATATAGAACTATATTATGTACACATAATAATAAATACATACATTTTAAAAACACTTTTAAATATACATTAATATTAAATATATTCCTTTAAAAACTTCCCAGCTTTCCAGGAGCTGGCTTAGATAACAAGCATGTCTTGTTAGTCACAGTCTGGTGAAATCACAGCATAGGGCTCACAGCACGCAAGAAACATCTGACTGACATCAACTCAAGTGTCTTCTTCACTTGTTATTTAAAACAAAATAAAGCCATTGTTCCTGTACACCATTTTATACTCCAAATATAGATATATAATGTACACATCCCACAACAAACTGCATGAACAAAAAATGAACACGTCTCTCAAGTATTTATGACATTTTCAAATCTACTTTGTTCCCCCCCTATGTTGCTGCAGGGTGCTGTCATCAAAGTGCAATTCAAGATTAGTCTGAAGGACACTATCTTATTATAATGACAGAGGAACAAAGGTCAATGTCATCCCACGATGCCTTTAAAAGAATTAATTCATTTAAGCCATGAAGGCTCTGTCAAACAAAAGAAAAATACTCCTTTGATGTAATCAGTGCCCTGCATCTTTAATTAACTGTATATATATATATATATATATATATATATATATAAATATATATATATACACACACACACACACACACACACATATATACACACATATAGCCAGGTCTCTTTATCTATCTATCTATCTATCTATCTATATATATATATATATATATATATATATATACAGTGAGGGAAAAAAGTATTTGATCCCCTGCTGATTTTGTACGTTTGCCCACTGACAAAGAAATGATCAGTCTATAATTTTAATGGTAGGTGTATTTTAACAGTGAGAGACAGAATAATAACAAAAAAAACACATTTCAAAAAAGTTATAAATTGATTTGCATGTTAATGAGGAAAATAAGTATTTGATCTCCTATCAATCAGCAAGATTTCTGGCTCCCAGGTGTCTTTTATACAGGTAATGAACTGAGATTAGGAGCACTCTCTTAAAGGGAGTGCTCCTAATCTCAGCTCGTTACCTGTATAAAAGACACCTGTCCACAGAAGCAATCAATCAATCAGATTCCAAACTCTCCACCATGGCCAAGACCAAAGAGCTGTCCAAGGATGTCAGGGACAAGATTGTAGACCTACACAAGGCTGGAATGGGCTACAAGACCATCGCCAAGCAGCTTGGTGAGAAGGAGACAACAGTTGGTGCGATTATTCGCAAATGGAAGAAACACAAAACAACTGTCAGTCTCCCTCGGTCTGGGGCTCCATGCAAGATCTCACCTCGTGGAGTTTCAATGATCATGAGAACGGTGAGGAATCAGCCCAGAACTACACGGGAGGATCTTGTTAATGATCTCAAGGCAGCTGGGACCATAGTTACCAAGAAAACAATTGGTAACACACTACGCCGTGAAGGACTGAAATCTGCAGCGCCCGCAAGGTCCCC
The DNA here is from genome assembly GCF_036373705.1 of Amia ocellicauda. Classification (NCBI taxonomy): domain Eukaryota; kingdom Metazoa; phylum Chordata; class Actinopteri; order Amiiformes; family Amiidae; genus Amia; species Amia ocellicauda. The sequence continues at coordinate 20,475,133 of NC_089858.1, read as the reverse complement.
CTTCTCAAGAAAGCACATGTACAGGCCCGTCTAAAGTTTGCCAATGAACATCTGAATGATTCAGAGGAGAACTGGGTGAAAGTGTTGTGGTCAGATGAGACCAAAATCGAGCTCTTTGGCATCAACTCAAATCGCCGTGTTTGGAGGAGGAGGAATGACCCCAAGAACACCATCCCCACCGTCAAACATGGAGGTGGAAACATTATGCTTTGGGGGTGTTTTTCTGCTAAGGGGACAGGACAACTGCACCGCATCAAAGGGATGATGGACGGGGCCATGTACCGTCAAATCTTGGGTGAGAACCTCCTTCCCTCAGCCAGGGCATTGAAAATGGGTTGTGGATGGGTATTCCAGCATGACAATGACCCAAAACACACAGGAGTGGCTCAAAAAGAAGCACATTAAGGTCCAGGAGTGGCCTAGCCAGTCTCCAGACCTTAATCCCATAGAAAATCTGTGGAGGGAGCTGAAGGTTCGAGTTGCCAAACGTCAGCCTCGAAACCTTAATGACTTGGAGAGGATCTGCAAAGAGGAGTGGGACAAAATCCCTCCTGAGATGTGTGCAAACCTGGTGGCCAACTACAAGAAACGTCTGACCTCTGTGATTGCCAACAAGGGTTTTGCCACCAAGTACTAAGTCGAAGGGGTCAAATACTTATTTCCCTCATTAACATGCAAATCAATTGATAACTTTTTTGAAATGTGTTTTTCTGGATTTTTTTGTTGTTATTCTGTCTCTCACTGCTAAAATACACCTACCATTAAAACTATAGACTGATCATTTATTTGTCAGTGGGCAAACGTACAAAATCAGCAGGGGATCAAATACTTTTTTCCCCCACTGTATATATATATATATATATATATATATATATATATATATATATATATAGAGAGAGAGAGAGAGAGAGAGAGTTAGATAGTTATAAAAGCTAACTATTCAGATATCTAAGCATTACAATAAAGCTTCTTTTTACCCTTTGTAATCATTCATTCCATGCTGGGGTTTATGACACTGTTGACTGATGCATGAGACTGACTTTATTATGTACTTTATTGACATATACTAGGCCAGCATTAAAGTGTCCCTTTATATTCCTGAATATTGTCATACTAAAGCATCATCCACATTATTGTAATTGTGCATTGAGTCCATAATAAGCTAGTTCCTCACATTAAAACACACATACAATCCTTAAAATCTTTCAATAATTGAATGAATATCAATTTATTGCTACAGCCACATGTTTGTGATTTGTGCATTAATAAATAAAATCAGACTTACGTTTAGGCATAGTACCTACCTAGAATTAACTAGTAATTAACTGGTAATTAGATTTGTTATAAACAGTTTCTATTCACATGTAATACCTTAAATGATAGGCATTTTCAGATTGTATTGAAATTAATACTAATCGAATATTATAGTTTTTTATTACACATATGTACATGCTTTACGATAATTTAGTTACGCTCGTATGTATTGTACAGACAAGATACATTTATATTCATACAAATGTTTATGTAAGATGAATGTATATAATGCCAAACCTTTTGGGGACTGTATATTATTGTCATATGTTTCTTGCTGAACAAATTAGATTCTTCAAATCCCAGGAGTAAAACACACTTTGTTAATTACTGTTTTACTGAGAATAGGAGTTACTGATGAAACAGATATGACAAGCTTTGCTATGCTTTCAGTAAATCGTCTCATAATTTATTATTTTATTTTGCTGTACTGAGAGTTACTTTGTATAAAAAGAATGTGTTCAGTCCAGCAGCAGAATAGAAAGCAAATAAGGATATCTAGGCTTTATATTTAAGTATCACAGATACACAGCATATACAGCGTTTGTGTAGGTTATAATGAATACAGGAATAGCCTTGGTTTCTAGGAAAATAAATAATTTGTGTCCTTGGCCTAAGCAGCTGAAAACATGAATTGTTATATTAAAAGCAATCAAACCTTACAGAAATGTGGGGAATAAGTAATTATTGTAGAATTTAAAATGTATAGCCAATATTGATCATATTCATAGTGTCTTTGTAAATGCAAAAAGGCTCATTGATATCTGTTTTAAGGGGATACCATTAAAATCACACAAAAGATCTAATGGGCAAGGTGTAAATTACTATGAGGATTTAAGGTGTAAATTCAATAAAACCATATCCCCTGTGGTTCACAGCTCTGTGGAATGTATGTTCATTTATATAATGTAACCATTTCCTTTTGAACCTTTCCTCAGAAATCTTCAGAATAATTGGCTGGTTAGTCATACTGTTCACATAAGTCAGGCTATATATCTGCAGAACATGGTGAAGAATATTTGAAAAGAGAAAAGACAGACAAACAGACAATCAGACAGACCTGAATTTGTATGGTTCATGTGTAAAACAGCACCATTTTGTCTAAGATTCCCTCTAGGTTTTCTAGTAATGTGTCAGGTTGCTTGTATTGACACCGCATGTCTTATTTCTGTATGGCAACATGTCTCTGTTAAAAATGTCTTTGAGCTTTCCTGTGTCTTTGTCTGTAAGCTCAATCTTGATAGTGATCTTTGGTTCACTTCACAGTGAATCCTACAGAACTGCTAAGTTACAGCGCCATGGGCTTCCCTTCAGCGTCTGTCTTTACAGTATCTGCTAAAGTTTCACAGCAATGGCTCAGAAAAGATTTCAGTTTCACTCCCCTCAAACCCCTCTTTCACCCAAAGGGAAAAACATTCTCCACTATCAGAGGAAACTAAAACTCCATCAACTGTGAGCCAAACTGCCAGAGCAGACTCTCTCTGTCAATGAGCAACATAAATCAGAAGCTCTCTACACAAAACGATTTCCGCATCTCATATTCCTTGCACCTCTGTGCTGATCATATATTGAAACTCTGAAATAGCCTACATTTAGGTCTGAAATTTAGTTCTGGTATGTTTCATTCACAGCCACTCCATTTCTTGTATATCGCTTCATAAGGTCCCTCTTTGTTGTGTATATAATTTTCTTCTATGTTGTGTACAATGACATTTGTTTAGCAATTATTGAACACTTTTAACCCAGTTAAATCCTACCTATATTGCTTTTGGATTTTTGTAATACACTTTTTCTTTTCTTTTCTTATTTTTCCAGTTTGCCCTTCGATGCCAACAACACATCCTCAGACTGTGATATTGAGTGAAAGAACCATTATTCTTTCAAATAGCAAAAGTCTATGTGGATAAACAGAACCTCAGATTGTGATGATAATTTATTTTTCAAGGAAAGAAATAGATGAATTAGCTGGGGATGGAGCCAAAAGGTTTTCTTGCTGCTGTAGTTCTGTGCGAGCAAAACAACCAGCCCCACGTGACACTCAGGGACCACAAGACATTGTCCAGGTAATAAGAGTATTTTAACACTGTTATCAACAAAAGGCCACCACTTAATTTATCTACCCTAACCTTTAAACGCAGTACATATCCTTTGGCACAATTACACTACACTAACACAAAAACACTCAATGTATTGTGAAGACTTATGTCCATTTCTCTTTAATCTAAAGAGCACACACAATCAGGCTGATGATCATTTTCTTTATCACAAAACAATATCCTTTGGGTTGGCTTAATTAATATTAATCAAAGACTCCAACATCAATCTAAAGGGATAAATTACATTGCTAAAACTGCAAATTACAGCCAAGTACTTGATGTGAGTGGTTTTATAAAAAGAAGAACCTCTGACTGCAGGTTTTTAATTTGTGATTAGTTTTCATTTAAGTACAGCCCATCCAAAAAAAAAAAAAACAGCACTTCATATCTCAAGAATCAGTTACTGTTTATCTGCAATTGATACCGGTACTTGTCTGCTTGGGCAATGAGAAAAGTATTGGAATTTTCTCTTCAAAAAGAAATTTACAATAAGCTACTGTTATTCCTCATGAATTTATATACATCAATTCAAACATCAATACATCATGAACATCCTCTGAGTTCTGATGTTGAGCGAATGAACCTACACTTACCTTAAACCTACCCCTAACCCTGTTCTACATGTAATTAACATAAGAACTCAGATGAAGTGCATGACATATTCACATGTTTATCCTGTGGTAGTCATATATGAATTCATCCCACTACATCCCAGTTTGAGAAATACACATAATACCTACTACATGGAACCACTTTGGGGAAGCTGAAAAGGGCATTTTCCAACATGTTTCTTCTACCTGTCACAGGGGCAAAGCCAGAAGAGCTATATAGTTTATTTTAATTATTTAAAACATACTATGCCATATTTTAACCTTTTAACATTTAATAACCTGACTGATTCACTTCCTTTCAAATTAGCTGAAATACTACTAGTATAACGCTACCTGCTAGAATTCTTCCTACCAATCAAGAAGGACTTAAAGATTCTAGGTTGACTAAGATGAAGCCAAGAACAAGGTCTGGGTTTCAGACCTCTGTAATCTATGTATGTTTTGAAGACCTTAGGTACTAATGACATAAATAGTCAATCCTATTCCTACCCAGCAGGGTTGATTTAATTGAAGACATGTCTTTACTGTTACATTTAATGTTTTTCAAATACAAGTTACTTTGTTTCCTAACATGGCTCAAGACGTATCTAGTAAAGGCTTGTACTTGTGTCCGCCCACAAGGTTTTCAATATAAACGTTAAAACATAATAATGAAAAATAAAGTAACAAAAAAACATATCAAAACATAGAATCTATGGGTTTCTTTTGACATTATTGTATTAAACATCCTCAGAAAACAATCACTTAGTTTTGGTCCTATTTATTGTGTCATTCAGCATAATGACAAGCCATTTCATAAACCTGTACAAAGCATTCCTCTAAGGCACTGGAATGGTGCAGAGCCCTGGAATTAAATTAGAAGCCGTAAGAACCGGAAATAAGAGAAGATCAATTCTGACAGCTGCCATCTTATTCTGTAATCTCAACTTTTCCTGACAGTGCACTAATAAGTGCTGCTTTACAATTGACATGAGCCACATCGAAATATTTGAAAAGATTACCAGGATACAAAGGTGAAAGCTCAACTTTTCTTTGGCTTTTTTAGTAGATACAATGACATTTGGTGTCAGCATATATCAAATACCCATCAATAATGGGTTTTCAGATTGTGAAAGCCTCCATCAAAGGCAATGCTGCAAGTTGTGTGGATAACAGCATGAATATATATATAGTGATGTTCTTCAGGTTGACAATGACAAGAACAACAATAGCACCACCACCTATAATGATATATCAGTTTACATTTGAATCGTTGCACATCTATTTCTCAGAATATTGTTGTATGTGAGTGTATATAGACAGCATTTTAGTATGAAATGTTATTTTTCATGCAACTTAATCTACAGCTGAATATTGACAGGAAAGTCTTGTCAAATGAGGAGATTGAAATGCCTAGCACTTTAATGCCATAACATGCAAATGACTGTAATTATTGCTTTGTAGTATTTGCATACTGTAAAAATCCAAATCACACAGTCAACAAGAATTCTATCACATTTGAAATATTTGATGTTCTTATCACATTTTCACATTCTTTAATAAATAATGTTACATAAAATCTAAATATTTATGGGATGAATACATTTTGTTTATTTCATTCAAAAGGAACAAGATATTGAATTAACGGTTTTGAAAAGTTAATTTAAGGTCAGGGGATAAATGGGTATAGGGAATTTCTAAGGATTGTAATTCTAACCTTTTTTCTTCTAAGCCTTAAATATTATTTTTGCCATTATTTCCATGAGGAAACTATATTCCATTCTTAACTGTAAGTCTGTGATTCTTGCACTTCTTTGAAGTCAATAATAATGATAAATAGAGTGAGTGTTATCTGCAATATGCGGATAGTGAATGGGATTGTGGGATACATACGTAGCTCAATTCATTCAATCCTTTCACTTTCCTCAAATTACAGATAATGAGCAGACCTGAGCTTGTTTATTTTTTGTTTTCTTTTTCCCTTCATGCTCAAATAATTAAGTATGTTAAACAAACAAACTATTGCTTATCCTTCCCGCTTATTTTGCTGAACACTATGCAATTCCATAAAATGCAACTACATTCATAACAATTTACTCTACTGTTAATTGCAGGCACAATACAAATAAGGTTGCGTTTGTTTCACTTACATACTGGTCCTTTGCATGCAGATACATGATAAGTGATTTGTAGTGAACAAAGGGAAATAATCTACCAGTCTCCAGTACATAATAATGTATGTAATCATGGTGTAAACAAATTTTGTAAATATTTAATATTTTAATGCAGAATAAACATACACTATAACTACACCAGCTATACAGCATTAACATTTTATTTTGATCAACATTTTAACATTTAAACACATATATACATAAATACATGTATTACTTGCTTACACACGTAAATTCATAGTCTATCATTAAGCATATAAGATTTAAAATACTCACTTCCATAAGGTATCCCTACTTGTATTGTTATATTGCTTGATCTTTTGAAGATAATGAGGTTCAGTAGTTCAAGAACTGTTGGGTGTATGTCCAATATTTTATATTTTCCCAAGGAAACTTGACTCCTCTTTAGCTTTGCTGGCAGGTATATAAACTTAGACCTAGTAACCCTTAGCTAGAGATAAATATAATGGCTATTTAGGATAATAATTTGTAATTCAAGACCTTACCACATTCTTATTTCACTGAAGTACTGGCACATCTTGTTCCAAGAACAATTAAATCTGATTGATTTTAGTTAAAAGAGCCTTTAATGTTGAAAATTTAGATTGAGTCCACAATACAACTGAAGCATTTGCATGCCTCATGTTTGTTTTCATATTTAATATCCTGAGATTAAAACTCAATAAGACTTTATTTATTTCTCTACTGGTAAACTCAGCTTAATGTATGCATTCCAGTATGATTCTTTGTTTATTAAATTAAATCTCTCTCTCTCTCTCTCTCTCTCTCTCTCTCTCTCTCTATATATATATATATATATATATATATATATAAATTATACAAAAATGAATCTGTTATCATCTTAAATTGCTAATAAAGAAATGTTTTCTTTCAACATTAAATAATAGTTATTCATGGAGTTATTCATGTGTTTTGTTAGAAAAAAGAAAACAACACCATTACTAACATGCAGCTCTCAGTAGAATGTCATAAAAGCTTAATTTATGAACATATATCAATATGCATGCCTCTTGTGTTCTATAACCATGTGCTCGTCTGCTTGCAGAATGGAATGCAAATCATATTAGACTCCCTAAGAGGAGTGTGACTGAATATGTTGTCCAGTTAAAATGGGCCCTCCTGCCCAGACCGACCTCTTAATAGACCTAATGGAACAACACTTACCAGGGCCCAATAGATACAACACTTAACTAACAGTTAATTACTACAAAAATCACAAAGATAAATAAGTAGGTGCTAAACACACATTCTGCCTCTGTTCTTCCTCCATGGAGGCTATATATAAATAATGAATAATATAAGTAATTGAAGAACATATTGACTGTGGTGTTTCAATCCCAACCCAATGACAAATAATGATGTCATTGTTTTGTTGGTGGGTAGTGACAGTAGCGGATACAGAGGAAATACAAAGCCAAACATTTAAAACAAGTTAAAGAAACAAACAATACATGAATATACCATGCACTTCATCGTTCTATTGTTAATCACATATATCACAGGGTTAGGGTTAGAGTTTAAGTGCTTAACATCAGAACTCACATGATGTTTATGAGGTATTGATGTTGTAATCCTCTGGTAGTCACATATTAATTCATGAGGAATCACAGCACCTTATTTTAAAGTGTGACTGATTTTGTATGTGATCTTGCATCTCTGTGGGTCTCAATGTTATTCATTTTTCTTACTTTCAATCCGACTGTTCTTTTGCCTCACCTTCTTGAAGGATCCCTGTTGTGATACATTGAAACCTTGGACTTAATCTGTCACAAAACAAAGTACTCCTAGTCAGTCACTGTTGCAATCTAGTGAATGTACCTTAATTGCGTCATGTATGAAGAATTGCACTTGTGTTCCACTAAGGCACAACATTTAATTGACTTAAGTTTTTAAATCTCTTCTTAATCACTAATGCATTGTTTTAAAAAACAAAATCAAGGACAGACAAAAATGTATTCTGTGCTGTTTATTTATCTAATGATTTGTTTATTTATTTGAACAAGTGGCAGGATTAAATCAAAAATGATGACATGAGTCACATGAGGGAATCTCGCAGCTCAGCTCCTAGCTGAATTAAATCTAAAATATGAGGATCTGTGAACAGGGGGAGACGTGTTTTGCTGGTGTGGCTATCAGGATGGGTAGGCAGCGTGAGAGGCACCACGAGCCAATCACAGTGTCTGAAATTGAAGAGAAACCAGGGGGCAGAAGAGCAGGACGGTCCTATGAGAAGCAGCAATGGGTCAATAAAGCAGATAAACACAGCAATCTGTCGCTCTGTGCTATGGATCCACAGCATTAATCTCCCCGCTGACACAAAACTACAAGCCTGTATTTCGTAGAAGTTACAAATATGAGTAGAAGCCATTGATGAAAGCTGTGTAGTTATTATTATTATTATTATTATTATTATTATTATTATTATTATTATTATTATTATTATTATATTTATTATTGGCAGACGCCCATACCTAGGTGTTATGTATTAGCGGGTGGATCAATGGTGTGTTTGTGTGAATAACAGGTCAATGTAAATATTTTATTCAGCGTCCACTTCCCAGGTAACAGACAACGTTGCTACAACATTGTGTGTTAGCTGGGTTATTTGTAGTGGTGCAGATTAAAAACAAACTGTGACGCACCAGCTACAAAACTCATAGTGGTTACATTTATCATTGGAAGAAACTATCAACTAAAAATAAGCCACAACTGTTCATTGGAAATCAGCTGTTTCCACCTCTATGTTGGAGTTTCTATGTGGTCTCCTGTTGTGGCACCCAAATTCATCATTAACATCTACATACATTAGTATGAGGTCCTTATGTACAGGTGTCATGCCCATAAAGACTTTCTTCTGTCAAAGTGGAGCGCAAATATGTTTTAATTAGTTTTAGCTCACTAAACATCACTTATAATATGAACACATTACAAGTGACAGAACCCTCCAAATAAATAAGTAATAAGTTGAGCTGCCTGCTTCAACATACACGATCAGCCATCACATTATGACCACTGACAGGTGAAGTGAATAACACTGATAATCTCGTTATCATGGCACCTGTCAGTGGGTGGGATATATTAGGCAGCAAGTGAACATTTTGGCCTCAAAGTTGAAGCAGGAAAAATGGGCAAGCGTAATGATGGCTAGACGACTGGGTCAGAGCATCTCCAAAACTGTAGCTCTTGTGGGGTGTTCCCAGTCTGCAGTGGTCAGTACCTATCAAAAGTGGTCCAAGAAAGGAAAAGCGGTGAACCGGCGACAGGGTCATGGGTGGCCAAGGCTCATTGATGCACGTGGGGAGCAAAGGCTGGCCCGTGTGGTCCGATCCAACAGACGAGCTACTGTAGCTCAAATTGCTGAAAAACTTAATGCTGGTTCTGATAGAAAGGTGTCAGAACACACAGTGCATCGCAGTTTGTTGCGTATGGGGCTGCGTAGCCGCAGACCAGTCAGGGTGCCCATGCTGACCCCTGTCCACTGCCGAAAGCACCTACAATGGGCACGTGAGCATCAGAACTGGACCACGGAGCAATGGAAGAAGGTGGCCTGGTCTGATGAATCACGTTTTCTTTTACATCACGTGGATGGCCGGGTGCATGTGCGTCGTGGAGAACACATGGCACCAGGATGCACTATGGGAAGAAGGCAAGCTGGCGGAGGCAGTGTGATGCTTTGGGCAATGTTCTGCTGGGAAACCTTAGGTCCTGCCATTCATGTGGATGTTACTTTGACACGTACCACCTACCTAAGCATTGTTGCAGATCATGTACACCCTTTCATGGAAACGGTATTCCCTGATGGCATTGGCCTCTTTCAGCAGGATAATGCACCCTGCCACAAAGCAAAAATGGTTCAGGAATGGTTTGAGGAACACAACAACGAGTTCAAGGTGTTAACTTGGCCTCCAAATTCCCCAGATCTCAATCCAATCGAGCATCTGTTGGATGTTCTGGACAAACAAGTACCCATCCATGGAGGCCCCACCTCGCAACTTACGGGACTAAAAGGATCTGCTGCTAACGTCTTGGTGCCAGATACCACAGCACACCTTCAGAGGTCTAGTGGAGTCCATGCCTCGACGGGTCAGGGCTGTTTTGGAGGCAAAAGGGGGACCTACACAATATTAGGCAGGTGGTCAGAATGTTATGGCTGATCAGTGTATATCCGATTGCCCTAGCATTTTAACACAGTATTTGGGCTCTGAGTGCCTGAGCTGAGGGATTCGAATCCCTAGCTCCGTCCGCATTTACATTTTCAAAATAAGTGTATCGGTGTATCAAGGTGCAGTACTGACAGTAGACCCTGCAGTGCAGCACATATCTCTTCAAAGAATGTGTGAAGTGTGGCCACACTAACAAAATAGGTAATGAAGAAACCAGTGTTCAATGTTTAAACATACATGTTAAATATATGATCGTGTTACACAGATATATTTACACTTGTACCATTGTCTAAATTGCATTTCCATACATAAGTACTCTTTACAGTACATCTTGTAATATGTCTGGCTGTATGACAATGTGTGTGTGTGTGTGTGTGTGTGTGTGCTCCGACTGCCCACTGAACCTGATTTGTGTACTGTTTGTGTGTCAATGTAACATGTCTAGTTATCACTTCTACTTCGTATAATGTGCCTATGATAAAGGCAAAACGTTGTCCACCTCCTAGTAGATTATCTGTTCGGATAGTTATTATTTTTCTAAGATTATATTTGTTTCCAATCCTAAATGTTTTCGCTACGTGACGCAAGTTTGCCTTTAACGGATTATTTATTTATGTTTTTATTTATGTAATCCACCCAATGTGTAGTGCACAAACCTGGCTTGCAAGTTATGCAACCATATACACTCACCTAAAGGATTATTAGGAACACCATACTAATACTGTGTTTGACCCCCTTTCGCCTTCAGAACTGCCTTAATTCTACGTGGCATTGATTCAACAAGGTGCTGAAAGCATTCTTTAGAAATGTTGGCCCATATTGATAGGATAGCATCTTGCAGTTGATGGAGACTTGTGGGATGCACATCCAGGGCACGAAGCTCCCGTTCCACCACATCCCAAAGATGCTCTATTGGGTTGAGATCTGGTGACTGTGGGGGCCAGTTTAGTACAGTGAACTCATTGTCATGTTCAAGAAACCAATTTGAAATGATTCGACCTTTGTGACATGGTGCATTATCCTGCTGGAAGTAGCCATCAGAGGATGGGTACATGGTGGTCATAAAGGGATGGACATGGTCACAAACAATGCTCAGGTAGGCCGTGGCATTTAAACGATGCCCAATTGGCACTAAGGGGCCTAAAGTGTGCCAAGAAAACATCCCCCACACCATTACACCACCACCACCAGCCTGCACAGTGGTAACAAGGCATGATGGATCCATGTTCTCATTCTGTTTATGCCAAATTCTGACTCTACCATCTGAATGTCTCAACAGAAATCGAGACTCATCAGACCAGGCAACATTTTTCCAGTCTTCAACTGTCCAATTTTGGTGAGCTTGTGCAAATTGTAGCCTCTTTTTCCTATTTGTAGTGGAGATGAGTGGTACCCGGTGGGGTCTTCTGCTGTTGTAGCCCATCCGCCTCAAGGTTGTACGTGTTGTGGCTTCACAAATGCTTTGCTGCATACCTCGGTTGTAACGAGTGGTTATTTCAGTCAAAGTTGCTCTTCTATCAGCTTGAATCAGTCAGCCCATTCTCCTCTGACCTCTAGCATCAACAAGGCATTTTTCGCCCACAGGACTGCCGCATACTGGATGTTTTTCCCTTTTCACACCATTCTTTGTAAACCCTAGAAATGGTTGTGCGTGAAAATCCCAGTAACTGAGCAGATTGTGAAATACTCAGACCGGCCCGTCTGGCACCAACAACCATGCCACGCTCAAAATTGCTTAAATCACCTTTCTTTCCCATTCAGACATTCAGTTTGGAGTTCAGGAGATTGTCTTGACCAGGACCACACCCCTAAATTCATTGAAGCAACTGCCATGTGATTGGTTGGTTAGATAATTGCATTAATGAGAAATTGAATAGGTGTTCCTAATAATCCTTTAGGTGAGTGTATGCCTGTACAATATTCCATAAATATTGTAATGATATGGCCTTTTTGTTTGACATCGCTGTTGGGAGTTCACCACTAATGGCAGGAATAATGTAATAATGTTAAATATGAACAAGAACTTTATTTAGAACACAGGCTTCTCAGGCTGGAGCGACACTCCTCAACCACGCTACCCTCTCTCACACAACTCCACTCTGAACTGCACTCTATTCACTCTACTACTGAACTCCTACACTACCCCAACACTACTCCTCCACGCGGGAACCGGGCAACCCTATTTATGCCCTCTGGCCCTGTGACTGGCTCCTCCAATCACAGCACAATGCTGTTCTTCTGGCTGAGCTTCCTCTTCTTCAGTGGGGAGTGGTAGCTGGGCTGCACACTCTGGCTCAGTGTAGCCTCCCTCTCACCAGATCTCCTTGCTGTTTTCATCTTGCTGCTCCGCATCGCAGTCATGCTGGGTCCTGTCTCGATGCATGTCATCTAAGCATGCCATTACAGTCCCATACGTCGCCATTTGCCCGCTCACGGCTTGTTCCACCACCTCCCACTTGTCTTCCCTTAAACATGCCACAAGCTGTATCAGCTTCAACTTGTCGCCCCAGCCACTTAATTGTGCAATGTGCTCAAAGTCCTTGCTTCACCAGTCCGACTCATCTGTTATGTCTGAACTTCTGGTACAAAATGCATGAATCAGAAACCACATTCAATCCGTGGTGAGTGCGTTGTATCCAAATGTATCATGCATGGAAACCCCCCCTAATATAGGATATAGGCTGAATATACATCATTGTATTGAGTTTGAGTGAGGTGTAATATATACTCAATAGTAGGCACTTTTCATACAAAAGATCTGATAAGAAGGAATCAATTTGTAAGACATTAAAGGAAAAAAGCAAGAGCAGAATAAACGAGTTAAACAAATTATGAAATGAAAACGAAACGAACACTGACACATTGCTGAAAAAAACACAAAATAAAATGACATTCAATATCAACATAATTTCTCTCTGTGCACAAACAAAAAGCAACATTTCATTTGTATGTATGTTGGGCGCAACATCTAATTTATTATCAGTTATTTCCACTGGACACACAGACCCTCATAGGTTGTGAATAAACCTGGAGCAGTGCCTGCTCAAACGTGTGCCGGACAGGCTTTCTTTCCACTTTGCTATAACCGCAAGAGGCTTTAGACAACACCGAAGTGGTCTACAACTAGAGGACCTGCGAGAGCATTTTCAGGTTGTTTTCTCGCAGAAATATTCTTGATTTATAACAGTGAAAATGTAACCACTCCCACTGTATTGTTTGGGCGGGATTAACTACAATTTAACTAACAGCAAACTACAAACCTGTACATCATAGCAGTGACATTTATGATTTATGTCATCTTATCTTACTAAAAATGAAGCCGCAACTGATTACAGTTCTGCAGGTTTCTATTAGCGGGTGTGTCAAAGTTTTGATTTAATCCAGCCCTTAATACCACGATAGTTTAGCAGTGCAATTCCCATTCGCAGACATGCCGCTTGTATTGTTTGTCTTTGTTAAAATTAGTATTGGATGCTTCTTTCTAATTTCAAAGGTTTATTGCCTTTATGTAAATCATCATAACAGATGGAACAACTTGAGTTACACGCGGGGATCTCTACACAGTAAAACTGGTCCTACACAATATAGTGTCCCTTCCACACCAACACCCCACATATGTGTTCCCAGTGTTTAAGTGACATTCTATCATCACATCATCCTTCCTTTGAGTTTTATAGACTTCTGAAGTGTCATTAACATAACGAAAATTGTTCAGTACTTTGAATTACCCTAGCACATCCATTTACACTTTAAACATGTGGACTCTGCACTTTAATATGTATTTATAGTTCCTAAGTTTAACATTTATATAATTAACAGTTTCTCTTTTAAACATTTAACATATAACATGTCTTCCTAAAGGCTTCTGGGTAGACTACCAGTTGCCTTCATAGCAGCTGAGGGTTATTCTGCCTCATGTAGCTTGCTACGTGTTAAACAGCTAAGTTTCACAGTCTCTGTATCATAACGGTTGTTTCACGATTCGCCCCTTGGATGTCATTCTCTTTGGATTCTGAGAGGGATTAATCCCAGGCTTGTCTGTGACAGCTTCCTGCACTGGTGGCTCTTCATTATCAGGGAAGTCTTGTGTCAGTGGAATTACTTCCTGAAGTTCTTCACTCTCAACTTCCTCGTCCCAATCAGTCTCTTTAAGAAGTTTCAAGTGTCTTTGGTTTCTGCGAAGAATTCCTCTCTACGTTTGGATCAAGTAAGACCTGGGAGTACTACTTTTACACAGCACTGAAGCTGTCATTGTCCATGCTTGCTCTTTGTCAAGTTTCATGGTGACCTTGTCTCCCGGTTTCAGCTCAGGCAAGTCTTTTGCTGAATTCCTCTTGTTGTAGAAGTGTCTGTAGCCAGCTTTCACTTTGCTGTCAGCTTCCCGGATTTTCTTAAAGTTTGGCCATTTTGGGGCCAAATTTTTCTCGATTTTAGGCACAGTAGTTCTGATCTGTCTTCCAAGCATTAACTGTGCTGGACTAACACCTGTTGCTTGTAATGGTGTGGCTCTGTAGCTTAGTAGGGCTAAAAATGTATCTTTCTGTTTTAGTATTCTTTTAGCTGTCTGCACAGCTCTTTCCGCAAATTCTTGAAATTCTCTACTTTTGAACTGTGGTCCAATGTCTGTTACAAGTTCATTAGGGCAGCCCCATCTTGCAAAGATGTTCTTTAGGTGAGAGCAAACTGTGTTGCTTGTCATGTCTGGAAGATATGCAATTTCGATGTATCAAGAGAAGTAATTGATAACAATCAGGTAGTTTTACGTCTGTAGTTCACAGATGTCAGTTGCACAGCACTTTGTAATGCACTGGTGACCATCATGCAGTCTTTGTAAGATTTCAGGACATAAACTTCTTGGGATTGTTATTCTGTTACCATGTAGCAGGAGTCCTCTTGATATTGAGAAGCTTTTCCTTTCTGAATAGTAGGGCTTAATGTTCTTAGGTACCTTTACTGTATAATTTGTCCATCCCTTTTATGCAAAATGGATTACAGTCTGCAATTCTGGGTCTTCTCTAGTCAGCCGTTTCATTTGTTCAAGTTTACTCTGGGACATCGGCCATATAGTGTGTGTAGCTACTTTGTATTCTTCAATCTCTTCTGTCAGTTTGGCTATTTCAGGCTGGACTTCAGGTGAAGGATGTCTTGATAATGCGTCTGCTACTTCTAAGGCCTTCCCAGGCACATATTCTGCTTGAGGGTTATATCTCATTATCTGCATTAGCAATCTCTGGCATCTTAATGGTACTGAGTCTAAGTCGATGTTGTTGATCAGAGGAATTCATGGTTTGTGATCCGTCTGCAGCGTGAAAGTATCGAGACCATACAGGTACATTTCTGACATGGCCACACAGCAGCTATACACTCCTTCTCGATTTGGAAATAGTGACTGCATTAGTCAGTGTCCTTGAGCAGTAAGCAACTGGTTCCAGCTGTCCTTTGTGGCTCTGCAACAAGACTCCACCTAATCCATAGCTACTTGCATCAGCACTAACTATTGTAGGCTTAATTCCATTATAGAATGCTAGAACTGGCACTTCCGAAATTAGTTTTTTTACTTTTGTGAAAGCTTGTTCCTGTGCTGAACTCCAGTTCCAAGAAGCGCTGGTCTTTAACAATTCATTGAGAGGTCTTGTTGTGTCCGACAGGTTAGATAGGTATCTGCCTAGGTAATGAATCATGCTTAGAATTCTTCTCAACGCTGTAGTATTTGCTGGTGGTTGCATCTCCATTATAGCTTTTATTTTCATGGGGTCAGGGCGGATTCCATGTTCATCAACACAGTGTCCTAGTACGGGCACCATAGGGGCACACCACTCCATTGGCTCTTTAATCTCTTCAATCACCCCAGATTCAATCATGTGCTCTAGTTCCTGCTTCACTTTGGAAAGTATTGGCAGTGAAATTCTTCTTGCTGTAGGTATACTATAAGGCACTGCACCTTCTTTAAGGTAGATTTTGATTGGTTTGGTCCTTAGTAAGCCTATAATTCCAAAAGGCGCATTGTAGATTTGTTGTACTTGTTGTACACAAGATCCATTGTGGCTACTACTTCCGATCCTAGTAAATTGCTCACTTGTGAACCTCTGATCACATACACATTGAATTGATATTCTTGTGCTTTGTACTTTGTAGTTGCTAGGAATTTTCCCAAACACTTCAGTTTTCCACCTGGATTATCTAGGGCTACAGCTGTGTATTGTAGCTGTGGAATATTCTTCAGACCAAGGTATGTCTTTTCTGAAATAACACTAGTATCAGCACCAGTATCGATTTTGAAAATTACAGCAGTTCCTTGAATCTCTAATTGTATGTTACATGCTTTGCTGGAATTGTGTACACGTGTTATTGAACCTAAAAAAAGAGTTTCCGTGCTCTTTTCAGTGCACTGTTCATAAATTACTTCATTGACTACACGAGTATGACATACTGCTGTAAAGTAACCTTACCTCTTGCATTTGTGACATTCAGCAGTCTTTGCAATACAATTAGCTCCATGCGGGTGTGTTCTAATCATGTACACTTCGGTCCTCTTGAATTTACATATTGGGTCTGTGCTGCGAAAATTCCAGCAACGATTTGCATATTCATTTTTTTCTGGCTGTTTATATCTGGCCGCTCTTTTTTTATTCTTACGAGACACTTCGCAAAGCTCACTGCCTTTCCCCTGTTCAGTCAACTGTCCTTTTATCAGCTCTGACTGGCGTGTTTGCTTGATTGTCTGACATTAGCTGTAACTTCTTTGACATGTCTTTATCCAGTATCCTTATTACTATTCTATCATGGATGTTCATGTTTTTCACCTCATCAAATGCACATGTCTCTGCTAATTCGTACAGATTTCTAATATATTCCTCCATTGTTTCACCTTGCTTTTGCACTCTCTGGTGAAAACAAGTTCTTTCGTGAATAATGTTACGTTTTGGCACAAAATACTCATCCATCTTTCCCATAATCTTTCCCATCCATCTTTCATTGTAATTCTGTAGTGGAGGAATCACTAATGCTTCTGCGAGCATCTCGCAGTGCGAACATTTTTGAGTCAAGGAGGCTGAAAACGTTTTTAAAATGTTCACGTTTGCAAAACGTTTTCAGCCTCCTTGACTAAAGCGTATAAAAGAGTGAAAACTGTTTCTTTGTTCAGCTTCGTTGCAATCCTGTAACAGGGGAATCACTGCTTCCATTTCGACCATAACTCGGGGCAGCTGAAGTCAAAGTTGTTGGGTGGATTCAATTTTGCTATGCTGCTTCACTTCCGACACCATGTATTGTTTGTCCTTGCTTTTCCTGGCTTCTTTCTAATTTCAAAGGTTTATTGCCTTTATGTAAATCATCATAACAGATGGAACAACTTGAGTTACACGCGGGAATCTCTACACAGTGTTTAAGTGACATTCTATCATCACATCGCTAATGCTTCTGCGAGCGTCTCGCAGGACGAACATTTTTGATTTAATCCTGCCCAAAGTCTGCAATTTAAGCTTCCATTATATGAATTACAATTAGTGTTATTTTAAAAGCTGAACAAACTATTATGGATAGCTGAACCAAGGGCCTGATTAAATCAAAACTTTCACCCACCCGCTAATAGCAAACTACAAACCTGTACATCATAGACATTAGAAGAAAGTGGCATCTTACTAAAAATGCAGCTGCAACTGAGCACAGTTCTGTAGTTCTCTATTAGCAGGTGGGTCAAAGTTTTGATTTAATCCCAGCCCAAGTATTACCATGGCTTACTGCATGTTAAGTATTCTTCAATAAATTAACTGCAAATACACTTGCTCAATAAGTCAAAGGGGGTTGACAAACAGTACAGTCTTCTGGATATATTTTACATAAACTGACCAGAACACTTACTTTTCTATAAGCTTTCAGTACACATCACTGTGTGAATATTAATCAAATGTTTCTACAGCTCACCCAATGGTATAATGGTGTGTGATTTATATGCAAACTTTATATGTTTAAAAGATTTACATAGCCTAAGGAACACCCACCATGTAGATATGTTGCGAGTCATCGAGGCAGCAGAGATGACATTTCATGCAATTGACAGGAGACAAGCAATGGCAGGGAGCAGCAATTCAGTAATCCAATATGCCATGTCAAACATCAACAGTTAGCATCACACTACTTTTTGTGAAACATATTAGAACATTTACATCCATTGTTTTCCTGGTCTATTTAAAACATTTAGCAAGTTAAATAAGGACTGCAGTAACTGGCTGTGGTGTTATATTAATAATCTCTTATCACCACATGGGTCAAATCAAAATATTTGATTTTGTTTTAAAAGTCAGGTTTAGTTGTTTAGTGCATACAAAGCTTATTCTTCAGATATACAGTGTGCCTTGATCATCATGAAAGTCAACACCAGAAATATATTTATATATTTTATTTTATGTTGAGTATCCTAGAGTGAACACTTGCATATTCAAATCAAAAAGCAACAATGTTAAGATGACATATTTGAATAATAAATTGCATAAACATGTCAATCTGTCCTATATTTCTAACTTCAGAAAGAATAAAAGCTTAATCTTCACGGTGGAACGTCTGTTGTCTCTAAATAAGGCAGACCAAACAAAAGAGCCACAACAAATATTCCCCACATACAGATGACAGTTGTAGTCACCATTTCTATCATTTTGCAGGTTTGACAGTGACAGTTGATGTTAAACCTACGATCTTGAAAAATATAAATGCAATCATAAGAGAAGGCTTATAAAAAAAGTTATTGTTATCCGTCCATTTGGGGGGGGGGAAGTGTCTATAAAAGGAAAATCACATCTTATCCCTGGAGCTGAGTTTCAGGATTGAAATTAGTGGAGTGTAAACATGTTTCTGATGAGTCAAAGCTTAAACCTTCTGGGGAAAGTCCTTTCCCACCAGAGCAGCTCAATGATTGGGGTGAAAGCAGGGGCATTAAACATGGGTAGTATAGACTGACCAAACTGAGAAATTAAAAAAAAAGAGTGATAGGAGTCATAAAGATAAAGGTTTTTTCAGAAATACTGGGCCTAGCTTTCAAAAGCCTTGTACTTTTGAATTGAATTTGACATTGACTATCCCTTCCTTTGAATTTAATTAAATATTAAATGTTTATTCCTCAGTATATGTAGAATAATACAGAAAGAGAATAGAATACACTGTCTGTAACCTAACAGCAATGTTAGTGATGTATTTGCAATGCCCTAATTGGCAAATCAGAGGATTTTCCCAATTATTTCAAAAGTGTTCTCAACAGTACTTACTGTTCTTTATTTTTACACCAGCAAAAGACAATATAACATTGATGACAGCTTCCATACATTTAAGGAATTGATTCCTGATTCTGGGTTACATCAGCTGCTCGTACTTTCACTAAGCATAATCGGGGAGGCCCAGAGCACAAAATCCCAAACAGAAAGACAATATAAAGAATTAAAGAACTATGAATGATGAAATAGTCATGTTCAAATAAGTTTGCTTTCAGAAAGTGTCTTGAGTTGTAGTGGGCTTAGAAATGCACCATGTCTCCCTTTCCAAACGTTTGATATAAAAGCTTTACACTGGAAAGCCTGTGGAAATCTGGAAGTTACTCAAACACAACAATCAAACACAAACAGCCAGCAGCACAGTGGCTGATTGACGGGGCAGCCTTGTTACACGGGATTAATGAAAGACATTATTGGCTGTTCACAAAAGTGGATTGACAGGTTCTTGCAGGCAGAGTTATGCAGCCTCTTTTGGGGAAATGTGTACTGAACCTGAAGGCCTTCTTAATATTTATCCCTAAGCACAACTCCAGGAGAAAAAAAGCTTTCCAAACCATTGCTTACCCAAAAAAGTATTGAATTATATGGTGGAATAAACTGTATTTAATAGGTTACATCTACAATATAAAACATGCCTATAAAGCAAGCTTATTATGATCAGTATGTTACAGACATAAAAGTAAGCTATGAAATGTTTAATCACGCTCAGATATTAATTCATTGACTAGTGGGTGGGTGTTGGGGGTGGGGTGCAGCGTATATTAAATATGAAACAGGGTTTTGCTTCTGTGTCAATATACAATTATGCAGATTTGATCCATGTTTTATCCATCCTCATCCAAGGATTTAAAACACTCCATTACATCATTTGGTGTTAAATGGAAGCTTGTAGGTGAATAAGGGTTTATAAACTGAGCAGTAAATAGATGTGCAGAGAAAGTGGCATTTGTAGAGAAACCAGCTTTTCTTTTCTTTTTTATTGTGCTACTATTGAACTCTTTTATAAGTTGTCAATCTTCCCATCCCATTTTTATAATGTTACTGACCCAGATAACCCTAATTCCACATACCTCGGAGACAAAACCCCTTAATTCCACACCCCCGTAATCCAAACCCCAGATAAATTACAAATAACAAATAATTCTTCCATCTAGAAATGCTAAATTTAAATAATTATAGGTATATCCTCTTGAAAAAGTAATTTCCTGAAAGACTGGTGTAACTAACTTACTAACAAAACACACAAATATAGTGATCAAGGGACCTTTTAGTAATGTATTACTTGGTTTCAGTGCATAATTTATGTTTATAACAATGCCCACTGATATTAACCCTGTCCAGCAGCAAAGCAACTGCTTAAGGGACTTCTCTCTTTGACCCTCTAAAAGGTTGAGGCCAGACATAAAGCTGTGAGAAGCATCCCCCTGTGAATTTACAAATGCTTCCAAACGTACTAAGATTGGGCATATGTATCATTGGCCCTGTGAATCCCTGAATAATGTTGTCTTACAGAAATAATTAGAACATCAATCTACTCTTCTCTAAACTATGGCAGCCTGGCATGAAATGTATTCTCATTGTTGACATTTTACTAATCAAAGAGTTCATGCTGGGGATTGGCCAACATGATACGTAATCGTGCTTTTTGATTATATATTTCCATGGTAAGCACACCCGATTTAAACTCTAACACAGAAAAGGACATTCCGTAAGTAAGAAACATCCTTAAATAACAATCCTTTAAAAATGAACCGAAACAAGTGTCCATCCATTGATTTTCGTTTAAAAGATTTAATCATAACCTTGCCATGGTTCAGAGAGGATGCAGCTCTCTTTAACCCCCATTTTGGTTCCTTCTGTTCAAAACAATAACAGATTATCTTTGCCTTTTTCGGTGAGCTTTCCTGCAGACAATTTTGCCTCAGGTGCAAATAATAATATTATAAACATAAATTAAATTATAGACATGTGCTAATTGAAAAGTTGTGTAGTTTTATCTTGTTTTTGTTTTACTTATTATGATGGTGACAACAGCAACAACAACAATAATAATAATAATAATAATAATAATAATAATAATAATAATAATAATAATAATAATATGTTTTTAAAAGACTTGTAATTAAAAAGTTTTACAATTAGAAGAAAAGTAGTCATCAGCACCAAAGTGTTTTACATTGAGGCTAATTTAATTTTCTTTATTTTATTAAAATCAATCAGTCTGAAATAAAATAAAGTGCAGTACTGAATTATTTTGAATATAACTTAATTCAAAGGTAGCAAATTAAATAAAACTGAATGACAGATCCTGTTTACTGCATTGTTTTTTGTTTTTTTTTTAGATTACAGGTTTATTTGTTGTTTAATCTTAATTTTGTTGATACTGAGGAAAGGATGATGTACATCTCACAAAATTGTGAACTTTAGTGAAAATTATTATTTTAAGTCCATGGCTGATCATGTCAAGAATGTGGAGTGTCTGAGTTAAATTAATACTTTCTTATGTATATTATAATAACACATCAGTTGTTAATGAAATATTCTGTACTTACTCAGTGAGTGCCTTTTAAAGGCAAATTCTTCTAATTTATCAAAATATCTTGACCCATTAAAAATAAGTGGACTAATTCAATAATATTTGGGACATTTAGATTTTATATTCATGCCCTTTCATGAATCATTCATGAACTAATTTAATGAAGTAAAAAGCTGTTTTCCTTCATCTTGGTATCTTGGTAGATCTGATCCTTAAAATTATAGACAGGCATCCAGATATATTCAGAAGCTAAAAAAGGAGTACACATACTTCTCAGAGAATGTAAGTGTTAATGAAATTGGATATTGAAGGGAAGGGAGCAAGATGATTCAAATTAAGTTACAATTCTGCCTGCTGTCAGCTAATGCATGAAATGAACATGTCATGCAAAATTAAATAAATGTGGTTACTTAAGGGCACATGCATCCTTCTCTCTTTACTCAATATTTTAATACAGTCAGCTTAAGGGGAAAGGGTCAAGGTTGTACAATTCTTATAAAATGACATTAAGGATCTATCTTGACATGAAATTCAATAGGGTCATTACAAACAGAATCCCATTACGGAAATTACAATTCTGAACATTTAGGCCTCAACATACCATTGCTTTGACAATCTAAAGAGTAAAGAACTAAATGCCCTGACTTGTTCAGTATTAGAATATTAGACAAATGAGAATTATTCCTCTTAAATTATAAAATAGTTCAAACAAACCTTTACAGATATGTAGCATATACATTTCAGTTTATATTTCAAATCAGAGAGATTATCAACCCTCCAAAGGTAATTTATTCCACCCCACTTTACTTATTGTATCACTGCTGTTTTGTGTCTATTCTTTTGTTGTTTTGTTTTAGTGTGTTTGCATATATTCTGTGTTCCTTGGCAACTGTGAATGGCTAAAACATCTGTTTGACCCACCTCCATAAATTTGGTTTGCCACTGAACAAAGAAAAAAATAAAAAAATATTTTTTATATATATAAATATAAACTTTCAAAGCAAAGTCCTCACATTATTATAACCTAGAGTGCTCACTGTAAAGTAAATGTGTTTGTATTTTTTTTTGTCAACAGAAGTAAATAACTGACTTTTTGCATTGCTTGATGTATAATATTAAAAATATAGCACACTTGTCAGTTTTAAGAAGCTCTTGCTGTTATGTATGAATACTGTGGTATTCAGAAAACAGAAGCTGTACATCTATTATTTATTTGAGTAGAACTAAGATCGACATAGAATTGAATTTAAACATGAACAATGCTTACTTTAAAATATAAAATGATTTTTTTTTGCTGAAAACAATAACATAATTTTTTACAAGCCTGGTGATTTTCCTGTTACATTGGTGCATTGGGAATATTTTTTAAATAACAGTTAAACAATCTCTATGCAGTCTGCTTACTTTTAAACTGGACTGTCCTAGGATGTCCCCCAAATGATTGATACAGAATAGACATTATATAGCATTAGACAGCTTTATTCACAACCTATAATCACATTTATAAAGGAGCCAGTGGCATATTGTCTCATGTTAAAATATATTACTCACCATCAAGGTTAAAATCTTAACTTAGCAGTGCTTTGTGAGCTGTATGCATAGGTGGACTGGCCATCGGGCAATTCTGGCAAATGCCAGAAGAGCCGGTCCATTTTTTAGTTTTTAGCCCCGTGTACACACCCAGCACAACACCCTCCACCTTAGACCGCACTTCAGCGGCACCCAGAACTACACTTTGGCAAACGCCCCCCTGGACCGCACTTTATTGGGACCCAGACTTCACCAGCCATCGCCCCCATGACTAAAAGACCAGGGCCATTTTTTGGTCCCAGTCCGCTCTTGGCTGTTTGTATACACATATAGCAACACAATGCTAAAAACAATGTATATTAGCCCAATATGCAGTAATCTTCAAATCTCACAACTAGCGGAAAACATAACACATTCTTGATTCTTGATTATCTTGTAATAATTACACAACTATGGCCATTATTAATCTATATATCATTGTTGAATATCTTTTCCATATTTATGTGTTTTCATTTAGCTGTGTTTTATTTACCAGTATTAAAATAAGATTGCACTGGTTTAGTAAAATACCTTTTGTATACTTTTGAGTTTTGATGCAATGTTAAGTCAATATTGTAATATGGATATTTTTGATTAGTAGTACTATTTCTTTATTTACAATAGGCTACAATATTAAAAATGCATAATGCCTTTTCATGTAAAATTATCTCTGGGCATTGAATACGGATTAAAAAAGCTTCACAAGTAGGCCAGCTTTAACAAGCTTGTTTTTCTCCTGTGTTGACAAGCAAGCTAAATGTATGCTCGTCTCTAAACAAATATACATAACCTCAGATTTGATATAATACTGTCATAAATTAATGTTTTCTGTTAATTTATTTCTTCTGAGAGGTGTTTTATTTGAATTAGGTCCTTTCCTTTGGATTCCTGGATATCATGAGAATTATTTTTTGTGTTTGTTTTTTATGATTTTCTTAAGCATGTTATCCACTACACTCATTGTAAAGACAAGGTTGTACAAAATCAGGGTTTCCACATGTTTTTCCATTTCTGTTTTGATTTGTGGTTTGGGAGTTTGCAAGAGGATTGAAACATGGAAGTATCAAACATGTTTTGGCAGAGTCTACATACATTTTCATCCAAGTCTGGCAATTTCAGCAGCTGACTAATTGCAAGAAAAACATTGCATTATGCCCTATAGAACTTGTGCCATTCTCATTAGTAGAGTATATATATATATATATATATATACACACACACACACACACACACACACACACAAAGGTGTATATATCAAGTAGCTAATATTATTAAATTTTGTATGTATAGTTTTATTGCATACAATGATCCTTTTCATGGTACTGTGCATGCATTCTTCCTCCTTCTATCACTCTTACTTGCTCTCTCCCTTTCAGTACTGATTCTCATTGCACAAATTATCATTCTCTGGGCAATTGGTCTCTTCTTGCTTTTATCCAACATTTTATCTGCAACAATTTTACAAAGTGCTGCTTGCATTACATATCAATCAAACACAGTTACAACAGACTAGAAATCAGGGAAACCATTTCACACAATGCCTGTAACAACCACAAAGGGATCCACCTCCCATAGCATACAATTCTTGCAGATACACACAGAGCATCAGAAAAGCCATCTTGGGAGTTGGAATTTGCACTTGAGCTTGTATTGGAATGAAATGTCTGCAAATGATAAAATTTGTTTTGACAGCTATCCACTGTGAGAGAACTATAGAATGCTTCCTGAATGTACAATTGTTTTATTTGTCTTCTTATGAACTGATGCACAATTTTCATGATTGAAGCTGGTACATTGGAGGTATCATCCTTGATCGAGCTCATATCAGATAAAGACTATGTTCTCATACAGCATATGCATCTTATGCAGTTTATTCAGTAGAGATACTTTCAAGTAGCAAATTTGCAATGCTAAAAAGAGATTCATGTTATTTCATTATTTATATTGGAATTATGCATTTTCTGTCATTTGATGATGCTTGTCATGACTCTTTATCAGTTTAGTTATTTCTGTTTTATTTATTATTATTTTCACCACCAGATACATAGATTTTTATAATGGCATCAACGGTCCGGATTTTTGTAATCTTTGACTAATGTTCACAAACATATTTTCGTATTTGCAGAAGTACTGACACACAGAATCAACCTATTGTGACTGTATTATACTAATGAAGATGGGGAAAACACATTTTTTTTTAATGTATTTTCTCACATCACCTAAGCAAAGTGTATGATTGTATTCAAAGTCTATAAACCTTGTAAGCTCAGCTACATCTGCTGTACCTGGCTTTTAATATCTAGGTCTTGGCTTCATGTGCCTAAGGGTCTCTTTTATAACTGCACACATGTATAATTCCTCATATCAAATTACTATACACAAAAGAACATTAACTAAAGGGCGAGAACATGTAGGAATTAATTCCAGAAGTATCATTTGCAGCTTCACGTTCGCATCTGAACCGTAGGAATCTTTGCCCAGCTCTTGATAGAGAATGATACAGCCCACATATCATAAAAACATGACTTACCAAGACATTTCAATAAAGTTGAAGGACCTGCAGGAATGCTCTTTCCCTCTTCATCCTCGTAGCATCTCCTTACCCCCCCTTTGTAATGAAGATGTAAAGGTTTCACTTTTAATGTTTTACTGCTAATACATTACTAGCTGGGGACAGCCCTGCCAAACTTTGTACCAGATGGCCGCTCAAGTATGTCTCTGCCAACAGTCAATGGCAAAGTGCCCGTAGCAGATAGGAGAAACCCAGTAGTAGACAAAATGACACAGCAAGGCAGATAAATACCTGGATTGATGTTAGAAATATTAACAGCAGCAAATTCACAGGGTAGAATTTGGGATTGGAATGGCTGTAGACTTACATGCAAAGCTCTTAGCCTCTATAAAGTCCTTAAAATCAGACTGTGCTTTTACTTCCTTACTTTTTTAAGATTCTGTACAAGACTGAAACATATTTATTATAAAGATGTATTCTGTCTATAACACTGAGCTGTGACTCTATATGAACCAGGAATGTAATTTTCTGTCAGTGGTGTATACAAGATAACAACTGTACAGTGAGTCATGAAACGTAATTTTTACAAAGAGAAGGAAATTGCTTCTTTAGCAAGAACGAAGCATTGATATTCAGAGGAGCTCCGTTTCTCTATTCATTAGTTTGGTCTCATAACAATTACCCCACAGGTGTTTTTCACCTATAGATAAAATGTTACCTTTTTGAAGACTATAACAATTATAACACATAACATATAACAAGGTGATGCACAATATTTTTTTAAACCACCTTTGATTGCTCGAATGTCAAATTTTGCTGTATGCTTTGATTTTCTATATAAATACCAATTAACCCAACCAATAATACAGTATTTTCAATTAAATCAGTTTCACTTCAAGTACAGAGGGAAGCTTTAGAGACCTACAGGAATAATGTGTGTGGATTTTATTTTTATTTTTTTGTGTCCCCAAAGCTTTGTCACCGTCACCTCAATATACTTGGTTTGCCTGTTCTTTAATCAAAGTCAGTACAAGTCACGTTTGCAAAAATTTGAAATTGAAAATTCCATGTCTAACAATAAACATTACTGAGTATGTTTTATCTTGAAAGCACAGGAGGTTTACTAATTAGAATGCTGTACTGAGGCTTTGAGTGCTCTAACTGAAGGGTCTGATATGGTCCTTGACTAACAGCATATGAAGCATTTTAATTAGTGCCTATAGTTTGATGTCAGCCATGGTGCGAAATCAAAATGACATTTAATTTTCAATTACATGACTGATATTTTAATTATCCCACCACATCTGTCACAACTTTAGACATTCCTAATACAGAAATGATACAACAATACAGCTGCAGATGAAGAATGATAGTTAACATAAATAAATAATGAAAGAAGAAAGAGAAAGAAAGAGGAAGAAAGAAAAAAGAAAGGAAAAGAAAGATGGCTGATTTAATTGGGACCCTATTCAAGGAAGGATAGCAAATACATTCTGGGCTGTTGTCTTATATTATTAATGACTTTCATTGTGAAGATGATTCAGTTTTAATCTAGCACCCTGTAGATTAAGGACTTTACAGCTAGGATTTGGCAATATTTAATCAGTTAAACACCAGCAAAGTCTAGGATCTTTGCAAAACTATAAATTTAGAACACATTTTGACAACGAAATAGGCACATAATTAATCAGATATATACACATGAATAATAAACTATTTAAGCCCTGATTTTCAATTTTGTATACACTCTGCTGCTATAAAATGCTTCTATATAGGGTGGGGGTAGGATGAAGTAAACTAGCGAAGAAAAACTATGCACAAACATTTAAGCAATTTAACCCATTATTATTCTTTCAGCAATATCATAGAATGGTACAATATAGTAACAACCTGCACTCATTTGGAAGTAAGTTTTTAAATATTTATACATTATTAGCTATGGTAATTATCCTAATACCTTTGCCTTGGAAAAATCCAGAAATATATATAGTGATCAGGAGTGCTAAATAACAGCATTTCATAATGTAGAAGATACATCTCTCTAATGTATTTTTATTACTGAGGTGAAAGGTCTTGGACCCTAAGTGAGTGGGTATAAAAGGCCTAAATTATCATAACACAAATTATCTGCAACCTTACATTGACATTTACTTGAAGGGGTGTGCGTGGCTTTATAGTCGTCTTTTATGGAAGAAATGTCCTCAGTAAAAACAGAATCAGAATACATAAGCTGTAAAAATGAAGTTAAAGTATTGTAAACTCAAATTTACAGATTTATAACAATCATATTCTATCAGGTTTTACAGGTGGGAATAGAACAATCACCAGGCCAAACAAGCTACAGCAAGTTGTATTATATACAGCATATGTACCATACATGTGCTATGTCATAAGATGCTGTAACAGGCCGCTGTCTGTCACGGCACAGCTGCTGCTGACGCTCGCTGATTAGGTGCTCATGTGCCGCAGCTGTGTTGTCCGCTCCCTTGCAAACAGGCTGCAGACTCACGGCTGCGGGCAGTGAGCACTGTGGCGACTGTGATATCCAAAGCATATTTAATCCCTCTACTTCCCCAACGTAGGCAGCTAACCGATGAGAAGGAGGACTGCTTCTACAACCCCTGACTGACCGGAGTAACCCGTTTTGTGGACGTTTGTGCGTTTGTTTTGCTTTTGTTTTTGCCCTGTTTGCCTGTGTCCCCTGGACAAACCTGAATGCTAATAAAGCCCGGACACTACCGGAACTTGAGACTCTATCTTTTCCCATTGCTTGTGTCCGGCTTTCACATTTGGTGGCTGATGTTGGAAAGCTCCGCAGCATAATCATCCTGAACTTCCAACCTGGTGCGTGGAAGGACGGCTATGGAGGCAGCTTCCGTGGAACAATTGCTGGCCGCAGTGGTGCAGCTGCAGGCTCAGCAACAGCAAACCCTGGAGACGCTGGTCCAGCAACTTCAGATGCGAGCTCCTGCGCCTGTCCCTGCTGTGGCCGCAGTGACCCAGTCTTGGGCTGGCATGAGAATTCCAAAGATGGGGCCGGAGGATGATCCGGAGGCTTTCCTTACCATCTTTGAGCGCACCGCTCAGTGTTGCGGCTGGCTGGAGTCGAAGTGGATGGTAAGCCTGGCACCCCTGTTGACTGGGGAAGCGCAGTCCGCCACACGAGTGCTCCGTCCAGAAGATGCACTAGACTACAAAAGACTGAGGGACAGTGTCCTGTATTGGGTCAGTTTGACGACGGACGGCCAGCGCCGAAAGCACAGAAGCCTCCAGTTCAAACCCACCTCCTGGCCCCGGGCCTTCGCGCAACAGCTGCGGGATGCCTGCCATCGCTGGCTCAAGTCAGACGAGCACTCCGCCACGGAAGTTGCTGACCTGGTGGCCCTGGAGCAGTTCCTCAGCCATCTCCCACGTCCCTCTACAGAGTGGGTGCAAGCCCACCAGCCCGAAGACCTGGAGGAGGCCACCAGGCTCGCCAAAAACCACCTTGCTGCCCAGGACGATGCCACCTCCCAATGCCCGATGTGCTTGTATCACCAGTTCCATATTGAAAAAGATTTGTTATATAGGGTAACCAAAAACCAAGGGGGGGACCCGGTCACAAAACAATTGCTGGTATCATGTTTGCACAGGCGCTTTGTGTTTCTCTCTGCACACAAAGTACCTATGGTGGGTCACCTGGGTCGTGACAAGACCTTAAGCTGGATAACGGACTGATTCTTCTGGCCAGGCATCAAAAAGGAGGTAGAAAGGTGGTGTGCTGCCTGTACGGAGTGCCAGAAGACCAATGCCAGTGCGGTACCACGGGCTCCGCTGGAGCTGTTTATGGTCTTCATTCGGGTGGGGATCCAAAAGGAAATCCTGACAAATCAGGGCACTCCCTTCATGTCATGCATGATGCATGACCTCTGTAGGCTGCTGGGAATAAAATCCATCAGAACCTCAAATTATCATCCCCAGACAGACAGCCTAGTGGAGCGCTTTAATAAAACCCTAAAGAACATGATCTGTAAGTTTGTGGGCACAGACGCTCGCTGTACGCGAGGTGCCCCTGGCGTTCACCGGCTTCTCTCCCTTCGAGCTGCTATACGGGAGGTGGCCAAGGGGAATCCTCAATTTAATAAAGGAGGACTGGGAGGCTACCGCCCCCTCCCGGACCTCTATGGTACAGCACGTCCTGGACCTGAGAGATCGGCTATCGGCACTGGGGAAAATTGCACAGTCGAATCTCTTACAGGCCCAGGAGCGACAACAGCTCTTGTACAACAGGGGAGCCCGGTTACGATCGTTCACACCAGGGGACAAGGTATTGGTGTTACTCCCAACATCAACATCTAAGCTGCTGGCTAAGTGGCAGGGACCCTTTGTGTTCACACGCCGTTTAGGGGATGTTGATTATGAGGTGTGTCGCCCGGACCGTCGGAGAGAAAAGCAGATATACCATCCCAACATGCTGAAGAAGTGGCGAGAGGAGGAAGCATTATGTGCTCCTAGTTCCTCCCAAAATGAAGTCTGAACCCGCTGTTTCTGAGGTTCGCATTGATCCTAATTTAACAAACACCCAGAAGCAGCAGGTTCGCTCTTTATTACTCCGCTTCCAGCATGTCTTTTCTAACTGACCCGGGCTCACACCTCTCATTGAACACCATATCCACACGGCACCGGTCACCTGCGTGCGTGTGAAACCCTATCGCACCCCCTATTATAAAAAGCAGGCTGTCAAAGCAGAAGTGCAGAAGATGTTGGAGCTGGGAGTCATAGAGAAGTCACAGTCGGAGTGGTGTAGCTCTATTGTCTTGGTGCCAAAGACTGATGGCAGCATTAGATTCTGCGTTGATTATAGGGAGCTCAACGCAGTGTCTAGGTTTGATGCCTATCCGATGCCCCGTGTGGATGAGTTGCTGGACCGGCTGGGTGCTGCTCACTTTTTTACGACACTGGACTTAACCAAGGGATACTGGCAGATCCCCCTCAGTCCAGCGTCCCTAGAGAAAACCGCTTTCTCCACTCCTCTGTGTTTGTTCCAGTTCCGCACTATGCCGCACGGAGCCCTGGCCACTTTCCAAAGGCTGATGGACTGTGTACTCCGGCCCCACCAGCGATATACCTCTGCGTACTTGGACGATGTGGTGATTTTCAGTAAGGACTGGAATAGTCACCTCGTCCATGTAGCAGCTGTGCTCAGGTCCCTTCAGCAGGCGGGGCTCACGGCAAACCCAGGCAAATGCGCAGTTGGGAGGAGGGAGGGGTACCTCTGGGGGGGGGGCAGGTACGGCCAGTCGTTGAAAAAGTAACTGCTATCGCCTCCTGTCCACCTCCTAAATCCAAAAAGGAAGTTTGGCAGATTTTGGTGTTTGCCGGCTATTATCATTGTTTTTACCGGACTTTGCCACACTGCCTTACCCCCTGACCGAGCTAACCCGAAAAGGTGCCCCAGATACAGTCCAGTGGACGGAGCAGTGCCAGGTGGCTTTCCAGGCTATTAAGGACCACCTCTGCCAACAACCTGTATTAAAATGTCTTGACTTCTCTCTCCCCTTTATTCTACAGACTGATGCCTCGGAAGTTTGAGTGGGCACAGTCCTTTTCCAGGATTTCGGGGGTCAGGAACACCCGATACTTTTTCTTAGTAAAAAACTATCGCCCCAGGAACGTAAGTATAGTTCCATTGAAAAGGAGTGTCTTGCTATAAAGTGGGCTGTCGAGACGCTCCGCTACTACCTCCTGGGGCACCCCTTCACCCTGGAAACAGACCACGCCCCCCGACTTCCTCTCCCATCCCTTTCCCTCCCCTTCCCCTGTCCCTTCCTCTTCTCCCTCCTCTCCCTCTCCCAGCCTGCCTTTCGGGTGGTCCTTTTCTAGGGTGGGGGGGTGTGACTGTGTGGCTGCTGTCTGTCACGGCACGGCTGCTGCTGACACTCGTTGATTAGGTGCTCATGTGCCACAGCTGTGTTGTCCGCTGCCTCGCAAACAGGCTGTGGACTCACGGCTGCGGGCAGTGAGCACCGTGGCGACTGTGACGTCAGCGGCAGCTCTATTTAATCCCTCTACTTCCCTCCCTCTACTGACATATGCTTTGGGGTATTAAATGCAAAATTTAATGCAAAATTGAATACTCTTCCAAAGCATGAAGATATGATGATGAAGGCTTTTACAATTCAAACATCAAAGGTCATATTTTACACAATGGCAACATCAAATGAAAATCACTTATTGTCTTTACTATTTTCCCTTTCTGGTGTTTTTTGGCATCAGACTGGAAGTATAACATGATTGCACTGAGCTACATTACAGTTTTGGTGTACATATTACAATAATGGTCATGAATTCCGATAGTATGTGAAGACATGATATATATATGATCTACTTTCATTTATTAAAAATGAATTCCATATGAATAAGAGCCTTTAACTCATTACAAATTAACATAATTGAATTACAAATTCAATTGAGCTCACAAGAATTCCATCATGTATTCATGTGTTTTTCCTGTGTTGTACTATCGGAATTCATTAGGAATTAATGCCCATTGTTGTAAAGTGTTACCCATTTGATTATACAGGGACATTAACAAAGCTGCAAATGAACAATGTTGCTATATCAAGAAAATGCCTTAATTCCATATAATTCCAAATAATTCCATAATATAACAAAGATACATGTGTGATGTGTACTCTAACAAACTAATATAATACTTTTTTTATTTTATAATTTTCTAATTCCATTTTTTTTTCTAAAAATGAAGGAAAACAAACTACAGTCTAGTAACATTGTGAACCTTGGAAGCCATGCATTTCAATGAGATTGCTAAGGTCATGTTTGCTCTTTCCTCAGAAAACTGGTTCTGGAATTTGGTTTGCACTTAGTATAACTATCCTATTTAAGATTAAATGGTTATGAAAATAAGGAATTTAACTTTATATTTGACCTTTTTAGGAGTTTTGCCCTTGGGCAGGATTAAATCAAAATTGTTCACGCTACGAGTCGCTCATAGTAGCATTAGCGGCGTGTCTGCCAATGGATATCACGCTGCTAAACTTTCGTGGTATTAAATCTAAAACGATTTGCACTGCAAAACGATCTTCTTGCAGGTCCTTTCTTGCACAATGCGAGGGAATAGAACACAGCTTTCACACAGCCGCTACTACAAAACTACACTGTACTCAGTTGCACTTTCCTGATATATAACTGATTATTGCTGCAGTATGTAAGATAATTTTATATGCTTGGTTTTTCAGTCTAAATAAATAGTTGAACTGAAAACTCATAGGTCAATTGGTTTCTCTTTAAAAGATTATTTTTAGAGGGAAGATGTGGTCAAGTCACAGATGTGCAATAATCATTTATTTGTATCAAAAATAGAAAACCAATGTCATTTAATTATATTACTGAACATACATGATATTAAGCTTCTGCTGGATTATAGAAAGGATAGGATATTACCCCTATTCTCCTATTTTCTTCACAGGGCAGCTTAGGTCAGTCTGGTCAGGTCGGCAGCGGGAGTGTCTCTCTCTTCTTCCTGCTCTTCTTCTTCTTCTTGTCTGTCTTCTTTCTTCTTTGTTCTCTTTGTCCGTTCCTTCTTTTATAAGGTTTCTCTTTAACTAATCACATTTTCCAACATCACACCATGGTTTGGGTGTGCGATACAAATATTTTGATATGACAGTAACACTGTTGCCAGATCGGGGGATTTTCCATGTGTATGGGGGAAATGTTGGGGGATAATATTTTGAACTAGGGGGAATTTAGGGGTTTGGCACAATCGATCCCCCCCAAACCCCCCCTGACCTCACTTCACCAGCCACATCCCCCCTCCCCGACCTCCATTCTTCACCTCCCTTCCCTTTTTATTTACGTATTTGTCCATGACTTATTTGTTTAATTCACTCATTTGTTTATTCTGCTGTTGCTTTGTTCGTTGTTCTGTTAACTATTTAGTGTCTTAAAAATGGTTTCCTTCTTAACGCATCTTTCGTGGGAGTAGTGCCTACTATCAAGTAAATATTAAACCTCACTCGTGCACTACAAACTTATGTATATTCAGCCTATATCCTATATAAGGGGGGTGTTTCCATGCATGATACATAAGGCATTAGTTTAAAGTATTGTTGTTCAAATATTTCAGCATAACAGTAGTTCTCGAGTTGTTAGTTTATTCCAATGATAAATGTAACCACTATGAGTTTTGTAGCCGGTGTGTCAAAGTTTGTTTTTAATCTGCACCACTACACATAACCCAGCTAACACACAATGTTGCCAAAACGTTGTAGCAGCATAATTCAGCATTGTGGCAACGTTGTCTGTTAGCTGGGAAGTGGATGATGAATAAAATATTTACATTGACCTGTTATTCACCCAACACACCGTTGATCCACCGGCTAATAGATAACACCTAAATAAGGGCGTCTGCCAATAATAATAATAATAATAATAATAATAATAATAATAATAATAATACTAACTTCACAGCTTTCATCAATGGCGGTTTTGATTTTGATTTTAATATTTTTTCTTCTACTCATATTTGTAACTGCTACAAAGTACAGGCTTGTAGTTTTGTGTCAGAGGGGAGATTAATGCTGTGGATTTACAGCACGGAGCACAAGATCGCTGTCTTTATCTGCTTTACTGACCCATCGCTGCTTCTCACAGGACCGTCCTGCTCTTCCGCCCCCTGGTTTCTCTTCCATTTCAGACTCTGTGATTGGCTTGTGATGCCTCTCGCGCTGCCCGCCCACCACGGAAGCCTCGCAGCAAAACACGTCTCCTCCCCGTTCGCAGCTCCTCATATTTTAGATTTAATTCAATGAGGAGCTGAGCTGCGAGATTCCCTCCTGAGACTCTTCCACAACTTTTCACGTTCGCACATTTTTTTTTAATCCTGCCCCTTGTTTTATATATATAAATGATATAAATGTATGACAAGCTAATGTCCTTTATATACTGAGCAAAAGACAGCAGGACAGCAAAAGAAAAGGGATTGAATCACAGAGGAGAAACATTACCAATTGGTAAACATTATGAGCCAGCCAATCAGGATCCTGCTGTGCTCTCATAAACTGAAACACGGAGAATCAGAAGACTGTGTAAGCTGCTCTAGTGGAGAGAAGAGGATGTCGACAGCATGCTGGGAGTTTCTCTACAGGTTGTTGGTTGCTGTTGGAATTGCCTCTTTGATTTAATCACAAAGCTTTGCACAAGAGGACGATTTTCTGTAAAGAGTTGTAGAAGTCTGGATATAATTGCTTACAATTTGCCATATGGAGTTACCCTCACACCTACTCAATTTAAATTCTGCCCCAATAATATTTCCCTAATGACTTCACAGCATACCACTAGCAACCAATCAGATGCTCAATCCCATTTTTAATAAGGTATCTGTGGTAGGCAGTGTTAAAACAATAATTCATAAGTTTATAATCTTGATTTAACAGCATTTGTTCTCCACCCACACTGTATGACTTTTTCAATGTGACATTTTAAAGTTCTCTGGAAGACTAATCCACTGTTGTATGTTAATAAGTGTAATACAGGTTCTGTTTAGTGTAGGAAACACACAAATTCAGGATGGTGACAGTGTAAAGAACTTGAAAGTGTGACAGAAGGCTTTCTCTTGAGTTATTTTAATAAGCGTGTGTTTTTGTCAACTCTTGACACCTGGAAAGCAAGTCCCTATGGCCCGTCACATTTAGTGGCCCTCTTTCACTGCAGGATATTAAATCATAGCTGTAGTTTCCATTCAAGCCAATGTTTATCCTATCGTTTAGGTTTTCATCGTAAAATATGCTGTCACAGAGAACACCCTAAATTATTTACAGCTAGAAAAATAACTGATTTTCTTTATATTGTATTTTTCTCAGCAACACACATCATGGTCAATTTTCCAGCTTCTAATTAGAGTCTTAACATTTCATTTCTTAACTCTTTTCCCCCCCTTTTAATTAATTTTTTCCCACACTAATTAACAAATCAGTACATTTTTTCAAAGAATTGCAATACTTTAATACATGATTGATATTCTAAAACCTGCTGTCAATACCATTATTGTCATAAATCTAACAATGTGAAAATAGACTGAAAAGTAGAATATTTCCAAGAGAAAATGTTTTTTTGTTTGTTTTGTTTTTACGTTTGTGTGTAGCAAATTAGTATTTGATTATTTCTAAAACGTTTAACTGATTTTAAGATGGGCCATATTATTACCAGTCCTGGATTACCCAATGTTATTTTAGGTTGAATAGTCTAAATCTAGTGCTAATCAAGATCTGTGAAACCAACCGTATGTATTTCCAGGTTAATCCACGAACCTTGTTTTGTAATTTGTTGCAGGCTTTTTCACCTCTGTGCTCAAAGACAGATCTGGGAAACAATGATTAGGCCTCAGATATTGTGTTAATCTTGATTATTAGATGTTCCTTTAAAAAAAAAAAAGAGAGAGAACTTGAGACATTCACATCCTTAGCCAGCCTAATGGCAGGATTAAGGGCAGGATTCAATTTTAAAATGTTCATGCTGTGAGTTGCTTGCAGAATCATTAGTGGCATGTCTGCGAATGGAAATTGCGCTGCTAAACTATCGCGGTATTAAATCTAACATGATTTGCCACACAAAACAATCTTCTCGCAGCTTTTTTTTGCACAACGTGAGGGAATAAACTTTCACACAGCCGCTACTAGAAAATGATGTTTTCATGTTTAGTTAGATGCTACTTTCATTTATTTTTGTATGTAAATCCCATGATGTACAGTTATGTAGTTTGCTATTAGCAGCTGGTTAAAGTAATATTTAATCCTGCTCAACAATACAGTGGGAGTGGTTCCATTTTCACTGTATTAAATCAAGAAAATCTGCGAAAATCTACAGTGCGCATAATGAATTACATGTTGTGCCCAACATCCTCACAAATGGAATGTAGCCTAGTATTTTTGCAGAGAGAGAAAATATGTTGTTATTGAATGTCATTTTATATTTTGTTCAGCATTGTGTCAGTGTTAATTTCGATCATGTTTTTTAGGTATTTCTTCATGACTTATTTGTTTAATTCACTCGACCGTTTATTCTGTTGTTGCTTTGTTGGTTGTTCTGAAAACTATTTGATGTCTTAAAAATTGTTTCCTTCTTAACACATCTTTCGTGGGAGTAGTACCTACTATTGAGTAAACATTAAACCTCATGTGTCCAGCAGTGGCGTATTTGGGGGTGGTGGGGGGGACACGGTGCTATGGCAATTTTGAAAATATAAATGCGAAGGGAGTTCCCCCCCGGGATTCGAACTGCCCACCTCAGGCACTCAGAGCACCACACTGTGTTACACTCTCTAGGCCAATCGGATAGATATGGTGGCTTAACACTGTTCTCATTTATTCAGTTATGTTCAGTGAGCTAAAACTACTCAAAACATATTTGCGCTCCACTATGACAGAAGAAATACTTTATGGGCTCGCCCACCTGTACACTAATGTATGTTGATGTTATTGATGAATTCAGGCGCCACAAGGAGACTTGCATTCACATAGAAACTCCAACATAGAGGCGGAAACAGCTGATTTCCAATGAACAGTTGCAGCTTATTTATAGTTGTTGTTTCTTCCAATGATAAATGTAACCACTATAAGTTTTGTAGCTGGTGCTTCACGGTTTGTTTTTAATCTGCACCACTACACATAACCCACCTAACACACAATGCTGCCACAACGTAATTCACGTAACAACGTTGTGGCAATGTTGTCCATTAGCTGGGAAGTGGACACTGAATAAAATATTTACATTGACCTGTTATTCACCCAACACACCGTTGATCCACCGGCTAATAGATAACACCCAAATAAGGGCGTCTGCCAATAATAATAATAATAATAATAATAATAATAATAATAATAATAATAATAACATCAATGGCGGCTTTGGTTTTTATTTTATTATTTTTTCTTCTACTCATATTTGTAACCGCTACGATGTATAGGCTTGTAGTTTTGTGTCTCTGGGGACAATGTGATTGGCTCGCGGAGCCTTTCGCGTTGCCCACCCATCTCGGAAGCCACGCAGCAAAACACGTCTCCTCACCGCTTGCAGGTCCTCATATTTTAGATTTAATTCAGTGAGGAGCTGAACTGCGAGATTCCCCTCCTGCGACTCTTCCACAACTTTTTGCGTTTGCACCTTGCAAACATTTTTGATTTAATCTTGCCCTAAATCTGAAATCTTGAATACATATTGCAATATAGATTTATAGTTCATAATCCTTCCTTATTTCTTAATTAGTCAAGGTACAGTAACACTCAACAGGTTTCCTAGTGCTCTGCAATACTTCCCAGGCAGTATGAGAGAATCTGTTCATTTAAAATTTAAGAATAGCTGAACATAAAATGTTTTTAAAGCCTTAGGCTTATAAAAGATTAATATCAAATCTAAAGGGAAGCAATGGAATATTGATGCGTATGATCCCCTGCAGGGTTTTATTTATATTGTTTCATTTTTTGGGGTAGACTTTAAATGCCTCCAAACAGCAACTTCTAAATGATCTCAAAAGTAAGCTCAGAAGTAGCATTACTTTTGTGACATATAAAGCTGCATTTAAGATTCATTCAACCAGCCAAGATGTGAATATCACCTCCTGCACCACACTGCAACATTCATGACTCCAGCTTTAGATGTTCCAGGTTCCATTTAAACAGATCTTTATGTAGTGTTGTGTTTTCCCAGCAATCTCATAGATAATGCCTTATGTTACAGGATCATGGGTAAAGTAGTGAGATCATCCCACTAACAACAATACTGCTAAAACAACATGCTTTGCTTTCCTTTATTCTCATGTCGGCATTCTGCAACACACAAATCTTCTACTCAATCAATGTTTTTCAAATGTGAAGTTCCAACTTGCCAACTCTTTTTATAAGTACATTGAAAATCATACTTCTTTAGTTACATTCCTTCGTTCTTTGAAATGTTGTCAAACGTATCTATATGAGGAGAATAATAATAATAATTCCACATATTGAATGTAAAAGTAACAGCCTTTACAAACCTTTACATTTAAGACTCTTTGTGAAGCATTTTATTAATGCCACACACCTTCTAAAGAAAGATAAAAAAATAACCTTTTTTTTGCCCACAGGAGTCACTAACAAACTTTGAATCTTTCAAGATTCCCACTTGGGCCCTGGAAGCCTTCTGTCTAGGTGCTACACAGATCATCAAGTTTCTGTCTAATGCGCTCTTCAAAGGAGCCTTTAAAATCAATATGGCAGAGAGGAAACCATGTGTGCAGATCAGGTTTTCCCAATAGCCTGACTGACATCTAACTGCAATCTTTTAAAAGTGCACAGCACTTTGGCTGTCAGGAAACCTTTATTTTCAATCTGGAGAGTCCTGTCATCTCGCCCAGTAGCATTTACTCTAGATGTGTGAACAGCAGGTCAATTGAACTCCAGGACATTGCAATAACAGCACTTATATTTTCATTTAGGTTTTAAGGGGACCTCACAACCCACTGAACACAATTATCCCCTAATTCCTCTCATTACTAATAATACTCAAAAACAGAACTCCCAAGTATAAATAAATGAATTTAATTAATATATTTATTTATTCTTCCATTTGCCTTGAAACAGACTCCAAAGTCAATCAATGTGTTTATGAGACAAAAATTAAAAGGAGGTGTGATTGGAGAAGGGATTGCCTAACTTTTTTCTTTCTTTACTGATTTTCTCTGGAATCCCTCATGTGTAATTGGGTTTTCATTTCACTATGAAATCCATGCTAATAAATCACAGTGGGCAGCACTTTCATTCCAGCAGCTGAAGGTGTAGCCAAATGTGTCTTACTATTGTGCCCTTGTTTAGCCAGTTTTAATTAGAGCTTACTATTTTATTGTAATAGCACCGGTTTTATTCATGAACACATCAGAATCTGTGAATTTGTTTAACCACAGATTAAATACAAGAATAGTATATGTCCTGTTTGGTGGTTGTTGTTGTTGTTGTTTTTTTCTCCAAAATGTAACATTTTATATGACCTCGTTTGCCATTAACATTTTTAATGCCTCACCAGAATAATTTCTACAAAGAGTACACATATTTTTGAAAGAGAATACTGTTCTTAAACTGTTGCATTGTGAATTAAAGCATACACGTTCAGTTTTCTGCTCACTCACTGGAATAACTTCCACACATTTATCTTTGGCAGTCGAACGAAGCCTGAGAGAGAGGGAGAGGGGGAGAGAGGGAGAGAGAGAAACAGAAAGAGAAAGAAAGGTCATTTATGAAGGGTTTGCTGATGGCAAAGATCATCTCTGGTAACCAGGGACTGAATAAAGAATGATAAGCCACTCCAGGCAAATCAAATCAATAGCATACAAACTGCTTAGCACTATACAAGCCCATTTTAAAAATAAAAATACCAAGCATTTTAAGTAAACCTTTCCTAAATATACAATTCAGCATTTTTATTTATTTTTTATTACCTGTTTGTAGTGGAAACATGATTTATAAGAAATATATTAAAAAAACTTCCCTAGTATAAGCTGATAATAATAATTCTGTAGAAGGCATATTGGTATATATATTGGTGATAGATGTACTAGACTGAATGCTTCTAAAGGTCTACAGGAGAGCTACTCAGGACTAGGATACACTATATTCTGTGTGTGTGTGTGTGTGTGTGTGTGTGTGTGTGTGTGTGTGTGTACTAACCAGGACCACCCCCACTTCAGACAATGTTAAAATATTATGAAAAACAATTTTCTATAATTTCCATATGTTTTCATCATAACCACCATCATTTTGACATATTCAGATTGTGTTCCTAGTGATTTTATTTTCATTAGCCTTTTCTACAATTTCTTCACTTTCCATCTCTTCTTCTACTTCCTGTTTGTTTTGGTTTTATAGAGAGGGGAACCCCACTATCAAATCTTGCAAGAGGGCCCAGTAAAACATTCATGCTGGTGTAATGTGAGTGTAATTACATCTGTTTTGTTTCTGTTAAAGGGTATTCATGGGCAGTGAAAGTAAGAAACTAAGGATTGTGTACTCCACAGGAAACATAATCAGATGATTAGATGAAAACATAAAAGCAATAGACAAACAGGTGCGGTCCTTGGAGACCTAATAGTTAACGATTCAGTATAAAGTAAGATCCTGCACAAAATATATTTGTACAGGTTGGCAGGATATCAGTATTTTAATAACAAGAAAAAGTATTTAGAATTGAATTTGCCTGAACATTCATTGGTGTTTTCACTTTATCTAATGCAATGGGTTAAAGATGCCAATAGAAGCCACAAGCAGTGCTCTTTATATAGCGAAAAAGAGCAGTCTAAGCTTTTTTCTTTTTTCAAATGCAATATTGTTAGCACAAATGAATCTTTTTCCATTGCAGTATTTTATCATTTTGACTACAAGCTTAGATAAATGCATTATGTGCTCTTCACATTTTTAAAGCATTGATCAAAATAATATTATTACGAAGAAGGTCTGCACTGAGGCTTGCTTCCATGACACACTTCATCTATCATCCAGATGTTTTATCAACGATTAATAATTACCACAAAAATAAAAATGAATAATTAAAAGCAGGGAAGACATCCAAACAAAAGCTCTGGGGAATGTAGATGCGGAGTGGAATGAAAACATGTTAAGTTAATTTTGATCACCGGTTAATTTGTTAGCACCTAAAAGTGTAAAACATGTAAAAGGGAAGAGAATACTGGTCTGAAATAGCACATATAAATATACATTCATATATATTACTCAAGTAGTAATGAAATATCACTTCAGTGCAAGATATTTAACACAACAGTTGTGGTTATGAGTACAAAAGTATTAGACCTTTACAAGTGTCATGTAAGACATATGAGCATGTCATATATCTAGGGTGTTTAACTTTGTAAGGAGTTGGAAAGCTAAACACTCTTTGAAGTGAAAGAATTGGGCTGGGAATGTAGCGTCTTTTGTATAGCTAAAAAATCTAGGCTATAAGCAAAAGACTCAAGCCAATATGCCAGACAACTGCTTGGGTAATTTTAATGTATTTATAAGTTTACAAATACAAATCAATTAAATAGCAAAACATGAAATGCTGTAAAGGGCTCTGCTATCAGTCACGACATGTATAATTTCTTTAATCAGTGTTTAATCAGTGTTTTTAATCTGTAAAAAGTTAAAAAGATACATTTAGGTACCAACATCTTAACATCTTGTGTCTAACCACACCATTAGGCAGATCAAGTTTGTACGTTATATAATTAAATTTAAAATTACAGAACCCCAGATATTACATAACTGAAAGAAAGAAAAAAATAAAACATTAGATGGATTTGTATATGTAGATTATTAATTAGTGAACACATTTTTTAGTTAATGTGCACAAATTATTAAATATGTTTTTCTTAATTTATGTGTTCACAGTTTCCTAAATTATACATTCTTATTTCTGTGGTTATTATCTAAAAATGA
This sequence comes from Amia ocellicauda, assembly GCF_036373705.1. Classification (NCBI taxonomy): domain Eukaryota; kingdom Metazoa; phylum Chordata; class Actinopteri; order Amiiformes; family Amiidae; genus Amia; species Amia ocellicauda. Next base: position 20,432,444 of record NC_089858.1, on the reverse strand, counting down.
CTTTAGCAAATAAAAGCAAGGAAACAATTGTCATTCATTAATAATGCATCCATTTTGGAAAATTAAAAATATGTGCATCTACCAGGATAAATTTCTGTTCTACAGACTGTCTCTGAGGAAATAGGGGTAAACATAACAGGTTTGGTGCCATCTGTGGTATTTTCTGACTTTGTTTAAAACAAAAAGCCACAAAAAGATGTATAACCACTTTCCATAATTATCAACAACTTCTCCACTAAAGTATATTAATAATTGAAGTATTTAGTTTAGATTGGGGTGACTGGCATAGAATGTAGTCATCAGACACTAAAAGACTAACAAATGCTGTGAAACAGGGTAAGCAAATAAAACGATAGGTTATTATCATAACCACAGTTCCCTGAAAAAGAAAGACATTACCACATGGGAAGAGCCTTCTGACCTGCCAATCTGTGAAAACATGTACCAAAGCTGCCCAATAGGGGCCCTGCTGGCAGGAGGAAGACCCACCCCCAGCATCTGTGAAAAGTCTCCTCCTGGCCAGAGCTGCCTGCAATTTCTTTGTGAGGAAGGTTGTCTGGCCGAGCAACCCCTGAAATCTAATGGCTATCTTTCATTTCCAGGGAACCGTGGTTATGATAATAACCTATCGTTCCCTTTCAAATCGAAAGACAGCCATTACCAAATGGGAAGACTACACCAGAGCTGTCATGAGTCCTGACACCTGATTTAAGCCCCAATCCCATCATGGCAAGCGCAGCAGAGCCTCACGGCACCTGAGTGCAAGCTGCTTGTAGTACCTGAGTGCCCAGTGTGGGACGCAGCCGGTCCGCCACATTGAGACAGTAGAACCTCGTGAAGGTCTGTTGACTGGACCAGGTTGCAGCATTACACAAGTCTTCAAGTGAGGCGCCATGAAAGAGAGCCCATGATGTGGCCTGTCCCCTGGTAGAGTGCGCTGAGATGTGTTCAGGCATGGGGACTTTAGCAGTCTCATAGGTGAGCCGGATCACGTCTGCCACCCAGTGTGCTAGTCGTTGTTTTGAAACAGCCCTCCCTCTGGTGGTAGAACCATAGCAGACAAACAGTTGGTCTGATCTGCGGCTGTGCACAGTCCTCTCCATATAACACTTTAAGGCCTGGACAGGGCAGAATGTGTGTAGTCTGCCCTTGGTCCTCATACAATGCATGTGGAGGGAGGTGAAAAGACTCCAGGACAATTGGTTGATTTATGTGAAACGCCGACACGACCTTGGGTAGGAAGGCCAGGTTTGTCCTCAGAGTGACTCTGTCATTGCTTCCTGAGAAGATCAGACAGGCTTTATCCACAGACAAGGCGTGAATTTCACTTATTCTCCTTGCAGACATTATCGATACAAGGAAGGCCACCTTGAGCGAGAGGAAGTGGAGCTCTGTTGTGGAAATGGGCTCAAAGGGATCACTGCTAAGCTCTTGTAGAACTAATAAGTCCCAGGCCGGAATTGTGTCTTTTACTGGTGGTCTCAATCATCTCCCATCCTTGAGAAATTGCCAGGACGTGAGCTCCTGGAGAAACATTGTCAATCTTATCATGACATGCTGAGATGGCAGCCAGATATACCTTCAGCCTGGATGCAGATTTCCCTTTCTCCAGCAGCTGTTGCAGGAAGCACAGTATGGTTGACATGGGGCACGACACTGGATCCACATGTCTGGCTAGGCACCAGTTTTGGAAGGCTGACCACTTATAAGTATATTAGGCTCTGGTAGAGGAGGCCCTGGCTGACTGTAGTGTTTCCATGACATTATCTATTATGACATAAACATTAGGCGGTGCCTTTCAGGGACCAGATCCACAACCCACACAGCTACAGGAGTCCTCCGCTTGACTTAGTAAGTCCTTGCATAGCGGGAGCTGCCAGGGTTCCGCACTGAGTATTTGTGCCAGTGACTACAACTGTCTCGGCCACCAGGGGGCAATCAGGATGACTTGGGCTCCTTCCTGGTGAATCCTCTCCAGTGTCAGTGGAAGAAGTGGCAGTCGGGGGAAGGCATATAGCAGTTCCTGTAGCCATGGGTGAGCAAAGGCGTCCACGCCCATGAGTCCAAGGGAAAATTCAAGGCGGCCGCCGTCAGCCCCAACAGTTTTTGAAATTGGACCAGTTAGAGAGTCGATACCCTCCTGAATAATGTGAGGCGCATCTCCAACGACTTGATTCTGCCTTCTGACAGATAGGCAAGCATGTTCACAGAGTCTAGCCTCATTTCCAAGAACACTATAGCAGGCTTGAAATAGCTCTTCTCTGAGTGAATGGAGAGACCCAATGTAGTCACGTGACGTATGACCTCTGTCGTATGTACCTCCGCCTGAAGCCTGGAGTCTGCGCACACTAGCCAGTTATCCAGGTAGTTCAGTATCCATATCCCCTTTGTTCTGAGGGGGGACAGGGCTGCATCCATGCATTTTGAGAATGGCTGAACGGCAGCACACAGAACTCGTACACCTGGCCTTGGAAGGCGAAGCACAGGTAGTTGCTATGCGCTGGGAGGATGGGGATATGGAAGTAGGCGTCCCTGAGGTCGATGGACGTGAACCAGTTGCCTGGCCGGACAGACTGGAGGATACACTGCGCAGCCAACACGTGTTTCTTTTCTTCAGAAACATGTTGAGGCCCCTCAGGCCTGAAGCCTCCATCCTTCTTTGGCACAAGGAAGTATCACATATCGCTCGTTTCTCCCGCATTTCCTGCGACAGAGCTCTCGCTCTTTCGGGGCATCCGACAGTAGTGGTCAGCACCCCTTGGAAGTGGGGGGTGCCAGAGTGGTATTGGAGGGCGTATCCATGGGTCATCCTCGTTCGCATCCAGGAGTCCTAGGTGCAGGCTTGCCATTGATCAAGTCCGGTCGGTCTGTCGGGGAGTGGTGGGGGTGGCGATGGCAGCCACATCCCTTCAGGGAGTTCCTGTTCTTTCCTTCTCTGAGGAGGTCTGTCATATAGGCAGCTATCAGTTCCATTTCCTCTGTGTCCACCACTGAGGAGTGCTCTCGTTGCCGCCGGGCCAGGAGTCCAATGAAGAGCATGAGAATAGACTGAGCGTTTGCCGCCTTGACCACCAGTGTCTCCACCATGTAAGCTTTTTTTTTGGCAATAGGTCCAGCACTGTGGAGTAGTGGTTAGGGTTCTGGACTCGTAACTGGAAGGTGGGGCACTGCTGTTGTACCCTTGAGCAAGGTACTTCACTTAGATTACTCCAGTAAAATACCCAGCTGTATAAATGGATAAAAATGTAAGTCACCCTGGATAAATGATGATAATGTTCTGCCCATCTGCTATGCAGGTTTCTTCCCCAGCAGTGTGTTGGCCTGGACCAGGTGTGAGACCAGGTGTGCCCCCTCTGTGGTGGTACATGTTTTCACAGATTGGCAGGTCAGAAGGCTCTTCCCATTCAGTAATGGCTGTCTTTCAATTTGAAAGGGAACCACAGCCATACTTTATATCCAACAGTTAAGATAACCTTCTTCCTCGAATCAGCTAAAGGAAATATTTTGAAATGTTTGGTTTGGCCCATGAAACTACTTCCCATCCAGCTGCTTATTATATATAACTTCCTTTTCTAATTTACACCGTGCACTGATTCCAGTTGCAGTTTCATCCACTGTGCTCTGAAAACCTGGGGCATTTCAATGTATAGTCCCTCACCTCACAATACAGAAACCATCAGTGGTGAACTTCCAAATTTAGCTGTGAACCAGAGAGTGGTGCTGCCAAACGAGGTTACATCTAGACACAGATATTTTACCCAGCAGTGTTAACAGATGTGCGCTTCTTTGCCCCGCACAGCAGTTTCTTCTACTCTGTTTCATGTGCTTCTCAGGAGATTGAGGGCACAGCTGCTTTCTGAGCTGTGGACTGAAATGCAAGTGTTGAGCCTTTGTGTCATCCTGTTGGTGACTGCCCATCTCCTCTCCAGGGACTGAGCTATATAACATTTAACATGTCAGAGGCATCAAAGCAGAGTTTGAGACTAGGCTGAATAACCCTCTTGTGAATAACTCCACATAACACAGAAAGCAGCTCCCTAGCCTTTGCATTGGTTATAATCGAAGCACAGTCATGACAATGTTCTGTCGTGATATAAAACAGAGTAGTTAAATGGTTGCAGTCCTCAGCTCTTCAGTACGCAGCCCCCAAGAGCTAATTTTTTCATGTCAGTTCTGACCACTTTTCTGTTCATAATGAGCCAAATTGAGGCCTTAAAACTGTAATTTTTTCTCTAATTGTGTGATGAATGACTTAATGAGGTGCTTTTGTGATGCATTTTATCAAATAATTCCATCACATAGTCTGGGAAAAATATAAATAGAGATCGAGTTGTAGCCTGTTAACGGTCACTTATGGAAGCAGACACCAGAGACACAAAATAAGTACAGATTCCAGCGGCTGACACTTCACTGAACAAATGTTGTGAAAACAAAAATGTCATCATTCACAAGACATACTAGATCTACAATCAAGTTGGGCAGGGAGACAATGGGTAAGTGCAAATATCAAGGTTCAAATTAAATATATCTTTAATTCTACCTAATTTAATTTAGTGTATGAATGACTCCACTTGACTATGAGATATGTATGAATAATGAATGTAAAAGTCTTGAGGGAAAGACAGCAGTTTCTATTTCTGAAGAGGCTATCTGTAAAAATAAATGTTATTGTTAAAAATATGTCTCCATTTTATGTTTGCTTATTCTTCAATAAAAGATACAATCAATATATAAAAATCCATTCTATTGATACAATGCATAATTGATCAGATCAGAAGAATACAAACCTTCCTTCTCAATGTTTTACTTTTTCCTCTTATTAGCTTATCAGAACATCTCAATCTATGTATTCCAGTTAAGATAACCCCTCTAGTCCATACTGGCCTCACATTGCCAACTTCAGACAGTGTAATTCCCTCATGTCTATCACACTTTTCTTGTGGGTACCCATCCATAAGCAAAACCAGCAAGAACAGACAGGACCAGGACAGCTCACAGCTCAGAATGGAGAGCTTGCCTTAACTAGGTGGTTTATTTATTATTTTATGTATTATATGTACATAATATCAATGCTGATGTTATGTTTCCAGTATGTTTGCATTCCTTCTAGAAGGGTCGAATGCATTGTGATCACACCATCTTTATTATGTTAGTAGAAAGTAAATGAATTACCATTCATTATGTAAAGCAGCATCAAGAACGGACTAAAATGGCAATGATGATTAATGTTGTCTTCTTTTCTTTATCAATTATTGAAAAGATCATTGAGTTTTCTGTTTCCCTAATTCATCAGGAAGACATCATTGCATTTGAGAGGTTGGTATTAGTAAGAGGCAAATTAACCCAAATTAATATTTTGGGTCATGAAATCTTTCAACAGCTAACAGCTAGTTGGTCTATCTATCTAGTTACATGGCAATTCTAAACTTGCACAATATCTACTATGTATTTATATATGTAGCGTAAGGTACACTTATAAAATTCAATTAAAGAAGTGAATTTATAGTATCACCTTATCACGAATCCTGGAATCTTGTAGAACTCAATTTCTGTAATAATTGGACGCAGACACCAATTCCAAAGATATAAATTGTCAAATTTATTCAAAACAAAGACTAAATGTAGCACTATACTAATTATACAAAAGGGAAAAACTAATTAAAATTCAACTCTAGATCAACAAATCAAAGACAAATCACTTCCGTGACCAAATCAAAGACCATGGGATCGCATATGATAACACAAATCGTTAAACAAAAAAGGTTATAAACACATTGACTACAATACCGGTTAGTAAGACGAAGGTGAGTCTCTCGTTAGTATTATTAGTCAGACATTAAATAACTACGCAGGTTAGGTCAGGTAACTTCTCGTTATATATATCAGTCTCATTCACGTTTAGGTGCCGAGAAAGATCCTATCATTACTTGTTACCACAATTTCCCTTAACTGATTATTATTCAATGATTAAGGATAGGCAGGGCCACCAATAATCTAATGTCTATTAACTTGTGTCAATTTCAGACTAAACAGTTAAACAGGAATGAGAAGATATTTCTCGGCGTTGACAGATTTTATTTCTAAAATTATCAACAAAACAGTTTAATGCAACACACATTTATATTTAAGAAAACTAAATGATATTACACATTCTAGAGTTATGAATCACAGATTAACATTTCTAATTGATTTCTCAAATGTCATGAATCATGAACTCCAAACTGTTAAACTTATCTGAACTTCGTCGCAGAGAGGCCTCTCTGGCTTCGGGCTCAGATAACAGCACACGGCACGAGGTCCGTGTGGTTTGGAACAAAGGCAGTGCGGTTCGGCTTTGTCCAAGAACTTCCACTCAGTCGATGCACCTGGAAGTTGGGGTTTCGCGAAAGTAGAGTCGTTTCCAAACAGATTTTCCACTGGTTTGAAGGCTCCAAGGTTGTGCACAAAATCTTCTTGGCAAGCAGGGCAAGCACCATACTTATTTGAAGACAAAGTCTTTGAGGAAAGCAGGGCCCTGTTTGTTCCAAGGGTCAAGTTTCTTAAGACTCAAATAGCTATTTAAATGACTGACACTTTCGTATACAGTCGACTGTAAATGACTGTACAGTCCAGCTGTAAAACTCCACTGATCAGGTGGGCACAGGCGGGCATGCACAGTCTGTAAAGTTTTTTATTTAATAAAGTCCTTTAAAAGAATTCTTCGTACGGCTCAATCTCCTTCTCCAAGTTTAACTCTTCTGTTGCCGGCAAAGACATAGTTGGTTTCTGGTTCCGGTTCTGGCAACAGAGCTACAGGTTGAGCTGTGGCAGCGAGTTACTGGTTCAGGTGAGAGAGAGAGAGACTGACTGTCCGCTGTTCCTTATAGTCTGTCAGATCAATAGGTGATTGGTCCCTGAGTTCTTGAGATTGGATTTCGGTTTCAGCCCCCAGTGTCCTATTGGAGGGGGGCTTGATTTATGACTGATGTCAATCCATGCCATCTTTTGGAAATGCCGGTTGGCTTGGGTTCGTAGCTCTATGTCGGGATTTCGGCTCTCATCCACTTCAAAGAGTTTTTATCACCTACAGGCCCCTTTCTCCAGACATTTCACAGCAGGACTCTAAACCATTCGGCCCATTCTCGGTGCCATCCTCCCCAAAACTGTCACTTTGATGCAAACCAGTTCCAAGCTGATGAGCTAAGGAAATCTGATAACTTTGGGGGGGGAGAGGTCTTCTTTAGATCAGTGCTTCAGCTCAGAGCCCAGATGCTCTTATCCAAATACACCCAACATAACGCTACATATATATACACCGATCAGCCATAACATTATGACGACTGACAGGTGAAGTAAATAACACTGATAATCTCGTTATCATGGCACCTGTCAGTGGGTGGGATATATTAGGCAGCAAGTGAACATTTTGTCCTCAAAGTTGATGTGTTAGAAGCAGGAAAAATGGGCAAGCGTAAGGATCTGAGCGACTTTGACAAGGGCCAAATTGTGATGGCTAGATGACTGGGTCAGAGCATCTCCAAAACTGTAGCTCTTGTGGGGTGTTCCCGGTCTGCAGTGGTCAGTACCTATCAAAAGTGGTCCAAGAAAGGAAAAGTGGTGAACCGGCGACAGGGTCATGGGCGGCCAAGGCTCATTGATGCACGTGGGGAGCGAAGGCTGGCCCGTGTGGTCCGATCCAATAGACGAGCTACTGTAGCTCAAATTGCTGAAAAACTTAATGCTGGTTCTGATAGAAAGGTGTAAGAACACACAGTGCATCGCAGTTTGTTGCGTATGGGGCTGCGTAGCCGCAGACCAGTCAGGGTGCCCATGCTGACCCCTGTCCACTGCCGAAAGCGCCTACAATGGGCACGTGAGCATCAGAACTGGACCACGGAGCAATGGAAGAAGGTGACCTGGTCTGATGAATCACGTTTTCTTTTACATCACGTGGATGGCCGGGTGCATGTGCGTCGCTTACCTGGAGAACAAATGGCACCAGGATGCACTATGGGAAGAAGGCAAGCTGGCGGAGGCAGTGTGATGCTTTGAGCAATGTTCTGCTGGGAAACCTTGGGTCCTGCCATTCATGTGGATGTTACTTTGACACGTACCACCTACCTAAGCATTGTTGCAGAGCATGTACACCCTTTCATGGAAACGGTATTCCCTGATGGCATTGGCCTCTTTCAGCAGGATAATGCACCCTGCCACAAAGCAAAAATGGTTCAGGAATGGTTTGAGGAACACAACAATGAGTTCAAGGTGTTGACTTGGCCTCCAAATTCCCCAGATCTCAATCCAATCAAGCATCTGTGGGATTTGCTGGACAAACAAGTCCGATCCATGGAGGCCCCACCTCGCAACTTTACTTAAAGGATCTGCTGCTAACGTCTTGGTGTCAGATACCACAGCACACCATTAGAGGTCTAGTGGAGTCCATGCCTTGACGGGTCAGGGCTGTTTTGGTGGAAAAATGGGGACCTACACAATATTAGGCAGGTGGTCGTAATGTTATGGCTGATCAGTGTATATATATGAGAGAGAGAGAGAGATTGATAGCTATATAATTAGTGGAGAGTCCTGAGTATGGGTGTAAAACTTTAAAAATATAAATTATCATATTGGAAAATGTATTTTATAAAATGCTTTTAAATTTAAGATAATTAAACCAACACATGCAACAATATTTTTTATAATTTTATAATATAATTTATAATTTTTGATAATTGTATTTTGGGGCTGCTGTTATATAAATTCTGGGGTTGTTATTTGTATTACTTTGGAGAATGAGACAACAGGTTATGATTAATAAAATATTAAATGCTTTTCTTCTTCACTAAATTTGATTTGTAAAGGTTAAATGAATTAGCCGTCCTAAGCATTATCCTTTGTTTTAATAATAATTTTCAATTTATTTACATTTTTAAGCTTCTCTAAAAGGCAGGAATTGTGGAGTCCCAAAGTCCCACAGCAATACATTTTCTTATTCTGGCACATCTCCCCTTAGTTGTGGTAGATCAACCAGAACTTGCTTTAGTATTTTCTCACTCAGGGTACATATCTCCCACCATTTTGGGTCTCTCTTGACCATGACTGAATAATCTAATGTCAGATATGGTGCTCCATTTGGGACTTGGCCAAGATTGCAGAAATTAATTTATTTCAGACTCTTGAATTTCCATCAGATAAAAACAACTTTCAATCATTCAGGACCAATCAGGATTTTATCTCAGAGGTCTCCAAAGTTTGTTTTTTTTTTAAAGAAAGAAAGAAAAAGTAAAAAGCTAGTTTTCAGAGAAAAGTGAAAGTGCCCAATCTTTCTGATAAATACCATTTAATTCAAAACTACAGACGATGGAGGTTATCTCCTTTCTGCTTGTTTTCTCTTACAATGATAAACCAGGATAGTGTTTGGGTCTAGGTGCCAGGACCACACAGTACATGCATATATACCAAGAGAATCACTGAATGAAGTGTGAGATATATTTAAAATAGTTTACTCTCTATTCATGGAAACTTTTTGCCGATCTTTTCTGCACCTGCACTGCTTTGCTGTCATGGTTCAGCGTAAATACCTTCAAGATAGTTTTTTTTTGTTTCAGAATTTCCCTCTCACTTTTATTCATTTTCAATTTTACAACACAATAATCCGTTTATAATACATGATTTTGGGGAGGATCCAAGTAGGATGTACCCCACAATTACTGTCCTGCCTTGAACTTTTTGGTGCACCAGAAAAAAGTATGGCTTAAACATGAGGGGTTGGGGTTCAATTCCTGGTACCGGAGAACCCTTAGAAGCTAATTGTCATTACTATCATAGTTACTACCACTTGTAATGTAAATCATTACATTAGCATGCTAAGAAATAAAAATAATAAATCCTTCTATAAGTCTAATTTCCTGGGCTGTTGAGCACTAGTCTTATGATTTTTTTTTATTATTAAACTGTGCTCCCTCATGCTCCAATACTTATGTATTGTTAGTACTTCTATAATGTTTCTTTAACTTCTCCTATGCCTACCCTACCCTTTAGCACATACCTGATTTCTCTGTATTGTGTCTGCACTTCTTAACTCATTCATACTATGTATGCTTATTGTATATTGTTTTTTTTTTGTACTGATTGTATTTTACTGCACTTTGTAATGCTTTGAAAATGTTTCCTGTAAAAAGTAACCCTGGGTCTGCTAAGAAATAAAAATGTTAATATAACACTGTATTTTTTCCTGTATTTTTAAATTAAATAAACAGTCATTGTAAAAATGATCCACATACCAAATAAGAAAACCAAAAAAAAAAAAAAAACTATTGATTTAGACATTACAGTGATATCACGATATCATTAATTACAGCACAGGCAATTCTAGTGAATGCCATTTACAGAACAGTGTCATAACCGCGTTGACTATTACAGCATGGACCAAAAATTTCCAAAATGACATGTTCAGCACAGCATTCACCACACTTAATATTACTGCGCAGATAAAAACAGAGCTTGACAAATATGGCATAGTGCCAACACCATGCCAACCCAACAATAACAGCGCTTTAACAGCAGTGCTGGCACGATGCTGTATTTGTCAAGTGTTGTTTTTGTCAGCACTGTAATATTCATCATGTTGATGGCACTGTGTTGCAAATGTCATTCGCAGTTATTGCCTCCATAATTGGACATGTGGTGATGTCATGCAGCCTTTGTTTCACTGTAATGTTGTGATACCTATACCTATATCTATCTGTCTATCTATCTGTCTATCTGTTTATATATATATATATATATATATATATATATATATTTCACATTCTACCCCATTTTGTGTTTCTTTTTGAAGTACCTTTTTACACCCAACATCCAGCATAATTTGGTAACAGGTGGTCTTTCAATCCTCTGTCCCTCAAACTAATGTGATGTTCCCTAAAGCTTTCCGAAGGCAACCTTCAAGGAAATAAAACAGCAATTATTCAGGAAACTGGCATCTTTCTTAATTTATTATTGGAAGTCAAAGGTAATATATCTATACAGTCACACCAATGTCTCATGTTCCTATTTCAGCTCAGTACAACAGATGCCCAAGGGATATTTTCTGTAATTGCAATATTTCACATCCATTTCATTTTTTTTATAAGATAAAAAGAGAGAAAGAGAGAGGTTGTGATGGTCAGTTTCTGCCTGCATCCGTTTTCCCCTGTTACTTTATTCTCTTAGGGTATTAAGCTAAGCTCTTGGTGGCAGAGCTCTCTTTTACTAAGTTTGATGTGTCTAATAACACATGCTTCCTCAGTCTCTTTAGATAAAATGAATGTATGGCCTCTGGAGTTGCCTGCACAGAGCTCAGGGAGAAATGGGTGGGAAATAAACAAAATGAGGCAGTGAATGGAAATAAACTAGAGCTAATCTGTCAGGTCATTTCCAAGACTCCAGGCCGCATCCGAGACCAGTGAAAAGACTTTAAACATCTGTGCATGTAACAATTTTTTTGTCAGCTCGAGTTAGAAATTATACACTTAAATGCATGAGATATATGACAGTGCAGGATCTGATTTCCCCCATTGTCAAACTCCCGGAAAACTGACATAAGCACAAATAAAAAAATGTTGGCTATTGCTCTCTATCGCCTCCACAAAAATCTTTGTCAGTCAGCAATAAATATTTTGAGGTCTTAACATTATGCTTTACTTGAGAAAAACTTGTTTCCCCACCTTATACAAGTAGTGCTGTCTTAAACTTTACTTGAACAAACTGATTATCAAACACAACGTTGTAAATGCAGATATATATCTTTAAAAAATGTTGGAATCATATTATGTTTATTGACTATAATCGAATTTAAGAGGTTTGCAGATGTGCTGTTAATGCTTTTGTGATGTAATTACTTGTACCAGACTAGTAAACTTATAACTTGAGCTAAGATGACAGTTTTATTCATCTTTTCAATTAGTGTTTTCTTTGAAGTGCCTAACTTCGGGAAGTAAAATGTAAAACCTTTCTGCAATTGCTTTCTTTTAGGAGTAATGAGTTTTGTTTGACAAATGATTATAATATTGTAAAAGGAGTAGTTTATAACTTTTTGATTAGAAATTTTCCACCTGCAAAATATTCTCTTAATAAAGCTGTGGTTTTGCTTGTTTTTAATTCGCCATTCTCATGCCAAAAGATAGCTGTATAGCTGAGAGTCTGTGCTGAGAAAATACCTGATTCTGCAGCTTTAGAACACATTTATTTTTCTTGTTGTTATTTGTATTGCTTGTTAATATTGATATATCTATCTATATCTCTATCTCTATCTATATCTTTCATATATCACTTTACACTCAGCCCCATTTTCACCTTGTTGGAACTTCTTAGAGGCGCAGGTGTTTAATATGGACAAACTGTATTACAGTACTACCAAGTTTTTTCACAAAAACAAAAAAATTGACCTTTTTGACCATTAAAGTCTATGGAAAATCTTTTTTTTTTAAGTTTATCTTGAAATACCACTCAAATTGAAACTATAAGTTGTTGTGTGAAAATAGCATAAGAAATGAAGGAATAATGTGCATTTGAAAGAATTTAGCCTATGCGGAAAAGTTTAGAGAAAATGTTTACCATTAAGTACTCGCAAAAGTACGGTGGCTCATTGAGGACATGAAAAAAAAAAAAAAGCACCTCTGGTTATCTCGTCTCGATCACGACATAAATTACCTCCCGTTAACTCGTGATCACGACATAATGGGCCGTTATGTCATGATCACGAAATAACGTTATCTCTCACTATCAGAGAAAACGGAAGTGTTGTCATTTTCATGAGACAATGCTGAGACTGGGGCAGTGCTGTGTCAACACATTCGTTTCAATAATTGAAGGACTACATATCAAAGGAGTGGCCACCCCTTAACTGGCGACACAGGGACTTTACATACTCTATTCAATTATATTCTTCCTAAAAATAATGCTTAACGCTGTACAGAGGGATTATGTCATGTGTAATGTTTTAAATTTACAGAATAAGCCTATTTACAAATAGGCACACATAGATTATGCTAATATGAACATGTTTATGATTATTATTATTGTAGTTTGGATAGTTTTTAGGAGTTGTGTCAAGAAAACTAAAACAAATGCCAGGCACATTCAGTTTGCTCTAACCTTATTTTTGTTACAATTGTTAAGACAAAATGGGTGAAAATTTATCTAAAATTGAAGCAAAATTGATTGAAATCGAGCATTGTTATATTTTGTCCCTGCACGGCACAGTCAATATAATATAATATAATATAATAATAATAATAATAATAATAATAATAATAATAATAATAATAATAATAATAATAATATTATTATTATTATTATTATTATGATTATTATTATTATTATCTCCTCACAACAACTTTAGATCTTAACCCGTTTGTGGGTGTAATAGGATATATATATATATATATATATAATCATCAGCCTATATCATTCTATCGATCTAGGTCTTTTTTATTTCTTGGGATCCATTCATATCTTTCTTTGTCCATCTTTGCTCTGTTCTTCTAGCAATGTGTCTGGTCTGGACATCAGTTATGTCACACATTTTGGTTTGTTCTTGGATCCATTTATTTATTTAAAAGCATAGCTTTTTCCATGCTTTTTTGTTTTGTTTCATCCGCAGTTTCCGCAGCCATGTCTGGTAGTATGCATTGATCAAATGCTTTTCTCTTCAGCAGCGTGCTGTTTTGTCTAAATGCACTTCATCTTATTTGAACTCTTCTATTGATTTCTTCCATAATATCTCCATCTGTGCTGATTTGTTGTCCAATATAGACATAACTTTTGACTTAAAATTAAACTTAAAATTATTAGATTTAACTAAGTTAAATTAAGTTAGATTTTACTCTTTCTGTATCTAAGAGTTCTTGAAGTCGAAGCTGCAAATCTTTAGGTGTTTTTGCAGATATGATGATGTCATCAGCAATTCAAAAGTTGTTCAAATAAGTTCCATTTAAATTGATTTATTTCTTTCCCCAGTCCAGAGTCTTCTAAAAGAGTTGTTTTGAAGAGATTGTGTCTCCTTGATGTGCTCCTTTGCAGATCTTGATCTTCTCAGTGTCTTGGTCAAGTCATAATATATAGTTATATTTATTAAGAGTTACATAGGTTTCCTCAATGTTTTGATTTCTAAGAGCCCTGATGACTGTATATATTGAATCAATGCTTTCTCATCATCAACAAAGCCCCAGCAGAGAGGAAGCTCATATTCTCTGCATCTTTTCAATACTTCTCTGACAACTTGTCTATGATCCATCATTTTATATTCACTTCTCAATCCTACAACTATATATATATATATATATATACAGACAGGTGACAAATTAAAGGACAAACCAACATAAAGTGTCTCAGTAAGGTGTTGGAATCCTGGAAGAGACCACTCCCATCAGGATAGAAATGTTTCATTATAGGATAAAGGTGATCACTCACAATAACTTTGTAATGATTTTAAGTGACCCTTCCCTCTAAGGGGACAAGTGGAACGAAACCATGCCAGGAAAATACCCCCCACAGCAAAACAGGGCCTCCGGACCCCCTCACTGTAGGGGTCCAGCAGTCAGGCCTGTACAGTTCTCTTGGTGTCGCCACACATGCACTCGCCCAATTAAAATAAAACATATCTAATTAATGTTATATGTCAAGTATGGTTTCCCTTGTAACAGAGAAATATATATATTTATATACACTAAATATACAATTTTAAGTGTTGTTGACACGTTCTCCCCAGCAGGCAGACACCGACCCATGGACGTAACGACCAAGCTCTGCTAAGTACCGGTTGTTTAATTATTTAATTGTATTTATATTGCACCTATATTCATAAGGGCAGCTACTGTTTGTTAGTTCCTGTCTTACTTAGCGCATTTTGGACTATACAGTATATTGACACAGTTTCTGTAACCAGAAACACCTGCGTTGCATATACTATTGTAGAGAGAGATTGTACAGTGTTTTTGTGCGCTTAGCTTCGCCTTTTCTGCAATTAGATCAGGCAGTTAATAGAGTTTAGCATTCCAGACATTTCAAGGACTTAGTTCGGACGATCGCTGTACTAGGGTGGGACTTGTGGGCTCTGGACAAAGCAGTGTAATCCAACGCAGTTCAGATGCACTCTCTCCTAATTAGTTACAGGTGGACTATTTAACAGCCCCCAGGACCTCCACGCCAGCAGTCAGTGTCAGCGGCCTTCAGTGCCCCCGTTCTGAAGGGCCACGCATACAAAGGGCAGGGACTCTAGCTGTCAGATTCCAGCGAGGAGAAGACTGCGAGGAGACGCTGCACATCAACACCAGGCAGATATGACTATCTCTCCAATTCCTGTCCTGCTCTCTCCTTCCTCCCTCCCCTCTATTCCCCTCTCTGGAGGTCTGTGGAACTGCCACTCAGCTTCCAACAAGGCCGACTTCATCTCCGCCTTCGCCTCGCACCACTCTCTGGATTTCCTCGCTCTCACCGAGACATGGATCTCAACCACTCTTGCTGCCCTATCCTCTCTGTTTATCCTGTCCCACTCCCCCCATCTTATCGGGTGGGGAGGAGGAACAGGGCTGCTACTCTCCCCTTCTCTCCTCTTCTCTGCCCCCCCTCCCCCTCCACCCTTGCCTCCACTGCTCTCACTCTCTTACCTTCCATTGACTGTTTTTCCCATCTGTCTGTTAACTGTGCTACATCCTCTTTGTTCTCCTCCCTCATCTCCTCCCTTGATTCTCTGTCCTCTCATGTCTTGTCCTGTCTGTCCCTCCCCTCCTCAGCCTTGGATCTCTTCCATTCTCCGCTCGACCCAATCCAGTCTGCGTGCTGCTGAACAGAAGTGAAAGAGGTCCAAACTCCCAGCTGCCCTCAAACTCTAACGCTCTCTACTGTCCACATTATCCTCCTCACTCTCCTCAGCCAATAAGCCTCCTTCTTCTCCTCCAAGATCACAGACATCTGCAAGCTCTTCAACAGTCCCTCCTCCTCTCCCATCCTGCCCAAGTGTCCCACCGATCAAGCTTCCTTTTCTTCATTTTCACCTCTTTCGGACTCTGAACTTTCCTCTCTCCTGCTAGGTCACAAACCCATGATGTATGCCCAAAGTGACATGGCGAGGTTCCTCATCCACTCCCCAAGGCTCTGTCCTGGGCCCCCTCCTGTTTTCTCTCTACACTCGATCCCTGGGCCTCCTCATTGCATCCCATGGTTTCCCTTACCATTTTTATGCAGATGACACCCAGATCTTCCTGTCTGACCCACTCATCCCCTCTCTTCCTGCTTGTCTGCTATCTCTGCCTGGATGCACTCACACCACCTCAAGCTCAACCTCTCCAAATCGGATCTCCTCTTTTTCCTCCCCTCTACCTCACCTTCTGCTGACCTCTCCATCTCAATCCCTTTGGAATCTAGGACACTCTCTCCCTCTTCTTCCGCTAAGTACCTAGGAGTCACCCTCGATCCTGCGCTTTCCTACACTCAGCACATCACCACGCTGACACGCACCTGCCGATTTTTCCTGAACAAAATACGCAGAATCTGACCCTTCCTCACCAATTCTCAACTCAGCTGCTCGTCCAGTCACTGGTCCTCTCCCGCCTGGACTACTGCAACTCCCTCATGGACAGCCTGCCTGCAACTACTACCCGCCGCTCCAGCTCATCCAGAACTCTGCTGCTCGTCTGGTATTCTCTCTGCCCCGATTCGCACATACTACTCCAATCCTGGCACGCATTTATTTCAAGACACTGACCCTCACCTACCTCTGTCTCGAAAAGACTGCACTGAGTTACCTTCAGACCCTAGTCTCTCCATACATCTCCTCCAGACCGCTGTGGTCATCCGGTGCCAGAAGACTAACCCTGCCTCCTCTCCACTCCCCTTCATCCAGAGCTGCTCCTTCTCATCCCTGGTCCATAAGTGGTGGAACGACCTTCCCACTGAAGTCAAAACAGCAGAGTGCCTGACCTCCTTCCGACAATTACTCAAGACAAATCTTTTCAGACTGTACTTGTAATATAATAATTTAGTCTCCTGTAAAATTGACAATGTTTTGTCATACTTCTTGCTTTTGCATTACTAGTACTCGTATTGTATATTTTGATTTCCCCTATGCCCCCTTTCCCCTCTGCACTCATCAGATTTTACAATCTAGGATATAAGACTTATATATTGTTTACTGTATATCTCGTATACACTTGTGTAAATTGAAATTTGTAAATTGTATTATGCCTCAAACTGTACTGTATTATTGCACTTTGTATTGCTCTTATATTTTGTAAGTTGCCCTGGACAAGGGCATCTGCTAATAAATAAATAAATAAATAAATAAATAAATAAATAATAATAATAATAATAATAATAATAATAATAATAATAATAACAATTTTCATTTAACTTGTGACACTATAGGAATGTCATCTCAGGTCTACTTACTGACATCTTTTTATTTTTTTCTTAGACATGTTTCTAATTTTAAATCATCCATGTCAATTTCACTTATATTTAATTGCTTCCATTCCCCACTTATGACTCTAAATGCTCAGGGGATGGAGATTACTTTGCATGCAGTCTGAAAGCCATTTTAACCAATGCAACTCCAGTTCAGACACTCTCAAAAAAAGTCAACAACATAGATATGTAACATAGTCTATGATAACATGTAGAATTAATTATTTTGAGATAGAGATTTGTATTGGGGTGTTGTGGTGTAATCTAATGTTAGGAATCAGCAGCTGGCCATGCAGCTGTGTACCCTGGTGTGTTGTGGGCGAATACAGTGAACCAGACAGCTTCCCGGTCCTAAAACACTGAGCCAGTGAGGAAGCAATTTTGGCCAAAGCATGAAGGGGGACTCTCTAATTCTAGGTTTAGTAGATTGTAATATTGTGCATCCTTTAGATGTGGCGAATGGGAAAATGTGGCCCTGGGAAATTTAAGCACTGTGTTATTTTGAAATGTACACATGCTGAGCATTTCTTGCTAGACCATGCACTATCCCTGTAATTCATTAAGAGCACAAAATAATAGTACATGTAGCTTGATAAATATATTTTTCAATTATTATTGTATTTGTAATATAAATGGGATTCTGATTTACACACATTTTATAATAATCACGATGTAATTAATAATGGTTAAATACCAATTTTGATACAAGCAACAAGTAATGAAACAGTACTAAAATGAAAACCTTAGGTAATGTTTTTTCAAAATTAATTATGTTGCCCCTAATTCAATTACACATGAATGTCTGAACTAAATTTGAATAATAGTCTGATCAACAACCTTAGCTCACGATTGGAATCCAATAACCCTACTTAGGTAACAGCTAATTAAGGGAGTATCTTGTTACCCTGCCTTCAAAATAATTTTAAACAGGGTAGTCTTCCTGTAGTTTAATAAGTGCTGTACAAATGTACAAGGGATTTTAATCAATAAAGGGTTGATACTGGAAATACTGAGCAAAGCTATTTGCATATTTACTGTCTGCATAATTTTTAAAAGCCTGCCACATAAATCAATGCAATTACAGCGACTGCCTTTGATATGAAGTAAAAAAGAGATGTTTTGACTATCCTATTGTTTCACTCTTTCGTTTCTAGTGCAGCAGGCACTCTATTTATTTCAATCTCACGATAAACCAACTAGATAGCAGGCCTGTCAGTAAAAATTCCTATACATATTTATAATTCTAGGAAAAATCTTGGATGTACCATGACACAATTCTATTGTAATTCAGCTCTTTTCACATACAAGATTATAAAGCACCCAATGTGGGGAATGTTGGAATATTCATAAGCACTGCTAAATGACAAGATTGCACTGTCAGTAGCAGAGAAAATGGTTAGCTATATAATAAGTGATCTCATTCAAGCACTTTGTTATAATAATTGGACTGACAAGGATTGTCATTTTTTCCCTCTTCCCTAATACAAATCAGTGCTGGTATCGTACCCAATATTCTTAGCTAAATGATGAAACTCCTATCAAAGTTAAACTGAATATTACACTTGAAATTAGGGGCATTCTCATTACATATAAAATAGCAGTGCTTGGAAAATTATGATTATGTAATTAATAAATAAAAAAAAGTCATAAAAACATAAATACAATTTATTTAAAATGTATATGTCATAATATGTTTTACTTTACATTTAGATGAAAAATACTCCCCTTAAAATAAATATTGTAATTTAAATGATGAGCAATAATACTTTATGTATGGTTTATTATATTGTACTTACACATAGTTAGACATGTCCTAAGTAATGATACAACTGTGAGACAAACATGCATGCACATTTTTAATTTAAGTTTAAAGAGCATATCATTTCATTTTATTTTAGTCACTGCGAGAGATTGTTTCTCCCTGCTGCCAATGTGTCTAATTCAGATTGTGTTTTTTTTCCTCACAACCTCAAAGTGTCGACATGTTGACAGATTTGGTTGGGGGTGGGGCGTAGATCAGGCGGGGGGAGTGGGGGGCTGTGAATCAAGGAAATGAGTGTGCTGCACTTGCACGACGAAAGGGGAGGCTATAAAGCTCTTCAGCTCAAATGTTTCTTTAGGTGCAAACAACAAGGGCCTTGAAGCAATAAAATATCATAGCAAGTGTACAGGAAAGTGTAAATGGTTATTTGTAATAACATAGTCATCATCAGGAGAGATAAGTGCGGTGTCACTACAGAACACAGGGGAGCTGATATGGATATAATAGATGCAATGGAAGCACAGTTCCACATGGAGGGCCCTGCTCTGAGCTGCTGTAATGCTCAATAAATCCTAGAAGATACAGTTAGCCGGCATTGATTTTTTTTCCTATTTTTTTCTGAGCAAACAGCATTACCTCCTTCCTAGTTATTCATTGAAAGAAAATAAAACTGTTGGCTTAAAAGGCTGTGTTATGTGATTAAGAGGGGGAGGGGGCATGACTAATTTTGCATAATTCAGACGCATTATATTACTGGGTGAAGATACATCATTTCAGAAATCGGTGAACCGCAAATGGATGACAGATTACTTGTTTATTTTGTTATTTCTTCTTCTTCTTCTTCTTCTTCTTCTTCTTCTTCTTCTTCTTCTTCTTCTTCTTCTTCATCATCTGACATGAGCCAGTTGAAAATGTGTCATGTGGAGGGGTTCAGACTTAAATTGATGCATATTGGTTTTGTTAATGTAATTTGAAGCTATCCGTCATAATCTCCAGACCTAGCAGCATGAAAAACAGCATTTTGAAAATATGTATTTGAATAAACAGTTAGTTTATGTATTCTGTGGTACAAATGGAGAGCAGTTGCTATAGAGACAGGGTGTACACCTGCAGTTATCATATATACATCATAATTAAAATGCTTAAGAATGTGTCAGTCTCTCCCTGCCATGGGGGACCGTCACACTTAAGAGAGTAGCCTTCAGTTGCTTTACAGCTAAAGAAAGAGATCAGAAAAATGATTAATGTCATCTTAACAGCAGAGCAGGGTGGGGCAAATAAAATGAAATGTCAATGAAGTGATTAAAAGACATGCACCTTATTATATTTGGCACTATAGAAAATGTACAGATTTCTTGAAGTGCATTCACAATTATGAACTGTGGAATTTTTTATTTTTTTTATGAGCAGGGTGTAATAAATAAGAACATAGTTTCTGTCTCTTCTTCCAAAGAATGCATTCCACCATCTGGCTTAAATTCACCTAATTAAAAACAAAATTAATTTTGTTTTTGTTTTAATTAGGTAAAACAAGACCTATCAAGCATCAGTGGGCCAATTCTGTTTTAAATGCCTCTGATATTTAAATATTTATGGTAAGAATATCTCCCTGGTGTTTTGTGTACATTGCAGACAAAAATATAAATTAATAAATAAATAATGTCACTTCCACTTTTGAAGGCAACCTTAATACAAAAAAATCAGTGAATAATTTATCCAAAAGCAATAGCAATGTTTCCGTATTTCTCTGGTTTCTCTTTCCATGTGCCTCTTAAATCAGACCCTGTTAGAATTTAGCTGTGTCCTCAATCCCAGACAAAATGCCTAACTTCAGAAGATATTAACATTTGAAACTAACATTACAGATAACTGTGCATAATCAGCTCACATGTGGCACATTATCATAACTCTCTTCTCAGCTCTTTTCAATACCTTTAAAAAAGTTATTTTTGTTTTTTATCATTCAAAAATTTGACATGACAAAATCGATTTGGTAAGGAACTGAATTGTATAAAATCATGTAGGTTTAAAACATGTGAAAGTGGCATTTCTTCTGGTCATCAATGTCTGCTCAGCAAAGCACAAAACTAAAATCGTTCTTACTAAACCTATTTGTTATCTATTGTTTATGTTCACTTCCAAACCATTTATGCATTCTTTACAATTTACTTCCAGTGGTTTGTTGAATGACTCACAGCACTTCAAGCGGTCCTCATGCGCACAGCCGTATTACCCCTTGGCAATGCAAATAACACTTTTAAATACCCATGATAAATATGGAGAACATCTATGTGTACTCAAAGACAAGAAGCACATGCAGGGTACAGGTGTTCTTGCTGAGCTCTGAGCTTTGATTGCAGCAAAACAGCTTGGCCAACCCATGCCTAAGGCAAGAATATAAAGCCCTAAGCTTTTTAATATGGAAGAACCTTAAAAAATCCATCATTTAAAAGCTTGAATGCAACAAGATGTCAGGCTCCAGCACAGTAGAGCACCAGATGGCAAGGCTTTTAAGTGGCTTTCTAGAAATGAAAAGGTGACAAGAAACTTCTTTAACTTCCACAGGAAAAATAAAAGAATGGCACTCCTGGAGCACCTCTTATTACTCTGTTTATATAAAAGTGTGTCATGTTAAATAGACACAGCCTGATAGAAATCAACCAAAACTAAATATTGGTTTCTGCCTTGAAGATGGTAGAGTTACCATGTCTCAGTTAATCAAGAATACATGTACCTGCTCTCTTGAAGTGGAAACATATAGGGTTGAAATGATAAAGTATTGAGGTAAAAAAGGCAGTCTAAATATTACAAATATAT
The DNA here is from genome assembly GCF_036373705.1 of Amia ocellicauda. Taxonomy (NCBI): domain Eukaryota; kingdom Metazoa; phylum Chordata; class Actinopteri; order Amiiformes; family Amiidae; genus Amia; species Amia ocellicauda. The sequence goes on along the minus strand of NC_089858.1, from coordinate 20,410,444 downwards.
AGTCAATTATCAGTCCATGTTGCTTGCATTGCCCTTCTAATCAGCTTTATGTTCACAGGGAGTACAATAAAATGGGGAAACAAGTGTTGCCATGGCAGCAATTATTTCAAGGGAACTCACAAATTGGTAAAGGGCAAATTTCCAGTGCAACACTAATAGTGACGTAGCCAGTTCTATTTTAATAGTGTACAGTCATTAATATGTTCCGGACTTTTCAGTCTTTGCTGAAGATTTTTATACATGTGATTTGCAAAAGACATTCTTGCCAGAAATCCCGAAAAACCTTCAACTATAAATTCAGAAACTCTTGTGGACCATTATGAAAGTTACTTGAATAAGTAATATCAAAATCATGAATAGTGTTTAATGAATATCCCAATTACATAAAAATAAAAAACAACAGTTGTAATTAACTCACAAGACCCATAGTTTCATCTGTCAATTAAAAAAAAAAAAAAAAACATGCCTTGAAATGTTTTTGTCGATGTACAAATGTACTTTTTTGTGTAGTACACTGGAAGCAACATGTCACAACCTGTGTCTAATTGAACTGTCTGTCTATAACAAGTTGTTACATGGTCTGCTCTGCCAGCAAAGAATGTCCATGTCACATCTGAGACTGATTCACACTGTAACAACAGCGATTAAACTTCCTGAGAAAACAAGCCTGATCTTTTAAAGAGGTTAGGGAGTGATCAGCTAAGCGATGCTGTGTGGAGAATCTTCAAAGCTGAACACTTAGAAATCAGGCATGCGAGCCAATAAGTTAAACAAATCAGAAAATACATACATTTTAATGCAAAACGCCTTTTTGCATTATAAATTGTGTGTATAATTATGTCTCTGGCATGTCATGTGTAAATATGGGGGATGCATTTTACATTAGCTTTGACACTCAATAGTTATTATATTAGATTAAATATAGTATCCTAAAATATCCTAAACATTTAAACAATCCATGTATTATATATTTCCCTGAAGTATGTGTCCAGGTTAGAGCTAATTGCTTTTGGCCCCTCTCAATATGCTCTGATAAAATAGCATTCCCAATGTTGATTTCAACCAAACACTGACTCAGCAAAATGAAATGAAGCAGTGAACAAAAACTGTCCATTGATTTCTACAGAAAAAAACACTTAACTGTGTTTAATATTTTAACAGATGTGAGAAAAATAGCAGATTTCAAAGGGAATTCAAATAACTTATGTTCATTTAACTTTTTAAGGAATGTTCAGAGCAACAGGGCCCTGTTTTTTTAAAGGATGTAGGTGGTAATGGTAGTGTCTATGATATTGTTCAGAAAATAATGTATTAAAAATAAAACAATTATAATTGCCCTTGACTTTAATGCTTAGTTATAACTATAGTACTTCTAGTTTTACAAAAGGTTCAGATTGAGGGAATTAATACAAAAGGAAAGGATAAGAAAATGACCCAGTAAATATGGCATTTACCTTAGTAATAATTTCCCAGAAAGCAAATGACTTTGGAGATAAGTAACAAAGGAAAAATCCCCACACATCCATTTCCATTGCCACCCCCACTAATCTTGTTCTTTGTTTCTTACCAGAGTTTTTGAAGGCCATTATCGTGTCAAATCCGTTTTTGTCAAAGTAGGCACATTCCACATTCACATTAGATTTCTTTGATGAATTATTATTTGCCTAAAGCTAAGTCCAGTCAGCCCTGATCCCAATCTCTGAGGGTTGAACCGTGGTCACGGTTAGTCTGTTTTTCACATTAATCAAAAACTGACAGGTTGGACTCCTACTCCAGATATTTAAATAGATCCCCACATCTTTAGGTTTCATTTCCCATTATATATGTTAACACATAACCCCACTGTAGTCTTTGACCTTGACCCATTCAGCTAATAGTCCACGTTTCGTATGTAGAGTTCTGCTTGTGCCGTGTGAGTCAGACATCCTTCAAGCAGCCCTGTCAACAGTTTGACATTTCCAACAGCTAAAATCATCATAATCATGGCTTATTTATTTATATGGACATTTACGCACAATTATTTGCCCAATGAGATGTAGCATTTCAAGGGGGTCCTATGGGTGTCAGGCTAATATCTCATTCCTATGGTATCATATACAGTGAGGGGAAAAACTATTTGATCCCCTGCTGATTTTGTACGTTTGCCCACTGACAAAGAAATGATCAGTCTATAATTTTAATGGTAGGTGTATTTTAACAGTAAGAGACAGAATAACAGCAAAAAAATCCAGAAAAACGCATTTCAAAAAAGTTATAAATTGATTTGCATGTTAATGAGGGAAATAAGTATTTGATTCCCTATCAATCAGCAAGATTTCTGGCTCCCAGGTGTCTTTTATACAGGTAACGAGCTCCTAATCTCAGCTCGTTACCTGTATAAAAGACACCTGTACACAGAAGCAATCAATCAATCAGATTCCAAACTCTCCACCATGGCCAAGACCAAAGAGCTGTCCAAGGATGTCAGGGACAAGATTGTAGACCTACACAAGGCTGGAATGGGCTACAAGACCATCGCCAAGCAGCTTGGTGAGAAGGTGACAACAGTTGGTGCGATTATTCCCAAATGGAAGAAACGCAAAATAACTGTCAGTCCTTCCTCGGTCTGGGGCTCCATGAAAGATCTTATCTTGTGCTTGTGGAGTTTCAATGATCATGAGAACGGTGAGGAATCAACCCAGAACTACACGGGAGGATCTTGTTAATGATCTCAAGGCAGCTGGGACCATAGTCACCAAGAAAACAATTGGTAACAGACTACGCTGTGAAGGACTGAAATCCTGCAGCACCCGCAAGGTCCCCCTGCTCAAGAAAGCACATGTACAGGCCCGTCTGAAGTTTGCCAATGAATATCTGAATGATTCAGAGGAGAACTGGGTGAAAGTGTTGTGGTCAGATGAGACCAAAATCGAGCTCTTTGGCATCAACTCAACTCGCCGTGTTTGGAGGAGGAGGAATGACCCCAAGAACACCATCCCCACCGTCAAACATGGAGGTGGAAACATTATGCTTTGGGGGTGTTTTTCTGCTAAGGGGACAGGACAACTGCACTGCATCAAAGGGACGATGGTCGGGGCCATGTACCGTCAAATCTTGGGTGAGAACCTCCTTCCCTCAGCCAGGGCATTGAAAATGGGTCGTGGATGGGTATTCCAGCATGACAATGACCCAAAACACACAGCCAAGGCAACAAAGGAGTGGCTCAAGAAGAAGCACATTAAGGTCCTGGAGTGGCCTAGCCAGTCTCCAGACCTTAATCCCATAGAAAATCTGTGGAGGGAGCTGAAGGTTTGAGTTGCCAAACGTCAGCCTCGAAACCTTAATGACTTGGAGAGGATCTGCAAAGAGGAGTGGGACAAAATCCCTCCTGAGATGTGTGCAAACCTGGTGGCCAACTACAAGAAACGTCTGACCTCTGTGATTGCCAACAAGGGTTTTGCCACCAAGTACTAAGTTGAAGGGGTCAAATACTTATTTCCCTCATTAACATGCAAATCAATTTATAACTTTTTTGAAATGCGTTTTTCTGGATTTTTTTGTTGTTATTCTGTCTCTCACTGTTAAAATACACTTACCATTAAAATTATAGACTGATCATTTCTTTGTCAGTGGGCAAACGTACAAAATAAGCAGGGGATCAAATACTTTTTTCCCCCACTGTATATTACAAACACACATCCAAACACACAAGCCACACATAACTAAGTATTTAAAGTGACTGAAGTGTTTTAGGTCTTACCAACACACTTTTTACAACAGATGCCCATCTTAACAGAGAAAATATCTGATCTTTACTGAGGAACTCCTTTTATCCTTCGATATCAATGACATTTTTTTTCCAAAGAGAAGGTCAGAGAATGTCTTCCAAGTCTTTACAAATACAATAGATATTGATGTTTGAAATGGCAGGTGTATGTTCCTTTCACCGGAGGCTTTACTTTGGGGATTGCAGAAACTTTCTTTTTTCTTTTTTCTTTTTTCCCTCATAAGCACTTATCCAGTAATCTTATTTGTGAAGATGAGAAATTATCTACACAGATGTCACAGATGTTCTGTACTGAAACAGAGATCATGGGATACTTTCTAGTCAGTTCTCAGGTGTAAGGGGGATGCATGCATCAGAGGCATTCGATTCCTTATATATGTGCCACACAAAAAGACTCTGTATTTCTGTGAGAGACATGATACGGAATTGTGATGTTGTGATATGGAAATCTAAGTTGAGATTAAAGAACATGCCTTCAATATGAAATTGATAAGGACTTCACATTAGCAATAGGTACTAATAACAAATATAATTGTACTTATCATCTGAAGCCCTTGTCTTCCTTTGGAAAATTGACCATTGATGTCTTCTCACCAGTGCGTCTGACTCTGGGCTCCCCAAGTGTAGCCCGTTTTCCTTGTGTCTGCTTCAAGGTCATGCTGTTTCCTCAGTTTCCATCTCTACCTCCTCACCTGTGAGTTACAATTATATGGTGGTGTAAATGCAGAGCTATTAAAGTGGGCAGTCTTCAAGAGGCTCTCATTTATATTACCCCAGTGACAAATATTTGAGGGCTGTGTTTTGTTGACTGCCCCCAGTAGCATGGTGAATAGAGACACATAATCCTGGTTAAGCTGGGTATAACTTGTAAAACAAAATTCCTTGACTTCCTTTTTATCAAACAGATTGTGAATAGAATTGAAAAGTACTTAAAAAATCCCTCTACTTTGGACTCAGTATTGAATTTCTGTGAGGCTTCTCTGGTCTTCTCTATTCGTGGCACAAATATTTAGCCATCTTGATGAATTCTGCCTGTAAAGTGTTACAACTGTTGTACAGGGATCTGTCTTTAGAAGAATACAATATAATTTAGTGCACGGATAAACACACATTGTCGAAGTGCCTTTAAAATACTCACTTTATACAATTCTTTATTTGTTTTTATCTATATAGGGTGGGCTTTTGGCCTGAACATATTCACTTTACATGCCTTTTTTCCACCAACATTCATTTTTTTTTAATGTTAAAAATAAAAAAATAAAAATCTCAACTTCCTTGCCCATGGGTTTTTTGCAGAAAAGTACATCATTGATGGAGCTCTAACAACATTGTACAAAAACTTTTAAAACATTTAACAGTTTACACATTTCTGTGCTGTATAACTATTCATCTTAAGAATGGCTACAAATGAAAGCACCAAAATAAAAATAATAACCAAACAAACATCAATCGTTCTTACATAAAGTGGTAAATTATTTCATTATCATGGTATAGCATTTTGCCAGTATGGATACTTTATCTGCAAAGCAACAGTGAATCCAAACTGTTATTTAACAAATAAACTTTAGCCATTTTAATTAAAGCAAAGGAAATGTAATTGTGATATAAACACTTAAATTATCAGGTGCCTAGTAGTTTAAAACAGAACAAATCAGGTTTCAGAAATGCAGAACTAATAGAATGTTTGGCAAAGAGGCTGTGATAAAAGCTATTCCATTGTTTTAGAATCTGAACCCAAGCTTTGAAACAACTGGCATTTAATTACTCTGAACTATTGCTTACAAGAATAAATTACAAATGGAAGAAATCCAGCAGAAGCAGGACGCGCTGTTAGATATATTCTTGTTCAATTAAAGCTACTTCATGTGTGAAACACTTTTAGTTACAGACAGTGTGAATAATGAGTCAAAAATCCAGTTCTGCATAACTTTATCATACCCTCCAAAATGGAATGGAAGCCCAAGAAGATAACTGATTAGTTCAACTTTTTTAATGACACTTTGTTACTTTGGTATACCTATTAACACAACATATCTATATTATGCCAAACGATCAGACATAAATATGGAAAAACAGGATGTATAATTTGTTTAAACGATTCCCTGTGCCACAGAGAGACTGAAAAGCTTGGTGAGATACACAAACACAATAAATGACAATTATTTTTAAAAGCTTGGTTCTGGGTATTTTAAAACACCAGTACTATGCTTATATGCGTATATCATCGCAGTCGAAAATGTCGGAAACATTTAGTAGTGTCCTCTTAAAAGTGTGTGACTTAATTAATAGTATTCACAAAAATGAAAGTATATCTTAATATGTTTCCTTAATTAAAAACAATGAAGCTCAGAGAGTTTAGTCTATATGCAGGTTACACATTATGTGAGTCATTGCAAACTGCTTTGAAGCAGCAGGGGACAATACAATGACTTTCTTCAAATGTAATTAGTACTTGGGAAAATTGGCCAATCATGAATTGAGATGCACAGCTGAAAAGTTTTGGGTAGATTAAAAATCATCTTCCAAGTTTAATCTCAAGAATGTAAAAATAAATAATAATAATAATAATAATAATAATAATAATAATAATAATAATAATAATAATAATAATAATAATAATATATCCCTGATGAAGGTCTTTTAAGCAAAATGTCAGCAAGTAAAAAGAGTGAAAAGGCATAAAACACTATGATAGAAACAAAAGATAGCAAGAGAAATAATAAGGTCTCACACTGCGGACTCCAGAGGCCATCGATGTCTCAATAGTATCTTTTTGGCATTAAAAAAATAAAATTCTCAATCGTTTGCTGAGGATTTTGCAAGGTGCAGCAGCTCCCTGGGTTACCCTTTGGCTTTCCGTCGTCCATCAGTAACTTTGATAAATTGTCATGAGTGAAATGTCTGATATTTTACCTTTAGCCATTACTTTGAAGTATTTGTCTGCCTTGCTACATTTCTATTTTTATTTCAATTTGCAACAGCAGAGGGTTGCTCTGTGGTTAGAGTTTTGGACTAGGAGACTCGCGACTAATGGATATGTGGCCCCCGGTCGACCTAGCCTTGAATGGGTACCTGGTGTAAAATCACTAGCACAGTCAGGCTGAACACTAACCAGGGGACCCAAAGGTGTACTTTGATGGCAAAAACAAGACCCTCTAGCAATTTGAAACAAATAGCTTGCATTTCTGTGGGAAGAGCCTCACACTGAACTCTTGAAGAAATGATTTCTTGTTCTTTTGTGTAATAATAAATACCAGCAGTGGATTGTGTGCTTTTACAACAGTTTCAGCCTCATTTTTTTCTGTAGCTGTTCTGACATTGTTCACAGGTAAATCAATCTTACCACACAATAGATGTATCTAGTACTTTGTATCAAATCAACCTGACATTTTTGTAACACGGAACCCTTTCAGACACCTTTTGTATTGTTTAATAGAGAAATGGATGAAGATGCTGAAAGGACAGATCATTACTATAATCCAAGTAGTTTTGAACTTTAGGCTTTTCTCCCCCAAAAATATATAAAATATATAAATAAATATATAAAAAGTTTTCTAACCACCATATTTTCCTTACTCAGCTTCTGGGTTAGGTGACTGGGCAAGATTTAATGTGAAATACTGTAGATTATGCAGCTCTCTAGGATCTTAATAGATCTCAACAGGTCTGCTGTAGTAGTTTTTTGTGGAATTATTCCTGAGCTCAACAACCCATCCCATTAAATAAAATACTTTTCTTTTAATTCTGAATAGAAACGCATGTTTGCATTCTAAAACCTGGCTTCTGGGAACAATGCTGCTCACAGACTGAGCAACCCTGATGCCCAAGTCTTTTGAGAACTGTAAACGTAAAACTACTACTCAGCTGTCATTAGGATATAGTTCAAATGACCTCTAGTTTAATTAACCTGTTAATAACTTCATTGAAGTGCCTTGTCGAGTGGGAGGAAATTGTGCTAATGGGGCCTAGAAGCCACTCATGAGAAGGTGTGGGAGGGAAAGGGGGTACAGGGGCTGAAATCAGCTACTATTTGTCTTAAGAGAGAGTACAGTAAAGGGACACACTGTAGGGAACACCTCTCATTGTCCTACACCTGCATATTTCCTCGACATGTTATTAAGTCTGGAAATCGGGAAGGAATGCTATTTACACAAGCCTGATGAACTGTGAGGCCCAAGGCTCTGCGTACTACTCCACCGAGCACTGGCAGATGGATATGCCCAGAAATGGGATTTGGGGAATTCAATTGCGGTGCCTTTTCTCCTTTAACCAAGTTGACATCCAAAGCCATGACTTGGACAGGCTGGCTGGGAGAAAAAAAACAAATCCTTCAGGGTAAATAGGTAGTAAATGTTGGTTTTATAGAGAAATTTGTTTGCAGACAGATGGGGGCTTGTTCTGAAGAACATTGCTTTCCAGAAAAATAAGGGGAAATATTTGTTCTGATAATGATGTTTAACTAAACTATGACATTTGATTGTATCTCATTTCAAGTGTTCTAGTAAGTCACAATTCATCTATTAATGCATTCAATCTTGTATAGTTCTAGATTTTTTTTTTCTAGAAGTACCACATCACATCCATACAAACTATTTTTGTATAACACTGCTATAAATATCTGTGGCTAGGTTAACAATCAGGTAAATTCCAAGGCATATAAAATGCACAATATAGTTTATTCTTTAAAAAGGTCTTGTGTCCCCCAACATATGATCTGATATATAGTAATGTATCAATTAGTAGATGTAGATTTAACATGCTGTTTGTTTTAATTCTTTACAGATTCTCAAGCTCACTTCTGGATGATTAGTGAGTATGCAATTATCCTACCCAGAATGCTCGTCTTCACCACATGTTAGTTTGAGTGCATGAGACCTTTCTCAAGATGTTGAAAACTCCAGATGCTGGTAAGTATCGCTGACACCGAGCTCCTTTAACAAACAATAACCTTAATGTTTCATGTTTTGGGCGAGTTCTGCATTTTAGTGTCTCTGTGCAATTACCGTAAGGGCAACATTATTCCATCCAACAGTAATACACAGAGGGAAAAATTGTCCACATTTAATCAAGTTATATGTGCATTATGCTCCTGTGTTGTTGCCAGCTATTTCCATTATCTGGCATATGTATTTGCTTGCATTATACCCTTCTCCTTGTCATATATCCAACATATAGAGAGATGTAATTATTATTATTATTATTATTATTATTATTATTATTATTGCAACATAAGGCCTTAAATAAATGAATATGTCTACCCATCTACTAATCACAGTAATCCAGTCTGTGCTGAAAGCAAGATGGAGGGGACACAGTTGAGAAATGTGCATTTGTAAATGTTTATCATCCAACCCCCAGCTGCAATATGTGAAAATGTACACAAGGACACAATGTCTTTCATATATTTAGAGAAGTAATATGTTAGTGATGCTATTACACATTTGGAAATGTACCAATACGACCTTTAAGCAGATTTTCAGCTCTACCCTCTTCGTTTTTTTGTATTTATATAAGTGTCTTCTTTTATATATATTGATTTCTTTCGCTACTGTTTTAGGAAACCAGAGAGCATCTTATCCTTGGCTTTGCAGTGGCTTTTTATTGATTTAGTTGGGAAAGATTTTCCACTTGAATTATGATCAGATGGATTGAGTCTGCTGGAAAATGATAATCTTGTGGTCATCTTTAACATGTGAAGTTCGAAAGCCATCCCCAGTAATCTTAGCAGGGGAGGTGTGTATAACAGGCCTTGAGAGAGACATTACAGGGAGATGATTGCTGTGGTATTAGCAGGAAATAAAACACAGACTTTGAACAAGTGATGCAGATATATGAAGTCTAAAGGTTTTTGATGAGAGCTCTTCTGCTGCACACATTAGGAGATGTAACAGGCTGGCTGGGCAAATCTCCTCTCATGTGTGAAAATGTCTCCTGCCCTTTCTTAGGAAGCAGCTGGATCAATACAGAAAAAACAATGGTGCGCATGTATAGAGGCACCAAGGACAATCCCTGCATATACATCATTTGTTGATGTCCCAATTCCTTGCCTTATTTACTCACACTCTTTTCATTCCTAAAAGCAACAGAAATAACTTTTACATGTGTTTACATGTGAGTTTCAGTCATGTTCTAAGTGACAAATTTAAATTGGTCAGTCTGAATTACAGCAGTGGTGCTACATAGACAAGTCATTGCCCATTTTTTCCAGATGAGCTTTGCTGTATTATTTTAGGTACCAACCTGCTACCCAAGCTCTGTTGTTGCCAGCGTTTGCCTTAAAAAATCAAAGTTGTACTAATCAAATGCACATGGACAGAAACAGATATTGAAGAACAATTTGCATCATCATTTTGATAAATTATGGTTTTTTTTTCCCCCATGTTCTCAAATATAATTGTTCTGGAACTAGGCATTGTTCAAAGCACTTCAGACTTAAGTTTCTCCTCAGAGCCATAACTTTGCATAGAGCGCAACGGCAAGCCTATCAGGACAAAAATGGTTAGGACTTGTCTATATAACCGGGCTGATGTAATTCAACCTTACCAACGAATGCTAGTCATGATCGCTACCGGCATCAAAGCACAGCCATGGTTACATTGTGTTTTTAAATACTTTGGAAAACAAAAATAGCAAATGATCTGCAAAGACGCAACAAATATTAAAATCTCACAAAATACATAATATTATACTATTTCTCTGCCAGTTGGTTTAATAATTCCACAGAATAAAGCAATATCTTGTATAAATAGTTTGCTTTCTAATCTCCCAGAGTACAATATTAAACCTAGCCTTGACAAGTGGTTTCTCTTGAGGGCCTACAGGTTAATTAGGTAAAGCTATTTGGATAAGCATGCCATACGTTTGCCAGCAGCAGTCGACTTTAATGTAACACATTTTTGATAATAAGCACTTGTAGGTGAAGGCTGTAAGCTGAACTTTCTATCTAACACTTAGGTTTACCGTTTTTTTTCCCCTCTTGTGCAGATTAAAATTAGGTGCCCTTTAATCTGCATCCACATTAGCTCTGACTGCTTAGCGCAGAAGTAAAGAGCTCAGTTGTGCCATGTACCAGGCTCTACGATAACAGACACAAGGCAATGTGAGTTTTATTTTTGATCTTGGATCAAGTGTTTCATTAATAATGTAGAGGGAGTAATACTAGAGTCTTTACAAGTATTAAAAACAACTGACGGTGTAAAACAAATGGAATCCTGTATACTGGCCACTTTCATCCGTTGTGCTCTTGATGGAATTGTAGGGGATCTGAAAATAAAGGACAACATCCATCATGACGTGGTATGTGTCAGCCTTGCTCTTTTTTACTGTTATCTCGACAACAAAGACCTTAAAACAAATGGTATCCATATTAGACTCTTAATGCAACATCACTCACAAGCATGGACACAGCACCATCATATTTCTGACAGGGTGAAGACTGAGTGAAGCATTTGCAACCGTTTAGATTTATTTTGTAAAGGAAATGAAGAATGGAACATTTAGGCTTTGCATTGCTTATGGTTTCTGATTCACTTCTAAGTGGATTTGTGCTACACCTGAGGTGCTATTAAAATACTTGAAACACCAACACTGATATGCATATATATATTTTTGAATGTTAGAACTTATTAAGAGAAACTTCATTTTTCAGATTTCTAATAGAGATAAAATATTTAATACATTCTCTGCCTGCCTTGCTGTCATTTCATTGCTAAGTATATCTGCAGTGTTGGGAAGCCATAAACCAAGAATGGAGATTGACCAAAGATGATTTCCATCTTAAAAATAGTAAATCAGAGAGATCTTTTGTTTGACTACATTAGCAGATATACTGTCATTTTGCCATGTTTGGGTTTGAATTAGGTTCCATAAAAGTGCTTTGTTCAGATTGCACAAAAGAGTTTGACGCTCCCTACTTCTATTCACCTTGACGTTCCCAGGAAGAAGAACAGAAAAGAAGAGGGAAATTGAATGAAGAAAGTTGGACAATGAAAACTCAAATTGGCTGGTAATATAAATAAAGAACCTGGTATAAAGACTAAATTCCATATAGAATAGTTTATAACTATATTTCAGTATTCTAAAGAAGTAACTCATAAGTGCTTTCAGCTGCAATTCATCTTTTTCTTTTTTTCCTTCTCTCAAAGAACTGGAGGTGGGTTTAAATACACTATTTTATAGAGGAATGGCTCACTGCAGCAATTTCCCTCAAAGCAGAGAGCAGTGCTTCACATCCTATTTTCTATGCTATAGATCAAGCCAGAGGTTAGCTTGGCTGAAAAGATAGATCAAGTATTGAGAGATTTATATTTAGCTAGCAATTATAATGCATGGTTGTAGGTGATTTATGGAATGCCATGTGAATGGGATATGCAGTAATCAGACAATAATTGGTGTATATTTTTGAACCATTAGTAGGCGGTAAAACCATGCTTAGTGCAATAAATGTAAAGTGCTGGGGTGAGATAAATGAGTGGTGTGGGGAAACAAATCACTGCAATGACATGGTCCTTATGGTAAATAACCCACAGAGGACATAGCTTGTGTGTGCTTCAGTTGTACCCTATAGCTAGAATATCATAAAAAAATATTACACTGTTAATGAAGTATTGATGCACTTCTTCAAATAATTTTCATAACTGTAATTATGATAAGCTATGAGTCATTAGGTCTACTTTCCCTTAGCTAGCTTATCAGTCAAAAAGAGTCTGTTTATATTTAGCGTTCCTTTTTTTCATTTTTTCCCCCATGCATACTAACATAACACTAGACCATACTGGCATAAAGAAAAATCTCATAATTAATTCAAATAAACCACACCATATTTTGCATTTAGAATGGGGTTGTTATACTTGAAACTAAGATATTAAATGGACGCTTTCCATTCCTTCCCAAATCCTTTACTTTAATTCTAAATCCTTATTTTAAGATCTACTCTAATGTATAGCATGACTGATGCCAATTGTGGATATAAGACAAGCTTCACCACGCATTGAATTGGCTGCTAGTTGTAATCAGATTTGTTTCTCTTATTTAAAGGAACTGTTCCTGATGAGCATATTGGACAGATTACAATTAAGCTAGTTAAAATGTTACACTGCTGTTAGTGGATTTCCAGTATTAATACTCCATGGAGATGTCTGAACAAAGGAAATCATGTCATTTAAATAGGCTAAGATCCTGCTTTTCTTTAAACTGCTATGAACCATTAAACCAATTAAGACAATAAAGCATATAAACACAAAACAAATAGTTTAAGTGACTAATAAAATAACAAAAAACATTCAATTTGCATTCTGTGTATATCTTTCTAATCTGAGGGAATTGATTTGTTTTGTTTCATGGTCACAGGTTACAAAAAAGGGGGAAAAATTTAGATGATGTGTCAATTCAAATCACAAAGGCATTTTCATGGCCCACCGAATGGACAAAATTGTTCATTTCTTTCTCCCTTCATACACACAGCTAGATACATCAGTTAGGCTACTGTTTGTTTGTTCTTCTGATAATAAAAGGTGAATTTTCAGTATATCATTTTTCACACTGTTGGGTGTTGATTTTAGAGGAATAAGTTGGACTGCTGTCTGTGTTGTCTATGGTAGGAATACAAGGATAGCTACTTGCTAAGTCACTATTCTGGCATCAACAACAGCTTATCTTGGTTTGACATCTGAACTAAGACTGCAAAATTGTAGAATCCAGTGGATGACATTATCACAGCTTAGTACATTTTCTGCACAGCAGAATCTGATGACACTGCCACCTGTGTGACCAAATCACTATCACAGTAGTTGGAGTTTGTACAGCAACATTAGGAGCAACACCAGCCACACACTGCCTTAACTCTTTAACATTCAAACAAAGAGAGGAACAAATCTAATTGAATGTGCAAAATAAACTGGTTTAATATGATCTCAATTTACATTATACCACTCAAAGTATTGAGATAGCAGATACTTCAGATTTTGTGATAAATGATTACAAAGGTATGAACTACAAACAATATGAATGCAAGTGTGACAGTGCCACTGGGGTATGTGCACAATGAAGCACTAATTTCACTACGCCACCCAGATATTTTATTTACAGTGAAATGGGCTCACGAATCCCCTTCTCCCGTGCAGGTTTGACAGAATCTCAAGGAATGCACCACGGCCAACTGAGCAAAGGGGTAAATGGGTTTATTTACACAATCAACTACAGCAACAGGGGTGCAGCAGGGCACAACGTCTACTGCACATGATCAAGGGCTAAAGCTATTAAGTTACAGTTAAAATCGCATTCAATAACAAATAAATAAAACCTACAACAATTGCTAAAACTGCCCAACTTGTAAATAAAGACTTTTAATATGACTGTGGTTTGAGATCAAATTCTAGATGATTTATTTCATATGGTTGTTATTCTTTGTTGGTAATTTTACCAATTAAAGACAATGAAAGATGGATTAAGATAATAGTAATCCTTATTGCTTACTCAGTCAATTAAGTTAGTTGTCTAGACAAACTGTCAGTTTCAGCAACAGTAAGCAAGTGTTTAGAAGTGGTGGCATATATAGATCTCATTCTGTAAATCCTTACCGAAGCCAGAGGTAGAACGGCAAGAAATCAATGGGAACATCTTGAAACATTTTAATTAAAACCCTCAGAGGAATTGCGTTTCCAACATCCTACCCTTCTGATGTGCCTCCTGTATACACCTTCCCGAGGATTTCAAATTCAGCAATGAAGAAAGACTTGTACTAATTCCATGATAATTGTCCCTGTGCCGATTTATAGATATATATTAGATACAACCAGTCAATTATAACTTATCAGAGGTCTTGTTAGTGGAGAATTGTCAGAATAGTCAAATCAAATTCAAATTCAAATGAAATGACTTTTTTGGTTCACTGAATTCTATAGACATTTTCAAGCATTTCCACAACAGTAAACAGTAATATAATGCAGTTTAAAAGAAAACCTTTTAAAATATATAGGGCTATATTTATAAACAAATTCCCAGACTTTTTCAGGAAAACAAAACTTCAACTACTTTCTTTACAATGGGACTAGTTTTACATTCAGTGAGTGAACTTTAACCCAAACTACATCTGAATTTTTTATTTTGATACAACATTTTGAAGGCATAAAATATAACTTTTGGGTGTGGATTGGGTGGAGGCTAAAAGGACAGTTTAATAACATATGTTGACTAGTACATTCATTTAAATGAGATGTTTTCATTATGTCACCATATGCTATTGTCAATCTGATCATGGAGGGTCATATTAATTAAAATATGTCTGCAATATTCAAGGCAGACTCAATATACTCATTTCCTTTTCATTTTTCTCCTTTCTGTTGCAGCATCCTTTGGCCTTGTTATTGCTTAGTTTAATGATGCCTTTAATTATCTACCACTGAAAAATGTAGTTATCCACAGGCCTGGGCCCTTAAAATCGGCAGGGTAAGCCTTGATTTGACACATATGTATGTCTATGTCTGTGATATACATTTATAACAGTTTGTGTGATTTATGGTGTTTTTTTTTCTTCCATCAATATTATGATCATAAGGAGAACTATTATTATTTTAGAGATTTGAACCAGAAAAAATTATCCAAATTATATTATTGTACTGGTAATTATTCTTTAATAGCACACTGACACCAGTTTTTCACAATTACAGCTCTGTTTAGGCCAGGAATCAATATTTGTGGGATGATTTGTAAATTAGCTCTACTCTAAGATATATGATTTATCATATTATGAGGCAACATTGCCAAAATTATATATAATAATTAGATGTAATGCTGTCTTCATCAAAAATCTATGTATAGCCTCAAAAAATGTGTAATGTGTACAGCATAGTTCAAACATATTGACCCATTACTCATTCTCATTTTTCTTTTAAGCAGCTCTGAATGATTAGTAATACATGGCCAGTGATGTGCATATAAGTGTAATTATCTGTTATACAAAATTAAGCTTCCTTATACATCATTCTTTGTGCACTACATACTGATCAAATATGGATCAGATATTTCACAAACAGAACTCTCATACAAATCCTAAAAGACAAGACTCAATCTCTTAATTACACTAGATGTTTCAATTAATGACAAGTGCAGCTTCTGGATTGAATAAAGGTGGCAGCCTTGGTCACAGATACACAGGCTATCAAACAATTCATTACGGAGGGTGAGAAATAACAATACGAAAAATATATGCAAACAGGAATTATTACAGTACAATTGAAGTTACTTTTGAATGGGTTATTCCTTGTGTTGTATTAATGTTGATGTGAGGTCTTCCCCCAGATGGGTCTCACGCTCCCTTTGGGAACTTGCCCTGATAGAGAGCAGGGGCACCAGTATCCAAGGCATGAAGTCAGAGCAGTGGGAGTCATCTGTTCCCTGAGGGAAATCTCCATTACCAATACAATGGATATGTGAGGACCGAAATGGCAGTTGGACGGGTTGTGGGGGAATATATGCTTATTTTAAAGTTGTTTAGCTTGAGAAGAATTAACTAATTATAGCATGGAAAAGATGTTGTCTCCTCACTGGGCAGTTGATTTTAACCCTGGGAGAACAATTTGACTGGATCTGGATATATACAAAACTCGCCCAGTGGTTCTGTTAAGCATTTTCTCTTTCATTTTTCCACACCTGCAAGAACAATGGCAAGTCACTGTGCTTGTGACTCAGCTGTTCTGTACACAAGTTTTGGAAGGTAATGTCAAGTAAGATGCAAGAGATACAGGTATTAAGAAGCTTGGTAATCTAATACCCCCTGAAAGGTTACATGTGTCAATAGCCTTCTGAAGTATGTGGAAGCAGAGTGCTTTACAGCACTTTAGAGTAATGAGAGAGGCTATCACAGTTTGAGTTTTACATTCATGAATGTACTTTTATATTCTGCAAAACTATCCCATACAATGCTTACTATGTAAAAACTGGAAAAAAAGAAACAAAAATGTTACATCTTGTAATAGCAGAGGATTGGTAGAGTGCTATTGTCTCCAGATGATTAAGCCACACAATGTTTACAAGTTTGCCAGGGGATCTAGCATAATATAAATAGTGGATTGATCAAAAAGTGTCTTTAAAATGTGTGAGAATAATTTAGAATTCATCACTCAAAAGGCAATTACAGCACTTCGGTTCACTGAAAGTCAAAACTAAGCTGACACGATAATTTAACATTAAAACAGTGATTTAATGAAGTTTGAAAAACAAATTACCTTCTCTGCTCTGAATTAGTTATTAAAAGCCTCATTAATATGCAAAGTTATGCAAAATAGGTTAAAATTAATCATTGGATCCAAAGAAGTCTTTCATCATAATCTGATCACCCCAGAGACAAATGTAAGATTAATATGTTAATTCAATACATCTGATAGGGAAAAGGCAAATCAGAATGCATTTATAACTAATTGTTTTATTTTCTTGTAACATATCCTCTTAGCAGGAACAAGATGCTAGCTTCAAAGACAACTGCTCTGAAGTCTCATTTATCATGAGATACATCTACCTGCTTTGAAGCAAAGGCTTTCAAAGTTGTCTATCATATCCATAGGGATACAACAGAATGATATGGAAAAATAGATTTTTTGAATCACTTTATCTTTCACCTTTTGGCATAACTTTTCTTCCAGCTAGACATTTTGTGGAGAGACTGGCTTCATGTTAAATGCATCTAAAAAGTAAGAAAACATTTTCAATCAAGGGGGCCTTTATTCTCTACTGTTTTTCACACAGACCACTGAGCTCTTGTCATGTATCTAAGTAAAAGCACTAGGACTGCAGTCTTTCAATTGGACCATTTTATGGAAGTGTTACCTTACAGTGGTTCAGTAAAATGCAACTGGGCAGCTAATCCGATAGGTTGAAGTCATTATTGGATCGGTATGTCTTCTGGTTAGTGGTGCATGTAGAAGAATGCCTATGGAAAGTGGAAGAGTTCTAGTGAATCAATTTTTTTGATGGTGTGAAACAGACAGCATGACTTGCCTGAGGCTGAATAAAAGCAATAAGTCTCACAGCCCCAAAGAAAAAGGAATTAGTTCACAGTGCCATACACTGCAGACATTTCTTTCATTTATTATCCTTTAGAACTATATGGAATATCTTTGCATTTTGCATAATGTACTTATTAAGCTGAACACATCTAAACTGCTGAAGAGCTTTTTTAGCTCAGCAAGTTGCAGCGATTATTCATGGTTTAATAAATGAAAGGCACTACAATGAAAAACATTTGAGAAAGAGATTCCATTGCTTAGTAGTCTTAACTGCCTTTTCAAACATCATTTATATTTTTTGAAGTTCTACCATTCAACAATGATACTATGTAGGTATAGTTTTGTATTAAACAATATCTGTACATCATGCCATCATTATAGTAAATAAACAAAACAAAAAAAAGGCCTTGCAATGGAATACAAAAAAAGTGAAAATGCTTTTCTGGTCAGAATGCAAACACTTATGATCAATTGCTCTCATGTTTACCCAAGAACAAGTGCTGAAGTATTTACTGATGCAATGCTGATTGCCGATTTCAAACAAGAGCATCTCTAGCAAAATATATTAAAGTAGCAACTACACATTTTATGCATAATGGCTGAAACATTCTGCTTTTCCAGTTCAAATCAAAAAGCACTTTTGATTTTAGCTTTAGTAATACTAACAAACTTCTGATAAAAGTAAGCAATGTTGTGACACAAAGGTATTTGAAATATGCTTTTTAATTACATTTCTTAACATAACCCCTACATGGTGTATGCAAAATGGTTTAGAAAACCCATTTCAAAAAGGTATTGCTTATGTAATCAAGTACAATCTCATATCTGCTTGCATCAGTGGCTCCCAGAAATTAATTGAACTAGTTCCCTCTTATTCAAACATCAGATACATAGTTCAGAAACAGAAAAAGCAAAGAGCTATCTAGATTATTTCTAGTTATTAAAAAGCAATGGAATAAGGGCATAATGGAAAGCTATTATAAATTAGAAGAAAAGCATGTCTACAAAACAGAAAAATGAAATGACTGCATTAAATCAGCTTTCCTTTTAAAAGTCTTCTTAAAATCACTTTTCACATTTTCCCCACTCATAAGAGTACAAATAAGTCTAGATGCTAATCTGCATTAAATCATGTAATCATTGTTGAATTGCGCACAGCCTTCCTCCCATATAAACCTTGTGCATGACACTTTCTACATAAAGCAGATACACGAAGACTCACCTGTGGTTGATCTAGAGGGTGAAAATGATCAGCCAGACAGTGTCTTGATCGGCACGTGACTCAAGTCAGGGGTTTTGGACAACCTGTTCAGGTCTCCATAGACTTCCACTGCCTTAACATTATGCCCAAGGTAGGTATTGCTTTATTTTTGGTAAATAATATTTACATTTAATTATTTTAACTTTATTATTGTTGTTCTTGCTCTAAGCAAATTGTGAATGCTGTTTAGATCACTAGCCATAAATTCCAATATAACCCCAATCTTTTCTTATCCCAATAGGAAAATGGGAAAATACAAAAATGCCATTCCTGTCAGGCATTATTCTACAAACAAACAAAACAACAACAATTAAAACAATAAAATAAAAAAGGCTAATGGGCTATTCAAATTAAAAGATCACTCTTGGCTATGAATGAGATGGGGGCTGAGGTTGCAGCTCTCAATGTCAGATTGATGTAGTAGTCTAACAACCCCTGTGATATCATAATTATATCAATCAGCCTGGGATTGCACAAGGGCATCTGACAACCAGTACTGGCATTACACCAAAGAAGCAACAGCAGGCAGTTGGTATGTCAGAACCGCAGTGAGCTAGCTTTTCAAAAGCGGAGAAGAAAAAAAAAAAAAAGCAAGAAAGACGCATGAGACACATTATTGACTAGTACTTACTAATTTTTAAAATATTGATAATAAATGGGCATCTTTCTCAAAAATCTGATCCCTCAGGTGATGAAGATGCTCGAGTTGAAACTATGTACTTTTTAAATGACAAAAGTATCAAGGTTTCCTATGGAAAAGTGGGCCCAGTACAGTATAAATACTATTTTTTTTGTCCTGTTCCAAGGTGTGTGAATGAAAATGACTGAAAGCAATTCTTCATGAAGCACATGCAGAATGCATGTAACCCAATTTCATTGTTCATGTGATGATAGCAGATCATTAAAGACATCAAGATCAATTGATTCAACTAAATATTAAAAAAACTTTTACCAGTTGAATAGTTCAAGGTCTCAAAACTTCAATGTAAAGAGAAGGTTCAAGAGATAGTATGGTTAGAAAAAGTGATATCCAAAAATGATATCCTGGACAGTTAAGTATAGAAACTGTACAATTGTAGACAAAATCAAATTAACAAACTTTTCAGACTGCAATTCATCTTTCCTTCAAGGGTTTCTGTAGTGGTTGCAAACTATATGTTTATATAATACATGCATACTGTATGCGGCACAAATTTGGATATACAAATTCATATCACTATAATATAATCAAAATTTGAATCATAAAATGTGTATTCTGAAAAAAATAGTACTCCACCATGCAGAGAGTGATGTGCTGTCAAGTCACTGCATACCTCACCTTCCAACTTGATTACAATGAAAGCAGCAGCCAAGGAACCAGCAGAAGGGATTACGGTTGGCACATGTGGTAAAATATGTTTTTTGCACATTTTAATACAAATTTGGTTTACACTTTAAGGTTTTATCTTGCATTTAAAGATAAAAACTTTATTTCCATAATTTGAGTAAACTGAACATAGATCAATTGTTTTGCATAAATGTCAAATCATCATTACTCAATAAATACATTGTATAGCACCACACAGGCCCTGTAGCAGAAGTGGGAAAAATCAAGTATTCTATTATTAGCTGTTTATTAGTCAATGATGCATTACAATATCAGCCTGGTTAGCCAGCTATTAGGATCTTAATCACCTCCACTCTCCATAAAGCAAGTCACAGAAACAGCAGGTTGTTCTGACATTTCATTAATGAAATGTCAATTAATTTATGTTCCGATTAACTGGTTTTAGGTCATAAATCAGTAGAACTCAAACCTGCCATCATGGTCTAAGGATGTTCAAACAAACATTTGTATGAGAGATTACCTTTTTCCTTCTGTAATAAGTAAAAAAAAAAAAAAAAGTTAAACAAAAGGTAATTTCTGATGTATAAAAATGTCTGAGCACTTGGGCATTGACACAGTGCAGTTAATCAATTTGTAGCAATCAAATTTAAAAATTAAATTTTATTTCCCTATTGTATAAAAAAGCCCAATATTTCAAGCCTTTTGCAAAGCTCATTACACATAGAACTAGAAGGTAACTTCAAAGATGATTTTCATATACTGTGAACTCCAATCAGTGCAAAACTTGACTTGATATGACTGAGCATCCCATGCAGTTATAAAGTATAATCTAGACAAATATTGTAATAGATTTTTTATTTGCGATTAAATCAAAATAAAACATTTTAGAGATTTGCACGTTTTGATTAGACTGATATAACAGGAGATACTGGTGAATGTCGTAATTTACACAAATTAAACTGCATGTTTATTTCAACATTACAATCTGCAGTAATTTATGAATTAATTCTGTATGTGCTACAAGTAATGTATAATGGGACTCCCTTTTTCACTCGAGAATAATGAACGCCTTCTTGAGAAATATTTTACTTCCACCAATTTCAGACAGGTAAAAATAGGTTTGCAATAATGTTACTAGTAAAATCCTATGGTTAAATAAAAATAAATTGATCCAGTATCAATGCTACCCAGTTCTGTTGACATCTTGCAGTATACATTTAATTCTTATTAACACCCATTAAAAGTCAGCTGAACACCACACACTCCAAACCAATTGAAAAATCTATTCTCTGTGGACAGCAATTTCTTACATTTTAAGTTTAATCTGTAGAAGTGTACTGCTTTACAACCCAATTTTAAATGTTAAACTAAATTTGTTAATATACACCAGAGCAGAGACCAAATGTGAATAGTAATTTTTACTTTGTATTTTATACAAGTTTTCCAAGTCTTATCATGTATAAATAACTTGACACAAGTTGCTCTAAATGAGGTAAAATTTACATTTATTACTTACAAAGAGTTTAAGGTTTTAAGTATTGCTGTACTGGAGATAAACAGATGGTAAAAGCAACACTGTTCAAATAAACCCTTTGTATACACAGATCGGAGAGGAAAGGAAATTCAAGAGTCCATGACCTAACCTACAATAACCGTATCCTCGTCAGGGAATTCATAAAACGGCACCTCCAGGTTGGCAGGTGCAGGACCCTTTCTTATTCTCCCCGAAGCATCATAGTGAGACCCGTGGCAGGGGCAGTAGTAGCCACCAAATTCACCGGCATTAGCAATGGGCACACAGCCAAGGTGAGTGCAGACACCAATCACAATCACCCACTTGGGTTTCTGAACACGGTCTAAGTCATGCTGGGGGTCGCGCAGCTCGGCCAAGTTCACGGCAGCTTCAGTATCAATCTCCTTTGCGGTCCTGTGGCGGACGAAGAGCGGCTTTCCTCTCCATTTGAAGGTCATGTTCTTACCCTCTGGGATCTCGGACAGTTTGACTTCGATTTTCGACAGAGCCAAGACATCGGCTGAGGCGCTCATGGAGGAGATGAACTGGGTGACCACGGTCTTGGCCCCGTACGCGGTCACCACAGCCGTGGCCCCGGTGAACAGGTAGGAGAAGGTCCGCCTTGCTTCACTGCTCTCTTGTGAGGACTTATTTGGATCCTGCACCTCAGGCCTTCTATAATCAGAGAAATCTGGGATTTTGATGTCGGTATGAGCAAAACGAACGCTGGCAGCAGCTGAAAATAAACAAAAAACAGTGTTTCTTATTAAGAAACTAAAATATTCCAGCATTAACATAAAAGCCACTCACAACATTAGTGTGTACAAAGTTTTGTAAAAGTCTGCTCCACCAGAAAAAGTGCT
Organism: Amia ocellicauda; assembly: GCF_036373705.1. Lineage (NCBI taxonomy): Eukaryota > Metazoa > Chordata > Actinopteri > Amiiformes > Amiidae > Amia > Amia ocellicauda. Next base: position 20,387,714 of record NC_089858.1, on the reverse strand, counting down.
TTTTTAATTATGGCTTGACAACTCAAATAATTTTAACTACTTCAATGTAAGATCATATTTGTCTTAAAAAATTTTTTAAAGCAAAATATTTCCAACAATACAGTGTTTTAATACATGTTATAAAAGACTGCTTCAATACTAGTCGAATACAGAACCTCTGGGTTTTTGAAAACAACATGCTTGGGCATACACAATATATTATGATACAGGAAAATAGGTGTGGGTTATATTGTAAGACAACAGGGTGTTTTACATTAAAAGGCATTAATAGCAAAGAGATTGACTTCTAATATTGAGTGTCCTTGCAAGCCAGGCTATATGGATACGGCCACACAGCCAGATCTAACATTATTCATGTAAACATGCAATGGTCAGTCTAGACTAAGATTACTCGCATTTTAAATGAACAATATTTGTAGAGCTTTTTGTAATTATCCAAACAGTAAGAGTACTGCGCAGATCACTTGTGTCATGCTTTCAGCTAATATCTCAACTCATCACATAAAATAGACACGGAAATAAAACCATGCAATCGTATTTCTGATTTCATAACCATTGTGAAATACTCCTTTGGAAGGTGAGGTCATGTCAACATTAGCAAGTTTGACCTTCCATTAACACTAAGGTTTCCATAAAGTTATATGAATGCAGTGTGCGCATTACAAAGATTATATACGTGTGCAAAATATATTTAACAACCAAATTATGTAATTCAAATTACTCCGAAACAAATTCAAAAGGATTGGCAAACACAAATTAATGTAAGAAGCTTTGGGGAAAGAAAAACAAAGCAAAATATATGTTTAGTTCATTCATTTGTTAAATGTCGCCGGATACTACTATGACTGTAACATGTATTCACATTACCGAGGCCTAGGCTTAAGGCCTGATTTAATTATCATTTCTACCACAATACTTAATTTTAATGCCCGCGTTTCCGCCGACAATACTGTACGGTAGTTTAACTACATCATTTTAAACATAAAAACGTACCTATACAAAGTAGAGCGGAAAAAACATTGTGTCATTGACTTTCACCTAGGCCTAAGTTTCAAACCACGGTACTCGAGTGAATTCATAACTCACCATTGATGCCGACAGAGACGGCGGGCCCAGTCTTGGCGCTCTGGCCTCTTAACGACTCCCGACACAGGAACGGTTTCTTCAGGTCTTGCAAAACCTTTTCGGTTTTGACGACAACTCCCGGGGCCAGGGGTTTGAGTGGTCCTGCTACAGCAAACGAAGTTGCCTGCAAGTACGGGGAGAAAGCCCCGGAGCGAGCAGCGAGGGACAACATCTTTGCGGCTTCAAATATTCTCTCCGGTCACAGCGACCTTACTGTAGGAGAAACGGAAGGATACTTCGAGCCTGCGTGATTACGTCGAGAACGTGTGACGTATGCACGTACAGTGTTTTATTTCAAGGGAATGGTGCTGGTGAACTAACCTCTGAAGTTATGTAACTCCCTCTCTTAAAAATACACAAAACACTGATAATATCTCGTCAAGAAACATTAATCTTTTTGCTGATATTTATTTATTTATTTTTGTATATGGAGGATATCCACAATAATAATAATAATAATAATAATAATAATAATAATAAGTAGTAGTAGTAGAAGTAGAACTTTATTTATATCAATATCTATATCTATCTATATGTATGTAATTTTATTTTTAATTAAGTCATTTATGGAGTGTAAGATCAACCTTTTCCCTGATAGTAAACAGTGATGAGTGTTTCACTACTTTAAACAAGCAATCTCAGCCTGACCTCACTGATTGCCTCCACAGCAGGGCTTTCTCATGGAGGTGGAAAAACAAATACCCCCCTGTTGATTTCGCCTCCCTAGCTCAAGCCAGTGAAACGCAGAGGAAACCTAAAAAACAGTCCACAGTCAAGCCCTGTGGCTTCCAGCAGTCACCTTCTGTACAGTAGACATCAGATTATGTGTTGTGACGGAAAGGTCTGTAAGGGTCAAATGACCAGTACTTGTTCTGGACTGCTCTAATGTTTAATGGCGTTTCTAAAGCATGGACACAACTAAATAACATAAAAGATCAAATTCAACTTAGACAACTTAGAATTAGACACTTTCAGCATAAATATGACTTTTTAATTTTAATCCCAAATTGTAATAATCGCCATTAGTATAACTTTATTTTAGTTTTGAAGCCAGCATTTATTATTATTTCTTTATAATTCGGAAAAATTATATTACACTGAAATATTAGTATTGTGTAAAAGTAGATTTTTATTTCACTGAATTAAACATATCATTTAAATTATAGGTTTTTATGCATGGGGTGTGATCAGACTTAGGGTTAAGGTTAAGGGGTGAGAATAATATAAAGGACTTTGAGCATAGTAAAATAGGTCAATATAATATTAAAGGGTCACCATTTTAACACAAAGGCTAAAATATTTCAAATTAGCTTTTGTCTATACAATTATAAATGTTTGTAATTGTTCATCAGTTGGAAGGCATCAGGACATTATAATGGAGACATCTGGACAGCCTCACACCTTTAATCATTAAGGTTTTTCTTCATTCTGACCTGGTGATTCCAGAATAAGTTTTATCATCTCAGTTATGGGGTCATAACCTTAATCATGCAGCTCTGGTGCAAAATGAGCTGACAAGCTAACGGGCCTAAGTCTAAGAAGTATATCTGTGGAAGAAGAAAAACATTTCCTATTTTAAAATAAGTCCTTGCACAGCAGAAAAAAGGGTAAATACACGTTCTCTACAGATAGGAATGCAATGCAGTGGAAAAAATAATTTCAGAAAAACATGTGAAAAGAAGTGTATACGAAGTAAACAGATCCGTTCCTTAATACACAGCCTTTCTGCAAAGGAAATTGAAAGCTAAAAATAGAGACGGCTAATGGCCCTTATGTGCCAACTGCTTGTTAGGCAGCACAACCTCTTGTTTCATTTTTTTGAAGTATTGAACCAACTGAATGTCATTCAAAATGGAGAAAAGCTTTGGTTACCTTTTGGTTGCTCATCTTTTGACATCACACATGATCCAATGTTTGTTCTCGAATACGATATATTTAATTGTATCAGTGAATTCAGTTATAATATTATGGCTTTTCCATTACCTGACGAAAGAAAATCAGATTGTGTAAAATGTTAATTTTGTGCCATGTTTGGAAGTGTCCTCCCAGAGGCTGTATGAAATACTAAATGTCTGTTTTTTCTTGACACCCTATTAAAGAAATGTTCCTGGAAAATAGCCCAATGGATTTTCACAATCAATCACATTGTTTTTGTTTTTTTCTTCTCACGCATTCTTCCAACGTTTCATATATATATATATATATATATATATATATATATATATATATATATACACTCACCTAAAGGATTATTAGGAACACCTGTTCAATTTCTCATTAATGCAATTATCTAATCAACCAATCACATGACAGTTGCTTCAATGCATTTAGGGGTGTGGTCCTGGTCAAGACAATCTCCTGAACTCCAAACTGAATGTCTGAATGGGAAAGAAAGGTGATTTAAGCAATTTTGAGCATGGCTTGGTTGTTGGTGCCAGACGGGCCGGTCTGAGTATTTCACAATCTGCTCAGTTACTGGGATTTTCACGCACAACCATTTCTAGGGTTTACAAAGAATGGTGTGAAAAGGGAAAAACATCCAGTATGCGGCAGTCCTGTGGGCGAAAATGCCTTGTTGATGCTAGAGGTCAGAGGAGAATGGGCCGACTGATTCAAGCCGATAGAAGAGCAACTTTGACTGAAATAACCACTCGTTACAACCGAGGTATGCAGCAAAGCATTTGTGAAGCCACAACACGTACAACCTTGAGGCGGATGGGCTACAACAGCAGAAGACCCCACCGGGTACCACTCATCTCCACTACAAATAGGAAAAAGAGGCTACAATTTGCACAAGCTCACCAAAATTGGACAGTTGAAGACTGGAAAAATGTTGCCTGGTCTGATGAGTCTCGATTTCTGTTGAGACATTCAGATGGTAGAGTCAGAATTTGGCGTAAACAGAATGAGAACATGGATCTATCATGCCTTGTTACCACTGTGCAGGCTGGTGGTGGTGGTGTAATGGTGTGGGGGATGTTTTCTTGGCACACTTTAGGCCCCTTAGTGCCAATTGGGCATCGTTTAAATGCCACGGCCTACCTGAGCATTGTTTCTGACCATGTCCATCCCTTTATGGCCACCATGTACCCATCCTCTGATGGCTACTTCCAGCAGGATAATGCACCATGTCACAAAGGTCGAATCATTTCAAATTGGTTTCTTGAACATGACAATGAGTTCACTGTACTAAACTGGCCCCCACAGTCACCAGATCTCAACCCAATAGAGCATCTTTGGGATGTGGTGGAACGGGAGCTTCGTGCCCTGGATGTGCATCCCACAAATTTCCATCAACTGCAAGATGCTATCCTATCAATATGGGCCAACATTTCTAAAGAATGCTTTCAGCACCTTGTTGAATCAATGCCACGTAGAATTAAGGCAGTTCTGAAGGCGAAAGGGGGTCAAACACAGTATTAGTATGGTGTTCCTAATAATCCTTTAGGTGAGTGTATATATATATGTTGCTCAGGAAGAATCTGCAGGTGCGTGTCAGCGTGGTGATGTGCTGAGTGTAGGAGAGTGCAGGATCGAAGGTCACTCCTAGATTTTTAGCGGAACAAGAGGGAGAGAGTGTGGTGGATTCCAAGGGGATCGAGATGGGGAGGTCAGCAGAAGGTGAGGAAGAGTGGGGGAAAAAGAGGAGATCCGATTTGGAGAGGTTGAGCTTGAGGTGGTGTGAGTGCATCCAGGTGGAAATAGCAGACAAGCAGGAAGAGATGCGAGAGGGGATGAGAGGTTCAGAAGAGGGAAAAGACAGGAATATCTGGGCATCATCAGCGTAGAAGTGGTAGGAGAAACCATGGGAAGCGATGAGGGGGGCCAGGGAGCAAGTGTAGAGAGAGAATAGGAGCGGGCCCAGGATGGAGCCTTGGGGAACGCCTGTGAGGAGAGGTTGGGGGGTGGATGAGGAGCCTCGCCATGTCACTTGGTAGGACTGGTCGCTGAGGTAGGAGGAGATCCAGGCGAGAGCAGTCCCAGAGATTCCAAGGTCAGCGAGGCAGGAGAGGAGGATGGAGTGATCAACGGTGTCAAATGCTGCAGAGAGGTCAAGGAGGATGAGGACTGAGGAGAGGGAGGCCGCCCGAGCACAGCTGAGGGAGTCAGTGACAGCCAGGAGAGCCGTCTCAATGGAGTGAGCTGTGAGGAAGCCGGATTGCAGAGGATCAAGGAGTGAGTGTTGGGACGGAAAGTCAGAGAGCTGACGGTGGACCGCCCGCTCAAGAGTCTTGGAGAGGAAGGGGAGTAGGGAGACAGGGCGGTAGTTCTGAGGAGAGGTGGCATCAAGGGTTGGTTTCTTGAGCAGTGGGATGACAGCAGCTTGTTTAAATACATATTAAAATGTAAGCTCTATATTGCAAGTTTCATGAGAGAGGAGGTGCATCATATTCATGTGCCTCTGTCATGTGGCTTGCAGCTGCAGTTCAGTATCGTATAAAGCCTTTAACTTTTCCGTACAGTAAGAAAATTACTCATCACTTCAACCTTCTGATGAAGAGAAAAGCTCACATTTTGTGCACATAATACAGCTTGATAGAAGTTTTTCCGCATGATATTCTTTTGTGCACTCACAAGTAACCACTGATCTGTAAGTGCATCACTTTAAATTGCCTCATTAATCCTGTCAGTCAACAACAACAGCTAATGATAATTTCTGTATCCTGAGCAGGAAAATTGTTAAGGTCGTATTTACAGGTAGAATTCAGCCACATAAGTAATCACTGAGGTATATACCAATATATATTTTTTCTGACATCAAAGAAAAGTTATATCATTTTTTTATATGGTATATTCTTCCATGCTATTGTGATACGCCCCCACTCAGCAGGACACTTAATCATTCTTTTATCTGCATAATTAACACTTCTTTGAACTTATCACAGTTGGTCTATCTAATTAACGAGCTGCACAGTTTATCAAAAATATATGCTTTCACTAGAACATTATCAAGATTTCAAACAATGAAATCACCAAATACTATCATTATGACAAGGGCAGTAAAATATTACAATAACTATCAAAGGATTACAAGAATCCACTGGCTATATTAATAATATTAATCAAACTACTTTTTTGTGATAGTAAAAACAAGTAGAAATTCATTCAACCGAGCAGAAACAGACAGCAATTATTAATGAAAAAGCTGTGGATTTTAACTCTGCTGAGGCCCCTGGTTAAATTGCATTTTATTTGTGGAACATTGCACCTTGTATCAATTCTATGTTGCCTTTTATTTTCTTTGTTTGTTTATAGTCTTGATATCCAATGTGGCCATTTCATATTAAACAGACTTCATTCAATCATTAAATGCAGACAGAGACTGTGTAGATGTTTTATAGCCAATTTCTGTGACTGCATTATTTATTTATTTATTTATTTATATTACAGCACCTGCACTACAGCTGAGCGTTCTGTCACATGGAAACATGGAAGCTTGATGATGTAACAAGCCTTTTTCACTAATCAGTTCCAGTTTCTGTTCACATAGTTAGCAACTATAATTTCTATGTTGACTTCAAAAACCATAGGGAAAATAATTAGATTTGTCAGCAACACCAGGTTTTTATTCAGGCTGTAGACCTTTTATTGGCAAGACTTTTTAGTATTAGTATTTATTATTAGTATTAGTATTGTATTTTGTTTTACATTGCTACAGAATGCTATGGGTCCATTTGTATACACTTGACTTATGTATAGAAATAAATATTAACATAAGTAAACAATAGTTCACCAGTTTAGCAGATGGGCATGAAATGACTCAAGATGATCCCACTCCCACTTTGATAATTAAAATGCATGTTTAAAGTTGTGGGAAGGGAGCTTTGACACAAAGTAAAGACAAATTTGCCATTGTTGTTTTTGTGTTTGTCACAAAGCTTCAAGTTAGTAAAATAGTTTCTTAAAATTCAATAGTTTTCGATTTCAGAATCTCATATCTTAGTCTGCAGTTTAAATACCCAATAGTTATCTCTGTAGTTATAGTATTGTTTGCATGTATTAACTTTATATTTTATCCTAAATATAAACATAGATTTTACATAGTTTATCCTGAGTGACTGGTCTATTAAGGTTTGTATAACAATGTACATGTATATGTGTTTCAGAAAGCATGGGAGATAATTTGTATTGGCAACTAAATATAAGTAGGACATTATTAGTATTGGCTTGACTTTTTGTCTTATTAGTTTGGAACTATGTCAAGAGCTCTTCATAATTTCTCCATTTAATATTTGTAAAGGCATCAATATGGTTAAATGTGGCAATATTCAGCATTAAATTATAAGAGTAAAGTAATTATGTTCTTTGTATTATATTTCTGATGGATGTGACATTATTACCAAATTAATTAAGAGGCTACATTTAAAAGGTACTCTTTGTTTTTCTCCCCATAAAGTAATAAATACTATTTAATGTTGATTTAGTGCATTTTGCTGAACAGAGTTTATAGATCATCAAGGAATGGAGTCAAAGTCATTCCACACATCTGCAAAGTCAATGAATCTCTGAAATACAATTCTGCAAGGTAACTCCATGTGCCCTTTCCTGGAAACAAAAGACACAAGAACATGTATTTAATTAAAGCACACTAGGGAGTAGCTACTTCACCATGCCAATTGCATCTTCAACGTGAGGTAATTTATAACCCAAGTAGTCTGAGAAAAGTACAAATAACAAGAATAGCCAAACAAAATGCAAAACAACACACTTTTGTCTTCACATAATGAAACAAAGGTACTTGGGCTTAGGAATCAATTTCCATAAAGATTGGTATTTAAGTGCTGTGGCAGACAATAAAAACTAATTTGTTTCTTTTCATTGTTAGTGTCAGCAGCATCTTCTCTGTATAGCTAAATGCTCCACCTAGATGGAAAAAATAGCAGAATAGCACCAGATATTTCCTGTTTCGGATGTTTTCTCCTTCGTTATAATTAGTGTTAGAAATAGAACAGTGAAAATAACATCACAGACAAATTAAACAGTAGTTCAACCAATGCTATAGACTTGATTCGTGACTAAGGCTGGGATTAAATCAGAACTTTGACCGACCCGCTAATAGAAAATTACAGAACTGTACTCCGTTGCAGCTTCATTTTTAGTTAGATGCCACTTTCTTCTAAACATGAATGTAACTGCTATGATATACAGGTTTGTAGTTTTCTATTAGTGGGTGCTTCAAAGTTTTGATTTAATCAGGCCCTAAATCAGTATTGTCTATAGTGTCAAACATAATATTAAAATGTTCTGAAACCGAATCCGTCGACACAAATTCACAATACAGTGCAAACTTGTAAAAACAAAAGGGATCACAATGTAAATAAATCAGTTATGAGTTCATAGATTCAACTAATTATTGTCTGTGTGATTCATAAAATTATTAGAGCAAGATAAAGGCGTTTGGGTACAACTCTTCTTGTCACACATGACTTACACAAAGAAGATGGCTGAGGATGGAAGGGGCTGTAAATTGGGAAGGCCTGCTGTTTTGCATGTAAAATAATGCTTACCATGCATGTTCAATCCAAGTGCAGGAGGTTATGAAGAAAGCACACCCTAGTACACATAATTTTGATGATGCAAAATTTTCAGATGCAAAATAATTAGTTGTATTTTTTAGTTTTGAAGACCTATATAAAAAAGGTCAAGTCCCCTAACTGGTTATCAGAACTAAGGATAGAAGCAGAAATGTTGGATTCTCTGTTGTGTGGACTACCAATCAAGCAGGCCAGCATTTCACAAAGTACTGACAGTAAACACATTTGCCTTGAGTAGCCGACCTATGGGCAGAAGCCCAGCTGGCATGTCTCTTTTTGATATATATTTATTCGATAGGTTGATAATACTGAGCAGGAATGTAGGAAGTAAACAATAAACTTCATCACCTCCTGTTCTCCTTTTACCCACAGAGATTAAATTCTTAAATGTACCAGAGTCAGAGGCCAGTGTTGTCTTAATTTGAAGCGTTTAATAGTAATAACCTCTACATTACATTGTTATTATTATGCATACATTTCTTTGGTGTTTTGTGTTTGTATGTTTTAAGTGACAAATCATTAAGTACCACTTACAGTATGAGGAAAAAATGTAGACAAAACATGCTTATACAGTATGTCACTCCAGACCAGATCACAGATGAAATTAAAGTTGTTTCATAACAGAACGTGGGGAGGCACTCTTGGATGAGGCAGTAGTGATGTCAGTAGCCCATTTGCTCGAACAGTAATCAGAATATGATAACCAATGTGGTGAAAGGACGTTCACTCAGTTTAGCTCATTTGTGCTCAATCAGTTCCAAAGTCTCTAGGCTTCAGTCATTTTCAAAGTGTTTATGTTTGACATCTGTTTTCAGAGGGGAATTGTTTTCATTATGAAACACACCTTCGAAGTTCAGCATAATTAGTTCAGAATAGAACTCTGTAATCAGGAAAGGCATGTGCTGAACTAAGACAGTGATAAACCATGCTTTCCTTTAAACAGAGAATGATTGCTTTATTGACAAGGTGGTGCAGAGAAGCAGAGTGGAGCTTCAGCTGGCCCATTTCTCTGTACGGACACTTAAACACTACAGGATTCAATCTCTATATCCATCAATCCTCTCCTTTCACTAGAATGAACTATAATGTCAATTTACAAAATTAAAGGGTTCCCATTTGGCTTGGAAAGTAATGAAGCTTGTTTATTGTTTTAAATCAGACACATGTAGCAGCGTAAAAAAAATAAAAATATAAACTATGTGACTGTTTATTTCAGTGTTAAATTGGTTATCTTTAATTCACAGGTTAATTAACATGCAAAGCTTCTGCTTTTTGGTGCAACAGGCTCAGTCTTTAACATGCCTCACTCTGACTCACTGCATCAACAGAACTGAAAACAATGTTTGGGTGCTAATCGTTATTCAATCCTAGAATCTGATCCAGCGGTCGCTCAAAGGTGCCAAGTTAGTTACAACATGGATGAGTTGTGTGATCCAGAACCTCACCTGTGCCCTGTTTTGATGCCCACATTAACTCTTAATTGTGAATTGTGACCCCATGTCCTCGCTGCATTGAGTTTGAAGCAGTAATTTGTGTTGAATTAAAATAAATTCCATCACAGTCTCCCCACTTTATCCTGTTTATATGTTATATTCATTTGAGACTAGAATATATTGTGGTTGCACCCAACTATTTTGAGGGTTGTGTAATGCAACGGCATCTCCCAGAAGCCCTTGGGGGTGAATCATTGCTGGAGACTACCTGCCCAATAATTGGCCAATTGACTATATAAAGAGGGAAGTGGAATGCTTTCTTATGGATGGGGAGTTGGAGTGGGAAGATGATAGACAGACTGACAGACAGACAGAGGAAGAAATCTGAAGCAACAAGGAGACCTCTGATATGTACATAATTAAATCACTATTTGCACCAGATTTCCTTACATTTGCTTGTCGGTTTCTGAAAGCCATGCCTATTTATGAGTACAGCACTCGTGCTCATCCCCCCACGGTGCCACAGTAGCGATACCTTTTTTGTATCATGCTATCAAAATGTCTTGACCACAATTGATAAAGATGAATTATGTAATCTAACCTCAGAAAAGTTTGATATCCATTCCAAGATTTACATTTCATAAACCAAATCAATAGCACTAGAATCACAAATGAAGAGTCATGTTTTTCAGTATAGTGTATGATGGGCACGTTGCAGCATCCTTTCAACACACAAGTCAAAATTGAGGGAAAACCTACGCTACCGGTTTAGCTAAAACCCACAGAGCAGTACAGAAACGATTATACCTTATCCTGAGGTTTTGCTCAACATGCTTGATGAAATGTTACTTGTCAGGTAAAAGGAATTGAACATTATGATACTTGATGGTAACATATTACTGCTTTTAACTTTTCTGTCATAGTCACAGATTCAGCACTTTTTTGTCATTCTTATTTTTGAGGATCACAAGGATCTCATTTATAATCATTAAAACTGACCTCCAAATGCAGAGCCGATAGAAATATTAATGCTTGCTTTTACGATTCTGGCAATGTACAGTGTGCAGCATGACAAGAAAACAAATGATCCCAATCCAGACGGTGGACACTGATGAACCCATGTTAATTAATAGCCTTGTCAATGAAAGTTAGCTCTGGAATGAGGCTGTTTTGGAATCCTACCTAGGGAGATCATGCAGACTGATAGCTTTATTGATAGCATCATGTTCATATATTGGAATTGCACTGTAAATCAATTAAACGTTCTCACTAACAACACCTGATTATTTTAATTTGATTTATTGTTGGCACGTGTAACTTGGATGTTATATTTAATGTAAAATGACCAATACATTAAATATTTAAATCAAGATAACTAATGTAAACTTGTAACAAAACTGATTTAAAAATATTATGACAACAGAATCAAAATAATCATAAAAACTGTCTCTAAATCCCCCCTATATACACACAAGCCATTAGACACTTACTACTATAACCACAATATGTCATTTCAATATGGCATGACTATTAATGATTCCTCCTACTGCAGAAATTGTTTGAATTTGAAAGTACATGGCACAAATTATACCACAATTGAACTATATGAAAAAAAAGTGTTATAAAAAAATATATGATATATATTTCCTCGACATTTTAGAAAACTTCATATTTTGATTAACTATTAAATAAATTAATTAAAAAAATTGGTAGATGTCAAATGGATGCCTCAGGTTGCAACTTAAATCAGGTAATTTAACAGAGGATTATTGTATCACATCTGAAAAACTAATGATTCATTTTAGGCTTGAAATCAATGTAACAAAATATTTGTATCTTTATTGTTTGTTTGTTTGTTTGTTTGTTTGTTTGATTGATTTTGAGCATTATCAGGAACACCTGCTGTTTTCCACCTTTATTTGTCTGGGCTTTTTTTCTTCTTTTTTTTACCTATGAGCTATGAGTGAGTAACTGGGGAAAACCAAAGCTAAGTTTAGGATGTACATGGTGTTTTTCAGCATCATATTCAGAAAACTGATCTAAATGGACATTAAAAGCAGATACGCATGCCCCAGGGGCCTGTTCAGACTTTCACCGGAATCTTCCTTTTGTTTGGATTGTGCCTGGCATAAAATATCACTAAATTTACATAATACAAGATGGAATTCAACTCAGGTATACCACAGCCAATAAATCACTTTGAAGAGAGAGAGAAAAAAACAGACAGGAATAGCTTGCAATCAATTAACAGAAACATAACAAAAATTCTCCACACTTTATGCACTCTCATTTCAAAACCTAGTGTACCTTAGAGTGAAGGCCAATAGAACTTCAGCAACGATAGCATGATATATTGATTTCAGGTACATAACCACTGGCAGTTCAGTTACACTTCAAGTTTATCATATGTAAAAAAAGTAAGACTACATTATGACTGTGAGTGCCAAATTAGGAGTCACAAATATGTATATTATTCACATTCAGCTTCTGCTTTCTGTTTGTTTCTCTGTAAGTGTTGTGAATACAAACAATATATGAATGTATTACAGGCAAATCAAATTCAAGATACTGCAGGGGTGGGGGTGATCTGTTCTAGCTTTATATAGTGGATTGCAATAATACTGCTGAAAAAATATGTTATCTATTTACTAAGTCCTTTCTAACCTAGAGTGAATGCGTTTCATTATTTGTATGAGCAAAGATATAAAGATATTTCCATATTTAGGACTTTTAGGACAGAGCTCTACCTTTGCCTATGTTTTTTTTCTTTTTGTGTGTACCTTCTGTGGCCGCTCTTTCAAATTAGATGCCTCTCGGGACTGTTGGATTTACCAGCCTGCAACTGAATCTTATTTACCTTCTAGTACTGCCTTGATAAAGATAAATTCAGTGGTGCAAATTTAAAATGCTTTTCTGCAGCTTGTATGTACTGCCTGATGTCTGAACTTTAAGACAGGTCTCTGCAAGATATGAAGGAGAAATGCATCTCATTTATCACTAAGGACAAAAACTAGGTGTTGACTAAACAGCCAGGAGAATGTTATGTTCTCTTGGGTATAATCACAGACTGAATGCCATTTTCACAAGTGAAGAACATCGACACCGCCTTTCACTTATTTTTAATTTTGGATCTAGTTATCTGGGTTGGCTGAACTGCACATACCAGCAGTGAAGTGACAAAATCCTTTAAACTAAAATCTAAACCGAAACATTATGAAGGGGAGAAAACAGCAACTCATGTAGGTACTTCTGAAACTTGCTAGTGGCTTTCCTGTTTTTAAAGATCAGTTTAGAACACAGTCCACAAAATCCTTGCCGACAGTTTTCAAAAGCTTGAGAATCCCTAATGGAAGTGGGATATTTAGAAAGATACCGATCAATAAAGGTATTGATCAGATTTCATTTGTACATCTATATAGCTTGTGTAATTGCGTTAAAGCCCCCAGAATTGCAACAGTAACAGTTATCTAAAAAAAACAAATGCTACATTTATCATGCTTTGATTTATTTGTCCAGCCAGTATATTAATTGAGAACTCAGCATTCTATACTGTATAAATTGAAAGGCAAGTCAGCACTCTATAAATTGGTTAAATTAAATAATAGTTACTTATAGGTTTCTGAAATAGAATTAGTGACCTGAGAAGTAATTCCAGTTTTTGACCCAAGATGGCTAATTTATATTTAGGTTTTGTGTTATTTATCATTACATATCTTTTTTTTTTCTATTGCTTTTTTCCACTTTACAGAATATATTGAAACTGCTGTAAGCCTGTCTTGGAAAATTAATGTGATGTTTTGACGAAATAACATCTTATGTAGCAGTTTTGCTGAACTGTACAATTAATCATCAGAGGTGCCTAAGGATACTAAACCCTTAGGGAGAGGTTACCAGAATTGTTCTCCAGTGGCAATTTCAATGCTGGGGCAAGGGCTATTGTTAATACAAGGAGCTGGTATAATTTCAACCTTAATTTTAAAGACAAGTGTAGTATTATTGTATTAAGCAGGTTTACAGTATGCTTACCAAAATACTTAATATCCTTGATATACATTATTATTATTATTATTATTATTATTATTATTATTATTATTATTATTATTATTATTATTATTATGTTTTTAAACAGTGATTTGGTTTAATGTGATTTTTCAGGAAATTAGTTACTTCTTTATGTCGTGGTGGTTGTGGACAAAAGTTAAATATTTGCAGAAAACAGAGTTGAAGAAATAGCCTGATGTACTATTATTAACCACAAATACCTGAAACCTATCAATTAATAAAGAAATAAGATACACCATGGAGAAAATCACTGTACACTGAAGCCTGAAGTATTGCTAAAGTACTGAGGTATTGCTAAAGTATTTATACAGTTTTGGTCTTCTAACTTTTTGTTTGTTTGTCTGTTTTTTATTTTTATTTTTAAATATTGTGTTTGTTTTCTTAAAGGAAGGTTTACTGTGCTCTTTAGAGGATTATATCTGCAATTAAATTATCATACTCATAAAACCCAGACTGTAATATTTGTGAGGGATTGATTTATAGCTGTTTCTGTGCTAATTAATAGAAATGCCAGAGGCAAACACAGGCTTCATTCAGTTACTGCATCCCAAAGGTCCTGTTTGTAGCATGCATGTTTTTTTTTCTTTTTATGTGTTTAAAACAAATAATAAAAATGTTAAAAGGCTATTATGAAAGTATAAAAGTATGAAGGCCTCTAATTTCTGCTGAAGCCATAAATGAGTTATGAAGGCTTTTACATACAAATGGGATTAATCTTCAGGTCTCCAATGTCTCATGATGTGTTTTGTTTATATAATAAAGAAGTAACTCTGAGAGCTATGAATCATTGTTTGGATCATGCTGGTCTTCCTTTCTTCCAGACCTGGATTATCTCAAACAAAATTAAAGCAGTGTTTACTAGAGATGTTTGATTGCATTTGACTGAAACTCATTATATTTTTTAGATGCTTTGTCTCACACAACTTCCCTTTGCAGGTTAATCCGATGAACATCAACTGATTGTGTATTAGAATCTTTCGAATTTTAATATGACAGGCTCAATTCTCAGTTTTTTTTTCCTTACTCCACAAAACCCAGCATGAACTTCTGAACCATGCAACTCTTAGAAAAGCAAATTTGACAATTGGTTGCACGTCCAGACTGCTATTATCTCCACTGAAGACAAAAAATGGATTAAATCCAGCACAAGATAACCGATGGTAAGATACAGCATGTTTATTGACTTACTACAATTGAGTTCTGAAGCATGACTCAAGAAGGTGCAGCAGTCGTTCATCCTGTAAAAAATTACTGCTGCTGCAATTCATTATCAAATACAGGAGTGTGTCATGAGTTTATTTATTCAGCATTTGACACAGAATCAGAAAGGGGGAAAAAGCCGACACCATTTGCAGCTAACCCGAAAGCCAGAGGGGTGGAACTTGATGTGCTCTGTGTAAATTGTTTTCTCTTTTACACTATCCAAAATGCCAGCAGGAAAGTACGTATCTGCTTAACCCAAACTGTGTTGTTTTTTTTTCTTTTTAGCTCCTGGTGTTTTCATTTTCACATAATTCCCTGGGTTACAACTATTGAAAATGAAAACTGCAATAAGGCTAAATGACTTCCAATTACCAAGGTACCTGCACATTGCACACATTCGTTAAATATTCTGTTAACAATATTGCAGTCTCTTGCTTGTTGTGTTATCAATATATCCCCAAATCAAACACATTTATTTAGTTTCACATTTGTGTTTTTGAATTAAGTATATGATTTTTTAACTTTTACAGGTACATATTCCAAAATACTGTTAGTCCTTTATGTTATTCTGAATAGCTCAAGCTGCTGAAAATCATGAAAAAATATTTTTTTAATTGTTTTCATAAAAAGAAAAAAAATAGTACTAATATTACAAAATAAATACAATAAACCACTCATGTTTTCCCATAGTTGCTGTATGTATTACTTTGGTTACAATGTATATTTTTGGAGTAAACATGTCACAAGCTATGGGTTACAAATAGCAAGTGTACACCACAAAACGCCACCCCAGTGTAATGATAGTGGGCAGCTAGTGCCACCCAAATCATGACCACACGGGCGTGGATTAGGATCCCCGGACACCACAACAGGACCAGGTAAAAGTATAACAATTTACAACAAAGCACCATTTCCGACACAGTTTACAGTGGGGCAATACAGAACATACTAAAACATACCTAGCATTTCTTTATTGATCTGGGTCAATTAAGACAGTAAAAATCCCTTACCAAAATAAGGTAACAAAATACATTTGATAAGGGCCCATATCACTAACTAACTCTGTTCTCCTCTCCCACAGTTCCAGCTGCCAGCCCGGCGAGTCACTACTACCAACAGGTAAGTGCAACACCAGTTTGTTAGCGGTGATATAGATCTCTCATCCCCATCTGTTCAACTTCAGGCAGGGCATAAAAAGCACAGAGTGTTCATTTACAGTTCAGAACAGGTAGCTTGTAGCATGTCTTTCTTTTCACAGTTCTGGGGTTGTATTTTTAATATCTCTTCTCTTTTTTGGAGGCAGGGGCATGCGGCGTAGGGCACCCAACTCCTCTTCACCATCCCTGGTCGTCTCCAGTCAGCAGTCAGGGGCACAAGAGCCAGTGTGCCCACCCATCCACTGGAACCAGATGGGAGACGGGTTGCGTGTCCTTCTTGTCTTTCCGCCTCTCCTCCCTGCCTCTCACCTCAACTGCTGCCCTTTCTGCGAGTCTCACGAACCAACAATAACACTCTGACAACATTTCAATCTGTCACCAATTCTTCGGTCCTCTGAGTCAGGGACAAAGGTGGCTGCAGTGAGTGGAGGTATGTGGGTTAGTCTATGTGCGAATGTCTGTGAAGGGAGTGCTCAGCAAAAGCAAAATAATTAACACACAGGTGAAACCAATAAGTAATCAAACCCATAAAGCAATACAATAAATCAATGAAATTAAAATATTACAAAATCACATGTAAATAAGTCAATAAATAAACAAAGTACAAATATTAATATGATTAAATTAGAAACTGAGTCATGTCATCATCCGTGACAAACATTTGTAAGGTTTTCAGATACTTTTAGTAATCCAATTTATACTTTCTATACTACAACCATGAAATCCCCCAAAATCTATTAAGAACATGTTGTGGGAGGAAATAAACAAGGGTAGTTTGCATTTCAATGCACCTTGAACAAAAACTATAAGAGTTGTACATTTCCTGTTCACATAAATCGTGTAAATACCCTCAATGTAAAACTGCAGTGAGCTTCTGTAGATGGTAGAATTTATCAAAATAAACTGTATAGAATGTAAATCACAATCAAGAAAAAGTAGCATATCAGTAATTTTGTTTCCAACCCACCTTTTTTAATTAACTGATGCAGGATATGATGCTCCACAATTATAAATATAAATTGTTTTGATTTGTTTTGATACATTTTTCAATATTTATCCAGGTAAATATCCAAAGCCTATATAATGGCGTATACATCAAAGGAATGAGAGGATTATATAAACAAATTATAATAGATTTTGTTTATTTTCTGGATTAACTATACTCTCTGGAAGTGCAGAGTACCCCTATGTATACAATATATAAGGGCGTCTGCCAAGAAAAATAAATAAATAAATAAATTGTATTTATTTATTTATTTATTTATTTTTCTTGGCAGACGCCCTTATCCATGGCGACTTACAACATAAGTGCAATACAAAGTGCACATAAGTGCAATAATAATAATAATAATAATAATAATAATAATAATAATAAATCAACATTTTCATTTTCTTTAATGTCATTATTATTTTATGACATTAAATACAGTCAGCCCTGATATAATTTCCATTAAAAGCTATAACTCATATGACAAGGATCACATTCAATAATACAGCCAGAACTTTAATTAAGTATTGATAATTTAATAAAGTTTAGAAATGAAGCTTGAGATGGTATATAGCATTATACAGTAAAGCGATGGATAGATAGGCTGAATATGGGTGATTAGAACTACACTAGAAGTAGATATTACAACAGCAAAATATGAATGGGGGTGATACTTTTCAGCACTAGCCTATGTCTGATACATAACAGCAACAAACCTATAGACCGTGCAATCATCAGTGCTGGTCTGATGGACTGCAGTCCATTGCTGGCATGAGCAGGTCCAGGCACATGGCCCTACCGAGACAATACACCATACCAGCTGAGGATTGCCAATGGGTTCAAGTCCAGTGATTGGCCAGGACTTGACTAATGCATGATGCCCTGACACACATGAGCGCACTCTTTCCCCTGTATTTGAGCTTTCAGTACCGGAGAGGAACATGTTGTTGAATTCAAAAGGCAGTACATACTTCTGGTTAAACTTTGATGTCATCTGTGTGGATGGTCTATTTTCTATCCACATAGATCAACTTAGAAGTAGAAGAGTGCTGACATTGATAAATATATCCAAAACAAGACTGGCAGGTTGTTGAAATGAAGCAGGAGAATGTAATCTAAAAATATATATTTATTACTAAATGGTAACATAGGTTGTGAAAACCTTGGTAGAAACTTGTTACATTCTGCTTTGCGTGTTCTTTACTGTGTTTACTGTGTTTACTAATACCATGCTGTTTTACCCTCATCTATTAAATCCACAATAACATTTCTTTCACATCATTTGAAATAATACAATCTAGTTAGCACTCCCAAAATATACAGAGCAGAATCCCACAATCCTTCTAATTAATACTAAAAATCAAATCTTCTCAGGACCCCAAAACCAGGTTATTGATTCTTGTATTCTGTGATTGCATCGCTGTATATTGCAGCACTTAGACACTTTTGTAGCCACTCCATTATCTGGAGTTTGAAGCTTTTACCTGAAGGGTCTCATAATTCAACATTGATCAATGACAAATCAATAAAGGACTCTGCATCCTGCAAACCCTATCTATCCATCAACAAAGACCTTATGAGAAGGCAAACAGTGTATGTTATTGAAGGAGAATTATCCAGCAATGAGAATGAATGGAATCAGATTATGTTGTAACACTCGGCTAGGTTCAAAATGGACTGGCTGCGTTTTCTCTGTATGACAGCATGTGTGTGTGACATTCTTTTCTTCAAACATTCAGTAGCATCAGACAGTTACACTGTCATCAACCCATCAGGGCCTGAGTATGACACTAGTGTCAACTGTTCCAAAAATAAATGAAAAAGTATAGCTAAGAAGAACAAAATTCAGTATAGTACAGCAATACACATAATATAAAAAGGTCTATATGCCTGTATGCAATGTAACAAATATATACTCTAACAACACTAATATAACAGTCTTGTCCACTCTTCTCCCTTAGGTGTTAATTAGAGCTGATTAACACCAGGGTTGTAAATATCAAACGAGGTCTTGTATAAATGTGATGTATTGTGGAAAACTCTCACTACGACAAGAGATGATTCAGTTTTGCATAATACATTACATATTCCAATGCTTTTTGGTCCCCTGACCGTCTTCAAACACACTAGCATGGGCCACATCTACCACACAAGAGATTTGCAGGGAATGAGTGTTGACAACCTATTATTTTAACTCATGCTGACAGAATCACAATTCAAAAGTGATTTGTTTCAGGGAAGAAAACAATATTATTTAATTCAATTTTCTGTCTGTGCTAGACATCTCAAGTCTTCCCGTTTTCAATAAAGGCTTGATTTGTATTTTGTCTTATGTTTCAAAATCATTCTTCCTTTATACCAATTTGTAGTTTTACTGTTGTTGATTTAAAAAAAACAAATGTTTTCATGATGCTCCTCTCCAATTTCTTTTGGTTTTGGAACCACACAAACATTTGGATGTAAAATACATATTGTAATGTTTTTAGGCACTCTTCTCAAACAGTCTAAAAATAAAGTTACTTAAATAGCTAAATAGATGTATGAAATAATACCAGATAAATCTGTCAATCCTGCTTGGTAACCATGTAACAGCTGTTTTTGCAACCTCACACCTATTCCACCTGTAGAATTAATATTGTCCCCACAGCTAGGCAGAAGGTAGTTACTGCTACTCTTAATTAAATAGTAAAATTGTCCACTGTGCAGTAGCATAGATCCAGTCTGAAGAATATAGGCTAATGTACAGAAAATTATATAATTATAAATATAGGAGGAAACAGCTTCTTATTATGTTAATTAATGCCACATGCTGGTATTGAAAACCTTTCTCATTTGAAAGATAACAACCTGCTATTGTACTGTCCTTGTGTTGCACATTCTGCCAATTAATTTCATCCCACCCCACACCATAATGTTTGAAACTTCTTGGAATCACTTTAATTGCTTGACAAAACAATGGTGAAGATCAGATTTATCGCTGTCCAACTAATACTGCAGATATTGCCATCTCAAAACAAAGAGTAAATTAGCATTGAAAGAACATGGACAACTTAACATAAATTGTGTGGGTGAAATTTAATATTAAAAAAATTAGTTGTTTGTCTGTGGAGAATGTGTTCCCTAGGCACTGTGCAGTATCTGATCCTAGCTGCTCTAGCAAATGTTTTCAATGAAGTTGTAACTCACGCTAGTCTCTTTACCTGTAGTGCCAAAGCAATGAACAACATCTGTTCACACATCACTCTACCTGGATATATCTATGTTTGTGTGCAGTCCTGCAGAAACTCATAGCTGACATCAAGTGCCTTTTCACATGATTTGCTGTGATGTGTTATTTGGAGTGCCGTACATTTATTTATTTATTTATTTGTTTGTTTATTAGCCATTATCATTATCATAAAATACATACTAGTTAGAGTTAGCAGTTCCTATATCTACTTCTGTGGTTTTTATGTGGTTTTCTTTATAGATGTGTGTTTTAAAATATTAGATCTGATTATGAATTCCATTCAAATCCCGATATTCTCGATTTGTAAAACACACAATTAAAACATAAAAGTATGATGATAACATTTGCAGTGCCAGTAATTATCTGATAGAAAGTAATTTAGGTAGTTTGCATATAATTACATTCATGCTTTAAATACATGTTATACTCTCTTTTATTTTAGTTTTAGTCTTAGGAGGAAGAATACTTGAGCACAAGTACTAATAATCAATTTCCTCAGTCATCATGCTTGCATCAA
Organism: Amia ocellicauda; assembly: GCF_036373705.1. Taxonomy (NCBI): domain Eukaryota; kingdom Metazoa; phylum Chordata; class Actinopteri; order Amiiformes; family Amiidae; genus Amia; species Amia ocellicauda. The sequence goes on along the minus strand of NC_089858.1, from coordinate 20,366,465 downwards.
AGCAAATGAGCAGTTGCTGATCAAATAGCTTTTTTTGGTACTGGACTGTCTAATGTTCTTCTATTCTTATAAAATGCATTTTAATTATGGTGGGGAAAAAAGTAAAAATGCACTTAGCACAGTCAACACACAATATTAATGGGGCTATAAATGCTATTTTGTGCTTGAATAATACTGAAAAATTACCCAACCTTTTTTTGCTTTAATTTTTCCTTTTAAATAAGAGTCTTATGGTTCATTCTCCTTTGATCGCTGAGGTATTGCCTTCTTGGCTATTTATTTTTTATTTTTTGTGCAAAAAAAAGCTACAATTAATAATGCTTTTAAAACATTCAAATAGCAATTCCAAAGAAGAAAATTCTTTATTTTCTGCATGAGTGCCCTGCTGCACTCATATAATCTGCAATTAGGAGGTTCATTCAGTAATATAAATACCTACAAAGAACCATGAAGCACATTGTTTTGCCAATTTGTTTGGTTGCAGCTGACTGCATTCAGAAAATGTTTGGAGAGAAAACTTTACAATTGCTACATTGCCATACACTGTCCTTTATTAAAAGAAATGGTAAACCAAGCCATAAAGTCATTACATTATTTTCCTATATATTTTTGAAGTGTATAGGTTTAAGGCAGTTCCATCGCGTTTCATGTAACAAGGTTTTAAGCATATACATTTAGGGGAAAATGTGCTTTATTGGTTTTGATGAACTGAAGCAAGAAAACAGCTTGATGTTCTTGAACACCCAGGAGGAAGTTGATTAATGTGTGACAAAGAGGACCAACTGTTTACAAGCTAATTTACTGTCGTAAAATATTTACAGTTCCATTTGTAGTTGCTTATTAATTTAGTTTCCTTTCAAGCCTGATGTTTATGCATGTGAAATCTGTGATTTATAAGCATCACTGTGTGGATGGTGATTGTTTTGATCAGGATTAGATTTTTTTTCTTTGTAATTGTCATTAACAAATCCTTAAAAATCTTAGATTTAGTAAAAAGCAAAAAGGTATAAAACAACATGTATGTCATCAAGTGAAATAACAAAATTCAACAAAATTAGAGTTTTTTTGGATCATAAACAAAGGTAAAGTCAGGCATTTTCCTTCAAAAAGTTACAATAACATTAAATAACTTAAAAAAACAGCAAGAAAAAATAATTATAATCTAGACAATTTAGCATGTACTTTATATAATAGCATGACAATTCTGCAGGTCTTATTTAGTTTTTCTTGCAGAGGCCTCCCAATCTCCTACCTTCAGCGGCCTCATTATTTACAGATTAATCAACTGGTATAAGGACAAAAAGCCAAGGATATATAATACAGAGGATTTCTTAATTTATCTGCACATGCAGGCTGGTTTGCAAGAAAAGGACATTTCAGAGTCCTGTGCCATTACTGGTTAGCTATATAAAACAATATCTGCTAGAGGTGTCAGCAGCCAGGTAGTATTTTATCAGCTGACAGAAATTTAACATGCCTTATTATCTCCCCCATGAGCTAAAATGAAAAATAATGGGTGTTGGAAAAAAGATAAACTGCTTTCATTTTCTGCAACATTACAGAAAGGGAATATTAAAGAGCTAAATCCCTGCACTTGAACAGAAAGGGTTTTTCTAAGATAGTAGGTATTCTATAGATATAGACAGACAGACAGATATAGAAGGATAGATAGATAGATATTCTATGTTATGGAAAATAATAACAAAACATTTCGGAAATCACTTATGGTTATCTTTCCTCCACTTTGCAATACAAATGCATTAGTATCTAGCAGGGCATAAATGCAGATGATGCATAACAGGTTATGACTTGGTCATTTGAGGAGTAGGCAAGGCCATGAGTGTTATGATGGGAATGGATACAGTAAAGTCACTTTTGAGGGCCTAGAGCAAAGAAAACATGCCAGCATCCGAGGACTGAACAAGACATGAGTTTCTGGCTTCAGATCAAAGGAAGTTTTTAAGTCTAATAAAAAATGAATCCATTGTCTTCAACACAATTATAGTGCTACACACATAAAAAAAAGAAAGATAAAGAAAGAAAACAGCTGTGGGTCTTGGCAGGCATGCACCAACACTGCTGAAATGTTCTACACACTAATTGAACTGTCTGGGAAATGAATGGCAAGTGTTTCCTCTGACATCACCTCAAATGAGTTGAAAAGCACTGATTCCAAACATAGAAAATCTCTCTCAGGATCAAAGCAGTGTACCAAGAAATCCGTTGCCAGAACTGAAACATATGTGGCTGCTAAAGCCCTGTGGTGCTTAAGTCATGTGGACTCTACAACTATAATTAATTCAATAAGAAATGCAGAGACTGTATGAAACTGTGAAAACTTTATAATTCCTTAACAAGCATATGGATTCCATAAATTGTATCATCATGTGTGTGAGGGAAAAAAGTATTTGATCCCCTGCTGATTTTGTACGTTTGCCCACTGACAAAGAAATTATCAGTCTATAATTTTAATGGTACGTGTATTTTAACAGTGAGAGACAGAATAACAACAAAAAAATCCAGAAAAACACATTTCAAAAAAGTTATAAATTGATTTGCATGTTAATGATTTGATCCCCTATTAATCAGTAAGATTTCTGGCTCCCAGGTGTCTTTTATACAAGTAACGAGCTGAGATTAGGAGCACTCTCTTAAAGGGAGTGCTCCTAATCTCAGCTTGTTACCTGTATAAAAGACACCTGTCCACAGAAGCAATCAATCAATCAGATTCCAAACTCTCCACCATGACCAAGACCAAAGAGCTGTCCAAGGATGTCAGGGACAAGATTGTAGACCTACACAAGGCTGGAATGGGCTACAAGACCATCGCCAAGCAGCTTGGTGAGAAGGTGACAACAGTTGGTGCGATTATTCCCAAATGGAAGAAACGCAAAATAACTGTCAGTCTCCCTCGGTCTGGGGCTCCATGCAAGATCTCACCTCATGGAGTTTCAATGATCATGAGAACGGTGAGGAATCAGCCCAGAACTACATGGGAGGATCTTGTTAATGATCTCAAGGCAGCTGGGACCATAGTCACCAAGAAAACAATTGGCAACACACTACGCCGTGAAGGACTGAAATCCTGCAGCGCCCACAAGGTCCCCCTGCTCAAGAAAGCACATGTACAGGCCCGTCTGAAGTTTGCCAATGAACATCTGAATGATTCAGAGGAGAACTGGGTGAAAGTGTTGTGGTTAGATTAGACCAAAATCGAGCTCTTTGGCATCAACTCAACTCGCCGTGTTTGGAGGAGGAGGAATGACCCCGAGAACACCATCCCCACCGTCCAACATGGAGGTGGAAACATTATGCTTTGGGGGTGTTTTTCTGCTAAGGGGACAGGACAACTGCACCGCATCAAAGGGACGATGGACGGGGCCATGTACCGTCAAATCTTGGGTGAGAACCTCCTTCCCTCAGCCAGGGCATTGAAAATGGGTCGTGGATGGGTATTCCAGCATGACAATGACCCAAAACACACAGCCAAGGCAACAAAGGAGTGGCTCAAGAAGAAGCACATTAAGGTCCTGGAGTGGCCTAGCCAGTCTCCAGACCTTAATCCCATAGAAAATCTGTGGAGGGAGCTGAAGGTTCGAGTTGCCAAACGTCAGCCTCGAAACCTTAATGACTTGGAGAGGATCTGCAAAGAGGAGTGGGACAAAATCCCTCCTGAGATGTGTGCAAACCTGGTGGCCAACTACAAGAAACGTCTGACCTCTGTGATTGCCAACAAGGGTTTTGCCACCAAGTACTAAGTCGAAGGGGTCAAATACTTATTTCCCACATTAACATGCAAATCAATGTATAACTTTTTTGAAATGCGTTTTTCTGGATTATTTTGTTGTTATTCTGTCTCTCACTGTTAAAATACACCTACCATTAAAATGATAGACTGATCATTTCTTTGTCAGTGGGCAAACGTACAAAATCAGCAGGGGATCAAATACTTTTTTCCCTCACTGTATATATATATATATATATATATACACTCACCTAAAGGATTATTAGGAACACCATACTAATACTGTGTTTGACCCCCTTTCGCCTTCAGAACTGCCTTAATTCTACGTGGCATTGATTCAACAAGGTGCTGAAAGCATTCTTTAGAAATGTTGGCCCATATTGATAGGATAGCATCTTGCAGTTGATGGAGATTTGTGGGATGCACATCCAGGGCATGAAGCTCCCGTTCCACCACATCCCAAAGATGCTCTATTGGGTTGAGATCTGGTGACTGTGGGGGCCAGTTTAGTACAGTGAATTCATTGTCATGTTCAAGAAACCAATTTGAAATGATTCGACCTTTGTGACATGGTGCATTATCCTGCTGGAAGTAGCCATCAGAGGATGGGTACATGGTGGTCATAAAGGGATGGACATGGTCAGAAACAATTCTCAGGTAGGCCGTGGCATTTAAACGATGCCCAATTGGCACTAAGGGGCCTAAAGTGTGCCAAGAAAACATCCCCCACACCATTACACCACCACCACCAGCCTGCACAGTGGTAACAAGGCATGATGGATCCATGTTCTCATTCTGTTTACGCCAAATTCTGACTCTACCATCTGAATGTCTCAACAGAAATCGAGACTCATCAGACCAGGCAACATTTTTCCAGTCTTCAACTGTCCAATTTTGGTGAGCTTGTGCAAATTGTAGCCTCTTTTTCCTATTTGTAGTGGAGATGAGTGGTACCCGGTGGGGTCTTCTGCTGTTGTAGCCCATCCGCCTCAAGGTTGTACGTGTTGTGGCTTCACAAATGCTTTGTTGCATACCTCGGTTGTAACGAGTGGTTATTTCAGTCAAAGTTGCTCTTCTATCAGCTTGAATCAGTCGGCCCATTCTCCTCTGACCTCTAGCATCAACAAGGCATTTTCGCCCACAGGACTGCCGCATACTGGATGTTTTTCCCTTTTCACACCATTCTTTGTAAACCCTAGAAATGGTTGTGCGTGAAAATCCCACTAACTGAGCAGATTGTGAAATACTCAGACCGGCCCGTCTGGCACCAACAACCATGCCACGCTCAAAATTGCTTAAATCACCTTTCTTTCCCATTCAGACATTCAGTTTGGAGTTCAGGAGATTGTCTTGACCAGGACCACACCCCTAAATGCATTGAAGCAACTGCCATGTGATTGGATGGTTAGATAATTGCATTAATGAGAAATTGAACAGGTGTTCCTAATAATCCTTTAGGTGAGTGTATATATACACAGTACTGTGTAAAAGTTTTAGGCAGGTGTGAAAAGTAATGTAAGAATGCTTTCAATAATAGACATGTTCATAGATTATATTTATCAATGAACAAAATGCAAAGTAAGTGAACAGTAGAAAAATCTACATCAAATCAATATTTGGTGTGACCACCCTTTGCCTTCAAAACAGCATCAATTCTTCTGGGTACACTTGCACAAGGGATTTTGTAGGCATATAGTCCGATGTATGATTAAACAATTATACCAAACAGGTGCTAATGATCATCAATTCAATATGTAGGTTGAAACACAATCATTAACTGAAACAGAAACAGCTGTGTAGGAGGAATAAAACTGGGTGAGGAACAGCCAAACTCAGCTAACAAGGTGAGGTTGCTGAAGACAGTTTACTGTCAAAAGTCATACACCATGGCAAGACTGAGCACAGCAACAAGACACAAGGTAGTTATACTGCATCAGCAAGGTCTCTCCCAGGCAGACATTTCAAGGCAGGCAGGGGTTTACAGATGTGCTGTCCAAGCTCTTTTGAAGAAGCACAAAGAAACCATGTATCAAGGATGGTCGACTACCCAAAGGACATGAAGCCAATGGCAGGCCAATGGTCGAAAGTGGCTTATTGATTGTGCAGAGCAACAAACAGGCTACAGTTAGTCAACAGACAGTCCAGTACACCATTTGTGCCGTAAGACCCATTAAAGAATGCACAACATCTTACCTTGACATGAATGGGGTATGGTTGCTGACAACCTAACAGAGTTCCACTTTAATAACTGCAGTGGGCTAAGGAACAAAAACACTGGACACTGGAGGATTGGAGGATTGGGTAATCATGGTCTGATGGATCCCATCTGCTAATGGATGTTTTCAGCAGGATAATGCCCCATGCCACGAGGCTAGGATTGTCCAGGAATGCTTCCACAAACATGACAGTGAATTCAGCTCACTGCAATGGCCTGCCCAGTCACTAGATCTCAATCCAAACACGGAAACTGTAAATCGGATGTGTTTGAGAATGAAACGCGCTGGTAGCCAAGAGAATAAGCTTTCAAATGATGTTCACATTATAGGAATACAGTGTGACTTCTAGGAACAAGAGCTGCACATAACACTGCCAAATAATGCTTAAGGGGGTGTAGTAACACAGTATATAGCTGTGAAATGTACATTATTTTTCAGTTTTTGGTTACCACTTTGTACCATTTCAGGCTATTCAATGGACTGAAAAATGGGGGTGTTATAAAACTTTTGACCGGTACTGTATATAGATACACATTACCATAGAGGCCTATGGCACTACAAGTAACATTCTTTATTCCTAATTTTTATATATTCTCTTTTTTCTAAGCAGTTCTGATTTTTGTGTGTGCTGCAAATCACATACAGCAGTTGACCTATAGTATGACTGCATTATGTCTATGTACATGTTTGCCTGGTATATCTAGCATGTTATTTCACAATTCTAACCAACAGTCTGCACACAATTTGGATGTGTTTGCTTTTCCTAAAATTGAAGTCCATATGTATTAGATGCATGATCTACATTTAAAAAACTATTTTTCTTTCTTTCTTTCTTGCCCTCAAGGAAACTCCATCCATCCATCCATCTTCAAAACCGCTTATCCTGGTGAGGGTCGCGGGGAAGCCGCAGGCATAGGGCGCAAGTCCCTCAAGGTAACTACAGTAGGAAAACCTAATTTCTAAGTCATACAAAGTAAATGCTAGTAAAAAGTGGACCAACTGTTTGTAAATAATCAAATAACCTCTGTTCTTCATGCTAGTAACGGGGTCTACTGTCTGCTAATTAAACCAGTCCCTGAAGGCCTTATTACCTTTGTTTGATGGCAGTAAACAAATTCCTAATCCATTCCTTCAGTCCACCCACATGGATATCAACCTCTGTTGGAACATCAGTGAGGACAGCATGAAAAAAAGCATATTCAAATGCCAACAAGATGGGTTGCAGTAATACTATCTAATTCATTTCTACTTTCTTCTTTTAAAACACAATTAAGAAAATCACCAGGCCCAATATAAAGGAAAACAAAAAGCAAATAGTTTAGACCAAAGCACAGACTTAAATATGTTATTATCTACAGCTGCAACAATTATACTCTACAAAATGTGAAATATCAATATTACATATGAAATCCATGTAAAAACGAATTGTTTGGCAATATCATTTCTCAAGACTCGTAACAATATCCTTAAAAAAAACACGCAATCAAAGTGATTTCTATTCAACTGGTTTTAACTGCTTTCATGTTACATACACCTTAAACTTACATATTGTTAGTTTACCCGCAGTCAAGACACTGAAATCAGACACGCAACCTGGCTTTAATTCACATTGTTTCTATTAATTAGAATAGCAGCTATCAACTGCTTGCAAGCTCTGCATTCATTATGTTCACACTAGCTTCCAAACTTTAATTAGAAAAGCACAGCCACTGAATACATTATGATTCAAAAAAGAAAAATATAAAAACTTAAGTGAGAGGATCAAAGACATACTGTACTACATACAGACTACATTTGCAATAAAAGTGGTGAAATTGATTATGTATCTGTTGATTTGAATCACAGTTAGAAGATTAACAAATGAAATTTTACTTTTACATATTAAGAATATGGCAATATATATGTATAGTTATTTGTTTTAGTATTATTATTTTGCTACTATTTGTTTTAAATAATGGAAGTGTTAAAAGTGAATGAGTTTAGTAGTTTGTGAAATAGAACAATGCAGGAAATAATATATAATGTATATATAGTGTAGTATGGTGCAGCAGTCAGGTGTGAGGAAGGAGTATAGTCTGAACAGGTGAGATGGTGCAGCTGGGATTATAATGGGCATCTGATTTCACCACCAGAGGGCAAGGGAAGAGTGTGCCCAGAGCTAATATATATATATATATATATATATATATATATATATATATATATATACATTCTCTATCAGTAGCTCTCTTTTAGATCACTTTTATAATTATGCCTTTATAAATAGGACACCAAGATGAAAGTTAGATATTGCGTGCTTCAAAACTCTACATTATAGCCATGACTTAATGATTGTTTCACCAAAAAGTAACTTTACCTAAGGCCGTGCATTAATATTTATACAGATACCTTTTTATGCATGTGATTAGCCTATTATATTTTATACATTTGACATGAATATGTAAATATGGCCACCGGTATGCAAGACAGAACATTGCTGCTGTCCTAAGTGCACTGAGTTTTTCTGACACTTTCATAAATAGAATATATATATGATAATTAATTTCTGTTAAATTATTTTATTTTAACAGAATACGAAACACATTGAGATTTGCTTCTTATTCCCTCATGTGGCCCAAGGGGAAAAAAGCATCACTACATATTTACATTTACTCCCAAGAACTGAAAATAGAAATGCCAATTACAAGCGCTACAAAAGTATTAAAAGTAAGGTGGTTTAATCCTGTCAGCAACGCATACATACACTGATTTATTTCAGAGCGTAAAATACAGAACAGGTGTTCAACTGGAAGGCAGTGCTAATCCAGCAATGTACCTGTTCTGACCTTTTTATTTTGCAGCCTATTTATAGTTCAGAAGCTACTCTCTGTAATGTAATTAGAATCTAAGTTAGAACATGTTAATAGGGCAGAAATAATGCATTCAATAATTATATTTAAAGAATCTTCTTTTTCCAGTCAAGCCTCATTCACATTACTCTCAGCAAAGGTACAAGGCATAACTGGAATAACCAGTTGATGCCAGACTGACCTTTCGAGGTGAAAAATAAGTCCTGCTTAGTGCAGTGGGCCAAAGGGGTCACTCATGAATGGTTCGTTTTCAATATATGTATGCAAGCAGGGTTTTAAGAAGATCAAAAATCCTATTATTATTAATCCAGTGTAGTTCATCTTAAGGTCAATATATTCTGTCTATTAAATAGTAATGTAAGAATTTACACCAGATGCCATGGGCCTTGAATCTGTCTACTATTGTTTTATGCCACAGTCTTCTTTTCAGTAAAGATTTTTCCATTTATTTCAAACCAGTTCTGTAAAACAGGATTTATTTCCAGTATTTTCTCAAGTATCAGACACATCAGTGATACACCATGCCATATATGTTTTTCTAGGGATGCAGTGACCACAGGGAAACAGGGAGGGTATGCACCCTAATAGGAAGTAACTTGTAAAAGGTCATTGCACTATTAAAAAAGGATGTATTAATGACATCCTGTAGTACTATTACATTTTTCTACATTCCTTCTATCTTTCTCTGTAGAAAGCTGAAGATAATTTATATGTTATCCTGAGGTAAAATCGGATGTTTCTGTCAATTCCACCTTCCAAGATTTTACAAGCTCTGTAAATTACGCTCACTGGACGCTGTTTCTGTCTGGTTTCTTTTGACAGGAAACCTAAAGTTGATGGACATCAATATGCCACTGGGAGCTAAAACCATTAATTGAAGCTGTGGTGACTAATCCATTACTTTGCCCTGCCTCATGGATCCTGACATAACAGTTGTCCCTCCTATCAGAAATTCATTCAGGCAGATGTGGCAAGAACTCCCATCAAGATCAAAACCATTGATTCCTTTCCTTGACCTATTGCTACATTGTGCAGGCCTGGGATTACAGAAAATGGAAAGTAAGTCCCTTTCAGTTAGTATAATATATTTTGCTTCCCCTGCAAAATCTAAATTACCCTGTAATAGTGTAGCTGGGATTTCCCCTCCAGCCCCCATTTGCTTTGTTTCAGTATATATTTTGGAAAGGTCTTAAAAAGTTACTACATTTGTGGCTGATTAGATTTGCCACACTACCTTTTTCACCAGATCACAGAATATTGCATATCCCATGATTCAACTAAATAGATAAAACTGATGAAAGGAAAAATAAATGGATCTCTCCTGCCCCTAGTTTATCCTTTCGCTCAAATTAACACATATTATATTTTCTTTAAAAAAGTGCAATTTAAAAAATACCACTACTTCCCAGATTTTAGAACAAAATGATTCAAAAGTTTGAGGTTATAAAATAATTGAAAGACAATTGCATTGATGTTTTTTTGTTGTTGTTTTTTTAAAGTGAACTACAGACAATAATTAGATGGCACTTCAGCCACTGTAATATAATTATGCTGTAATTGTAATTCAAAATCCCCCTGCAAGCAACAAAGAATTATCCATTGAGAAGGTAAACTGTCACTTAGCAGTTCATATTGCATTGCCTTGAAGGACTTGGTTGATTGTAGTTTTTCTATGAGGAAAGGGGTGCAATGCTATTTAGTGGTGTTAACAGCAAAAACAAATAACACATTTTAAAGGAATAGGTGCCTAAATAAAAACAAATGTCCTTCTTATATTTTCCAGCAGTATCCAAAAGTACATTTAAACTATTAATATAGTTAGATTGATAGATTTATATATATCAAAGAACGGATTAAAGATGGACAAAGGAAGCTATTGAATGGATTCCAAGACATGAAAAAATACCTAGAAGACAACCATATAAAAATGGGAAGATGCATAATAAACTTTGCAGGCGTGGCATGTAAAAGTGAAGCTGTAGATTGAAGTAAGTGGAAACATCTTGGGTAGGGCTTCATCCAGCAGTGGATCTATATAGGCTGATGAAGAAGATGATGAAGATATAAACATATACAGTATGCACCAGTACTGTATGTACAATTGCAGCAGGTTTGAGACCCCACTATGCATTCTATCAACCTATACTTCTGAGGATTGTACAGAGCATTCTGTGACACTGAAGAATCCCTCTGCATTGCTGAAGATGCTTAATTCTGCCACGCAATGATGTTAACATTAGTTACAATATACAGCTACTAGTTATTCCCTGTTGCTCCAAAATGCTCCAGTATAAAACAGCTGTGGCTTTTCTCAGCAGGGTGTACATTGATCAAATAGACCCCTATGTAGTTCAGCAAGTCAACACAAGAAAACAAATCTCCTTCTCTTTCTCTCTCTGTCTCTCTATTTTTTTTCTCTCTCTCTATCTCTGTCTCTTTCTGTCTCTCTGTGTAATTTATGTATGATCACTTTTCCAACTGTGTTTATCAAATGGATAGGACAATTTAGGACATTTATATATGTATATGTATGTATGCATGTATGTATGTATACATCTACCCACCTATTTGATTAAATAAAAAATTGACCCACCCGCTAATAGAGAACTACAGAACTGTATTCAGCTGCGGCTTCATTTTCTTCTAATCATAAATGTAACTGCTATGATGTACAGGTTTGTAGTTTGCTATTAGCAGGTGGGTCAGATAAAATGTATTTCATTGATTTAATCTGGCCCTAGAACTATGAATGGATTATGTTTTGATAAGTGTATGAAAAAGGCAGACAGGGCAATATAGTGGTCTCTATAGATCTTGTTTGACTAGAGCAGACACAAAATTGTATTTCAACCACACCACCGACGAATAATTGATTTTTTTACTTAGATCAAAATTAAAATAAAACAAGGCAATAGCAAAATGATTAATCTATTCCGAGAGCACTTTTTGTAGCTTTTAAAAGCCACTGTCTTTTACCTACTTGAAAATCCCTATGGATTCATTTTCTTTTAACAACTGTCATTTTAAACAGATTTCAGTTATTGGAAATATGTAGACGTGCAGTGGTCCCATTAGATGTCTCAGAAATAAGATACAGTGCATCTAGATACATCAAAATTAGTTGGGACATAATATTCCACCCTGTGATACAATAAAATAGCATTTCCTTTTTTTAGCATCTTGTTATTTGACTTCAAGAAAACACTATCCTGTGTAACACTGTGCATTGACCTACAATAATAAGACCACTATTGAACCAATAAAAATGGGTCTAGTATAGTTCTAGAGAGACATTGTTCTTTTATTTCTTAAGGTTGTTTATTTATTTTCAAGATGGAAATCCTATTACATATAAGTCTATACATTCTTGGATTTTATTTATGCACAGTATCTTTCAGGCCTAATCACTTGTTTTCCAATTTAAATGAAAATGTAATTTTGATGACCTATGAACTCAATTGATTAAAGTAATTGATTGACCTTTTATTTAAACTAAAAGGCAATTTGGCTGTTGTTTATTGCAAAGGAATTGCTTAGAATGCCTCTTTATATATAGAAATATATATATATATATATATAGAAAACAAAATATTGGTTTGTAGAAACATACATTGGTTCAGCTATATGTATATGGGTAAAATGTAAATATGAAATGTAATAAAATATATCTGAAACAATCAATTCCTATATATTTATGAACCAATATATGTATGTAAAAAATTATATATATATATATATATATATATATATACACTCACCTAAAGGATTATTAGGAACACCTGTTCAATTTCTCATTAATGCAATTATCTAACCAACCAATCACATGGCAGTTGCTTCAATGCATTTAGGGGTGTGGTCCTGGTCAAGACAATCTCCTGAACTCCAAACTGAATGTCTGAATGGGAAAGAAAGGTGATTTAAGCAATTTTGAGCATGGCATGGTTGTTGGTGCCAGACGGGCCGGTCTGAGTATTTCACAATCTGCTCAGTTACTGGGATTTTCACGCACAACCATTTCTAGGGTTTACAAAGAATGGTGTGAAAAGGGAAAAACATCCAGTATGCGGCAGTCCTGTGGGCGAAAATGCCTTGTTGATGCTAGAGGTCAGAGGAGAATGGGCTGACTGATTCAAGCTGATAGAAGAGCAACTTTGACTGAAATAACCACTCGTTACAACCGAGGTATGCAGCAAAGCATTTGTGAAGCCACAACACGTACAACCTTGAGGCGGATGGGCTACAACAGCAGAAGACCCCACCGGGTACCACTCATCTCCACTACAAATAGGAAAAAGAGGCTACAATTTGCACAAGCTCACCAAAATTGGACAGATGAAGACTGGAAAAATGTTGCCTGGTCTGATGAGTCTCGATTTCTGTTGAGACATTCAGATGGTAGAGTCAGAATTTGGCGTAAACAGAATGAGAACATGGATCTATCATGCCTTGTTACCACTGTGCAGGCTGGTGGTGGTGGTGTAATGGTGTGGGGGATGTTTTCTTGGCACACTTTAGGCCCCTTAGTGCCAATTGGGCATCGTTTAAATGCCACGGCCTACCAGAGCATTGTTTCTGACCATGTCCATCCCTTTATGACCACCATGTACCCATCCTCTGATGGCTACTTCCAGCAGGATAATGCACCATGTCACAAAGGTCGAATCATTTCAAATTGGTTTCTTGAACATGACAATGAGTTCACTGTACTAAACTGGCCCCCACAGTCACCAGATCTCAACCCAATAGAGCATCTTTGGGATGTGGTGGAACGGGAGCTTCGTGCCCTGGATGTGCATCCCACAAATCTCCATCAACTGCAAGATGCTATCCTATCAATATGGGCCAACATTTCTAAAGAATGCTTTCAGCACCTTGTTGAATCAATGCCACATAGAATTAAGGCAGTTCTGAAGGCGAAAGGGGGTCAAACACAGTATTAGTATGGTGTTCCTAATAATCCTTTAGGTGAGTGTATTATATATATATATATATATATATATATATATATATATATATATATATATATATATATATTCATGAACAGATTATATATTTATGAACCAATATATCTGAACCATGGTATATTTCTCTGAACTGATACACACACACACACACATATATATACATGTGTGTGTGTGTGTGTGTGTGTGTGTGTGTATACAGTATGTTTAATTTCACAAAGAAAAATTAAATGTTAATGTAATTTCTGCATTTTACAAATGTTATGCACAACCCACCATACCCCACCCTTCACCCCACTTCTTTTTCCACACAATGAAGGAGTAACTACCATCATAAAGATCAGCCACCACAAAGCACCTATAATGGCTTTTATAAATGCATGTCTTTGCCTTTTGTTCTAAATTTCATGGGAGAATGAATTGGGTATTACAAACACATGGAGTAATTAATGTAAGTGCATTATGCTACCTATTAAAATTCACCTGTCTTAACATTTCAATTTATCATGATTAAACTGAACCTAAATAAGGTGCTGCTTCATCATTTAATACAAATGATGATTTATTGCATTGTGTGTAGGTAGCACTGGGCGAGATCAAATGGACATTTCCACATGACAAATCTTTCAGCCCTACAATGTAACATAAGAAGTGGGCTATCAATGAGCCGAAATTCTTTAATCAGGCTATGAAGATAGGCTGCATCATTAGCTAATTTTCCCATTGCCTTTGACAGCTCTGTAAGGAACAATGCAAAGTGCTTTGGTGGTGAAACCCAATAAGTTTCTATTATTTCAGATCAGGACACCAATGGCACATTAATTCTGCGGCAAATTAATAATTTAGAAATGCGGCAGGTGCTTAGGTGCACAAGAAAGGTATCCTTCTCGATCCCAGTGAAGGTTCAGGAGCTGAGGTAATTTGAGGTTATTAATTCCCTACCTCCCGAATAATTCAGCTAATACAGATAGATTTTTAATTTAATTTAATAAAATCCTTAAATGTCATTACACTTCACCATTTCAATCCATACAAAAATAATTTCAGGTCCCTTCCCCTCAAGCTACTTCTCATCCAGGAATTAAAAGTGATCAACTGAATGTGTATTTACTACTGTGTAACATCTTTGGTTAAGTACTCGATGTTTCATTAAATATTCAATGATTTTTACAGCATGCTTCATTAGTACTAAGGTTCATGTGTAATTACAACAAACCAAAATGAAGTGTCTTATTTTAACAGTGAATCAAAAAATTGTGTTTGTTTTTTTGGATGCATTGGCCATTGCCTAGTGTAACCTCTGGATAAATGGATCATAACAAATTCTTAAGGGGATCACCTTCTAAGCTAGGCCTAGACAAACATTTGCAGACGCGAAAAAGTGAAAATGTATTGCTTGTTCCTAATTCGCAACTTAAAATTTGCCCAACCAAAACAATCATTCCAGTGAAAGGAGGTAAAGCAACACATCGCTTGACGTAGCCAGGAAAGTGGGAAGGTAAAAATAAACTCTTCAACCAGTCAACAGATGATAATTTGACTATTTAATGGATGAAGAAACTAGATATGTGTGCAGTGTTGTGTATATATTTCATACTTATTTCGAAGTGAACTAAATTCACTCCCCTTCCCTTCTCAGCAAAACTGCTGGTTTTCAATGTGAAATGGGTTTGATTTGATGCCAGGATATTTCGCAGGTCTTTTCTTCTTTTAATTTGGTCCTGAGAGAGCTATCACTTAAACAATGGCGGCATGAGATGTTTGATTTGATCAGGCTCCTAATCTATATGTTGCAAGGATGAAAAAACAGAATGTAAAATCTCTATTTTAAGGGAAAGGAGATTTGCCTTTGGAAATAATATTGTTAAGAATTAAGTTCCATATACCTATATCTATCAGGGTTGTGAACAGGACCAGACCAAGAAAGATAGCTGACATGTTGAGGTGAAGACCAAGGTCATATTTCATATATGCACTGTGGATTCTTCTTAGTGTTGGCAAGGAATACCTGGTCTTCAGACTCCATCTCTGATATTTCTAATATCTATACAATTTTGAGAAAACAGTTGTGGGGGTCCTCTGGAGTATTTATTTCCCTAGTTTAAATGTATCTATCAATTGAAGTATATTCATGTCATTTAGCCACCTTATTATTCCACACATTATGATGATGTCTGTTTCCTTATCATGACTAATATTATCTTGAATGAGCCCTGCAGGTTGTTTCAATCAATGCATGTGCAGCTTTTGAATTATTTTCAGGGGAAAGAAGATTGAAAGATTGCACATTTGTCTTCAATGTCTTTCTTAGCAAGTGGCATATTTATTGTGGCTGTCAACCACAGGGGTTAAATAATATGTTTCAGTTTTATTGGCTCAGCTGAAAGACTGTTGCTCTTAATTCATTCAGAAAAATCGAATAACTGACAGCAGTGAGTGTGTACACTTTATCATTTTTATCTTTTCAAATGCTGAATACCCTGGAAAGGTAATGTTGGTGTGTTTAATATATTATGTATTTCACTTATTATTTATTCATTTACAATGAATACTAGGGTTAATACTTTCTTCAGTTTCTATTTAATCATGGTAATTCAAAATCTTAAATTATTTTAAACATTGTAATGGTAGCTTATACATATCAGATTTTTGTTTAATAATGACTATTATTAATTATTGTTATTATTATTAAAATCATGCAATACACTGTTGAATTTTCTCCATCTCTTTGTGCAATAGTTCTAGTGCTTGTAAATATGAGGTATCTAAACTGCCACCTTGATTCACAAGCCATAGAAAAATCCTTCAGTAGTTGCCCATTGTTATGGTATAATATCCTGTGATGGGACGGACCATCAATATAATTGCACATGTGTTCCAAAAATGTATTTCCCCAGGCTCTATCTGAGCGAGAGCAGTAATCTCTATCTGTCCTATGAGTACCCTTCACTGGCCATTTGGTAGGATGGCACTGTAAACCTTGGGTTTACTACAGTTAACAGATGGTTAACAGCAGCAAGACACTTGTTCCTCCAGAAGGCTGACTGACTGCTTTTGCTTCACCAGTGGCAGACTTGGTTTTGGCAGAGTTTCCTGCTGGAAGGCGATGCAATATGCCACACTATTAAATGGCCTAATGATTGAAACACTTCAGCCACTCAGTTTTCATAACGTATGTGGGTTAAAATATATAATTTTAACAGGGAACATTCATAAAGGACTATATTCAGACAGTTAACAAAATAAGAAGGGAAGCTTGTGACAAACGTGAGACAATAAAATATGACGATGCTTTTTTCACAGGACTTTAGAATTCCTGAATGAAACCTACATAAAACTTTAACATAGGTTTAATTTAACTCATTTTAGGCTTATTATTTGGTAGTAGTTTGAAATCTTCACTAAAGTGGTTAGACTAGGTACCTTGTCTCTCATGATGTTGAAACACAATTGGGTTTTGGAATTGATTTATCTTAATCAACTAATCATACCATGCATAGGCCTCAGTTCTTTGCTCACATAAATTATGTTTTTTCTTATTTTTTTGTTATTTTTTCTTGTTTTCACTGTTAACATGAATCCTAAACCTTTCAGAGAATTAGTGAGTCATAAAAGGTTTTATATGGACTAGGAGATTCCTCCCCATGTAGATCATGCTCTGTCACGTGTATGTTGCATGTGAGTCATAAGTGTGTCAGAAGAAACATATACGTGGCACTAAAACATTCCATAGCATTACAATTCATGGAAGAATATTGTACATACATCTTAAGAAATCTTTTAAACACCACTTTGATAAAACTTTGCTTGACACATTGAATGCCATTTGGTGTCAATGCCTTATACAGAGATCATGAACAGTTCTGGCAACAGCTACAGCCATTTCTGCTACAAGGTGTCAGCATACAAGCTTCCCAACAAAGATGTGGATGACATTATCATCTAAGCCTGGAGGTGGTACAGTGTGATATAACACAAACATCACCTCTCACAAAAGATTCAAAACAAAATCATGCTGGCTTTAATGTGGGATTAAAAGAAAAACCAAAAAAGAAAAGTACACATTGTCTAGAGCTCCCATCTGTGCCACCTGTACAGAAATATAAGAGTGTAATGGAGTTTGTGCAAGTCCACATCCAAAGGAAATGGCTTGCTCTAATTATACAATACAGGACTGGGCACCAGCAGTGCTCATTGTTTTTATTTTTCCACCAGTGAGGGTGCCTTCACGCATAATCCCCGGCAGACAGAGTGCAAAATCGCCACTGGCACATGACATCTGTGCAGGGAGATCTAAATAAAGGGATTTTATAACACATTAGAGTAATAACAACTGCTAAAATCTGTTCCTACATCAATGTTACAGTGTGTTCTAAAACGTTGATCTGGCCATTATATATATATATATATATATATATATATATATATATATATATATATACACATACATATAATTTAATTAAAATTGTGTTACCGTGCCAATATAGTTACCATATCCCCAGGTCCCTCAAGATTATGCATAACACAGCCATGATGCATGGAGAAGAATGGTTGTCATTGTGTTCCAAATAATCCTCTGCTGGAGGCGCAGTTGTGATTTATACTCGGTAGTACAAGGCGTTTAGGGTAATAAATGGCAGTTCTCTTTTTTCTCGTATTATGTAAATATTTTTAAAGAGTGTTTTCATTGCCATTTAAATTTCCTCACGTCCTTGATATGATGTTGTGGTTTATTTGGTGCATGTGTGATGTTGGAGGAAGGGGATTATTTATTTATTTATTTATTTATTTATTTATTTATTTATTTATTTATTTTGAAGAGCGCGAGAATGGAGTGACATCTGTCCAGGTTTCAGTGCCAAAGTGGGGTGGCAAAAAGAACAGCATGGCCATAAGCTGGTTGATCACACCAGGAATGTCATTTCTATACAGGGAATCTGTTAGAAGCTAGGTATGTGCAATACCCCCACGCTTGTCTCTTGTATGCTAATTGCTGATGTAAGCTAAAGGCAAACCACCTTCAGTCTCCATTATTTTAAAAGCAAAAGGGAATCTCTGTTTAATTGTTGCCTGATTTTGGCCTAATAATGACCTACTGATTCATATTATGCATTACTGTAGAAAAACGCAATTAAGATGCCATAATTGCCATTGTACCTTTTCATTGTGAATTTGATATAGACACTGGTTACAAGTGAAGTATGTGGCTTACATATTTATTCTGCATGAACTGGTTGTCTGCAGTAATTACAATGTAATGTGTATGTATTTACAATTTTACTAAATATGAACACTCAGTGGATAATTTATAACACAATCTATTAGCAACCAATAGCGGTTTAGCACACAAATCTACTATTAGACTTATGTATAACAACACAAACCTGTGGTGGTCAATTATAATCCCCCTCCTGTTGCACACCCCAGGAAAATAATCAATATAATGACATGCTGTACAGACAAAAATGTCATGCTGCATTATTAAGTACCAGGCTGTTCATGGTTGTTGTGGTTGTTTTTCTTTGTTTTGGTAAGAGGTGTTTGCTGATGACTATTCATTTAGGAACCATTTTAAAGTTGATGCCCCAGGAGGCAGTTGTGACTCATCTTTGTGATGTGAGACTTTGACTACGTGCAGATATACGTAATGAGAAATCCTATGCAAAATATGTCACAAAAGGTCGAAGGGTCAATCCAAAAATAAAAAGGGTTGGGGATCTCTATATAACCTTAGTTTTACTGAGGTAACCAATTTCCCAACACAGGTCGGCAGCAGATCTTCAAAGCATCACCGAGCCTAGAATACAAATCTAAAATACACACTGCTAAAATTGCCTTTAATATACAGAGCAAATAAAATAATCATAAAAATATAAAAGAACTAAAGACAGTAAATCAGAAAGAAAACTAAAGAAACAAACTTCTTAAAACTGATCTAAAACTAAGTCTATACTAAAACTAAGCTAATTCAACTTAATATACCATGGAATCCTCAATATATCAGCACCAGGAGAAGGAGAGATAGAATTAATTCTTCCTCGATTTTCCTTCCACTGCAGGCGATCCCAGACGGCTCACAGTCCAAAGCACTGCACACCAATAAGGATGAGAGCCCTCTGTTTACGCTATCATTTTAATCTTGTTCCTTCTTCTCTGACAGAACACTGCTGCTGTTCCAAAGGGGGCTCCTGTCCAGCACTGATCTGAGAAAAGAAAGACCTTGGAGACACCCAGCATGTCTCAGGAACAGCGTACAACTCAAACTATGGCAAAGGCTTGCCTTTCTGACCATCCTGCTCAACATTTCTCTCCGCAGGCTGTTGGTCGGCAGGACCATGGGCCCTCAGGAGTACGGCGAGAAGGACCAGGAGGCGCTGATGGTGATTGTAGGTAACTCGATTTATTTTCTTTTTCTAAATGTATAATTTCCAATTCTCTAGCTCTTTCTCCAGGGTGATCAAATAAATTAGCTCTAGCAGCCTCTAACAGAGCGACAATAAACACTTGGCTAATATATGTCTCTGATGTCTGTTTCTCTTTTTAGATATATTTGCTTGCAGAATGAGTCTCTGTTAGTTTCTCAATTACATTTAGTAATATTTAGCTTTGCTGCTCTTCCTGGCAGCTTCCCAGCTTTCTCAAATAATTCACAATCTGAAGTGTCCATCCCTGCGGCTGTGTCACGGTTCTCACCCCCTCTGCCATGTCCGTGCACCAGCCAGTTCTTTCTTTCTTGGTCTGAATGGACTCTTTTCTAAAGGTTGGAGGCTCATAGACTGGAGAGGAGCCCAGGTGTTTCACAATAAACAACCCATTACTAACCCTATCAAACAATTAAATACAATTATTGTCATGGGGGGCTACCATAGGTAAGGGACCCAGAAGCAGAGCAAGGGGAGTCTAAAAACAGACGAGGGGTCAAATGGCCGGCAAACAACAACATCACAGGGAATCAGAAAGGGTTGGTCAAGGAGACAGGAGAGAGGTCTAGGATCAGGCAAACAGTGCAAGGTAGGAAATCCGAGAAGCAGTAGTCGAGAAGGAAAAATAAGGTTGATAAATCAAGAAGGCAACAAAGGGATACAAGGCTTGGAATTGATACTAGGCCTAAACAATACTTTGCGATTAGTGAGGGCTTTGTATTGGGAGACAGAAAACCAAGTGGAAGGTGCAGGGCAAATGGGAACAGGGGGTGATAGCAGAAGTGCACGTGGGTTTCAGGAATGTAGAATGAATGAAGGGAGCTGGGAGAAGTGACTGGTACAAAGAACAAGGGTGACATCTAGTGGTGACAGGGGGAAGGTGTATCATAGGTAAATGTCAGACAGGGGATGTGACAGTACCCCCCGCCTGATGCCCGGCACTAGCTGCCACAGGCCAGCAATGTTGGATATGACCACGGGCGGCAGGAGCAGCAAGGTGGTCTCTGTGAAAGTCCAAGATGAGTGTCAGATCCAATATATCAGCGGCAGGAACCTGGGATCTTTCCTCAGGACCGTATCCCTCCCAGTCCACAAGATACTGCAAGCGACCCCTCTGGCGGCAAGAACTGATTAAAGAGCGAACTGTATAGACCGACCCGTCAGTGAGGTATAGAGGAGGAGGAGGAGGAGGAGGAGGAGGAGGAAGAGACTCAGGGACAGAACTAACAGATGGCACAGGATTAGATCTCACTGGTTTCAGAAGGGAGACATGGAAGGTGGGAGATTTACGATATCCTGGAGGCAAATGCAGACAGTAAGAAACGGGGTTCACCCAGCAGAGGATCTTGAAGGGTCCGATAAAGCGGGGACTTAACTTTTTAGAAGGGAGACGGAGACGGATGCCCGGGTTGATATGTGGGGGTTACATGGCGGTGACGGTCAGCATTAGTCTTCTGGCGGCAGACAGCCTGTTGTAGCCGAACATGGGCTGCCTGCCAGATCTCACTACTTTGCCGGAACCACGCGTCTACAGCCAGGATTTCAGTCTGTTGGTCAGGACAGGGAAACAGAGGGGATTGATAACCGAGTACACATTGGAAGGATGTAATGCCAGTGGAGGAGCTAATGAGGGAGTTTTGGACATATTCCGTTCAAGGAAGATATCTACTCCATTCCTGTTGTGAAGAACTGCAATATGAACAGAGGAATCTGCTGATCTCTTGATTTAAACGCTCAGTCTGACCATTAGAGGGTGATATCCAGATGTGAGGTTGATGTTGACGTCAAGTAATCCAAAAAAAGCTCTCAAAATGCGTGAGGTGAACTTAGGTCCTCTGTCAGAAACGATATCCTCTGGAAGTCCGTACACACAAAACACATGGGTGAAAAGAAACTCTGTAGTGTCCAGGGCAGTGGGGATGCCTTTTCAGAAAAGTGATCTATGGCTACTAGGATAGCAGTATAACCATGAGATTTGGGAAGATCAGTAAGAAAGTCAATTGCTATGTATGACCAGGGTTAGGGTTAGGGTGTGGCACAGGGAGAGGTTCCAGGAGACTGGCAGGGGACTGACGGGAGGTTTTCAACTGACCACAGATGGTGCAAGCAGAGACAAATCGGGTAACACCCGACACCAGAGTGGGCCACCAGAACTTCTGCTGTACCAAGGACCGGCACCAGTTGCAAAGGGTATTGATATTTAATGGTTATGTCATTCAAGCCTCTATAATCTATGCATGGCCTGTATCCTCCATATTTTTTGACACAAAGAAGAAGCTGGCAGTGGCAGGTGAGGTAGAGGGACGAATGATGCCAAGTTTCAGAGCTTCTTGTATGTATTTGTCTATTGCTTGTGATTCAGGAAGGGAAAGAGGATAAATGCGACCCCTTGGGGGGCTGAGCCCGGGAGAAGATCAATGGCACAATCCCAAGGTCGGTGAGGTGGTAACTGGGACGCTTGACTTTTGCTAAACACGGCCGCTAAGTCCCTATATTCTGATGGAAACTCGGGAGGTTGAGATAGAAGGGAACTTTCAATGTGTGTGGCCCGGCAAGGGATGGACAGACAGCGAGAAAAGCAGTACGACCCCCAGGAGAGAATGTCAACAGTTTTCCAGTATATTGTGGGATTGTGACGATCGAGCCAAGGGAGTCCCAGAATGAGATCCATGCCAGGGGTATTTGTGACCAGAAGGGATATTACCTCGATATGGAGAATGCCTATTTGGAGACTAAGAGGGACTGTTTGGTGACAGATGCGACCAGTGCCGATGGGTTGATTGTCGATCGTCATTATCTGGAGAGGAGGAACACAGGGAAAGAGAGGAATGCTGAGTTGAGTTACTATCTCTTCATGTATGAAGTTTCCAGCCGACCCCAAATCTATTAAAGCAGATACAACAAGAGTATTAGAACCCAAAGATATTTTGGCTTTGATGAGACTCTGTGCTTGTGTCACTAGCAGACATTGGCTGTTACTCACTGCAGGATCTCTGGAAGTGCCAGGGCGAACCAGGCAATCATCTCGGTAATGCCTCTCCTGTCCACATTAGAGACATAGGCACAACTGCATCCTCCTCTGTCTTTCCTCTGCATGGGCTCAGGCATGGGTACAGTTTGGGGTGTTGGCAAAAACCTGGCAGGGTGGTGTGTTGCTTCGGGGATAGGGCGTCTTCGGACTCTGAGAAGATAATCCAGGCGGACAAATACTTGGATAAGATCCTCCATACCAAGGTCCTCATTTCGGCAAGTCAATTCAGACGGCAGTTCCAGGTGAAGTTCTTGCTGATAGACTGTTACAGTGCAAGCTCATCCCATCCGCTGCAGGCAGCCAAAGTGCGAAACTTAATTGCATAATCAGCTGCTGAGGATGTACCCTTTTTAAGCTGTTCACTGGCGTCCCTTCCTTCTGCAGGATGATTAAAGACATCTTTGAAGTGGCCCAGGAATGAGCGTGTTATCTTTCCTTGCTGTATCCAAACTGCAGTAGCTCATTGGAGTGCCTTACTGGTCAAGAGTGTAATTATGAAGGCTATCTTTGCAGACTCACTAGGAAAGGTTGATGAGAGAAATACAGGAAGCATTGCAATAGGAAGCCCTCACAGCCTTCTGGGGAACCATTATACTTGTCAGGAATGGTGAGATGAATGGTTTTGCTCTCAGGTACAAGTACAGGTGCAGGTGCAGCAGCCATTTTCACGGTAGCCAAGGGGAGTCCCAAAACAGACGAGGGGTCAAATGGCTGGCAAACAACAACATCACAGGGAATCCAAAAGGGTTGGTCAAGGAGACAGGCGAGAGGTCTGGGATCATCTAAACAGTGCAAGGTAGGAAATCCGATAAGCAGTAGTCGAGAAGGAAAGATAAGGTTGATAAATCAAGAAGGCAACAAAGGGATACAAGGCTTGGAATTGATACTAGGCCTAAACAATACTTTGCGATTAGTGAGGGCTTTGTATTGGGAGACAGAAAACCAAGCGGAAGGTGCAGGGCAAATGGGAACAGGGGGTGATAGCAGAAGTGCACGTGGGTTTCAGGAATGTAGAATGAATGAAGGGAGCTGGGAGAAGTGACTGGTACAAAGAACAACGGTGACATCTAGTGGTGACAGGGGAAAGATGTATCATAGGGAAATGTCAGACAGGGGATGTGACAATTATATTAATTCCCAACAAGACTAATAATGCATGGATCACCCTACAACACCATACACCGTGTGAGACAGGAGGTGTACCCCCCCCCCATGCTACAATATCAAAATTGTCATCTTATATCAACCCTTTCCTCTTTCCAAAGCTAGCAGTCTAGGCTAACAATTTTATACACAGTGCCTTTGTCAAAGCATTTTTAATTGGCGATGAAAGAAACATAACATACAGTGTTGCTGACATCCGTTTTCAAACACACAGACCAAAAGGTTATATTTATTTTTGGCTGCTAACTAAACATCTGTTTTGCATGTCTTTCTTAAGCATGCTTTGTTCATCCTCTAGACCCTAAACAATGGAATAGTACATTTAAAACACACTGCCCCTCTAAACACATCTGATCAAGCTTTCGATTTTACTGGAAATGTTTAATTTACATTGCAAAGTGAAGAGTTTCCTCTAATGTCTTTCTCCAAAAGCGAACTGATCACGTGTGCATTACATTTGCCCTGGTTTTGTACATGCACTGTAGCTGTATCTATATTTGGGTGAACTTTTGAAAATGATAGGGTCAAAAGCAGAATATTATCCTGAAATTATCATCATTCCATTGACTGGAAGCTTTTCACTGTATTTAAAAGGGCATTTCATTGATCCTTCTACACTTAGAGCGAGACCAAATCAAAACATTGACCTACCCGTGAATCGCAAAGTACAATCCTGTGTTCTATCGAGTTTTAATTTAGTGTCAGAAGCCATTTTTTACTACTTATACATCAAAATGCAATAGGGTACAAGTTTGTAATTTATGTTCATGGGTAAGTCAAAGTTTTGATTTTGTCTAGGCTATAGTGGGTTTATACACAATTGGCTAGTTTCACAGGCCTTGATCTGAACTAGTCTAGGACTTTTCTACCTACAATTACATTGAGTATTCCATGACTTGTGCTGATTTTGGTCTGAGAACCCAGCCCTTTGAGTAGATGCAATTAAGAGTTTGTTTCCAACTTAAAGTGAATTAGAAATACATTTCAGATGTTTACAGAACACCTTCATGCTCTGCCCAGCATGCTTTAATTCTAATATTCCCAAGGCAACTCCATAACCTCAGCTCGGTGGCCAATTAAACTTGTTCTTGCATTTTCATTGGTTTCAATTTGAATGTCTTCAAGTCAATAAAGCATTGGCTAATTATATGGACATGAGCCAACTAAATGCCCTCAGGTCTAGCGCTGATTAAATATCTACATCACCTTTTTCAAGTTTCTTTTTTCTTCATCGCATTGCCTGAAAAGTGTGTTTGTTATATAAAGCAGTGGGTTTGCTAAATAGATCCCCCATGAGGCAGGCGTTTAGAGTTCTCCTTCCCAGAGCCAAGCACTCCAGTACAGCACTGTCAGAGAAGGACAGGTAGCGCTAAGCAATTTACAATTATAATACATAATATGTCATAATCAGTTATCCCCAAGCACTTTAAGTATATAATAACTAATGTAGCAAATAAAAAAACAAGATGAAATAAAGTTATCCTACTGTAGCTGCCATGCAGAGATAAGTATAGGGCTATTTAAAATATATTTGTTCAAAAAATGGTTTTGGAACCCTTAATATATGTTCAAATAGCACTGTATCAGTGTATACATAAACAATTCAGTTTAAGCATTATATCATGCCATATGAAAAAAGTACTTAATAGTAAGCATTTTTAACCTAACACATATTCCAGATAATTATGCCAGTTTAAGAATTATTTAAAATATATGTATGGATATAACAGATAAATGACGAAAGCCTTATCATGCGATCATTCTTCTGCGGTGAATTGTGACTTCTATGCATACTGTCTCATTTCAAACAATTGTCATCATTTGTGTGACCAGACAAAAACTTGCTTGTTATGACATGGGTTCTCATTTTGTTCTTCACAGGAATGTTTTGTATCTGTTTTGTGAAAGAAAATAAATTGGGGGAAAACCGCTTCTTTCTGGGGTGCACTTCAGAATAAAACCTGCCTCAGTCTCCAAAATCTTGATAGAACTATTTTTTTCCCCACTGTTGCAGATAATTGAATTGGATTTGTCAGATGAGCTGATACAGTACATCGTCCACATGTATTGATCGCCTGGCAATAGGTAAGCTTGGGCCTTCATTGCAGCCAAGTAGTTTAAAAAAGGTGCTTTCCTTTCCTGAAAGATTAATAGTCTTATCTACCAGAAATCCATAGAGGTTAGGGTCATACAAATGTACTAATTTACATAAATTAAGCAAGTTTCACAAATGTACTGTTGTTAACCGAATCGTCCACTATCATAAAAGCTTTCCCAGCATATATCTGCATTTACTGACACCTACCTTTCACAGATTATTAACATAGTAGTTCCACTTATTTCCTGACCTTATCAATGATCTAGGGCATACTTCTAGCATATGTAAATTCAAAAATATATACATTCTGAAATTACTGTTAACAAATACATACATAATTGCCCGAGGATTATATATAAACAATTATACTGCAGGTTGTACAGTCAAATCTATGTAATGTGATTTACAGTGAGTTTTAAAGTTTCTCTGTTCCCAGATTTTCATATCTTTTGGGAAATTATGTGGAAATTAGCCAAGGTGTTATGTAGGCAGTTGCCCCATTTAAGGTCATTGCTCCAGCAATGTGCCATAATCTAAACTCAGCGAATGACTCCCTTTGTTACCTCAGAATTGGGCTGGGAGTTTCTTCTGTTCCATTGCTGCTTTTATCTCCTTACTCTCTGAGGGTCCTCGAATCACAGTGACAGCCTGGGGTCTACTCTGGTATTCCAGTGGGTCCAGCAGATGGGATCGTGTACAATAGGATTGTAGCACTGTACCACAAGGACTGTACATGTTGAAAATAGAAAACAATAGTGTGTAGTCAGTTATATGTGATCTGCTTGAACTAAACAGAGAAAACAAAGAGAAAATAATGGAAAGACATGTTTAAATGCACAGTTATCTCATTATCCTACTTTATGGAGCATTTTTAATATCACCTGAGAATTGTGTTTTACGTAATCTTTTTTGTGAATCATGATACTAATCAATGGTGAACAAAAAATGCAAATGATATTTCAACAAATAAGAGTTTAGTAATAGAAGGTTATCTGAGTAAAAGCAGTTTTCCAACACATGGTGTTTCACTTGGTGTAGATAACTTGTTTGGTGAATATATAGTTTAGCCTTAATTCACATCTAAGAATTTAATTGTAATACAGTGCTCTGTATGTTTTCCCAGGCTTTTAATTGAATTTATGCAAAGGTTTCTTCTTTTACTCTGTTTTTATAACATGTTTCTAGGCACCTATACTGTTTGTGCTTTTGAATTTAATTTGTTAACAAAAAAGAGCTCTCGTGACTTCACTCAATTCAATTCTGCAGATGAGCCTGAAGCGGGACTGGGGAAATTGTTTTACTTTAGCATGAAAGAACATTCAGGTTAGCAAGAATTTGATTACCTTAATCAAATGGTTAAGCTGAAAACAACAATAGCTCAAATGGGAGATCAGAAGAAATGCTCAAATTTACAAGACCGAAGTTGTAAGTAATGAAAATAAATGTGTTCCTTTGACAAAAATCTCTTACACATTCCCATTTGACTCAAACAAGATTGGAAGCAAAGCTTACAATTTCCAAGATCTTTCTGTTAAGGAGGTCAGCTGTTGGCAGCCTCTTAAACAGTAACATCATCAGTCTTGTATTTTTCATGAGCAGCTTTATATACCCTTTCACACTTACACTTGACTTTTCCATCAAATTGCCTCTAATCTTATTTTTATGGCATGCCTTAAATCCAGTAAACCAACCTTAAAAGTAATTAATGTAGATGAGAAGGGATTATAAATCATTTTTCAAGGATGCTCTTCAAAACAAGGAGCCAGATTTTGAAGCACACACTTTCTTTCTTTTTTTTTTTAATGCAGACATCACTTACATTTACATTGTAAATAATGATTACATGGTAAGTTGCTACCAGCTACTCTTAACCTTAAGCCTGGTATGATTTCTATTACCTAGTGCTGACCATTGCTTTCTTACAGGCTATAGTTACAGCTGCTAAACAATAGACACCATTCCCTGAAGCTCAAGCCATTATATTTTCCCTGAATATTTTATATTTATTAACTCATTCAAGCTAATTCAGCTCTGCACCAGCTACACTACATGTTAAGAAAATCTATACCAACAGGAAGGTGCTCTTTGATTATGTATGGGTTGCATAACTGAGCTTCAATTTGACTTCAGGGGTGATTCAATCAAAATCATGGAGCTAGCGTACCTAATTCAGCTGTAACAAGGCAGACTTGGCTATGGGAAAAGTAAGACATTCTGAGGAGCTCTATTTCAACCATTTTCAAATACAGGCTGTGATCTTCTAAATCCCTGAAAGAGATTTTCCCAGAAGTTTCAAGATTTTCCATAAATGGCCCTTCTTTATTATATTGGAATTAGTTATGGCCTTCCTATAAATGAAAGTAAAGTCAATATTTTCTCAAGCAATAAGTGTTTTTCTTATTCTTTTTTAAGAGGAGGAAAGTTTCAATACAAACTCCAAACAGATGGAAAAGAACATGAACCCAAACACATGCTTAAATAGCCTGGAAACTCAGAACCATTTTACTGACATATATATAATTAGTTTCATAATGCACATGCTAATTTCAAAGCTGTTATTTAATAATAATGAACACAGAACCATGTGGAACAGTGGCCACTCTGTTCCAAACAGACAGGTGTCCATTTGCTTATAATTCATTATGACCAGTAAAACTTGGTAATTAGAACTAAACCTAATGAATTGGACAAACATATTATAAATCAGTTAAACATGGCTTAATGCGCATGGAACTAGAAATGAAACAATATCCCGACTTTCACCTTAAACAGACTAGAGAAGCACTCACCCATATCATATGGGCAGTAAAACTGAAAACAGATCTGACCTCTGCTTGGCAAGTAATAATTTATTAATCATGGGGGAAATCAGTGCTCAGCACATATCTTTTAAAAGCCCTTTAAAACCTTGACAGTAATAAAGCCTATAACCAAACCTCACTGGATCCCTGGACTTTTAGTTTGTTGAATCAGGGTGAAGGTAAACAGTCCATGGCCAATAAATACACATTTAGGTGCTCCTTGTTCTGTATAGGCAAGGCTTCAGAATGGTATACTGTTGCTTTATCATGTTCATACTTTAGGCAACAAAAAAGAGTAACAAAAAGGGTAAGAACGTTATTTACATCACTTGACAATGTTCAATGTGGCTAAATAGACCTGTGTACAGTGTATATAATATCAAATTACAGCACAAAATATAATGTGTGTTTGTGCATGATAAATATTACAGCAAACTTTAATAATAATAATGATCATCATCTTCATAAAATTGTTTTGCTTAATTTTATGAAGATTATTATTATTATTATTATTATTATTATTATTATTATTATTATTATTATTATTATTATTATTATTAAGCTTTTGACATTAAGAACATATTAGCACAATCTTTTAGTAGTAGCCGTAGTAGTAGTATAAGTATTGAAGATAAATGGTTGCATACCACAAATGTCTTTAATCGTCAGATCCAAAGTAAACTGACCAGCAAATTCTGACATCAAATAAAACCTGCCTGTCAAAAGTGGACGACATCCTTAAACAAGCACATCTTGTTAGCCTTCTGATTGTTTAAATGTCTTGCACCATGGAAGGTACTGTCAGATGTCCTTTATTATCCTTCCATTTGCCCTTGACAGCATCCAAATGGTTCATGTGAAATGTCATTATCTGACTGTCAGATGACTAGAGAATATTTAACTATGCAAGACAAAAGTTTTTTGTTCTGTTGTTTTTAAAGTCTGCCGCAGTTGGATCTGAAAAAGTAATTCACCTATTAGTATTTTATAAGCAACAGTGTTCTTGTATTTTTTGGTATACCCCCATCTACAGTGGTTACTTTCTCATTTCTAATTCAGATCATGCAAACTTTGGTGCATTTTCTGCTCAGAGAAAGAATTAGATTCTTTTTGTCATGTAAGAGCAGAGCACAGTCCTGAAAAGCCAGAAGATTGAATTGATATTAATGTGAAATCGATGAGGGCAATCAAAAATGGTTTTGATCGAAATATTTGAAATACTTTTTTTTTTTTTTTTAATCAATCAGGACTACAATTGAATCGTGCACAGTATGGTATTTTTCAAGGGTTGCATTTTGATGTTTATAAAAATCAGGACTTCTGATGATGACTTCTATTTTTCTCCATCTTTCCTGAGAATCATCAGGTATGCAGTTTCTCAGCTGGGTATGGATGTGGATTGAAATAGAGCATTGTGGCTGTCACCTTATAATCTCAAAAGAGCTACTTAGCTTTTCTTTCTGTGCCGAACCCCTCCTAAGGGATTTAAGCAGTGTAAATGCTGCAACTAATGACATAGTATTTCAGCTGTGAAATAGTTCTGAATGAACTTCCATTATTAGTGCATTTGGTAGATTCAAAGATTGTCTGCACACACCCTTCCAACAAAGGGCAGGCAGCATGTTCATATTCAACCATTCTGCTTTTGAAAATCTCTTTGCATTTCTATGCCAAATGGTAATGTAGGGAAATGCTGTTCTGCAGTGACACATTGAAATGACGAAAGTGATTTTTGCACTCAACATATTTCATATTTACTGGCATGGGGATTAATGGCAATGTCATCCATATTCAATTTTCTATCTTCTCTGTATGGCCAACTTCACATCATACAATGTTTTTCAAGCTAGGGGCTGTTTATGTTTGTACTGCTGGTAGTTGGCATATGCGTATATATCTATATAGATAGACAGATAGATGTATGCATGGATAGATAGTATATATTTCTAATTTCTTATTTAATACTGAAAGGCTTTTATTACAAAGTTGATCTGCACAAGGCACTGTCAGCAGGCCATTGAAGTGAAACGAGCTGAGAATGAAACAAAAAAGAAAAGCTGTGAAAATAAACAGAAACTTTCCCAAATTGGTATTATGAACTTATGACAGTGCCACTGGGGTACATGCACACTGAAGCACTAATTCCATTACGCCACCCAGATATTTTATTTACAGCGAGATGGGGCTCACGAATCCCCTTCTCCACGCACAGAATTCGGCAGAATCTCAAGGAATGCACCACAGACAACTGAGCACAGGTAAATGGGTTTATTTACACAATCAACTACAGCAACAGAGGTGCAGCAGGACACGACATGTGCTGCACACGATCAAGGGCTAAAGCTACTAAGTTAGTTATAATCGCCTTTAACACTAGAAGCGCCGAGCCGGTCAATTTGACCGATTTGGTTATTAAAATTTGAATTACTCTGTGTTCCTAAATACACTGCGCATACCGGTTCGTGACTTTTCCTAAATATATGTATTAAACATGCCTACAGTGTTTTAGCTGGATAAACGCGAAAATGAATAAGTTATAAACACATTTACCTAGAATAGCCAAAATCGGGTTATTTTGACCAGTCATTTAAATACATAATAACTCAAATATAACGCATAATCCTGCCTTCCCTTTACAATAGAGTCAGTCTGGCGCTCCAGTGGTGATCTCTACCTGTCTAAGGTGTTTCATGTGCTTGAAAAACACATGCATTGTACAGCATTACAGGTGTTTTCTTACAGCTGTAGTCAGATTGAGATGATACAGTGATTATCCGCAAATAAACATGGGTTGGAAACGGAGATTGAAGAGAGCGCATTTTGGAAATGCCATGTATATGAACATGACTGATTCAGGGGCATCAGTGATACTGGCAATGACAGATCATTTGTGGGTTTGTGCCAGTGCCACACTGCGAGTGACACGCCAGGTCCAAATGGCACCAAGTGCTTTTACTCGACTGATCAATATGTGATCGCTACTGCAGTACAGAGTGCAATAACGCAGACACATCCCATGCAAAATAATGATTCATGGACATTATCAGTGAAAGAGCAAATATAGAGAAAATATATTTATTTATATTTTCGTGGAGCAAAAGTATTCACCCGGAGAGGGCTGCAGTGTGCAGTGTGAGGTATGAGCTCATGCAGGGAAAGTGCAGAAAATGTCCTGTGTGGACTGTATGAGCTGTCAGGTATGCAGGTTATATAATAGTAAATAGTTTATTGATATACAAAGCTACAGTGAATATAAGCACCGTATGTTGAAAACAAAGTTTACACAGTGTTGCAAATGTTTACTTTAGTGTACAATTATGTTTTGATAAATGCAATAGTTATTTTTGAACTATAAAATATTGCTATTGAGCATTATTCCAATACTTAGATTTACACTTGTTTCATTCTCTTATTGTATGCCGTTTTTGAGCTTTTTGCTTATTGTAGGCTATATAGTTATTCATGTTTTGACTGCAGTGTGTGAGGTTAGAAAAAAGTGTGTTGTGATGTTATGTTATGTTTTATGATCACATTTCAATTTAATTACTACATTTGTGCTATGTAAATGTTGGATTTGAAGTTCATGAATAAAACGTCTGAGTTTTATACGATGGTTTGCCTTTGGTTGTCATACTGCAGCTGTTAAAGCGCTATGGGTTACGATGACCGGCTTTGGCGCTTGTAGGTAGTTCGAAATGTCAGTGCTTCTAGTGTTAACACACATATCTTGTATGCAGGACCCCCCTCCACAAAGTTCCTATCCAGGACTCGTTCCCCTGGCAACTATCTCGGAGTTGGTGCTGCTGAACCTTTCCAGCCGCAAGCATGATACGCCTCCCATAACCTGCGGCCATGACAGGGTACCAACCCTTCCAACATTTGAGGGGTCTCTGCTGGCAAGGTCCCTGTAACCACATCAATCAGGAGCCGAGTTTGCCTAACAAACATAAGGAAAAAGGGTGAGTAGCCGGTACTGTCATGGGTTACATTATTGTAGGCATACAGTGTACATTTTAGGACATCCTCACGCATCAGTCGTCCTCAAGTCAAGTATCAAGCATCACCCACTCAAGTCTCCGGTATCAGGATCATTACTCACCCCTCTCTCAGTCAATCGTCACTGCTCCTCCTAACGTCTCCACCTCCTCAGCTTCAGTGCTCCCACATCAAGTCTCCTGCTCAGGTATCAGGTATCACGCGTCAGGCGTCAGGTATCAGGTATCAGGTATCAGGTATCAGTTATCACGCATCACGTATCACGCATCAGGTATCAGGTATCAGGTATCAGGTATCAGTTATCATGTATCAGGTATCAGGTATCAGGCATCGTGTGACAGGTGTCAGGTATCAGGTGTCAGGTATCAGGTATCAGGTATCAGGTGTCAGGTCTGCTCCTCACGCCTCACTGCTGTTTTTGTTTTTTGTTTTTTTTTGTTACGAAATCACAGTTCCCAGCTGATCTAGTCAATCTTCATTTACATAAGGCGTGGGTCTTAGACGTGCGGTTGGGTCACTGCACTGCGGTGTGAAAGAGCCAGGTTCGAATCCTGCACTGTAATCATTGATACAATGTTTTGATTTTTACCTTTCTTAATTAATAGAAACGCATCTTTATGCAATGAAATGTGCTGTGTTTATGTAACAACCTTGTGATCCGTTTAAATTACTGTATTGATCATGCCTTTAAATATTTTTAAGAATATGGGATGGAAATCCAAGACTATCCTTTAAAGACAAATAGTAATTGCTCATTTAACAGAAATAACGTTATATGTCAACATATGTATATGTGTATCCCGCCCCCCTCATTCTCTTCTCCTGTATCCAGTGCTGCTCGTTGATTCGCTGTCCTCATCCTGTAGCCTCAGTGTTTTCAGAGCCCGCTCTTGATGTTGTAGAAATATATTGCAGACAAGGAACTACGATCACACTTTTCAATGCTTCGTTTTCTCTCTCCCTGGGCAAGATTTAATATTAAATAGGTAAATGTGCAGTAGCCACTTGGAGAATTACAGATCAAAACACAACAGTACGTTTCCCACACCGGTAAGACAGATCGTCTATTCAACCACTCAGCCGAAGCATTAAAGAATAAAAAGCACCAATTTTATTGACAAATAGTAGATTTAAAAGAATAAACGAAAAAATCTGATCTTGCTTCTCAGTCACTGAGTTCCTGAACTGAACAGCAGGAATCCTCTGGACACGACTTGGATGGGGGGGGCGGGATACACTTATACATATGTTGACATATAACGTTATTTCTGTTAAATGAGCAATTACTATTTGTCTTTAAAGGATAGTCTTGGATTTCCATCCCATATTCTTAAAAATATTTAAAGGCATGATCAATACAGTAATTTAAACAGATCACAAGGTTGTTACATAAACACAGCACATTTCATTGCTTAAAGATGCGTTTCTATTAATTAAGAAAGGTAAAAATCAAAGTATTGTATCAATGATTACAGTGCAGGATTCGAACCCGGCTCTTTCACACCACAGTGCAGTGACCCAACCGCATGTCTAAGACCCACGCCTTATGTAAATGAAGATTGACTGGATCAGCTGGGAGCTGTGATTTCGTAACAAAAAAAAAAAAAAAAAACAGCAGTGAGGCGTGAGGAGCAGACCTGACACCTGATACCTGATACCTGACACCTGACACCTGACGCGTGATACCTGACACCTGACGCACGACGCCTGATACCTGATACCTGATGCGTGATAACTGATACCTGATACCTGATACCTGATACCTGATACCTGATGTGTGATGCGTGATACCTGACGCCTGACGCGTGATACCTGAGCAGGAGACTTGATGTGGGAGCACTGAGGCTGAGGAGGAGGAGACATGAGGAGGAGCAGTGACAATTGACTGAGGGAGGGGTGAATAACGATCCTGATACCGGAGACTTGAGTGGGTGATGCTTGATACTTGACTCGAGGACGACTGATGCGTGAGGATGTCCTAAAATGGACACCGTATAGGCATGCAGGAGTTCGTAATGCTTCTCAGGTCAATGATGCTATTCTCCCTCCCCTATGGTTCCCAACAAAGAAAGCAAGGTCTGATTCATATGCTCGCAAGCACCGTTACCCATGGGATGATAGGGGGTGGTCCTGCTCTTTCAAATGAAAAATCTGTATAGGCCAATATGGGTGCACTCAATAGTTTACCATTCAAAAATTCAAAGGCCTCTTGAGGTTGCAGTTTTAGTCCATACTGGCCAAAGGTCACAAAGACCTGCTCAAGATGCTGTAGATGGACTTCAAAGCTGGGGGAGTAGACAATAATATCAAGATATATTAGTAGAGACTTGTTTAATTGCTCCCCCAGGTACCACTGTATTAACCGTTGAAAGGTTGCTGGAGCATTGCATAATCCAAAAGGCATCCTCTCGAACTCAGAGTCCCAGCGGTGTGGTGAAGGCGGTCTTTCCGCAGTCACGAGGGGTCAATATCCACCTGCCAGTAGGCACTGGCATGGTTGCTGCTGTTGCTCCATCGTCAAACCTTCCATCGAGGGCATCCATTCCACACTGGGGTCAGAAGTGGTGACTTGGATGGGCCCCACACTTACTTCCACCATGTCGGGTTGGCAGTATTGGAGAGAAACCTTTCATTCGGTCCGGACCTCTCCTTCATCTATCTGTGTCACCATTGTGAGAGTACGCTGCAGGGGGACATCTACAGGATATGGGTGTAGATTGATGAGTTTAATGAGGGATCTTACCCTGACGAAACCGGGCTACTGTACATGCCACTTGCCACTCAGCAGTCTGGTCAATGGACTCCACCAGCATGCATTGGTCGCTGCAATGAGGAAACTCCTACACTCGGGCCCAGAGCACCATCTCACTATGGGGAGGAATCTGTATTGCTGGCTACCGGGCCAAGCGTGCCATCCCATGATCCACCGTCTGTTCTGCGTCCAGCTCCAGTCTCCTGCATAAAGAGAAAGCCTGCTCCCATGCATTGGTATCCCTGGCTGCCCCCTGGAATTTAGCCCAACAGGTATTTTGACCTTCAAATCATTGTTTCCAAATTGCCCCCACGACGTTCATTCAGAGAATTCCTATAGTGGCACTTAACTTGTCAGAAACAATGACCACACCTTTCTTGGGTATCGTTACACCCCCGATCTCCAAGTCCAACAAGGTGTAGCCGATATATGGAAGCTGCAGACCATTAGCGGCTCTTAGCTTTAACCATGGGGTCTCTTCTCATCTGATTGCATGGGGGGCCTAAATACTACTGGAACAGTGTAACTTGGGACCCTGTGTCTAACACACATGGCACCTTGATGCCTTCTATTTGAACCTCTATGCCTGGGCATTCCCCTACCAAATCGGGCCTTGTCATGATCGAAACAACCTCCTCTTTCTCCCCCACCCATGAGCCCTAACATGGTCGGGGGTAGTTGTTTAAAGCTGGCTCGATCCAGGCTCCAGACCTCCATGGCTTCAAAGGGATGTCGTCTCCGCCGGCATTGTAAGGTAGGTAAAATAGCAGCAATGAATGTAAAGACTGTATATCCGTTCATGATGTTCTCTTCTCTTGCAGGTGTGACTGACTGGTGAGCAGGGCACTGCAGGGGATTTAAACAGCTGTTTATACAGTGGATCCTTTCCTCCTCACTGTATCGATCAAAGTTCCTTTAATACTTAGCTTGTTGGCTTGCTGGACTTCCTCACAGCTTCATCAGCCTGCCTTGCAATCTGCACTGTCTCCAGTCTCCTTCCCCAGTTCTCTCACACCACTCGCTCCCGTCTGCTGCCCTACACCTGTGCTTGTGTTCCTGAATGCACTCCCCTCCCTGGATTTCAGGCAGTCTTTATACACTATGAGAGTTTTAGTCTTGGAGTGAGAGGTGATTGGAAAAGTGTGCTGGTTGGGCGAGGGGAGGACGCTCATTTAGTCCTGACAGGTGTGCCTTGTTTAGTGCTGAAATGAACTTGTGCAAGTAATTGAAAACACACATGAAGAATTAAACAATTAATGAATTAAGCCAACCGGTAAAACAACAATAAGTGATTTAAACAAGTGAATAATAAAGAAACACACACAATAACAAATAAATCAATGAAGTGAAAACAAATAAAGTAATTAAATGAGCTCAGCAAGCACCTCTCGTGACATCCTGGATACTAATTTCAGACAAAAAAGTGAACAAGGGCAACAAAACTGAAATAACAGTTTTAACAGGACATATAACAGGACATAAGATAAAGTTGCATTAACTGCTGTAGTGAGGTTTGATTTAAATATTATATATAGTTTCTGAAAGCTTTCTGTAATGCAATGGTACCTAAAAATAACTGTTTGACCTTTTGTTCAGTTCATGGCATGTTTATGTATGTCACTGTAATAAATCATATCATGCCTTTTATTTGCTGCACAACGGATATGGTCCTAGAACAAACAGACCAAATCTGTGTGGACCACATATTTGTGTTGTTAAATAATCAAAAAATCGTTGAGACAGAGAATCTTCATATTATTTTCATTTTCATTTCAGTTTCATTTACTGAAGTTCTGTCTAAAGCTGGCTGCTGATGCATTATTCATGAACAAAGTGTGGTTCTGTTGTCAAGGGCTGGATCAGGAAAAGATCTGGAGATGACTAGACAACTGAAGAGTGAATGCAGGTGCCCTCCATTAAAGTAGATAAGAAGTACCCGTAATTAATACCTATAGAATGACTTGCAGATGTGGTTTTACATTTGTTGGTAGGGAGAAACATGGCTCTGGATTTCCGTTTTTTCTACAATAACTTGCACTAGCAAGGACAGAAAAAGTAATGCTAAATCAGCAGCACTGACCACCTTGTATTCCTCTCAAATTTCTGACTTGAATGAACGAATTGCAATTCTGTATATACATTTCAAACAAACTGTCAGGTATCGAGAGCCTTGGGAATCTTGAGTCCTTACCATTTCATTACCAGCTTGCATTTATTCAAGAAGGACACTGAAATTGTTTTAAACTGTAGTGTATCGGTGCAACTTTCATCAATACATATAATGAATGTTTGATGAAATGGCATTTATTTTCTAAGGGAAGCAATTTTTCAAAAGGTTTGCAACTATGGTAATCAAATATTTATCATACAGTTTACATTTTACTGTTCTTGAGTTATTATTATATGGACTTCAGATTGACATTTTACAATTTTTCATGGTCTTTCATATATTGATCATAGGTGTATATAAATGCATGGACTGCAATTTGAAGGGGCATGGGCAGGATTAAAAATAGGGGGGGATTTGCAGCTCCGTGGGACAGTTCCTGTTTGACAATAAACTTGAAAAGTATGTAGTAATATGTGTGTAATATTTAACTCTGCTTACTGTCAAGTGCGGTGCCTATCCTAAACTAGTAGACAAAGCAATCAATTTGTAATTTCTTTAATTGTCCAAAAAAAGTCTGAAGCCAACTGATATCCTTAAACTCAGGTCAAACAACAGTAAGTGACCTGTTTATAAACTTTATTTTGGTGTTTTAATGGGCTAACAAAACATCTGGTTCAAATGACAAGGTAGTTTCCTTGAGGTGATCATTTAACCTTTCAAAATGAGTTTTTGCCAGTGTCCCTCGGGTACATTTAGGTCAAAGGACTGGAGATTCTAATTGTCAGAAAGCAAATCACTTCTCTTTACATCAGTTATTGTGGCCTGGGGTTTGATTTTCATATCATGACAGATTAATTGATCAAAAGTTTATAGTGTTATTTCTAAACAAATGCTCTTCTTCCAATGTTCTTCTACCAATTCCTTATACATTTTTGAAAAATCAAATTTCTCCTCCTACGATTTGACTCTATAGGCTTGTTTTTATGAAAGAAATAAAACAACCAGCTTTATAATAGCTGGTGTTGAAAAAAATGAAGATTTACATCACAAGAATGCAGTTCCATATATATATAGATATAGATAGATAGATATAACATAGGATAGAGTGCATTTGGAAGAAACAGCATGCCGTTGAAAGGAAATCTACCCACTTGCCTGAAGAGAAAAGTATTTGATCAATGCATACTATCCTACTAGCAGTGCTCATTATGACTGTGAAACCTGGTCACTTAATGCAAAAATGATACAGAAACTGCGGACAACACAAAGGAGCAAGAAGAATAACAAGAAGATATAGAAAAAGAAATGAATGGATCCGAGAACAATCCAAAATATGTGACATTATTGAAAGAGTGAAAATGGCAATGGGCTCGACATATTGCAAGAAGAACAGATCAAAGATGGCTTGTATGAGGCCTCTGTTATTAAAATCTCACTTAAGAGCACAAATCACTACAGAATACCAAGTGTAAATAGTAAGACTATTTCCAAATACTAGTTGAGAGCTAAATAGCAATAGCATAGCCACAAAGCAGGAAGTTGAACACTGTAAACTGACACAATAATCCTCACTTATAATATCTCGATTTTGTTCTATACCTGATTTGATCAATTTATCTATCAGATTTGATGTCCACACCAATCTATCTTGCTTGACCGTATTCTAAAATATAGTCATCTTCCAAAAATACAAACCATACCTATGAATGCCTTTCCCACATCATAGAACAATTTAAGTATATTTTTAGCACCAATATTGTTCTAATAATAATACAAATAAAGATGAAGTGAGGGTTTGTAATGACTCCAAGAGCTCTGCTTGCATCAGGATCACATGCACTGAGCTGGGATATTTGTTTTTCGCAGTTGCCCTTGTGTCACAAGTGTTATGTGTACACATTATTGTAGTGACCTAATTAAATTCTAAATCATGTCCTTAGATCTTATTGTCATTTGACCAAGCAAACTGTTTTGACAACAAAAGAAAAGACAACACATTTTCACAGACCCAAAGTGGGACCACAAGCATGTGTCATCACAAGATACTTCCAGTTCATTGTCATTATGCTTATATTTGGAGCGCATCTTGGTTTTCTTATAAATACACATTTTCCACATGGCATGGGTTGAATGAGAAATATTTTAAATGTTGTGATTATTACTTTAGAAATAATTCCTTTTAATATAAAAGTCCAAGTTAAATAGATGAACCTGTTTCTCAAACTAGAACAAATATAAGCTCACCGATATTATTAAAGTAACTACTGTGCAAGGACGTTTCATTTTAATATGAACGCAGATTTCTTTTGTTTTTCCAAATTTAATTTAATTGTATGTGTATATCTTATTGGCATTTACTTCACTTTCTTATATTAGTAATTATAATGCTGTTTCTCCTTTGGGAGCCTTCATGTCTGAGGCCATACCTTTTATTATTACATTGGCAAAGAAAACCTATACATCATTGAGTTATTGAGTTTATGTTCAAATCCCCTTTTCAGTTTGAATTATTGAAGAAAATGTACAATATATGAGTTTTGTAACTAAGTTTCCTTTTTTTTATGTGACATTGATTTGTCAAATTAATATTTGTCAGTGTATGTAAATGTCATCCATATATTATGTTTGAAAGTATTCTGATATGGATATATCTATTTTGACTATAATTTGCATTTAAAAATATATATTTCAAATGCAGTTCATACTACTATACTCCTTAAAATTGTATTAATATAATTATTATTATTTTGATCCTTTGAATGTACTGCATTGGAGAAAATTGTAAAAAGTGTTTTTATTCTCATGTGATGTTACATTGTTTAAAATCTATGTTCATATCCAACATAAGCCTACTTAATGCAGGTGTATTTACTGGATTACATTTTTTTTTTTTAATACTCCATCTTAAAGTGGATGTATCACATGAACATGCTTTTCACAATGCTACTCAAAAAAACAAAATGTTAATAAACCAAAGTCAATTGTGTTTAGACCAGTGTTAACTGTAATAACTACATTCAATTTGACACAATGTAACAAGATTCAAGAAGCAGGAAACAAACATAAAACAACAGCTTGGATTGGGTCAAGCCTCCTGGCAGACAAAGAATGAGAATGATAATTCAGACAGCTTCCTCACTGGTATAGCATACATGTGATGCAGTGGTACAATAATAAAGCATGTTGGCTGAAGCAAAAGTATCACATTTGGGTTTATTTTTTATGTAACATCAAAAAAATAATAATGCAGATGCTCATTTTTATTGCACTCAGCAAGAGTGCTGACTCACTGTACAGCTTGATAATGGTTTGTAAGTGCTGTTTTAAGAACTAAACATACCATCACACTTTTGATCTACTCTTGATTATAAAGCAATAAGGTATTGATTGGCTTAACTTTAAATGATTGCAGAGAAGTAGAGATGTATGGAAGTCAGTGACAGCCTCAAACATCATTTTTCACCCGGACTTCCATTTTCTAGGCTCTTGCATAATGAATGCATGGGAGACAAATTATGTCGTTTAACACTATGGTAATTTGCTTTGAAGCTTGGATTTTGCCTTTAGTGCCCAAGGGTCAGGAGAATCATTTCATGAAAATGTAAATGGCGGCACAGTAACTCAGTCAAAGTAATGAGCTAAAAAACAATGATTGATCAGGACTATGCAGATGAGGTCTGCTGGGATACAGGGCTGTCACTAGGCGGGATACTCTTCTCTTTGGTGGGGACTATGGAGGATGATGTCTGTTTCCCCAGGAACTTTCTGTCTGCTTCTTTGTATTTATTTATACTGGATGTATGCTCCCCTGGTGCTTACTAGACAAGCCATGGAATATGAAAAAGTTTGCAAATCTTCTAACTTAGAGTGCACAACAGCAAGGCAATCGATACAAAGTAACAACAGCGTGATGTCACAGTCGGCTCAATATTGAACATGGAGAACGCAGAGACTTGAAGCCGACTCTACGGGGAGCAAGCTATTTTTGCATTTTTTCATTATGATTATAAATGTGGTATATATTTCCAGGAACTTTTGTTTAAATAAGTAAGGTGTTTGTAAAGGGACTAATTGTAGGTAAATATCTAAATCCCAGCAGGTTGGTCAGTGTACCTGGGAAGGACAAAGTGATGCAGATCCACTTTTGTTTTGCCATTATAGAATCACTGCATTGGAAATTGGACCTGTCAGGAATAGTATTTATTTTTGTTGCATATTCCAGACAATCTGCAAGCACAACATAACTTAACACATTTGAAAGTGCAAACATACTTCCATGATATCAGACACATTCTCCATTTTGGTTGTGTGCCCTGAGGCAGAAAGAACAGATTGCAGTTGTTTCATTATTTAGGATGTTCAATAGATTGCAGTGTAAGAAGAATAGAAAGGGGAGCCCTGCCCTACCCAGGAGAAATTTCCTCTAAATGACTGGAGGAATCAAACATTACTATAAAGCCATGAGGATTAGTGATATCACAGGCTGTCAAATCCCCTTCCTTACTGATATGTGTAATACAAATTCATTGTCCCGGGCAACTACAGGTGTATATCCATTACAGACAGCTTTGTGCATGTTAACTAGCTAATGTTTATTGATTAATATCTGAACTTTCATAAGTATTGAACTTCTCCCTGTGGTATGTGAATGTGAATGTTTTTTTTTTTTCTGTGCAATAACACAGCAATGTAATGATGCAAACTGATGGGAAATGTATGAGGCACAGTAAAAATCATCTGAAAAGAAAGGAGAATGTGCATCCAGTGAATAAAATATCACTGAATGTATTATCAAGATCCACATAGTTGCTGCAGTCTGAGAAAACAACAGGGAAAGGAAAAAAAAAATCATTGTGGATCATCATTTTCATATTTAAGTGCAAATCAATAGGGGTAATTAGGTACTTCCAAGTTTTAGTACTATCTGCTTTCCTCTAACAACTGTGGAAACATAGGTGCCATTAGCTTGATTGATAGTGTATTAGGGACTAACAAAAATGTAAATCCTTCAGCAGAAAGTACTCTCTAAAGGACATTGCACTGGTACATCTGTAAACAAACTTTACATTTTATTCAGGTGTCAGGTAAATCTCAGTGCACAGTACTGGAATAATAGTGAGTTTAGTGCATGTCTTTAGATATGACATGTCTTCTAATCTATACCTATCAATTTATCTATTTATTTATATTTCTCTCTACTTTAATTATATGTACAGTGTCTATAGACAATTGACACCCCCTTTCAAAATCTTTACCTTTTATTTCCATAAAGCCTGGAATAAAAAAGCTCAAAAATAGTCTGTTCATTTTTTTTCATATATCTACTCATCCCAACCCACAACTTCAAAGTTAAAATTTTATTCTATTCTAAATATTCTAGAGATTTATAGAAAATAAATGATAAATAAAAACTGAACTAGATGGTTGGTGTCCACCCCCCTTGTAATAGCAAATCCTAAATGAGCTCATGTGTAAGCAATCGCCTTCAAAATCACACACCAAGTTACGTGCCCTCCACCTGTGTTAAATTGTAGTGGTTGGCATGATTTCAGGATAGATTTAACAGTTCCTGTAGGTTCCCTCTGCTGGGTAGTGAATTTCAAAGCAAAGACTCATCCATGAGTGCCAAGGAGCTTTCAAAACAACTCTGGGAAAAAGTTGTTGAAAGACACAAATCAGGGGATGGGTAAATAGATATATATTTAATTTACTAACTAGTAGTCTTGTGGACTTCAGGAATGAGTTACAAACTCTTTGTTAGACTTTTTGCTTGTGTTGGGTAGGGTTGGCTCTGAATGAATAACTACATGATCAGTATCAGTACTTCAATATACATTAAACATTTATAGTGTGCACATTTGGTTGAAAGTCATCTCAGCATTAGAATGCAGCACGGGAATACAGAATTAAAGGAAACAGTTCAGTCATTTAATCTGTTCTCTGAGGAATTTGTCACCAAAGCATCTGTGGACCATGACAGCTATATCAGTGGTTATTGTAAATGAAAACAAGCCCTGCTTCAATAAATCAGTTTCAATTTTAGTAGTTGAGGGGAGTGATGGTTTTATTTATGCTGCTAATTTCATTATTTAGGACCTCCTTGCAATTACAGAGTAGAGGTATCATTCTTCCAATTTGCCTATAGTACGAATACAAAGGGGGCTCATTGAAAAGCTTTTATCCAGTTTTATTCTGCATTGTTCAGGCCTTTTCTAAAGTAGAGTCACTTCTGACCTCTGTCAGTGTTAATAAATTTCCATGCTTTCTCAAAATAACAAATGGGGAACAAAAAGGCTTGAAAAGCATTTTAAGCGCTTCTCAAATTAGACAGATTATAGTGGGGTATGGGTCATAATGCCATTCATGCATCCCCCATGCCACTTTACAAGGCTCCCTTTAAGAGCCAATTCTCTTTGCTTTTTGTTGTGTATCATTTCCTTGGCAGAAGATGTTGGTATTGACAGCTACTTAGTCAATCCACTTAAAAATGCATCTGCAATTAGCTGTTTTTTAATTGGTTCTGGTCATCTATCGATTCTTCGTCCTTTGGTACTTCTTGCTTAATTGAATAAGGTCATATTATAAGTAAAGAGATAATCATTTGCATGTCTCTATGCCAAATAAAGTAACAGAAAAGATTCCTCAATTCTATACTTCAGCTATAGAATTATTATTTAAAGTGATAGAAACATCAAACCCTTTTGTTTGTAGGAAATATTTGCATCCTTGTGGATAGCTTTCAGATCTAAAAGCATCCTTT
The DNA here is from genome assembly GCF_036373705.1 of Amia ocellicauda. NCBI lineage: Eukaryota > Metazoa > Chordata > Actinopteri > Amiiformes > Amiidae > Amia > Amia ocellicauda. The sequence continues at coordinate 20,321,560 of NC_089858.1, read as the reverse complement.
AAGATAGAATACAGCATAAGTACAGTAATTAAGTTCAATAATCTCATTAAAGCTTTTAATGAAATTGATTATTTAAAAAAAGTGGTCGCTGACCGCTGTTTTTCATTCTCCTTTTTTAACTTGCTAAATGAGTCAATATTAAGATGAGATGTACTTTTGCTACACTAGCAGTAAAAGAAACTCATTACAAGAAGGCATTATTTCTTAACGATCAACAGGGTGTTGTGTTACTGGAATTAAGTTATTTATAAATATGGATGCATTGTTATGCTTTTTCTGTCATGTCACATCCATTGTTACAATTATTCCAAAATGCATCCCTTCAACAACATAATATAAATATATATAGTTTTTCCATTAGATACAATAGAAAATATTTGTAATTAAAAAATATGTAATTTCAGCAATGCCACAGAAATAAACCCATGAATGTCATTAATGCATTATATTATTACAAATATAATAATGTGGTTAAAAAATGTATGCAGATACTTATGACTAGAACAATGTTCAACTTTATTTTACCAGCCCATGCCTCACCTAGTTGGACTACTAGCTTTTGAAAAGCTTATGTAAAGCATGCCAAAACTAGTGAATCCGATTCGATTGTATTCTGCATTTAGTTTAGAGTTAATCCTGGGATATCTCAGTTAGCAGCTAAAGGCAAAGCTGAGAACTTGCCTGTGTTGTAAATACATTAATAAAATCCAGTGGGGACTTATACCTGCAAGCCTCAAGCTATAAAATCTTATACTTGTAGATTTCCGTTCCCAGGATGGAAGCCTCTCTCTCAGTGGTGATGTTAGATTCTACACTCTGGAATAGCTGCCAAGATGAAATAAATAAATAAATAAACTGAAAAAAGAAAAAATGTCAATTATCATGTCACATTGCTAATGGACAAGTAACAGGTTTATTTCTGTTGTAATATAATTAAGAAACCAAAATGGATCAACTCACTGAGAAGCAGACAAGAAGTCTCATTTCAAATTAAAAATGCTATATGCAATTTTCTTTTTAGTTTTCCTTTTAATTTACCATGTTAAAATGTAATCAGATGTTTGTTAAAGTATTTGCATCAAACACTCACACAGTCATAATTCAAAGTTGTATTTCTATAAAAAATAATGACAAGCTATGTATTACAATTTTCAGATGTGAGAGGCTTCACAGAAGATACAAATATTTGTATTTATTTTTCCAAAAGCTGTCTTTGAAACCTCAAATCTCTTTTATTACTTCAAATCCATTTATCTTTGCTAAAGAAAGAAATTTTCTTTGAAAAGGAAATTGGTCCTATATTAAAAAAACAAAAACAAAAAATGGATTGAGTAGGCAAACTTTATGCACTATCATTAGCAAGATGACTCCACATCTGCTAGGTATTTACACTGGTGTAGTTGAGGGCAAACACAGGCATATGGAACTTTGCATATGCCCACATCATGTGAAAGGAACTTTGTGTATGTCCATGTAAATGTGGAAGATATTGCATATACGCTCATATAATTTCCAATAATTAATTATTTTGTGTGTTCACCATTCATTGGCAAATTGCCAGCACGCCACCCCCGTCAATGAACGAATTGGAGTATGCATTTGGAGAAAATAATTGTTATACAAATGAACAGATAGGGTTTGCTTGAACAAGAATCAGTGTATAGAATCAGTCTCTTGTTAATGGAATGGGGCAAGTACATTCTGAGTAAAGTTACTAAAAGATAGTATTTCAGTGCTTATTCATAGTGAATGTGCATGTACAATTTGAAGGCTGTTTGCAGTGAAGTGTAAGACTCCAATTCTTTACGGTGAGTCAAATGGCCTCCTCTCATTTGTAAACTTTCTTATGTTCTTATGTAAAAGTTGGCTTTTTGGCAGTACCATGACTGCCAATACCTATTGTGATATTTTAAACAGTGTCCTGCCAGCATAAGCGGAATATTGAGGCCTACATTTACCAAGCACATGAAAGCCTTCATTGCCTGGTGATATACAGTTAGGTCCATAAATATTTGGACAGTGACACAATTGTCATAATTTTGGCTCTGTATGCAACCACAATGGATTTGAAAGGAAACAATCAAGATGTGCTTTAAGTGTAGACTTTCATCTTTAATTTGAGTTCAAATTGGGTGAACAGTGTAGGAATTATACCCATTTTTATATGTGGTCCCCCCAATTTTAGGGGCTCAAAAGTAATTGGATCATAATCATTAATTAAATTGTGAGTTTCAATACTTGGTTGCAAATCCTATGCAGTCAATGACTGCCTGAAGTCTGGAACCCATAGACACCACCAGATGTTGGGTTTCTTCCCTGGTGATGCTCTGCCAGGCCTGCACTGCAGCTGTCTTTAGTTCCTGCTTGTTCTTTGGGTGTTTTGCCTTAGAAATCAAAACAAACCAATCAGAGAGATAGCAAAAACATTTGATGTGGCCAAATCAACTATTTGGTACATTCTTAAAAAGAAAGAATGTACTGTTGAGTTCAGGAACACCAAAAGGCCTGGAAGACCACAGAAATCAACTGTGGTGGATGACAGAAGAATTATTTCCCTGGTGAAGAAAAACCCCTTCACAACAGCTGGCCAGATCAAGAACACCCTCCAGGAGGTAGGTGTATCTGTGTCAAAGTCAACAATCAAGAGAAGACTCCAACAGAGTAAATACAGAGGGTTTACAAAAGATGTAAACTATGGGTAGCCCCAAAAACAGGAAGACCAGATTAGAGTTAGATTAGAGCCAAAAAAACATCTAAAGAACCCTGTACAGTTCTGGAACAACATCCTATGGACAGATGAGACAAAGATCAACTTGTACCAGAATGATGGGAAGAGAAGAGTATGGAGAAGGGAAGGAACTGCTCATGATCCGAAGCATACCACCTCATCTGTGAAGCATGTTATGGCATGGGCATGTACGGCTGCCAAGGGAACTGGTTGTCTTGTATTTATTGATGATGTGACGGATGACAAAAGCAGCAGGATGAATTCTGAAGTGTTTAGGGCTATATTATCTGCTCAGATTCAGCCAAATGCTTCAAAAACTCATTGGACAGTGCTTCATGGTACAGATGGTCAATGACCCGAAGCATACTGCGAAAGCAATGCAATACTTTTTTAAGGCGAAGAAGTGGAATGTTCTGCAATGGCCAAGTCAATCACTTGACCTGAATCCAATTGAGCAGCATTTCACTTGCTGAAGGCAAAACTGAAGGCAAAATACCCCAAGAACAAGCAGGAACTAAAGACAACTGCAGTACAGGCCTGGCAGAGCATCACCAGGGAAGAAACCCAGCATCTGGTGATGTCTATGTATTCCAGACTTCAGGCAGTCATTGACTGCATAGGATTTGCAACCAAGTATTGAAACTCACAATTTAATTAATGATTATCTTAGTTTGTCCAAATACTTTTGAGCCCCTAAAATTGGGGGGACCACATATAAAAATGGGTGCAATTCCTACACTGTTCACCCAATGTGAATGTAACGATCCTCAAATTAAAGATGAAAGTCTACACTTAAAGCACATCTTGATTGTTTCCTTTCAAATCCATTGTGGTGGCGTACAGAGCCAAAATGATGACAATTGTGTCATTGTCCAAATACTTATGGACCTAACTGTATTTATTTGTTTCTGCATCCAGCAATGAAGGTTTTCATCACTGGCTAAGAGACCTGCTTTTCTGATAGCCTAATATACCACACCAAGAAGAACTCCAAATCAATTAACTGGTCTTGCATATAGGAAATTATCTCTGCAGATAGTTTTAACAGTTACTATCACTCTTTTATAATCAATACTATTGTTTTTGTAACAGTGATTGATATAGACCACACATATGAAGAGCATTGCTGAGACTGTTGATTGTGTTTTTGGTTGTTTGTTTCCTTAACTAGCTGTGAGAGGGTAAGAAAAGGTCACAGAATAATCTATTTAAAGGCTAAAATGTTATCTTAAAACTCTGTGAATGAAGGAGATTGTTTTAAAGCCCATATATTTTGTAGAGCACAGTTCATTACTATTATGGTGATTGTAATTTTGATGGAGTATTTATTTAATACTTGATTTATATTTTTATATCATATTTTTTGTACTTTCTTCCAAACAAAAGCCATTACTGTGATGTTCAGGCTTTTTGTGCAGTACATAATCTATCCGGTCAGCCAACAGCTTATTGGCAATGGTGCTTAATTGAACTTAGGCTTTATCATTTCTGTAGCTATCTCCTTCTGTCACTGCTGTCTTACCACCCACGCAGCTATCTATGCTATCAGTCCACCAAGTGCTCAAATACGAAATTAACAATTAACTCCTTTTTGGTTGCGAAAATATTGTAATCATGGGTGAATTCCAGCATGGTGGAAGCAAAATATCATACATCAAGCATCGTATTTGATAACAGAGTCTCAGCATCATCTAATTTGTTTTCCTTTCTTGTTTTACATGTATATAAAATATGGACTGGAGGTTTATAATTGATTCTCCCCAAAAGGTTTCAATGGATAAATAGTGCACACATTTTCCTTCCCTGTTCAAACCTCACTTGAGCCCTACATTTGTGTATCTCTGACTGATTAATGGGTGAGCTTTCATCCATTTTTCAATTCAAAGGAATAGAATATGAAAGAGTGACACTAATGAATGTCACATCCATGAAGTGAAGTACATAGCTGCCAAAATCATTATTTCCTGGAGTACTTATGGAACTAGAAAATTCACCACAGTGACTAGGCTGGCATGACAGGAACTAATTACATTGACAAATGATAAGCCCAATATATGGTGGCATACGTTTTGCCACTTACATTAAGTCTCAACTGGCTAAACCCTGGGGCGGCACAAATATGTTTATAATTATATTTCTCTTTCTTTCACAAATCTCTTTCTTTCACACATTATTTATTTATCTATTGTATATATTTATAAATATATACATAAAAAAGCTGAGTTATGTCACAGCTGACCAGTATTCAGCATGAATCATAGGCTACAAAGGCTCGTCGATTTCTGGGACACTTGACGCTGATGTTGGGAAACTGTTATTTTGTATTTCACACCTCAATCCAGTGTACAATCAGTACAGCAGGGCAGGAAGTCCACTATTGGAAAACCATACTATGCCCCTTGTTTTCTTTCTGTCTGTGTTTAGTCCCTTTAGCAGTTGCATGCCAGTTGTACAGTGCAGTGACTCCTTCACATTAAATTCCCTGAGCCCTCCCATAGGTGGTCAGGTACACTGAACTTGTCGTGCCCTATCTGCCAACTCTCTGGCCACAGGGGAAAAGCCAGACCTCGGTGCCCATCTCTCCCTGCCACCTCTACAATTGCCTGGTCACACGCCCTGCATTGCCCACGTCCCCTACGACTTGTTCTCCAACCTCTCTTTTACTTCTGTCATCAACTCTCTTTAAAGGCTGGAAGTGCTCAACACAGGGGGGAACGTGCAGATTGTCAACAGAGTAAACCATCCTTAATACATCATAAATAATTATGTAAACAAAATCACAATGAAACTTTATAGTGCAAAACAAAATAAAGACTTTGCATTTCAAACTAAAAATACACACCCCCATTCATAAAATACATAAATGTCTTTAAATAACTCAACAATTAAACAAACATCACAATGTAATCCTCCTGCCCCCGTGACATTAGCAAATCAAACAACTAATTTTAAAATGTCAAAACTATACAAAGAAAGCCACTGTGTGTGTCCTTAATTTGATCAGGGCTTATAGTTTATGTAGGAGAACATTATTCCAGTCACCAAAGAATTCATAATTTTGACAGGCCAAAATAATCACAATAATAACCTATATACTAATTATTATTGTGGTGTATTTTAATTCAATAACACTTGCTAATCCAATTGAAACACTAAATATGTATTATTGGTATACTGTTATAGTCCCCTACATTTTCTGAATCTAAAATTCTAGATTGTTGGCAAATAACATGACTCAGAAAAAAGAGACCAGTTTAGAACAAGCTGGTCACAGAAACAGGTGCTTTATATATTCCAGCTAAGTCTTCAGAGATTCGAGATTTGACAAAATAATAATTAAAAAATGGCAAATTGATTCAGCATGTAATGTGAATTCCCACTCCTACACCCAATCTTCTGTCTTAAAAAGTAAAACATTAGAAATAAAAAAATACCAGCCATCACTCATCTGACTTCATTCTTTAAATTACTACCGTTGTCAGGATTCTTTAATGGCAAATTACATTATTTCATTGAAAAGTCTCTGGACAAAATGAATAAATACAAAAATTTTAATAAAAAAAAAATCAGTAAAATGCACTTAAGAGGGCAACAAAGAACTACTGTCATCTGCAATTAGATAGTCAGTCAAGCAGTAAAGTGATTATTTTCTGTTAAAAAAAGAAAAAGCATTTTCATTTCCTTCCTTATTGAACACTTTTTTATAAAGTGAAGTTCAACAGCTAAATTGCAAATATAGTGCAGCAAAGTCTGCAAACTGTGGGCTGCTGAAGATATGAATGTGACGTTAGATCAGAATTCTTGCTATCATTAGAGATAAACATGGCGTAGGTTAAAGGTTTCATCTAGTTTTAAGTACAGATTAAGTTAATTAAGGATACAAGTAGACATACAAATGGACATATGGATACATTAAGGTGTTAAAGGAGTAAACTTTTGTTCAGTTTTGCTTAATGTAATGATATAATAGATATAATTACATTTAGGGTTCAGTCTGGGGTTAAAGTTGGGGTTTGTCTAGGGTTATAATTATGTTTTTCCAGGATTCTCACATTTCCAGGACAGTTATAGTTGCATTTCTATGGAGTTCCCTAAAATGGATTGTGTACAGCTTTGGTTTTGGTTTAGGCTACAGTTTGGGTCCTGGTTATTGTTTGGGCTAATACTGGTATACATGAAGTTAAGTCTTCATGATTTTTTCTAGTTCAATGAATTATCAAAATTATATAAGCATGTATATTTTGTTTTGCAAAAACATAAATTTATATGTATTTCTACTTATGAAGAAAGAAAATGTCTATTGCACTACATTTGCCATTATGATATATTGCTATTGCAGCAGAGTATATATTTTATTTATTATAATCTATAATATGAAAATTTGCTTTTCAGGAAAATTGTGTCTTCTGGCACACATCGAGCACAGGCAAAGTTCATTGAATCTGCAGTCCTGATTATCTTTGGTATAGAACTGAGAAGAACAGAAATAATAATAAGAAATAATAATATGCATTCAATATGCAAAACATAAATGTGTTTTGACAAAACCGGCCCAGAAATCCACTTACACTAGTACATAGATAATGCCAGAGGTTGAGCCTGAATTAACTATTTTCTCTTTGGATTTGAATCCCAAGTCTTTAATAAGGGGCAACAATCCTTTGGAAAGAAAAAAAAAAGTCAGTCCTGGCTATCTCTGTGTGTAGTGAATTTAAAGTATACAGACTTCTTTGACATTTCTTAAGTGGGAATAAGGGGGAATACCCTGGGAGTTGATTCACTGATTTAAAATTGCAACCTCCTTCTATTGTCTTGAATTCCAGGGGATAATATTACTTATGAAGGCAACGAACAGCTTCAGTGCATATTGTTGATTTTGAAGGACCAATTCAAGGCACTTGTTTGCAGCATCATTTCATGAACAGGTTATCAAAGACACTTGTGTTCTTAAATAACGGTTTAGTTTCCTTTACAGCAGCAGATATTTCACACATCCTAACCCTTAATGCGATCCATGTGTACCCCATTAACCCCTTCAAGCCCATTCAAAAACAGCTTATTAAATGCTGAAAACTACCATCCCACCCCCAAGAAAAAAAAGGTACAGCTACCTTGACATCCAGTTAATCTCGGCTTTAAAATGTGAGTTTCATCAGTTACAGAGTGCTTGAGCACAGTATATACTACACAACTGGATAGGATATTCTGCACGGCTTAAACACATGGATTGATTGGCATATCTACCATATCTGATAAGCCATAAACAGCTGGACCCACATTTAAATCCTTCCCGGTAATGGAAATGCTTTCTATTTAAAGGTTTCATCTATGACTAGTTAATTAATTATACTCAGTAATGTCAACTGAAGTTCGTCACGGACAAAGGTTGACAATCACAAACACACCATCATTGGTAATTGCCATCTAATTGGTAAAGATCTATCTAGAGATGGAATTAGGACACAGTTAACGAACACAGTCATTGTACTGCTATCTAAAATGTGCTGTTTTATCAGTAATCTTCATTATTTGATTCCTTTGCTGTCTCACAATATTTAATTTGCAGCTAGATTACTGTATATAATTTCGCAGTAAGAGAAAGTAAAAACACACACACACAAAAAAAACTATATAATACTAAGATGCTAAAATGCTCTCTACACAAATCAGCTCCTATCCTTTATCAAGTATTATCAGCATAAGAACTTGGTGTTGATGTTTGTTTCATTCTTGCAATTAAATATTTATGTATTTATTTATTTTTAAATTGTTAGCATGACTCATTTGATATAAACTCTTAAGAAAGTGATGCACTGACTGAGAGGTTTTAGAAATCTTTTTCTTGTTTCAGTCTCTTTGAAGCCGTGCTGTGTATGTCGGTTCCAGAGAGCTGTAAACATGACTCATTGTGTTTGATGGACAATTGCCTCTGGATTCTGTCCTTCCACTCTGAGCAGCAGCCTTTTTGGTGAGCAGGTAACTAGCTTGCACAAAGGAAATGTTCCACACTTAGTAACAACCATTGGTGCAAATTAATAGTTGCTTGGTTTAGCATTGCCACAACAAATCAGGATAACAAGCATTACAATTTAGCAACAGAACAGCTGCCAGTTTAAACTGTTTAAAGTGTGGTCATGCAAATCAAACTGTACAGTGATTTCTGCTTTTTTGAATTCTCATACAATACTTTTGTCAGGGGAACATGAGCTTATTCCGTGGTTGAAAGGCAATCTACAGGCTACTATTGCAGTGTGCTTTAAATTGAAAGAAATGTGAAAACTGACTGACAGTGATGGTCTGAAATTCACAGAAAACTGGACTGATTTAGGGGAATGAAAATAGTATACAGCCACATATATCCCTAGTGTTTTTTTATTCAGTTTCATTTAGCAAAGTAATTTTCATTCAATTAAGCCAAATTTGGTCTAAACATCTCTTATGTTCTTTGTCTATGGCAAAAACACAGGCATGAATGAGTATTTAATTCAGTGTTAGTTAACTTCTCAAAGGATTCATCCCACCCAAAACCAATGTACTCTAAACTGACTTCATAACAGGGGTGTGTACAGGTATTTACCCCCCCGCGACACACACACACACACACACACAAACAAAAATAAGTGTATAATTTCAAAAGAACACACAGAGTGAGATAAAGTAGTATTTGTTAACTTCAAATTAACTTCATTCATTTCATTTTTGAAGATTTCCTAGTGGGAAATTAGCAGCATTTCTCTTCAGAATGTAAACTGTGGCTTTTTTTATATATCCAAGAAAAACAGTTTCTTTTGTTACAAAAATAAATGAATGTAAAGAAAGTACCTATCCCTGTGTTATTTAACTCACATAACTAAAGTTGTTTTCAGTCATTACCTTGGCTAATGAAATGTCTAATCTTTAAATGAAAGTTGAAATTTCAGACTTCCCCCTGGGCTAGACATTCATATTAAGCTAATGGTAGCTGACGTCTAATTACCCTAATGGTCTAGATTGGTACCGTCATGAATGTAATATTCAGTTTAAAACTCTTTTTTTATTATAAAGTGAAAGATTACCATTACAAGGTAAATTTCTTCATTAATACTAATGGCAAAAGTTTTGAAGAGTAACAAAAAGATAATTACCATCTAGTTTGAGAGGGCAATCAAAAATCTTCATTTGAAAGCATGGTGACAGCAGGCTCTTACTGCGTGTTTGTCCCAGGGTGTACTTCTATGTGCTTTCTTAGATGCTACCAGACCAATAAAATAAAGTCCTAAGGAAATTTATCACTGTGATGTAATAACTTACTGAATAAATCATTGCCAATTTTAGTGCAGATCCCCAGAGACCTGTGGAAGGGTTGGCAATCGCTATGCTTTTCTAGATTTATTTCCGGTCATGGGCTGCCAGTCGTACAATTAAAAAATGTACAATCCTCCACAGATTTTTGAAGCTGAGCACAAATTTAAAATAAAGAAGGGCCTAATGATAAAGCACTCATAAATCTATAATTAAAGTGATAAAAGGCAGTAAAAATATGGTGGTTCAGTGGAAGGAAATATTCATCTCCCTCAAGATGATTTGATTGGATTTATGATATGCTGTAAAAAGCAAGAGAAGGAGGAGTCTACAGTGGAACACATACAACAATGTGGGAAAGCGCTGTGTGATGCTGCAGTCACGTGACCTGTGAATAGTAATGTTCTTAAAGCAGGCTATGATTTTGCGAAGATTTCTACCTCCACAGATTGGCAGGCCACATAATAAAGGAAGTTCAGATTATTATGAAAATCATAATAGTGCCTTACTTCGTTTCTTTGTCCTGTAATTAATAAGGTATGATATTAAACTTTCAGATCTGTGCTGATAGAGTTCAGTATTAAATAAACAAATTTAAACCCTGAACAATTCTTGTCAGAGGCAGGTTTATGTGCAAGTTGGTTAAACTTGATCTCTGTGTACATTTTCTCCAGTGCACATATCATTTGGTTTGCCTAAGGGACAAATATCACAGTCCTCCTCACACACAAATCAATTCCACCTCATCATAAAAAATATTATCACCTCACATATGGTTCTATAGTCACACTGTACCAAAATTGGTAAGGAAAATAGATCATTTCCATGGTTCACTGTTCTTCCAGTTTGATCAATATTTCTTCTTAATGTGTCTGCACACTCTTATTGGGAACATTCCTCTCTTTCCAAAGCAAAGTTAGAAAACTCCAATGAGAATTTGAGCATATTATATGAAGTTTTTTAAAATTAAAGTACCCAGATTTTTGGGGTAAGACTCAGATACATAATACCTTTTCAGGACTTTTGATAAATGTGGATGCTTTCCTGAAAACACATACAGTGCATCAGAGTATACAAAACTAGTAATTTTTCCAAAAGATAAAGAGGTGTATTGCATGATAAGCTATTTTTTTAGATTGACCCAAATCTATCAAACACAGATTTTATTGCTCAAACTGGATTTATTATCTCTAACTCACCATTTCCAGATTACTTTGTCTGCTTTGTCAAGTGACTTTTATTTGGTGCATACTAACTGTCGAAAGCTTCAGTTCAGCTCGTAGGAACTGAATATGTTTTTGCTCAATGCGTATTTAAATAGATTAATACAGTCACGCATATTTATGCCTTACAAATGTCATAAAATCTTCATGAAAATAACTGATATTTTGAATTTGAGAAGTGCTCTGGTTGAAGATTACCAAGGGTAAACACATCATTGAGTGGAATCCATCAGATTCTGAATATTTTAAACATATTTTGTTATTTAAATTGTATAATTTAAAAATAAAATATGCAGCATCAAATAAAATATGCATTTCTATATTTAGAAGTTTAGCTGTTGTGTGTGTTCCAGATTCTGGATTTCTCTGTGTACATACAGCACTTTACCTTCAACTAAATTCCTATTCTAATGTAAATGTTTCAATGATATTGCACCATTTCTACTTACTATTCACTCAAGGAATTTGGAGACCATATATAAAGACAATTTTAAAAAGATATATTAATGTATTATACTGAATGTATACATTTTATTTGTCCCTCACACACAAATTGAAAGTTACAGTTTCCAATACCAGGAATACTAATACTATTTACATACATTATATGCAACTGGCAGGTGGGCCATAGTCTTCAATACATATATGAATCTATGTTTTCTGCAGCTGGTAAAGTTTTATATTAAGTTTTATGTTTTATGATCAATAATTAAAAGTTATCAAGTTTGTAATATGTTGTTGTTACATAATGAGGCTTGTAAATAGGATACTCCATATTCTCCTATTTTTGACTACCAGGTTTAATTACGTGTGAATATTTTTCAGGAAACACTACAGAGATTATCAACCAGGTGTATCACCAGATGGATTGCAAGGTCACCTAGTGAAGCTGCCCTGAGTAACAGCAAAAAAAATCTGTAACTTCTTACAGAACTTCTTACTGCTGAGCCTGCAGTTTGCTAAGTAGCACAGTATATTCCATAGGTAGCATTACCAGATGTTGAATTATTGTTCTTAACAAGATCTTAAGATACAGATTCCTGCCTGAGTCATAGTCACTGTTAATACTGTATTATATCTACAATGTACAGTATATGTTTAATGTGTAATTATTGTATATGTGTGTGTATTTAGATGTTAAAATGTACTCTTAGACAACATGTCAAACTCTATTTTCAAACATCTATTTTCACTTACAATTTTGAATATATTGAATATTTCTGTGATATAAAGCAAAACAACTATTTAGACCCTTGGCAAATAGTTTGAAAGTAAATATGTGAGACTATTAAGTGTCTTTTTCATAAAATGTAGAATTGATTAATTTTCCTAGTACAATGCCGAAGTTTAAAACTGAACTTGATGTTGATCTTTTTCATTTTGTAAACTTTGTTTTGACTGTAATACAAAGCACAAAGAAATAGTGGAACAATGTGTGTTTGAACTGTGTGCTGCACAAAGCTTTAAAGGACACATTTTGATTAAAATATGTTTTGTCACTGTTAAGCATTTACGCAGGCTTCAATATTTTCAGCAATATGTCACAATACAAAGAAAACCATATCCTGCCACTGCACAGCTACATATATCAGCAAAAAATCTATAACATTTTAACATTACAGCATCCATCAATATGACAAGCTGCACAAGACTAAACCCTGTAAGCACACTCACAATGCTCAGCTTTGGCTACCCTCAGATTTCTGTTCTGTATGAAAATGGTAAAAATGAGCTGTTGTCTTATCTCTAAATTCCACATTGTTGTTGGTTTTGACAAAAGATGAGCACATGCTCATAAAGTTACAAGCCATTAATTTACAACTGCCATTATTACAGAGCTTGTTTTTTTGTTTGTTTTTTAGGGTTTGTTGATGTTGCTCTGTTGTTACCTAGATAAAAGGTATATTATTGTATAATATTTAGAAGTAATATCACTAACAGTTATTTATCGTCTGTCTGCTGTAATCCGCCCTATTGGATTTATGCTTTAATCTGTAATTAAGTCTCACCAGAGGATTTAGGCCTTTTCCAGACACCTTTGCCTCTCAATTGAGCTTGTTTTAATAATGTATTAACAAGGGTGATTGGGAATAGTTATATATAAAGGTTTAAACTAAACAGGTGCAGCACAAAGAACCATGGAAAGATGTATGCCTAGAATAACAAGAGACAGAAAAATAAATTAAACATCCAAGAACAAACAAAAATATGTGACATGAAATTATGAAAATAATAAAATGGCAATGGGCTGGACACACTGCGACAACAGGAAAAAGGTAGCTATCAAATTCATTTAAAAAAGACCATATAAAAATGAGAAGATGAAATAATAAACATAATTTGCAGGTGTGACATGGCAAAGGGGAGTTATAGATTGAAGCAAGTGGAAACATCATGGGGAGGTCTTCATCCAGCAGTGGATCGATATAGGCTGATGATATATATATATATATATATATATGTCACACATGTCCCTAAAAATGTATTTATTGTTTTATTTACAAATGCACAAATTTGCTAACATTCAATACACAATACAACTACCCTACAATATAATGTTTTGTTGTTGTTTTTCTTCCTAATGAAAATCAAAGGACCCTGAATGTTATTTGAGATGATTCATACTTAACAAAATGAGGGAAATATATTAATGCCCAATTGTGGATTAGAGCCTTAATTGAAAAAGCAGATACATCTTACAAACATAATTAAAATAGGGGTAACCTTTAACTCTTCATGTTTGTGTTTGGAGTAAAACTTAAACCATATCATGTTACTTCTATTGAAAATGGTTAAGTGCTTGTTTGTTATGATAATTAACAGCTAAGTTTGATGCCACTTCCAGATTTATGGATTTGCTGTGTTTTTCTAATATATCCTGGTTATAACATATTGTCAGTCTGGGATTACACTTGATCATTATCCAAAAGCTTTTGTTTCCCTTGCATTTTACTTGTCAGTTGATTGTGTTGGTGGTGTCTTGTGAAAGACAAAGGCTGGGATTAAATCAAAATTTTGACCCACCCGCTAATAGAAAACTACACAATTGTACTCAGTTGTGGCTGCATTTTTAGTAAGATGCCACTTTCTCCTAATCAGAAATGTAACCGCTATGATGTACAGGTTTTTAGTTTGCTATTAGTGGGTGGGTCACATTTTGATTTAATCCGGCCCAAAGCTTTCTGAAAATCTAAGTATATCATACAGTATCATATGCTTTCATGTGATCTACAGCTGCAGTTGTATGTTAAAAAAACTCTAATAGATTAGTGAGACATGATCTGCCTCGTCTAAACCCATGTTGACTATCACCAAGAATATGGTTTTCATTAAGATGCTCTAATAATTTTTTCCAACATTTTACAAGTAATGCAGGTGAGACTGATTTGTCTGTAATTTTCTGGCTCAGTTTTGTCCCCTTTCTTATGAATAGGTATGACAGTTTTCCAATCATTTGGCACATCCCCTGTTTTAAGTAATGAAAGAGTTTGTCAGAAAGAGAATACATCTAGGGAGAAACAGCATCAGAAAATCACAAGAAAACCACAGGAGGAAGAGGAATGAAATGAAACTGCAGGAATATAAAACTGATTTTATGAAATACTGTACATCAATTCTAAGCAAAAAGTCAAAGAAAAATTGAGGTGGGGGACTAAGGGGGGGTCCAATGTCCAGCATCCAGCCATGTTGTGATAAAAGAAAGACTATTGAAGCATTGTGATTATGCTGAAGCTCACCCAAAACTGCAATTTCACTGTGAATGAACTTATTTAGTGTTTAAGTGATGAGATGTCATGTTTAGAGAGATGCAGAGACAATCATAAAAGACAGGCACTCACCACCCTGCATGCATGAGCAGTCTCTACTGTCCTTTTCTATTTACCACCCACACAGCAGTCACTGGTTAAGATAGTAATGCCTTTGTCAAAAGTCAGCTCTACTGCTTCTGAATAAAGAAAATAAAAAAGGTCACATGTTCTGAGACCAACACGAACCACGCAAAATATTGCTTAAAGCATGTTTGGCAGTTTTTTTTCTATTGTCTTAAATTCCGCTCTGTCAGTAGACTGTTCTGGTAAAGGGAGGAGGCAGCAGAGCAGTGATTGAAATATATGTCACCTCAAAGTTCTCTGCCAGCAGCCAATAAGATCAGAACAGGACGTCTATCATCAATCAGTTGCTTGGCCTTGTAGCCTGACCCTTTTTGCTCCTGGAATTACCAGAACAAAGCTCTGCACTGGTGTGTGTTCTCTCTAACCGCTGACAAATTCAAAGGATGCTTGCAGGAACCCCACCAACTATCCATCATAAGCACTGTCATCTACCGCTTGGCTCTTTTTCTTTTTTATACTCTTGAAGATGAATAAACCCCTGAAATGTTCAATACAACTACTCCTTTATGTATTTTAACACCACTTCACCCTTCTTTAAACCCTGGCACATGCAGGCAACATACAAATACATGCCTTCGTCATCTTAAGATGTGCTCTCTATCGACTAATGTTTCATTGGTTCGCCAGAGGAAAAAATGCGGTGTATAATAAATTTATGCCAGCATATAATAAAACTTGGATTCCATCGTCATAATTTCATTTCCATATTGATTGAGAAAGGTAGGGCTTTTATTGAATTAATTATTGATTAATTCAGAGCTGGCCCTCTCAAAGTCAGTCTCACCCACAGAATATGGCTTGGCGGTTGCAAAACAGTGACGCATATATCACACAATCGCAAAGAAATCCGACACAATTTTCACTTACAGTAACCTGTGCTCTTTGAAGTCAATATCCCTGACTGCTGGCTTGGAACCAGAGACCAAATCTAATTGAATTGTTAGAATGGGCAACGGGGTCCAAGCATTTGTGGCTACAGAGTCACCTGTGATGCTATCCCAATGATGTATTGTAGCCACTTTTGCATCTGCACCTCTGCCATTTACTCAACAGTCTTTCCTTTGTTATTTCTGTACTCACCTAAAATATCAAGATGTTTTTTTTCTTATGTGTCATTGTGTGTAAAAATGTGGTGAGCAAAGAAACATGGTTAGACCCTACCAGTGCTGCTTTGCGATCATTTGCAGTCTTGGAAGTTCTTGGTAGTTGTTTAAAGATGGCAAACACTATTTTGAATTTGACCTTGGTGCATGACTCCTTCTGTGCCACTGGACGTCTATCTATGACAGTTCTTGGAAAGTGTCAGATTTGCTTAAGTGTTTGTGATGTCACAGAAAATAGCATCATGCACACTAAAAAATATTCCAAGAATCTCAACAGCAACCAGATGATCTTAGTGATTTTCAGGATAAATGTGGGATTAACAGTTCAGATCAATATGTAGGGGTCTAAGAGATGCTCAGCTTTATAACTCAACAGTAAGAGTTTTAAATCTTACAAGAACATGTAGCAGAATCAAACGCTTTTGCTTTCTTGGTTTACGTGCTTATCTTGCCTCTTCAGCGGCATAATCTGTGAGCTCTGTGATGATGAATTAAACAAGCAATGTGGTTGCATTTTAGTCGGAATTCAGCTGTACTGTATATAGTTGGGTCATTAATTATAATACCTTTAAAATCCAAAGGAAGTACTTTAATGGAAGAATATTTCTAATTTGGTAGAAAACTCCTTTTTAATAAATGTAAATAAATCAGTGTCCTTTAGTATCATCTACTGAAATTCTTTACTTTAAAAAGCAATGTGCACAAACAGGAAGCATTTACAATGAGATGTTTCAACAGATAATGTGTGATTAAGTTCATTATGCATACAATCACAATTTCAGAAGAAATCATTGCAAATATGTTTTCTTTTCCCATCTTGGAACATTTGAACAAATTCAGAAGGTTTCCCCTCTGTGAAATCATTGTAAAACAGCCTTCTGTGCTAATTGCATTTCAGCAGACGTTTTTGAAGTGAAGATTTAAATCAGTTATCTTACTTTGATTTTTAAGTGGCAAATTAAAGACAAACACACATGCTAGGAGCACATATGAAAATAATTGTTCAGTTGTTGTACTGCTTGTATAAATAGACATCAAATAAATTATTGACTAAGATTCAAGGTGAAAATTAAAAAAGTTAAAAAGTTAAAAAAAAGGTAAAAAAGGGTAAAAGTTGTAACTATAAAATATTTTTACCAGTATTACGTGTTATATGATCTGGATTTCAAATTCAGTTAAAAAAAATCAGTTTCAGAAGATTGCAGATAGTTAATATATATATATTTTTTCTGCTATATGAAATATCCACTTTGGTATATTAAATATTTTCCTGCTATATGATATATCCACTTTGGTATATGATTTATATTTTTGTGCCATATGACATAAATTTGGGTATATGATTTTTAGTTTTTCTGCTATATGATATGTCCACTTTGGTATATTCATATTTTTTTCTACTATATGATATATCCACTTTGGTATATGACATATCCATTTTGGTATATTAATTATATTTTCTGCTATTGGTATATGATATATCCATTTTGATATATGATTTATTTCTTTTTTCTGCTATATGACATATCCACATTGGTATATGATTTATTTATTGTTATTTTATAATTGAATGGCCCCTCATACTTCAACATGCATTTTTGTTTGTATCAGGCATACGCCACAAGCTGTTGATTAATACAATTAAATAATTAAATAAAATTAACAAATAAATAAAACATAATCTTATGTTACTGCTTTGAAGCTATTTCAGATTTCAGTCTATATGTGTTTCCTAATCACATAACCCACCAGCTAAGTCAAAAATTGTATGATCAACACATTTAAAGAGGAACTACTTTTTCACACCACATTCACAATCTGCTTACATGAGACTTCAGAATTGCACACTGGAGGCATAGATTGCTATCTTCCATGCTAAGACAGAATTTTTCCTAAAACCCACGCAGACATCTTTAACATAGGATAAGTACAAAAGTCAGAAATAAAGCTTTTTAGAGAAAGATTTTACATTACTCTGATGAAGTTTAAAACCAAAGGCTTATCAAAGCTGAAGCTTGTATTTAGTAGATTGCATTGCCGTAGCCTTTACAGACACTAACTACTCAAGCAATTCAGAGTCTCCTATAAAAACAATGCTAATTGGAAGTAGACTACATACATCATACATCAAGCAGATGTTTAAGGGTTGCAAAACTGTTCACAAACATGAAATCTCTTGATGGACTGTTTTCACAGTTGTATAATTCCTGCTTTACACTCCGGCAGACTGTTTCCGCAGGGAAACCAGTAAACAACGATTGTACATCAAAGCTTAGCAATGGCCTGTGTTTTCCACTGTGGTCTGAGATTTTCCACAGATTGAGATTATTCATTTGAACAAGACTACCTGCCATTTATAACACAAAATTAATCAGAGCCAATATTACTCATAAACAGGCAAGAGACTGCTGTGACTGGCAAACTTCACCAGAGGTTATACACTTTTCAAAAACTTAAAAGGTGCGGCTTGATTGTTACTAGTTGGTAAGTGCTGATCTCCATGTAAACAAAATGTCAAACACTGTTCCTTTTTCTCTTTATTCTCTACTGACTACATGTTTCTACACAGATCACTTTGTCATTTTCAAACCATTAAATGCTCTTTTTTCCTAGCTTTATTAGGCTGTTGTGCTGTCTTTCAGACTTTGAAACTGACAGACCTCATAAATGGTCTTCAGCCTATGAAGCATTCCTTTGAAGCTATCTTAATAACATGTTTTTAGGCATGGATGGCAAAGTTCAAGCCAGAAGAAAGAATATATCTTTCTTTTCTCTCTAGCCATTAACTTTATTTCCTGCTAGGTTTGCTGTGTTTTTTGGTTTGTTACTAGACTTCAAAAACTTCACTGTGCAATAGTGGTACTCACTGAAAACCTTAAGATGAGGACACTGAAAAATATCCTCATATTCTCTTGTATTATAATGATTTAGATACAAATTGTAAAGATTACGTATAACATATTATACCCATAGAGGAAAAGGAAAACAATACTGTACATATTATATGATTTCATAATGTGTAGTCAAAGCAAGATTCAAACTGGGGAAGGAGGGCAGGAAATAATTTCACATTGTTCCTATGATAAAAAGTAGTAGCCATAACCTCCAATGATTAAAAAAAAAAAAAAACATTGAACTTTGAACCATTATTGAAAAACAAACTTTGCAGAACATTCAAAGGTAATATTTCATTAAGATTGCTTCAACTCTGTGTTTTTTTTTTATTATTATTATTACTATTGAGGCTTTCTATTTCCTCACCAGGAGAAAGGTTTTTGAGTGCTAATATGTGTTAAAATACATTGAGGGATTTGAAGGAGAACCGACCAAGGAACAAAAGTGCATTCCCAACAGACACACGCCAACATGTGCAATGAAATGTCCCATAAGGCACAGCAAGGTCATGCCCTACACAAACCAGTTAAGAGTCTCCAAGTAACAAGGAGGCTCTAGTGGGCCGTTTATAACAAGGCAATAAAATGTAATGGGACTTTTGTTAATATTAGGGGAAGAAATGGATTCTGTGTAGTAAACACAGAAAAAAAACATCAGGGAATATATATATGGGTATGTTCTGCATGCCTGATTTGTTTTGGTGGTAAAAAGGGGAAAAAATATATAAAAGAAGGAAAGAAACTAAATGGGATTAAAGTTTGGAGAACTGTTAATATAACAGACTCGGAAGGAAAGAGGTAAAATCTAGACACTTTAAAACTTTGAAAAGCCATGTTTTGTGAAGCACAACCTGAAAAAAATCTGAGTATTATGATAGATTAAATTCAAATCAATAATCTTTTAGTTTAAAATGCCTTTTTCTGTTACAGATCTTTGTGCTACATCTGCCCACACAGTTTCATTTTGATGTTCATTCATATTAAGCAGCCATGACCATAACTAAGATATTCCAAACCTTCGGTGCACAACTGTTCAAAAATAAGAAAAGAAAATAACTTATCTAAATTGAAGCATGTAGGTGTTCTAGGCCTATTGATGCACTCCTTCCTAAAAATATAGTTCAGTATTATTGGAGGCATGCTTTATCTTCTCTATAGCTAGGCAATGTACAGCCCTATGATGATAAAGTAAGCAATATAAGACACAAACTCTTATGTTTTTGATTTGGTATTGAGTACAATTTCCATGAGCAATATACAATATATTAAAGGTGTACTGAGAGCAGCAGTTCTAAAATAATGCCTTCTTTTCTGGCTAAGTCAGAGATGATGAATATGATATACAAAAAGACTGTGGTCCACTTGTTTGAGAAGCACAGCTGAGACTTCTAACACAGTCAAACCTTTGCTTTCATCAGATATCACAGCAAAATGGAAAATATAAGATAAGGCTGATATATCTGGCAATGTGAAACCATTCAGATGATATCAGTCTAGTGGTGCTCCAATCACACATATAGAAGAAGAAAAAAAAGTAAGATGGGTGACTTCTTGTACATAGAATGGAAAGCAAACTAGTCTGTATAAATTTGAGCTTCACCAATCCCAGTCCATAACATGAATGACAAATAAAATAAAATGGGCATAGCTAGAATGACATTTCACCCTTATCTGATATTTCAGACCAATTGCAGATGTCTAATTTTGCAGATAAAGTCCATTCCTTAATGTGTGTTTGACATTATCTGCTCCAAAAGGAGATGCTATCTGGGCACAAAAGGACTCTCTACGTGTTTGAAGAGCCAGAGATAACAGCCTTGAAGAAAAAAAACGGTATCTGTATCTCTCAGAGCATCTAGATAGATATTTAATACCCTCCAAGGAGCAACAAATCCAAGCTCCCATTGAATTATAAATAAAACCTAAGTTAATAAAATAGGCTATATAAAAGTGTTAAATTCACATATCTCTCACCCTCATTGTACTGTCATTCTTTGTGTTTGTCCACACCCTTCACTTATACTATTTTTTGTCAGTTTCTCCAGTTTAAATCCTACAGTTTCACAGGCTAATCTGGCACTCCTCACAGGCCACTGAATACAATGCAACTCCAATCGCACATAATCCTCTTTCACTGTACCACATTTATGGTGATGTTCTACTATTGTAATGTAGATCAAGTTTACTTAATCAATGCAATTGTGGCTTAACTCACTTTATCTTCCAAGGACAGGCAAGCATGAAAAGGCATGTGTATGTGTCTGTTAAGGAAAGATGAATGAGGCCACAAAAATGTCAACTTTGCAAGGCCCTTTAAAAAAAATAATAATTTTGTGTCACCTTCCTGGCATATATTGTGCTTTAAGGAAGTAACAATTACCCTATCAGCATCCAAGCATAATGGGACTTTGAAGAGTTTTTGGAATGTGTGCATCTGCAGTTAGTAAGGATAGCTTTACCCATATATAAATATATTGTGAAGCCGCACTGGATGGCAAGTGTGCGAGTGAAGAAGAAGAAACAAAAAAAGTACAATGGTAATGGGATTTTGTTTATTGACCGGATTGTGGATTTGGGATTTTTTCGGTGTTTGTCTTTATTATTAGTTATATATGTAGTTAAGGAACTGTGTTTATGTGAAGTTCAGGCTCAATGAAGAGCTAGGTTTTTATTCAACATTCTGTATGTCTTTTGGTTTTGAGCACTATTCAGTACCTGCCGTTGTGTTCCTTAAACCAGCCTGAGAGCCCCAGCAGTGCTGGAACGACCCCCCATCACTGTCACAATATCAAAGCATGCTATCAGTGCTCACTTATGGCTCTGAAACTTATAGGCTGGACTCATTGCAAGAGAACAGATCAAAGATGGATAAAGAAAGCTATCAAATGGATTCCAAGTCATTAAAAAAGACCTAGAAGACCACATAAAAGATGGGAAGAGAGAGAAGCTATAAATCAAATCAAGTGGAAACATCTTGGGGAGGCCTTCATCCAGTAGTGGATCAATAGAGGCTGATGATGATGATGATTATATAGCATCTTGAGCCATATCGATCCACTGCTGGATGAAGGCCTCCCCATGATGTTTCCATTTGCTTCGATCTACAGCTTGTCTTTTCAATGTCACACCTGCAAAGTTTATGATTTCATCTTCACATATTTTATATGTTCGTCTTCTAGGCCTTTTCACATCTCTTGGGATCCATTCAATAGCTACCTTTGTCCATCTTTAATCTGTTCTTCTTGAAATGTGTCCGGCCCACTGCCATTTTAACATGTTTTTTCTCTCTCCCTCTCCCTCTCCCTATATTTATATATACTGATCAGCCATAACATTATGACCACTGACAGGTGAAGTGAATAACACTGATAATCTCGTTATCATGGCACCTGTCAGTGGGTGGGATATATTAGGCAGCAGGTGAACATTTTGTCCTCAAAGTTGATGTGTTAGAAGCAGGAAAAATGGGCAAGCGTAAGGATCTGAGCGACTTTGACAAGGGCCAAATTGTGATGGCTAAACGACTGGGTCAGAGCATCTCCAAAACTGCAGCTCTTGTGGGGTGTTCCCAGTCTGCAGTGGTTAGTACCTATCAAAAGTGGTCCAAGAAAGGAAAAGTGGTGAACCAGCGACAGGGTCATGGGCGGCCAAGGCTCATTGATGAATGTGGGGCTGGCCCGTGTGGTCCGATCCAACAGACGAGCTACTGTAGCTCAAATTGTTGAAAAAGTGAATGCTGGTTCTGATAGAAAGGTGTCAGAATACACAGTACATCACAGTTTGTTGCGTATGGGGCTGGATAGCCGCAGACCAGTCAGGGTGCCCATGCTGACCCCTGTCCACTACCGAAAGCGCCTACAATGGGCACGTGAGCATCAGAACTGGACCACGGAGCAATGGAAGAAGGTGGCCTGGTCTGATGAATCACGAGTTCAAGGTGTTGACTTGGCCTCCAAATTCCCCAGATCTCAATCCAATCAAGCATCTGTGGGATGTGCTGGACAAACAAGTCCGATCCATGGAGGCCCCACCTCACAACTTACAGGACTTAAAGGATCTGCTGCTAACATCTTGTTGCCAGATACCACAGCACACCTTCAGAGGAGTCCATGCTTCAATGTGTCAGGGCTGGTGGTCATAATGTTATGGCTGATCGGTGTATATACATACAGTACTGTGCAAAAGTGTGTGAAAAAATGCTGTAAAGTAAAAATGCTAGATATGTTGATAGATTATATTTATCAATTAACAAAATGCAAAGTAAGTGAATAGAAGAAAAATCTACATCAAATCCATATTTGGTGTGACCACCCTTTGCCTTTAAAACAGCATCAATTCTTCTAGGTACACTTGCACACAGTTTGTGAAGGAACTCGGCAGGTAGGTTGGCCCAAACATCTTGGAGAACTAACCACAGTTCTTCTGTGGATTTAGGCAGCCTCAGTTGCTTCTCTCTCTTCATGTAATCCCAGACAGACTCGATGATGTTGAGATCAGGGCTCTGTGGGGGCCATACCATCACTTCCAGGACTCCTTGTTCTTATTCATGCTGAAGATAGTTCTTAATGACTTTTGCTGTATGTTTGGGGTCGTTGTCTTGCTGCTGAATAAATTTGGGGCCAATCAGATGCCTCTCTGATGGTATTGCATAATGGATAAGTATCTGCCTGTACTTCTCAGCATTGAGGAGACCACTAATTCCAGAATTAGTGCAGAAATGCAGCCCCAAACTAGCTAGGAACCTCCACCATGCTTCACTGTTGCCTGCAGACACTCATTTGTGTACCGCTCTCCAGCCCTTCGTCGAACAAACTGCGTTCTGCTATAGACAAATATTTGAAATTTTGACTCATCAGTCCAGAGCACCTGCTGCCATTTTTCTGTACCCCAGTTCCTGTGTTTTCATGCATAGTTGAGTCGCTTGGCCATGGCCTTGGCCATGTTGGAGGTATGGCTTTTTGGCCACAAGTCTTCCATGAAGGCCACTTCTGACCAGACTTCTCTGGACAGTAGATGGGTGTACCAGGGTCCCACTGTTTTCTGCCCATTCTGAGCTGATGGCACAGCTGGTCATCTCCGGATTGTGAAGGGAAGTAAGCATTGTGCATCTGCTGCAGTAAGTTTCCTTGGCCGACCACTGCATCTACGGTCCTCAATGTTGCCCGTTTCTTTGTGCTTCTTCAAAAGAGCTTGGACAGCACATCTGGAAACCCCTGTCTGTCTTGAAATTTCTGCCTGGGAGAGACCTTGCTGATGCAGTTTAACTAGCTTGTGTCTTGTTGCTGTGCTCAGTCTTGCCATGGTGTATGACTTTTGACAGTAAACTGTCTTCAGCAACCTCACCTTGTTAGCTGTGTTTGGCTGTTCCTCACCCAGTTTTATTCCTCCTACACAGCTGTTTCTGTTTCAGTTAATGATTGTGTTTCAACCTACATATTGAAACCTACATAACTTTTTGCTCTGAAGCATTATTTTAGTAGACATGTTAACTAAGCTTAATCTGGGATGTGTAGGTGAATTGAGACTGATCCTCAATATACCTTAAAAGTATGTATGTATGCAGTTTTCAATCAAGCCACCCTGCAAACATTTTGGTCACTGTGTAAATCTTTAAAGATTCTCATAAAATAAAATACACCAATTGCCCCAGTCAGCTAATATTGCTGAGAAGGGTCTTTTGTAATGTACGATGATGGATATGATATTATCCATAAGCTATGTTATTGTTTTATGGTATGGTGAAGTGCTTTGTAAACTTTTATTGGAAGGCTATTCAATGTACACCATTAAAATATCTTCTGTGCACAGATGCCAATTCTATTTACAAAGTAGTGGGTTTCAAACTTCATTATAACTCTAGTCAAAATAAATAGATAAATACAATAAAATAAAATAAAAATCCTGGAATAAATTTTCCATAGACTGCTTCAAGCCTGCCATTACAATTACAAGAAAACAAAATCCAACTATTGAAAAAGCAGGCAGAGGATAATGTTCTGTGTCAAATATGTGCTTTCCATCAGATTCACACATTTGATCCTTCTTTTCCACTCAATTTCAAACAACTAAACAACATTTCTGTACTTTCTACTGTGCCATACACGCCAAACATCCCATGTATATCTTTCTGACTGTAATCTTTTCAGAAAATCAAAGTAAAGAATGCCAGTAGAGAAAAGAGTAGAACAAAAAACTACATTGAGTGAACATGGATTTCAGTTTTAATAGAATTGTCTGAACGTGTTATTCAAATTATGTAGAATGCAATGATAATATTTGAGGATTAAGTACTCTTCTGAGGAAAGCACAAGTTTAGATTCTGAATTGAACATGGGCTTGGAGGTGGATAGAGCAGGGTCAAGGTTACTCCAAGATTATTAGCAGAAGAAGAGAGGGGGAATGTAGTAGATTCCAGTGGAAATGCAAATGATTGAGCAAATGAACCTCAAGTCACATACATTTGAAGTCACATGCATTTCATCTGTTGAGAAAGCAACCTCAAAAATGTGTATTTTGTTGGCAGGTAAATTTTGATACACATTCGTTAAAAGTGAACCAAGTGTGAAAGTGCCTAAAAGCACACCAGGAAGCAATCCATTTCCATTAACCTTTACCTTATAAATGGTTCTCTTCCACATCTCCGTGAAGTGTATACATTGCTTGGGGATCCTTTCATTGCCTTTGGCCAAATACATGCATTTTTATAATGTTTTGAAATCCTTTTAGTACTCTCTAGGTTTTACTCATAAAAAATATTCAGCTACCAAGACTGCAGCCCAGTGCTCATATTTATAGACTGGTTCTCTTGACACATTGCAGATTCATGGTGTACGCTGGCCACTCCTTGCAAATATTTGATGGGTATTTGGCTGTTGTTTAAGAAATGTTATGGAAAAGCATTTTTTTTACACATATATACAGCCAAAAGCATTAATTTTGCTTCTTTTCAATTCAAAGCATAGTCAATGAGAATAAGACTACTTTCAATTGGCTACTGATAGATAGATCGATAGATAGATACTACTAGAGAGGGATATTTCTATTGAAAAGTAAATATAGCAACAGCACATGTGTTACAACAAAGCAATAATTAAGTTTGACCTTTCTGGTGGTTACTGTGGTGCTCCTAGTGTAACATCTCCAGATGGAAAATCCTGGATCATGAATTTTATCCATACTGACAGAATTATATTTTCATGTCTAGATAAAGCAATACCAGATTCTCAAACTTTCAAGAGATTATGGGATGTGGAGCTTGACATCCCAGAACTGCATGGTGAATAAGCAAA
The DNA here is from genome assembly GCF_036373705.1 of Amia ocellicauda. Classification (NCBI taxonomy): domain Eukaryota; kingdom Metazoa; phylum Chordata; class Actinopteri; order Amiiformes; family Amiidae; genus Amia; species Amia ocellicauda. Next base: position 20,295,149 of record NC_089858.1, on the reverse strand, counting down.
TGCCTCATAGTAAAGAGAAAACCGGGAGTACTTGAGACCACAAACAGGATTAAAGATTTTCAACCCAAATATCAAATGCCTGAGAAAACCTCATAAATTAATAACTACTGTAGGCTCTCACCATTAAATTAACATAGAGTAACCTGTTAATGGTTTTGTGTAGTGATATGGAATTGGCTTATGTCTTGTGTTCTTGTGTTAATCCTTTTTTCTTTTATCTATTTTTGTTTTGACTATTTTCCAATGCATTATTTAGTCATGTAATATGGATTAACTATGCATTATTACTTTTGTGTAGAAATAAATATGTAATGAATGTTAGAGAATTATATACAATGCTCATGGCAATCCTAAATTGTGATAAAGCCTTCAAGATATAACAGCAAAGCAATTCCCAATTGGATGGTCATTCAATAAAAATAATCGAATTAATACAAAAAATCCCACCTCCTGCCGTTTAACTCAATTCCACATTCTCAGATGATCAGCATTTAATTTGCAGAAACCACAGATAGAGTAGTAGAGTGTTTTCTTCAGAGCCCCATTGCCTTAGACATATAATTAAAGACCCGTGGGAGATTGGAGAAGCATCCCTGGGACGAATATTTCCCTGAAATAAGGGGGCAAAAAGAAGCTCAAGTCACGCGATTCTCTAATGCAGGATTTGGGTCATCTCCAGTGTATGATTAGACACTATATGGATACATTTAAGTCCTACTGCCTCAAGCACATCTCACTCCCTGAGTTGTAGAGACGAGTGTCAGAGGCATCTGCACTCAAATGTTGTTTGTGTGACACAAACCTTATGTAAAATTAATAGCGCCCAGACACAACTGGGCCAAAAACCATTAAAGGAAGGTTTTCACAATCCTGGGGCAAACCTTGAGGTTAAATGGCAACTTTCACAAATTCAGAGGCCACCACTTTAAGCTGACTTCAGGAATGATAGACAAGGATATAAGGCAACACGGTTCCAAAAGGATCAAGCCCTGCTCAAGAGAATGGATGTTATAGCTTGAATGCTGACACAACAGTTAGCTCAATCGTTCTTTTAAAGATTTCTTGATCTAAATCAGCTGTAAGGTATTAGTCAATAGCCTGGCTTTAACTTTAGTCATGTTTAGCATGCTCCTGAAATTATAAATGTACAGATGACTATTGTCACGGTTGCCTCGGGGGCTTGGGAACCCAAGTGCAGTGCTGGATCGTGGGATGGTCGGACAGGCGTGGATCGGGTACCGGCAAAGCAGGGCAAACAAGGGCTGGGCGAAGACGTGGTCATGGTCACGGGCAATGGTTGAAGGAACAGGGCTCGGAGGAACAGGGCTCGGAATCGCAGGCAGTGCTGACGAAACTTCGCCCTGAGTGAAGGCAGTGAGGGGTTTATAAAGGGGAGCAGGAACCAGGCTTGGGAGGTGCAGGGCGATTAGGAACAGAGGGATAGAAAAAGGAGTGCACATGGGTGACCAGAATGTTAATAGACAGAGTGACGAGAGCAGGGAGAATTCAGGGAAATGGCGGCCCCTAGTGGGGATAGAGGGGGAGCGCTAGGGGACCATGACAACTATATTTTCCTTTTTTTTAATACATTTTTTATTATAACTATATTTTCTATATTCTATATATTAATTTTGTAATATCTTTTTTTTTAACAAATACCCAACAACAAATCTGAAAATGTATAAACCAGATGGATTGAAATACGATCAGCAGTAAATTCTTTGCAATTAAAACATGTCCATCTTTTCATTTATGCATTAACATTATGGTTCTTGTAATAAAACCGATTAGTAATGCAGTACAATTCAGACCACTACAATGTCCTTTAGTATCCTGTACTAGTATTGTGAAGGGGAAGGCGGGGGTCCCTGGGTGACACAGGATACCCCCTGTAGCAACCCTAGACAAATAAGTTCATACATATCTCCTGAGACTATGCCACTCCCTTTTTTATTACGGTGAGGAGGGAGAGCCTCACTTCACCCCTTACTATTTCCCGCACACAGGTTCTACCCCTAAGGCATCCCAGAAGGCCACCACGGATGACAGCAAGGCACACATTTTATTTACTATTTCAATCCATAGGCATGAATCAACAATCAGCAAGCAATAAAATCCATTCTAAAATAATCCTAAAATACTAAAACTATTCCTAACTACACTGCTTACTCTAAATCACTCATAAACAAATTAAACTAAGGAAAGCCCCTACAATATCTAAAAGCCTAGCTTCCTCAATGACACGATACAGAACAGTTACATAGCAGCACACAAAGTCCACGAGGCCTCTTCCTTCTATTGTACAGATCCATACGGCACAATGTCACGTCACGTGGACGGGAGTTCGCCTCCCCGCATCCGGAGCAGGACTTGTCATTCCATCAATCCCCGGTGCTTCCCAGCTCCGACAATAGAGCCGAGACTCTAGAGGGGGAATATCATGAGTCATTTCACAGTCTCCTATATGGCCCCCTTTCAAATTGACCAATACATCAGTACTTATCTCAGTGCATATCTCCGCCACGCCTCCACGCAAAAAGCAACGAATATTGCTCCATCGTCCACTTATCCCGGTCCACTCTGGCCGTCTCCCTTCTGCACAACAGGATTTCCAAACTGTGTCTCTTTTCCATCTCAATGTCCTCCTCTTGTCTGCTGCCCAGTGCAGACTGGCCCCGACCCTCTTGCACTGTGCTGTGCCCAATCCCAGACCCCAGTGCAGTGGTCAGAGGCACTCGAGCCGAGGTGCTCCAGCCACCACAGGCGCTACCAGGAGTGGTCAGGGCTAGCAACCTCCTCCTGCTCATTCATCTTCTGCATGCTCTGCCATTCTCTTTTCGGGGCCTCTCTGGGCGGGATTAGTGTCCAAAAAGCCCCACTAACCAATCATGGATTACAGACAACTGTTGCAGGTGCAAGTGCTCAAAACAAACCAACCAATCAAAACACGTGAACGAAAAAAGAATGTGGAAAACAATATAAGGCACATCTGCGCAATGAAGAAAACCCCAAAATACACAACACATTACAACTATTAAATTATGGTTTGTCACCTTCAGTATTTCTGCAATTACAGTGATGATGATGGTTATTCATATGCTATCAACAATGATTATTCATCATCTATTAGCTGTGTTTGTGGGTTCATATGTAGCTTCCCACAACACACACACACAGGAGGATGTATGCTGGACCTGAGGATTGTTCTTTGCTCAATATAATTTGAGATATTTTCTTTTCACTTAGCTGGATACAATTTGTCTCAAACTCTGCAGTCCCATCATAAATCACTTTTTGCCACATCTTCCTGTCAAAGGCATTTCCTTCAATGTGGCAACAATGATAGCAAATTATTTTTTAGGTCAGTTTTCAGTCAATTCTTGTACCTTTTGAACTTCCCACCATGAGAGCATTTACCTCGATGTCAGGCATAATAGCTGTACTAAGATCTGGAACCTTGTCCAACCATTGAATCTTATTGAGGCAACATAGCTAGCGGTGGTGGAATTTAATGATGTTGCATCGGTAGGTTGTTCAGCTTTTATATGCATATAGCAAGGATATTATTATTGCTGTCAGCCTTTAGTCTTGCTAGTTGAATGCACCTTCTTGCCTATAGCCTCTTTCAAAAGCTTCAAAAAGCACTGCTTCTGAAGACCTTGGTTCACTTCATTATCTATCATTAACTTGATATTGTGCACAATAAGGTTTTTTTTAGAGCAGGCTGGTATATAACTGTATATAACTGCCAAATGTATAACAAATATCTGAGAAAATCATGATAATAAGAGTATCCTGTTGTAAATAGTTATTAATTAATTGTATTTTATTTTTAAATGGCTAAATAACAGATTAATTCATGATTATGCTATACTAAAGGCCCATTGAGTTAATTAAGATATATTTAATATCCATAACATTATTCCAGTCAAGCAATCGATATCTCTATCAATGTGTGCCTACAAATGCCTTGAAAAGGCATTTTGTTTTTCATTGAAACATGTTCTTTTCTTCCCTTAATCTGCAATAAAACCCTTAACTGAGCATATGTCTGTTTAATAAGATGGGGCCATAAAACACATGATAGCATATGGTTTTGATGTAAAACTTGCATATAGCAAATAAAACTGCAAATATAAACCTCAACAAGCTCTGAAAGGCTTATTTAGTCTCTCTCATCAATGTCACAGTTTCAGTTAATTAGAAAAATGTTTTCACAATAGGTACCTATGTGGGATTAGGTGTCTATTGCATTAGTGAAGTGCAACTGCATTACTTTCACAGATTTTTTCACTTGTAGTTGTTAAATATTTAACTACATCTCATGTTAATCAGTAATTTATACAGGATTTTGCTACATACTTTGTAGGCATTTTCACCATCCAGCTGCCATAATATCTGGGTAGTTAGTGAGAAGAGAAAAAACAATATATCCTACTTAATCATTTAGTATCAGTAAGCTTTCCATATCCTTTATATTTTTCTTGAGTTTTCAGTTGGATTAGTTAGCTATATTCATTCAGAGTATTTCCTGAATGTTCTGTTATAAAATGTGTCACCAATTTAAATGTTATTGAAATATTAGATGCAGAAATCTGTTAAAGAAGGCACATTAATGCATCTATATGAATACTGTGAGAAACTGAAGCTGTAACATGTCTCCCACTCATTGAAATTATGTGTTCAAGATTTCTTTCTGCAGGAAATGAAAACTGAGGGACCCTTTATAAAATCTAGCAGATAACATCTGTGCAAATATTTCAATTCTGTCTTTATTTCCTATCAATAATGCACGGTATTGTTTGCTCTGTCTTTTCAAACTGTTGCTATATGGAAGGTTTAAAAATAAAATGCACTTTTACAGTTTATAATTAAAAAGTAAGAGGAATATACTTTTTTACATTATTGTATTAAAATGTATGTACTTGAATGCTTGGTTCTTCATGTATCATGAATATGTTTCATGTCATGACATAACTAAAACTTTCAAAATGCAATATAGAAAGATTTTATGGTCACACTTTACAATAAGGTACCATGATTCCTCATTAATTAATAGATGAATACCACAGGATAAACACATGAATATATCATGCTCGGAGTTCTTATGTTAATCACATGTATAACAGGGTTAGGATGTGCTCAACATCAGAACTCAGATGATGTTCATGATTATTATTATTAGTAGTAGTAGTAGTATTTATTTATTAGCAGACGCCCAGGGTGACTTACAAAATATCAGAGCAATACCAAGTGCAATAATACAGTGCAGTTCAGGCATAATACATTTTAAAAAAATTAGAATTTACACAAATGTATAGGAAATACAGTAAACAATATATAAGGGCTTACATCCTATATTGTAAAAGCTGATAAGTGCGGACAAGATGTTAAGTCAAAGTTAAGAACTAAGGGAGAGGGAGCGTAGGGGAAATCTAATTAAACTATACAAGTGCTATTAATGCAAAGGCAAGAGTATGACAAAATGTTATACAAGTGCAATCTTACAGGAGAATGAAAGACTAAATTACAAGTACAGTCTGAAAAGATGTGTCTTTAGTAATCGCCGGAAGGAAGTCAGGGACTCTGCGGTTTTGACTTCAGTGGGCAGGTCGTTCCACCACTTAGGCGCCAGGGATGAGAAGGAGCAGCTCTGGAGGAAGGAGAGTGGAGAGGAGGTAGTTAGTCTTCTGGCACCGGAAGACCGCAGCAGTCTGGAGGAGATGTAAGGAGAGACAAAGGTCTGCAGGTAGCTTGGTTGCAGTGTGGTCAAGACAGCGGTAGGTGAGGGTCAGTGTCTTGAACTGAATGCATGCCGGTATCGGGAGCCAGTGGAGGGAGCAGAACAGTGGAGTAGTGTGTGCGAATCGGGGCAGAGAGAATATCAGACGAGCCGCAGAGTTCTGGATGAGCTGGAGCAGCGGGTAGTAGTTGCAGGATGGAGTTGCAGTAGTCCAGGCAGGAGAGGACCAGGGACTGGACGAGCAGCTGTCGAGTAGTTGGTGAGGAAGGGACGGATCTGGTGTATGTTGCTCAGGAAGAATCTGCAGGTGTGTGTCAGCATGAGTGTAGGAGAGCACAGGATTGAGGGTGACTCCTAGGTTCTTAATGTATTGATGTTTAAATCCTATGGTATTTATATATTAATTAATGAGGAATTATGGTACCTTATTGTAAAGTGTTACTGATTTTATACAACATTCATTTGCTGGACGGAGGCCTTCCCAAGATTTATTTTGCAGGTTACTCCAACAAAGTTTATGATCTCGTCGTTTTTGGTCCATTCCAAATCTGTTTTGCTTACAATGCGTTTGGCCCATTGCCCATTTAAGATCTTCATTCTTTCAATGATGTAACACAAAACTGATGAACATGACTTTCATTATACTTAAGTATAATCTGAATCCAGTCTTCTTGCTTGCATCCAAAAGTTCCTGAATTTAAAGCTGCAGGTCTTTAAACTTTTTGGCCAATATGACAGTATCATCAGCAAATCACAAGAGTCTCAAATAAGCTCCTATTTTTAACTGCCTTTTCAAAGCATCTTTAATGCTTTCTCAAGTGTGGCACTGAAGAGTTTGAGAGATTATGTCTCCATGAAGTACTTTGTTCTTGATTTTGTTAGTGTGCTGAGGTAGATGTGTGCAAATGACTCGTATAGATAGATATTTTGACCAAGTGAGTTTAAGTGTTTTCGTTTTAGAAATTATTTTAATTGTAGGCATCATTGAGTAAATGTAAACTATGCTGCAAGCACTGTACTTTATTTTCTAAAACTGTGTACATATTCCCTGTTTCACAAGGTGCATCTCATAAAAATGATCACTTTATGAAGGTGATACTTGCACACAACTGCATATAAAGGCACAATTCAACAATTAACTATGTTGAACATAAAACCTGACATTCTGATACTATTCATTTAAGCTCTCTGGCAAAGAGTCAGTTCAGGTTTTAAATTTCCCATCTGTACTTAGATCATAATTATTTATTTAGAGTCTGGCAAGGATGGGTCTAATGCACTTTGTTAGGATTAGACAAAGTTAAAATACTCAATAAAATATTTAATAGGGTACAGGGACATACAAATTAGGTAGCATCTGTATGGAACCTGTTTAAGATGGAAACTGTATTGTACATAAAATGTTTGTCTTTTTATTATTTTATATTAGAAAGAGCAAAGGGGCTTTTGTTTATTTCCTGTCTTTAATACAGTGTCTTTAATCATTTCAGTATCAGTTGAAAAACTGGTGACACTCCTAGCTTCTTCCAATGTTATTTATCTTAAGTAAATAAGTAACTCTGATGCACTGTTTACTTATTTATTTATTCCGATGATGAGAGAGATATGCAGTGAACAAAAATACAATTAGATGCATTGCACCCGCCACTCCCCATGTCCTATTCTCTTCAGGGAAACTTTGTGTATAGTTATTGTTTGCACATCACGCCTTTAATGTCTTTCTCCTGTTTCCATGCATGCATTTACACAAGCATTCTCCAGCAGGACTTCTTTCAAGGGGTATCAGGCTGGTACCATTCCAACAATGTTTTATTTCAGGCTTTATTTGATAAAATGTTTGTCCCCAAGGAGCTAATGACTTTCCTAATTTCACTTTACGCAGACTCACAAAGTATTTAACAGAGCAGCCACTATCTAGATAGCCTCCTCCCATTCAAACGGAGGACTGTTGATTCCCGTTTGCTGTCAGGAAGGCGTCATATTTTAGTAAAAGATTATACATTTATTTGGGTTCATTTTGTATCAGACAGCTGTTAGCTAATTGCTCAGGTTACTCTCAGCTGATTAAATCTGATAACTTACACACCCAAAGACTTAACACAAGTAAGATGTTTCATGATTGATGCTACAGAAGAATGTGGAGACGCGAGACATCAGGTGTCTCAAGAGATTACGAATATAGAATGCACAAATCTATTTGCTGGTGGATTATTCTTCATTAATAAATATAACGGTAAAAACATGAACACAACATTCTTTTTATAACAAACAAGGTCAATTAAATTAACATTATTTTCTATTAAAAAAAAAAAATCTGACAAATAAACAGGATACGGAAAGAAACGCATTGCATTTTAACTACTTTTTGCCTTACAGGGCAAACACGAAGCAAATAAATATAATTACTATGCATAAGGGAAATAAGGTATGGGGTCTCTTTATTGCAGTGTTGAATATGAACTACAGTCCTGGAAAGCCTGCTTTAAAATAATCAAATGAGCTTTTGTGAACTTCATAAGCAGCCTATCTTGGCACATTCATAATATATGTCTACAATTTCTAAAATACCAGCTTGTCTGTTCATTGTATGATGTTTACTCACACGTAACTATAAACAAAATCTTAGTCATGATTATTGTAAAACATCCAAATTGCTATAACATGTATATAACAATAAGATGTTATATAATATGTAAGAAATGAATATATCCATTTTTAATTGTTGTTATTATTTCGGTTGTTTTCCGTTTTTCTGGATTGAGTATTCAATGCATTTCAGAGGTATCGAGCTGCTCTCCTTGCGAGACCTATTAAAAGATCATAATTCGATTAGGAAGGAGAAGCGTGAAGTTATGCAGCAGGCCTTATTTAATACTGCTAGAAGGTCATTGAATCAAATAAAAGTTCATTTATACCAACCAAATCAGATTTTGTTTTCCTAATTCCATTATGTTTTCTTTAATATATAAAACTTTTTTTATATATTAAAGAGAGACATGAAAGCATTTGAACCTTAACAAAGGTCATTTCAGGACACTCAGACTTTCTCGGTTGTTCATTTCTCGTTCTGTAACCTTCTCAGAGGTTTTTCAGTTCGAGTATAGCTTCCAATTAATCATGTATGCTATGGCAGCACATGGTTAAAAAAACACTCATTTGTGTCACTGCCCTATCCTGGCAGTTTTGTCAGTGTGCAAGTATATCCCAATGCCCCAGTGTATTGGGGCATCTCCTAGAAACGTTAGCATTAAACATTAGCTTCCTACCAGCTGGCTGATTTGAAATACTGCTTTGGGACACATTTCATAGGTATCATATCCACTTTGGCTTCACTAGTCAAAGTGAACACACTTGGTGTATACCAAGTTCTCTTACACTGAGAGCTAACAATTGTCTGTATATAAAAAAAAAAGACCTGTAGCTGATTAAAAAGGATAATAACAAATATATTGTTTCTTGATCACTGAGGAATACATAGGCAGAATTTTTTTTACAATACAGTTAAATAAATTATAGAATGAAGATGCCAAGTATATTCCAAAGTGGTTTATGTGGTTCAGTCCCAACAAGGACTTCAGGCAAGAAAATGGCACCATATTCCATTCAAAGAAAGATTTACTACATCAGTTTATTAGCCTTTAGTTCCTAATTGATAATCATTTTTACAGCCCTATTAATAACAGCTCTCTCATTCTGTGCCATACTCTGTCTATAACATTTAATCAAAATTGTGTCAACATAACCCCTACAATTCTTCCCTTTATAATGTAATGACAGTGTACTAGGGAAAAAAGGAGAGAAAAGTAAATCAACACAGCTGACTCACTTGCGGAGAATAGAGAGGCCGAATTGCCTTGAGGTAATGCCAAAAATGAATGTCATGTTACAGCACTGTCCTCCAGGAACCAATTTAAGGAATTTTATAAAACTGACTTTCACCAAGCGGGCAGTCTTGGATTTAATCACTGAAATATAGCTCTCAAAACTAAATTAAATTAATGATGTCTCCATTATTGATATCTAGACAGGTGAAGCAAAAAAAAAAAAAAAAAACTCACTGCATTTTTTGACTCAAGACAGCCTTTTCAGCAGTCCTGTTGCGGCTTACAGACATCTTTCTTGGAGCGCACAGGGAGATGTGCATGTCTTGTCTTCTTGGCAATGTGCTACATAAGCCATTATTGTAAATCAATATATTTGTTCTCAACCATATACTGCCTTGCAGCAAAATCAAACCATAAAGGACCTTTAAGGACATAGCTGGGCATCCTTTAAAGGAACAAATGCGGGGACTCCCCATCTTTTTTTGTTGTTAAACGGAATAAGAAAACAAATGATCTTGATTTGATGCCTAACCTGCTCAAAGCATTTCATGAAGGCTTTCTGTTTACATATATTTTGGGTATTCTGCTGCAGATGCGTTTTATTCCACACAGACAATGGTTGACTGTTTATTTAGCCCAAATAGGTTTCAGTAACATACAACTTTGGAAGTATTCAGAGCATCATAACTTTTCAACTGATGTTTATTGTAAATGTATTATACCTCTTTGTTCCACAGAAATTACTACAGCTGTCAGGACATGGCATTTACTTAAAATGTTTCAACTTATGATGCTCTCACCAGTGCCAAAGCAATATTTACAGCACTTGTGTTTCAAGGACTTCCCACTCATTCCAACAAGATTGTCTTGACATACTATTTGGTGATGTGACACATACGGTTTGTTTTCACATGGTTTAGTGTCGTACTGTTTGACAAGTTTGCAATTGTACTATGAATTTTCCTTTCATAAGCAGCAGTTCTTCCTGGCATAAGAGCAAAAAATTGTAAAACAATATGTTGCACAAATAACATGTATATATGTGTTTGTTTTTTAATGTAAGTGTAGCACACAGTAACTTTATCAGTTTATTCAGGAGAGGAGCACTGTAAACAATGTTTTACAAAGTTAGCTCTACATCTCCTATTCAATGTCCCAGGCTTCCCCTGTGAAAAAAATAAAAATAACATACCCATACCATAGGGTTTTAAATCAGCAGCATAATGTGATTTATATAGGATAGATCACCAAGACCAAAGATGATAAGGTGATTAATCAAGCAAAGTAAACCATATGTCTAAGTATTCAGCTAAATTTACTGCATTCAGTATGCTCTATTTATGGTTTGATTATTTATTTATTTATTTAGAATCACTTAATTTATATTAAAGTATATTGGTGCATAGGTTGCCAGGACAGTTAATTTCTAGTTAATTACTCGTTCATTACAAGTATATGACAATGTAACTTAGCTTACAGGGCATTCACTGAAATATGCCTATATCTGTCCTGCAAAATACTGGAAGCTCAATGAGTTTTCAGGTCTCTAAAATTGATCAACAGCTATGAATACTTCTCAAACAGGTGCCAACAATTATTATGAAAACAGATCTAAAATAAATACAAGCATGGTATCACCAACTAAGTCATATATCCGATTCATAAATCAGATATGAATGGGTCAGGCACTGTTTGTGGATCAACTTCTAAACAGCACAAGGATACACAATGGATTGCAGTCCAGCTTTTACCGCAACTGCTGATGTATGCAAGACCAGGGTTGGTCTTGAACTCGAAAGGATTAAGAAAGAAAGCTGAATCTGAATGATTTTAAAAAAGCTTACATGGTAAAATATTCCTTGAATTTAATCACAAGCTGGAGTGCAGTTAGGCTGTTTCCCAGACTACTTCTGCAGATGATAGTCATAGTGGTCTACAATCTATGCAGAAATAATCTAGTAAAACTGAATACATGTACAGTATATACATTCTATAACACTGAGAGCATTAGGAATGAAGAAATATACTCCATTTACAGGACATGAAGTTTCACAAAAACTAATGTATTTGGATAACTGAATTAGAAAAACCTTTTCTTCTAAAAAGGACATTTTACTCTGTTAACGTGACAGGCTAGTTAAACTTCAGAGTTTCACAGATCTTTATCACCAAATGTAGGGCATTCACGCAGACATTGTAGTAGGTTGAGAACACAATTAGGTCAGTCTGCACATGTGCAGTAAAAACTTTGTAGATCAGAATGCATTTGATGAAAACTGTTAACGAGATACATTGTATTAGTTTTCAGAAAACAATCTAAAATGTCTGGGTGCTGTTCTCTGAAAATTGATCTATGGAATATTCCAATTAAAGTTTCATGTTTACATTACTTTTGATATTTTCATAAAACCCTGTTCTTGAAGGTACTAGGGTAAAGGTTCAATTGCAGTGAGTGATTATTTATCATTCACTAAAAAGGGGAAGAGGGTTAACCCCTTACACTCCAGCTCCCTTAACTATTTTTAGAATTCGGCATCCATGCACTTAAAATCCTATTTCAGTGTAGGAGTTATAAATCGACAAGACTTGTTGGTTTGATCAGTGAGGCTGTGGGCGATTTATTGAGCCTAGCCATGTTGCGGTAGTCCTTCAAACCTTGTAAACAGCCTTGTAAACATCAACGTAAGCAGAGCGACTGTGCGAGGAGAATCTGCAGATTTTATAGCATGGATTGTTTTGGAAAGAGAAGATTGTCATCAGATGAGAAGCGTTTACCCAAGGAGCTGATACCAGTTGCATTCTTCAGTAGATTATAACTTCCTTCATTATAATATTTGTAAATTGTGGAATATTTGACAGGATTTCTCTTTTTGATAGATATATATTTTTTGGTATTCTGAATTTAAAGTTTTAAACAAACCAGTGATACTGGTACTCTGCTCTACTCTGTACTCTGGAGTGCCCTTATTTTAGTGAATTATGTCCCCAATTTACAGAAAATTCACTAAAATAAGGGTGCTCAGGGCAGGGTTGCAGTGCACTTATATACATCTTATTTATTGCAGTCTTTAAAATCAACTCATCTAACTGTGTTGCAATTGCAAGCTTTCTGATTGTATGTAGCTAAACACCCTAATCATTTAAAGCAGTTGACTAACAATGAGGTATCGCTGACTGAATCCTTGGAAAAAATATGCATTATATTTGCTAGTATCTCGATTGCCACTCCAAACTATGCTGACAATTCAAGTCGTCGGTAAGGGCCACACAATATTGATTTTTGAGTTACCAATAAAAAAAAAAAAAAATAGAAACTGTTTACATATCTCCAGTACATGAGTGGTGCTGGTAATGTATATAGAATAAAGGCAATCATGTATTTATTTAAAACACTTTATAAGGAGAAAAGGCAGATGTTATGTTGGGCAACCTTGAGGCAGTATTGTGTTTAAAATTAACATTATACATGCAACATAAACAGAAAAACATAAATTACAATGTCTTGAATTAAGCACCTTCAATTGGGATCTGTCCTGGTTTGCAGTTAGCCATATTCAGATTTTAGGTTTGAACACAAATGGCCTCCAGCTATTGTGATCTATACAGGATTTCAAAACAAATCTACACATTTTTTATTAGGCAATAGGAATGAATTCCAATTGCTTTGTGTGTGTGTTTGTGTGTTTTTCCCCTATTTTGCCAACAAATAGTGCACTGCTTTAAATGTAGAACATGTTCTGTATTCTGTGGTAAAATGGCATTAAAAGGTTTTTGATAGGAGGTATAAAGCACAGTAAAGTGTAGAATTATGTGCACATTTCCCCATCGCAAGTCTGACACAAGGACGGAAAGAGCCTGTAATCTGTAATGAAAAACAACCTCTTAGGCCGGTGTGTGTTTTGAGCAGTTGAGATTTATCCCTCCCTTGTCAATATCAATTATTTCCTCCATGTGTAAACTCCTAAATGAAGCCTACCTTTTTTGTGCTTATTTAGGTCTCCTCCACCCCTTCACCATATCTGCAAAAGTGTTTTTCAAGGTGGGGTCCGAAGCCCCAGGGATCTTTCCCTGACAGTTTAACCCTCATCAATCTCCTCCTCCTCTTGGTGCGGTGCTAACACTGCGCTGCTGGAGCAGTGAGAAATAGAAGTGAAATGAGAGAATTACCTTAAAAACCCAGTTCATGTTACTATTTTTCTGTAATTTAGTTTCCAAAGCCTATGTTCTGGACTGTACATATATTATCAATTGGAATTTAACACTGATCTGTGTTATGCATTTTTGAAGTTTCTCCAGTACTTGTAGGTTCTTGTTCTGGTGTTAAAGAGTTTGTCTGAGTATCAATATGGTTTAAATTATTTCATTTACATTTATTTTTAACAGGGGTAGGTGTGTTGCTACTTTTCAGGGGTGGTGGAGGCTATAGTTTTTCCACATGCACATGGGTTCCCTATTAACAGCTTCTGCGTGACTTTTACACCTCTATGAGAACCTTCACGGGAGAGGCCGTTAAAACAAAACTGTCCTACACAGCTGAAAGCATTTAAAAAGCTTTGGTCAGTCAGCAGCTTTGTCCACCAAATACCCGATTCAGTATTGCTGTGAATAAAGCCACCCTCAACTGGCTCCCAGTATAGATAGCAGTAGAACTCTAACACAAATACATGCACAGGGACTCCTGGTGTATTTCTCCACTGTCATGAATAGTCAGTACATTTTTTTTAAATCTAAATTTAGTTTCAGTTCCTTCAGTTTTAAACTTGCTACTGAAAGTCTTTTGGCAGTAGAAATGTAATGAACTTTGGATATGATCAGTGCATCTTTCAGTGTGTGTGGTGTAATAAGTCTGTCTGATTTAAGGTTTCAAAGATGAGCTCTTTATTTCGAAGAAGCATGCATAGAAGTTTACCACAAGAGGAGAGTGATCTCTCCACAGATGAGGAACCACTCTTCCAACATAACCCCAGCGGAGAAAACAGAATAAATGTGAGTGAAACTTTTCATTGATATATAATTAATATCTTCGTTGGTGACAAAAAAAACACACTGTTGAGTATTGAAAACGGCTATTTTGAAAACACAAATATCTACTGAACTTTAAATCTGCAGTTCTGCTCTGTTGCATAATACATTTGGGGTTTAAAAACTAAGCAACATTTATCTAATTTATCTTTTTATTTCCTCTACATTATCAGTACACAAACTGCTGTCAACTTGTTGTTTTTACATTTTCCAGGGAGAGATTCAACAGCTTCCTAAAACTGAATTTAAATTAGCATATATTGGAGTGCATCGATGTTATTCTAATAACATGTAGTGGCCACAGACAATCAATACCTTTCTGGAACAACTTACTTATACTTGGCTACCGCTCAAAAAATTGAAACATTAAATTACAGTTTTGATGTTGTGAACATTTTCTATCATCCATTGTACAAGTTTCATTGATTTAATTCACTGATTTGGAGGATCACCACGTTATAATAAGGGCCTCTTTGTACTGAAGCATTTTTTTTTTTAAGGCACCAATACAAACACCACCTTGCTAGTTTCACCAAAATGGCCTACTTTATTTATATAGCTCATGTACCAGAACAGAATCTAAATTATTTTCTCCAAATCCCCATTTCTTAAAGAATCCTTCTTTCAATCTGTTATTTATTCTCACAGGAAACATTTCTTACTTTCTGACCACCAGAATTAATACACTCTCCTGTATCTGTAGTCTCTAGTATTTTGCTTTTCACAGTCACTTGCTATACAAAGCTCTTAAACCACTCAGAGTTGTATTTCTTATAATAACTGATTTAACAGGTGGAGGATTGGAGCAGCTCTTGGATTAAGGAATTAATGTAAAGTTTCAACATGCTTGTGTCTTTGCAAAAAATATTGTGCTTGGAAATATCATGTTCTTAATCCTAAATTATGCAAATGGAAGCCCCAAATGATGTGGGAAGGATGCAAATCGGTTTTGGGAAGTAGGACTTGAATTTTTTAACATCTGTATTACTGAATAAATAATGTTCTGAAGAGTCTGTCACAAAGCTGGTTTATTTCTATTACGGTTTAACTTCTTAAAAGATAATGCAAAATACCGATACCAATACTGGAAAAGGGAAATATTACTGGTTTACTATTTTAACATTATGTTCATTTAGGAACTGTAACTAAATGATAGCAATCTTAATATTTGAGCTGTTCCTTGTGCCATTAAGATAATGGTCAGTCTTCCGATACCGCCTCCTATCAATTATCAGCACAGGTGGCATTTTGTCTTGCAGCACAAAAAGCATTAATGTGATTACCCTAGAAACCCAACTGGGAAAAAGGCAGCCCTTCATTCAGATTGTTTTCTTTTTATCTTGTTGCAGAAACCGATTGTCAATTTACAGCTTGACGCCCTTTGAAACAATCAATGTCATTTCTCAATTTAGATTGACACAGATTTTGCAAGCCCACTGTTGATTGCAGTGAGAGACGTTCCAATACTTGACCAGGCCACACATTGGGTGGACGGTCTGATAAGGATGTTCAGGCCTTATCGGCCACATCTTTGATCACTTACACTGAAGAGCAGTGTCCCTTTTCACTGATAAAAACGAAAGCCTGACAATAGTCAACAAAATGAATCTATAATCTTTCAATTAATGTTTTTGTTTTGTTTGTTTTTTCGTCACCTGTAAAATAAGTGCTCCAGACCCTGAAATACCAGGATTTCTTCAGTGCTTCACTTTAGAAGAGTTTTATATCTAACAAAACAGCTTCTGATGGAATGATTGGCTGAGCTTTTATATGTTGTTTCCATGGCACAGACTGATTGTTAATCTGAACAGTTTTCAGTGAAAAGATGTTTTCAGGGTATGCGATTCAACGAAGAATGTGCCGGTTTTTATGTTGTTGTTCTTTTGTGGTGTACGACTGCTAAATAATTAAACTGAACTTTTCAAACTATTTGTTAACAGCAGTAAAAAGGGGGACAAAACAGGTTTAATATTAATATTTGCAGTGTTTTTTCCACAGGTATAAAACTGCAATTTACATATCGTTTACAGCCTGGGTTTAAATCAGTCGTTCTGGTTTAGCATCATACAGTACTCCATCCATGTTTGTAGCACAAAAAAAAAAAAAAAAAAAAAAAAAAAAAAACTCATTGTCAGTGCACTTCTTTGTCAGACTCTCAGTCAATGCACATTGTCTAAAATTGGAAGCGTAGACTAAGGGGCACCTTGTTGTTCGACCCAGGTAGAGTGGTGCA
Source organism: Amia ocellicauda (assembly GCF_036373705.1). Lineage (NCBI taxonomy): Eukaryota > Metazoa > Chordata > Actinopteri > Amiiformes > Amiidae > Amia > Amia ocellicauda. The sequence continues at coordinate 20,278,327 of NC_089858.1, read as the reverse complement.
TTGAAGCAGAGTAATTTTCTTAGTATGCTGGAAGAAAAAAAACAACACACAAGACTTTCTTGAGAGCAGATGAGTGTCTGCGCTTGATTGCAGGTTTTTTTTTTTTTTTGGTTTAAGAACTGAATTTCCTGATTAGCACAGAGGAGGAAAACAGTAGTCTGTACATGTGTGGGGGTGTATATTGGAAGAGATGCATTTCAAAAGGACTTGTATGCACTCTTATTCAAAACCGAGTTTCCACCGGCAACTACCAGTGCATGGCCTTAAGGTAAATGTAAACTAGTTAGTATGTTATATATATATATATATATACACATACACACACACATATACACACACACACACACACACACACAGAGAGAGAGAGAGAGAGACGCTAAAAAATAGTTGTCTAGTTGCGTTGTTTCCAATCTGGGGTTCCTTGTCCCGGGAATTTAACATAAAATAGAATATCTAACTGCGATGAGCCACAGAAGATGAAGAACAGCAACTCCCATGGAAAGATCCAGATCTGTATATTTTCATTCTTGTACTTTCATAGTTCAGAAGATCAGAAAACAGCTTTAACGCGTTTCAACAGTTCGTCTTCATCAGAACATTGCAAGTAAATCAGGTGTTTCAAACATTTAAATAACCTGAAAAAGCCACACCCTGTATCAATTGATACCCCCTAATCCAGAGTCAAGTCAATCAATACATAATTATTCAATCAACGTGCAAGTTGTTTCAGCAAGGAATATGTAGACGTTTGAATTAGATTATCTAAATTCCCCAATCTCCATGTTTAACCCCTTAGTCAATCATGATAATTCAATTATATTATAAAATATTTTAATTAATGAATCAATAACTTCAGGGATCATACTGAATAAAACAGTTACCAAACATACAAAAAATACATCAAAATCACCATTACATGTATTACAAGAGCAATTAGATCATATGCATGCATGCGGTACATTGACCTTCTCCACACCCACGAACCTCAATGAGTGCGGAGGAGATCCATGTCCAGCCATAGTGTAGTGCTTTGCCTTTGCATAGGGATTCTGGTTTCGAATAGCTGCTTTGTGTTCTGCTATCCGTATTTTCAGATTTCTTTTGGTTTGTACATTGTAAAACCTGACCACAAGGGCAAGTTAACATATAGATCACACAAGTGGTGTTACAATTTATAAATCCATTAATTTAGATTTTTTTTAACCAGATCGTGGATGGGAGAAATATAAATATAAATAATAAATATAATAATAAATAAAATAAATAAATAATAAAATAAATATTTTGTGTTAATAGTATTAGAACAATTTACACAATGTCCGCATTTGTAGCTGCCATTCAGAGGTTTGTTAGGGAGTCAAGCATGAGGATGTTCAATTTTGGGACTGAAATAATGTACTAGAATATCCCTTATGTTTTTAGCACGTTTGAATATGACACGAGGTGGATTCTCTTGTATTACTTCTCTCAAAGATTGGTCATATCTCAGAATATGACCGTGTTTACGAATAATGATTTTAACATCATGCGACATGAAATTAAACTCCGTAGAAAAACAAATATTCAGATTACTGTTCTCCTCCTCCTTCTTTTGAAGGAGAGATACCCTATCTATGCATTTAATTTCTTCCATAGTTTTCTTAAGCAGACCATCTTTATATCCTCTTGTTCTAAATTTGGAATACATTTCCTCAGTTTTAACCGCCAATTGATCCTCTGTAGAACAATTGCGTTTCACACGTAATAATTGTCCTCTAGGTATATTGTTGATCAAGGAACGTGGATGTTGACTACTGGAAATGAATAGCTAATTTCGGTCTGTTGGTTTGCTAAATAGAGTAGTATGTAATTTATTCTCACGTTTGTAAGTTTCCAGATCTAAAAAATTAATGTGGTGCATATTTGCTTCACATTTTAGTTCATATACTCCACAAATTGTTCGAGTTGTACCTTAGACCCAGACCAAATCAATAATATATCATCAATGTATCGTTTCCACGCAGAGATATAAGGCAGATACACATTGGTGTCATTCAAAATAAAATGTTTTCTCCCAACATCCCATAGGTTTGCGTAACTTGGGGCAAACGTTGCTCCCATCGCCGTGTCTCTAGTTTGTTGGTAGTATTTTCCTTCAAATGCAAAATAATTTGAATTTATCCAGTAGTTCCAGTATCAACTCTATGTTGCATAGATCTAGAACAGCTTCAAGTCCACCTGTATGTGGGATGTTGGTATACAAGCCAGTTACATCCAATGTCACAAGAATATGATTCTCCTCAATATCAATTTCCTTAATGTAATTTAAGACATCACGAGTATCAGAAAGATGTGAAGAAAGTTTAAGTACAAACGGCTGTAAATAAAACTCAATGTATTGGCATAGACGTTCAATTAACGAGCCTATACCGGACACAATGGGTCTCCCTGGAGGGTTAATTGGATCTTTGTGCACTTTTGGAAGACAATAAAATGCTGACATATAGGATACTGTACCTTCAAGAATTCACATTCCGATTTGTTAAGCCAGCCCCTCTCCAGATACTGATCTAACATAAGGTCTATTTTCATTTTAAATTTAGAAGCGGGGTCACTTATTAAAACAGAGTAAAACTGGTTATTGTTTAATTGAGAAAGTACTTCCCCTTCTATAGGCTACTGTGTCCATGACAATGATTGCTCCCCCTTTGTCTGCAGGTTTAATTGTAATATCTTTATTAGATGAAAGATCTGCTTTGAAACAACTACTTCTTTCGTTAGATTATAGTATGAGGGGCGAGGTTTCTTTTTAATAAGTTAATCAATATCACGGTTTAAAAGTCGTCCAAAGGTGATATTAGGATTCAAGTTTGTATTAGGCAAAAAATAAGATTTCTTTTGAAATTGAGTTCTTGACGTGTTATCCAGTGGTTCTAAAACAGTCTGTGAAGTCTTTTTAAGTGCAATTGACGTACGAGTTTAAAACAGTCTGTTTTTATGCCCAATACGTTCCCATTACTGGTTGGAACAAAAGACAGCCCTTGGTTAAGTAGAAGAAAGATGAATTACCGCATGATTTTGACGGTGTTGCGCCGAGATCTCCGCTCTGGTGTTGGGTCTCTTGCCCCTCTTGCCGCTCCTCGTCTTTTAGTCTGTTCCGTCCGGATCCGTAGTGTGGTTGTCGCTTCTCTAAAAAAAAACGAGCCGATTTATTATCCACATCACTTTGGTCGGTGAAATCCCGATCACTCGCTGATTAAATTGTCAAATCTTCTCCCCTCTGTTTATACCATCTAGGGCGTATTCTGTGTTTAGTCTGTCGTCCATCCCAGTTATAAACTGTCCAATTTTTGTAGTCCGTAACATCCCTTTGAAATTTAGAATTTAGAATTTAGATAATCTAATTCAAACGTCTACATATTCCTTGCTGAAACAACTTGCACGTTGATTGAATAATTATGTATTGATTGACTTGACTCTGGATTAGGGGGTATCAATTGATACAGGGTGTGGCTTTTTCAGGTTATTTAAATGTTTGAAACACCTGATTTACTTGCAATGTTCTGATGAAGACGAACTGTTGAAACGCGTTAAAGCTGTTTTCTGATCTTCTGAACTATGAAAGTACAAGAATAAAAATATACAGATCTGTATCTTTCCATGGGAGTTGCTGTTCTTCATCTTCTGTGGCTCATCGCAGTTAGATATTCTATTATATATATATATATATATATATATAATGGCTCCAGGGGTCCCGGGTTCCAGTCCTGGCCTGTCTGTATGGAGTTTGCATGTTCTCCCGTGTCCGTGTGGGTTTCCTCTGTGCACTCCAGTTTCCTCCCACCATTCAAAGACATACAGGTTAGGTTAATTGGCTTCTCTAAATTGCCCTGTAGGTATGTGTGTGCATGTGTGTTGCCCAGCGATGGCCTGGTGTCCCATCCTGGGTGTATTCCTGCCTTGCACCCTATGCCTGCCGGGATCAGCTCCGGCTTCCCTGCGACCCTCAGCAGGATAAGCAGTTTCGGTATATACAATTGATGGTTTACTTATCTTTATTAAATTGTAATTTATTTATTACTTTACTCTACTTTGTCCAGGAATCAGTCCCATAAGTGTTGATACATTAGATGCAATTATTGTGGTCATACCTAGCTGTACCATCTCTCTTGGCAGTGTCAATATATTGTGCATTGTATTTGTAATTTTGCAAAAGGGTTTTATAATAAGCACATTTTGGCAATTAAACTAACTCTTGTGATATAAGAGCATAATTAAGTATACTCTTAAATTTAACACTTAAGAGTGTGCTTATAATATTGCTCAACATTTTTAGTCAATCTTTCAGTATAAAGTAATTAAATTATCATGTTTCTACTGTGTATATTGATGTTGGAAAACATTACTTTAGTGCACTCCGCAAAAGATGTTGGGTTTACATTGAATCCCATACTTTATAAGTAAAGGTGCCTGGTATAAACCAAGCAGTTGACCTTCACTTATTATTCTCAGCTGGAAGGTTAGCAGAAAGGTTTATATGATCCACTTTGGTAATCAAGTCTAAGCTGTTGTAATAGAGTCACTTATATAATCCTAACTGTGAGTATGGCATCTATATTGAGAGGTGCTTTCATTTCCTCTTAAATCATGAATTTAAACTATCATTGTTTCAAAGACAATGTATCATATTGGGGAACAAAAAAATACAGTTCATCCAAAAGAGTAAACAAGAATAACCAGATTCAAACTGAATTTAAATAACTTTAATATTAGCAAAGGCTGATACTGAACATGTTTATTCTGTTGCAGAAAAGGTGGACTAAAGAGAATTCTGAATGCAAAAGCAGCATCTGAATGGCCACATATTTTGCAGTTCATCAGTCTTGCTATTTATCTGTCTATATGAATGAATATATTAAGTTTTTTTGTAATTTATTATGTAAAATGTAATATTTAAATATGACTATCCTATTATGTCTACCAGTACACGCATACACTGCTACCCTTAGAAGATATATTTTTTAAGTATTACCTCAGTCATGCATTATTATTTTCGTATTTCACGAATTCCTTTAAAGCGTTATGCTTTCGTTACAGTATTAAATTGGATATTACAGTAATGTTTAGAATGGTTATATGGTTTCTCCTCTTGTAAGATAAGAGTGTACCACACTTAAGGTCATGATATCAAGAGCACAAAGCTGACTTGGTGATAAATGAGCTGACCGCAAAACTTAAACCCCAGGCATACAGCAATAACTTGAAATAATGGAGGCTGACCTAAGGACTCTCAACCCCATCTTCACATTGATTACTGAGTGAAAAGGCCTGTTACTAGACTAGAAGACTAAAAGAATCTGCAAAACATGTGGTAACTGCTGTTCAGCTACAAAATAGAAAGTCAAGGGGCTAGAGTGGTGAGAAGATATTACAAGTATTTACATGTTATAGATGCATCACAGAGTAAGGGGAATTACTATTAGTAGTAGTTATTAGTGTGCTATTAGTATGGCAGAAAGCAGTTTCTCAATAAATGATTGTGCTGAAATGATATACCAGTTATGTATCTAAGTATGTATGTATATATGTATGTATTTATATATTTAGGGGTGTTTGTTTGTTTTCAATAGAGTTTAAGGCATTTATTTAGTTTATTTATTCCATGCATACATCTTTCCTAGCTGGTTTGTTTTACTTGGATGAGCACTGGTAGTATGCATATATTATATTATATTATATTATATCATATTATATATTATCAACTGTTATAACACATACACTGTAAAACCAGCCCATATTGCAGTGATTTATGCAGATCTTTCACCACAGGAAAACAAGATTGCCTATACATTTGTAACATAAAAATAGCAGTAATTTAATCCAAGCTATTTAATTATTGCTCTGCAAACAATAGTGCCATGCATCAGCATGTAATTATAGCGCATAATGATTTCCAACAGGCAAACAGCATATGTAACTTTAATTATTTAGTCCCAATTATGTGATCAATCACAAAATTGTCAATACACTAAAGGATGTTTTTTTTTATGTATACAACCAAATACAGAGCAATGATACTGAATGGTGGTATAAAATATTACAAATTACATAACAAAAACAAACGTTCATTATTCTGAACATTGAGTTGAACCAACTTTTTAACAAACAAGCAAAAGTGTGCATTTGACCTTTTTGTCATTGTGAAAAATGCTATAATAAGGCTATTTTAAGCTGCCCAAGTCTCCTTAATACAAAACTTATCTTACTACAAAGACAATTGTAAATTATTATAGATGTTTAAAAATGCATTGTGTTCTCTGGAATAGTACAAGTTCAGATTTTTCAGTCCTCTTAGGGTATTAAAATATATTGGCATCCGACACCATATGACAATAAATCAGATGAAGCATTTCAGTTAGGCTATTCTAGGCAAATTCATTATTTAAAAATCACATTTTCCTTGAAGAATTATGAAGGTCTTTTTTTATTTTTAAAGTGTCATATTAACTATACATATGTATCATCATTTTAGTAAAGCATAAGGAGGCAGGAAAGAAAATAAGTTTGCATTTCATTGCTTTTAATTTCCTTTCACTTAATTCTCATCCGAGTTTATTACTGAACTTTATTAGAAACAACAAACCATTGACAACCATGTAAATACAGTTGAGATCTGTCAAGTATTTCAGTGTACGTGTGGGGGGAAGAATTCTAAAATGACACCCAATAGAAAATAATACATACATGTTTTGTACACATAACTAGTTTTGTCACCAAGAAAGATCTTCTTTATGCTACAGCGCACAGGGGATTATGAAAAACAATTCTCTGAGTAACATCAGACCTGAAAGCTCCTGAGCCACTGAAGCAAGTATTATGCAGGCCTGTTTTCATAATCCACCAGAGGCCATTCTGCAGTCCATACCATATGCTCTGTGGTAATTTTTATTATGAAATTAAAATCAATTATGGAATAAAAAATCACCCAGCAACAAAAGTCTAAGAAGTGACTGTGCAACCTAGTAAAAAGAAAAAATTAAAAAAGGGTATATGTCTCACTACAATTCGCCTTGCTGGTAAGTTTTAACACTTGGGCATAATGATGAGACCCTTAATTGAATGCTGTGTGGGTGTCTGGAATAAGTAAATGCATAAACCACATTAAATCATAACTCAGTAGGAATGCTCAGATGACGTTCTATTACACAATAAAAAAAAATTACTGTTATAATCCATCTTTAGGGGAATTTTGGGAATATTGGAGAAAAAAAAAATATATATATATATATGTATACACACACATTTATATATACAATAGTTCCCAGTACATCCACATCCAAATAAATGAAAAGGAGAGGTTGTGAAATGCAGAAAAAATGCTAACAGAATCTAAATGTATGTGCTTGTGCAATGTATCATCTCTCTTGCATTCGTGTTATTGGGGTTGAAGTACGCTAATGGAAAAACTATCCATATTGTTTTGGCATTTGATCTCCCAGGGAAATGTAATACTCTTCAAAAGTGCAATTCAAAGATGTACTGCCATTGCCATACAATTGGTTAGAGACCATTTATGTTAATGCTGAGGACCTGCGATACTATATGTTCCAAAGGGCTGAATTTCCATTGAGTCGATGGCAGCTTCACCTTGGATAAGTGAGAGGCAACTTCATCCCTCTGACCTTTTCAACTGTGGTGTACTAGCTAAACATCCTTTGTTGGGGACTAAACTGTAGCCACCCGTCTGATTTCAGCCAGAATTCATCCAGAAGCCAGCCATTCCCAGAATTTAATTTTCTTTTAAATCAACCATTTTCCTAATGTCAGCTCTGTGCAGTTTTGTTTTCTGTTGAGCTGCAAGAGGAGATGCCCATATAATCATGAAAGCCTATGCATTAGGCATTCTGTATTTTTGCAATAATGGATTAATGAACTAAGCAACCATACACAAATAAATGAAAGAGCAAAAAATGTTTACACCTAATGCCTTAAATACAGTATGTGTGACATCTCTGCAGAAAAAAACAAGAATGTATGTATTTTATATCCCTCTTCAACTAAAGATTCAGTTTACTTCTCTGTGTTTCCTCATATCTAGAGTAAGGGCTTGGTTTTGCTGTCAGAATCATAAGAATAATATGTTCTGTGCACATTATCATATAAATATAAAACTGCAGAAAACCTAACATTTGTGCTTCATGGGAAATCAAGGGCACTGGATAGACAATTTCATATCGTACCATTCATTTTATTGCTCATGCTCAATGGCGAAATAAATAACTAAACAAATATATGGTGGACAAAACTTACACAATCTTAAAAGGAGATTCCTCACAGTAGTTTCTTGCATCTGAAAAAATATGTTAAACACTAATTAAAAATAATAATACAAATTCATAATTGTTTGATTTAATTTCCAAGAGTTCTTTTCATATTTTTTTCTAGCATTTGTTAGCAGGTGTTTTAGCGGACTTTGTCATCACAGGAATGACCTACTTTTCATAAGGCTAAGAATACCTGACATAGAAAGATTGAGGCTCTGATCTTACCAGTTGTTAAAGGACTGAAGGCAAAACCACTTCAGACCTAAATATAGGGTGTGCATGATTTCACAGATAGTACCTGCAAGCTGGAGTGTTTTATAACCCCTTTAAGTGTACATCATTGCTTTAGTTTTATGGCTTAAAGTTTTTAATATGCTAGGATTTTTTTTTAAGAATTATTTTGAAAGGGTTGTGCAGTTATGTGGTAAATGCCCTTTGACACATGGCTTTAAATTCAGCTTACATCAAAACTAAAAAGGGTCTGGAGGCCTCGTCTGGTGGCCTCAGCTAATCTTTCATCGAGCATCATTAGTTCATGCTACTGAAATCCTCACACAATTTAGGATAATATGATGGCATTTATAATCTACGTGATTGAATGGAAAGGGTGGTCCTTCCTGTTGGAATTACTGGTGCAATGAGCAATGCATAGTATATACTTATCGTTTCCTGTAGCCAACCATTCAGGACCAAAAGGAAAAAAAGCATGACATTAGTGCCAGCCACTAAACAGATTAATAATACGTGGCAGCATTTGTTCAATTTTGTTTTCCTATTGCTGCCTTGAAAAGAGAATCCTTTTGCATTCTCTTTCTCAAAATGGTGAAAACGAGAATAAAAAACAGATTGCCTTATCTAACATGCCCTGACATGAAAATATTTTCATTGCGAATTCTATTGTGCTATTCATCTTTTTAATATGGAAGCCAATTATAGTGGAGTGCATGCCAATTTGGATCAAACCTGTTTCCGCTTTCCAATTCCACTGTGATTAGTACAAAATAAGGTATTGTCTTTAAATCTAAAATCCATCAGTAACAAGCAGGACATTGTCCCTTTAAAATGGCACAGCACTTTCTTTTTTTTTCTTCAGACCTAGACGATATGACAGACTGTATTTGTCTCGTGTGTCATTTATATTACATTTACTATCATCTATTGCTGTCTAACTTATTACCGATTACTGGAAGTTGAAACAAGGTTCTCATGATCTCATTTTTAATATTTTTTTTTATTCTGACCCATGAATACAAACATGTGATATATCTAGAACTTGATAGCTCAGAAGTAATATTCTGTCAGTTTTAAAGAGGCAAATTTTGATCCTCTGTCACGGAATTTCTTTGTACGTGTTTTGCACAATAGATTATTTTGAATCCAATTTGAAGTAGGTCTACAATGCCTTGTTCCAAAAGCAGACAACTATAACCTTTAGTTAAATCTCTTGAGGGTCCAATGAAAAGTCCTCACTCGTTTTGACCTTTTGTGAAAGATTTCAAAGTCGCAAACTAGTTTTGACTCCATTGTTGAAACATCTGTATGCAGTAGGAGTTCAAAACTACATATTGTGTGAAACTATTTCCATAGAGCGCAACGACTAGGTTCTCAAATTGTTTCTCTGGGTATAAAACCAGCGCCTCGCAGACCTGCAGGACTTTTTAGAATAAAAACAAATTTCTTTGCCAGGAAAGTGTTAAAATATCATATTTGGTAATAAAGAAGTCTTTAACACTCTAGATAGAAAAGTGCAAAATTATGTCAGTAGTTGGGGTTTCTGAGTCAGACTCAAGGTACAATGTTTGTGCTCAGCAATAAGCAGTTCTGTATTTCTGCTCTTTTCAACGACTAAAATAATATGCCCACATTGTTGTCATCTGTGTTGGAGTTGTTGTAAGGCAGTCCATCAACACATTAATTATAAGTAATTCTATTCTCTTACATATAATTGTGGCCTGTTCAGGCTACGTTTACTGTATTCTAACCTGCCAGCAGTGACACTGTAATAACATGTTGTTTTCAAATGACAGGTAATAAGGAACATAAACACTTATGCCAGAACAAAGACTCTGGCTCAGGGCTTCCTCGATATGGCTCTCTTCACTGCCAATGCATCCCAAATGAAGCATCTCCTGCAACAGGGCCCTGACACCCAGTTCTATTATTTCCTCTTCACCATGCTGGTATGTATGGAAGAGGAACCTGTTGAAAGCTTTCTGTCAGTCTGGGGAACACAAAAAGATATAGCCATAAAACAGTTGTGGCACATGAGTAAAAGTGATAAACATCGAGGTCTGCAACTACCAAAGAATGCAATTTTGTGTTTCTATGAAGAGTGCCTAATTAATTGGTGCCTTACAGTCCCATTTACCTGGCCTCTGTCTGTCAAAGCGGTGGAAAAAGCAAAAGAGTTGTGGTGTTTCAGCTGTTTATCACGTGGTCAAGTAATGATCCCTGAAATGAAATACAGTACATTTGGCAATAAGTGTGGCAATTTATACACTTTTACAACACTCTAGCAAGCCACTATTGATATGATAAATGGATGCACAGTCTATCTTAGAAATCATGTAAAATATCTAATCAGAAGTGTTTTTCAATGTTGAAGTGTTTAGAATATAGCGTTTGCATATCACTTGACTCTTTCCTTTTCAGTGTGTCTCAGTCAGTCTCCAGCTTATGGTGGCAGTGCTGTTGATCTACAACGGGTCACACAATATTCAATATGACGATCCTGAACATAGACTCAGTGACAGGTATGCTGAAGACAAATGACTTTCCTTTCTAAAGGGCTACTTGAAAACCCCAAGAAAGAAAAACATGTTTTTCCATTTGTAGGGGAACACAGCTGTAAATTGTAGCATCTAATACAATGAACTACCAGATTGTTAGTTGTCAATGAACGACTACAAACAATCAGAATGACTCATTATGGGGATTCCAGCACTGATGAACACAATAAATATCATTCCAGTGGATCAATGTGACTCACATTCATAAACCAATCTTAGTCATGGTGGCTGAGGAAGGGGAAACTAGCACTGATGCCAAAAAATGACCACCTCTCTCACAAACACTAAGTTGATCAAAGGGAATAAGACAAGTGACTCACAATGTGTTCAAATGCAGTCATTATGGTCCAAGCAAAAAGCCTTTGCTAGGCCCCGTTAATTTAGCAGATCGACTGTCTCTGCTGCAGGGAAGTCATTGGTGGAACTTCCCTTGTTTTCAATTCCCAGAAAATAAATAAATATATAAAAACCTATATAAAATTAAGTTTCTTTTTCTTCTCCCACTATGTTCATTATCTATCATTGGTTTTAAATGCTTACAGAATAAAGGGAGAAGCTTTTAAAAAAAGAAAAGATTCTTGGATATTACACTTTTCTGAAGATCAGTTAATGCTCTGTATGGAGACTTATGAAGTCTTTACCTAGCTGGCCTGACCAAGGATTAGGTTTTCAGTCTTTAACAGCTATGCAGATTATTATTATTATTATTATTATTATTATTATTATTATTATTATTATTATTTTAAAAATTGTCCAAACAAATCAATATTTGGTGTGACCACCCTTTGCCTTCAAAACAGCATAAATTCTTCTAGGTACACTTGCACACAGTTTTTGAAGGAACTCGGCAGGTAGGTTGACCCAAACATCTTGGAGAACTAACCACAGTTCTTCTGTGGATTTAGGCAGCCTCAGTTGCTTCTCTCTCTTCATGTAATCCCAGACAGACTCGATGATGGTGAGATCAGGGCTCTGTGGGGGCCATACCATCACTTGGGGTCGTTGTCTTGCTGCTGAATAAATTTGGGGCCAATCAGATGCCTCCCTGATGGTATTGCATGATGGATAAGTATCTGCCTGTACTTCTTAGCATTGAGGAGACCACTAATTCCAGAATTAGTGCAGAAATGCAGCCCCAAACTTGCAAGGAACCTCCACCATGCTTCACTGTTGCCTGCAGACACTCATTCTTGTACCGCTCTCCAGCCCTTCGGTGAACAAACTGCCTTCTGCTACAGCCAGATATTTCAAATTTTGACTCATCAGTCCAGAGCACCTGCTGCCATTTTTCTGTACCCCAGTTCCTGTGTTTTCGTGCATAGTTGAGTAGCTTGGCCTTGTTTCCACGTCGGAGGTATGGCTTTTCGGACGCAAGTCTTCCATGAAGGCCACTACTGACCAGACTTCTCTGTACAGTAGATGGGTGTACCAGGGTCCCACTGTTTTCTGCCAATTCTGAGCTGATGGCACTGCTGTACATCTTCCGATTGTGAAGGGAAGTAAGCATTGCGTGTCTCATCTGATGCAGTGTTTCCTTGGCCGACCACTGCGTCTACGGTCCTCAACGATGCCCAGTTCTTTGTGCTTCTTCAAAAGAGCTTGGACAGCACATCTGGAAACCCCTGTCTGCCTTGAAATGTCTGCCTGGGAGAGACCTTGCTGATGCCGTATAACTACCTTGTGTCTTGTTGCTGTACTCAGTCTTGCCATGGTGTTTGACTTTTGACAGTAAACTGTCTTCAGCAACCTCACCTTGTTAGCTGTGTTTGGCTGTTCCTCACCCAGTTTTATTCCTCCTACACAGCTGTTTCTGTTTCAGTTAATGATTGTGTTTCAACCTACATATTGAATTGATGATCATTAGCACCTGTTTGCTGTAATTGTTTAATCATACACCTGACTATATGCCTACAAAATCCCTGACTTTGTGCAAGTGTGCCTAGAAGAACTGATGCTGTTTTGAAGGCAAAGGGTGGTCACACCAAATATGGATTTGATTTAGATTGTTTTTCTGTTCACTCACTTTGCATTTTGTTAATTTATAAATATAATCTATATATTTATAATATAATAATGTGTATTATACAGCATTTTTTCACACCTGCCTAAATCTTTTGCACAGTACTGTATTTCTAATAAATTATAATTTTCTATTAAAAATAATGCCAGGCTACAAAATGACTAGCCAGATTTATTCTGGAACTGAATTCCAAAGTAGAACTAATCTTAGAGCAGAAGGAAGTGCATTTGATCGTAATTATCTGAGAACAATGATTAATCAAGATATATCCTTACCAGATGAGATTACAGAAGGCTGCCTACTTATCTGTATTTATTCAGACATATTGGATCACAATGAATACATTCTTATAAAGCACAATAAAAATAGCTTGCAGGTATGTTGCAACATTGTGCTTTCTTAATGTTCTAAAGAATGAGCTGAATTCGGACTAAAGGTAATGAAACATCTGTTTGTTTTAAAGTCTCAATGTCCTTGGCTGTAGCATCATTATAAGGACAATGTCAGCAGGTACATTCAATTTTGAGTGTTTGAGGATGCTCTATTTTACAATTTAACTTCACTGGTTTTGGAATTATACTTTGCTCAAAGTTAAGCAATATGGAGCCTGCTATCAATATAAATGTAAATGAGTGCTACAGTGCAGAAAGGCCACTGGGAGGTTTTATCATGATAATATTATGTTCGGTACAAAAAGGTACAAATCAGGTATTCAGCTGCAGATGAAGCTTAGCTTTGAAGATCTAACACATTTTATCTAAATTGAAGCCACATGAAAAGGGAAACAATTCTATAGCTCGAAGATCTTAAGGCTAAATAGTCCCCACTTTAATTTCCTGTGCCTGACAAGGGGACACAAATAAAAAATAAAAGTAAACAAAAGCCAACACTAAATTGGGAGACACAAAAATATCAGCTGATTAATCCAGTGTTTATTTAAAACATTAAAATTAAAACCCCTTTTGTGTACATTAAGTATGTTTACACGAATCCAGTGCCACTGAAAACTAAAAAGAAGCTGAGGGCCTCTCTGAGTAAGTGTCAGCTTAATTGATGGTGGTTCATTTTACTATTAACATACAGCATGGTACATTTCCTTTTCTGCCAGGAGGGATAGTATTCCCCAAACAGACTACAAAATTTGAAAATTCACCATCCCATCAGAAGAATATCACTATACCAAACTTTCATGGTAATAAATCTAAAATGATTGCACCGCCATATGACCTTCTCGCAGATCTTTTCTCACACAATGCGAGGGAATAAAACATAGTTTAGACCCAGCCACCAACTGTACTCAGTTGCAGTTACATTTTTTGTAAGATACTCTTTTCTTCTAATTTTCAATGTAACTGCCATGATGCACAGTTTTGTAGTTAGCTATTAGCGGCTGGGTAAAGTGGGAGTGGTCACTTGTTCTCAGTCTTTTATGTATTTAAAATGGTTTCTTTCTTAACAGCTGGCATCTGGCTCCTTAAGGAGACATAACACTACGTCCCCTAGACCAGTTTGGAAATCAGCCAGTAAGATGTACGAAATAGTGCCTCCTGAAACTAGTTTGGGCACAGGGAGTGGTGCACCTGAGCCACAGTAGAAATGCCTGGACTCAAATGACCATGCCAAGGTGCATCTAAACATAGCCAGTGGAAATTATTAGTGATGCAGTAAGGTTGCTGCACTGTGGTGTAGGAGACCAGGGTTCAACTCTCAGCATGGCCTGAACAACACAAGATAGTCAACTCCACCTTTTCTTCCATCTTTGAGATGCGATGCATCATTTAAATTCCAAGCTTTCTCTTTTAAAAATAATTTTATTTTTTAACACGATTCACCTGGATTGTATTAGAGACACTTCTCCTTAACATATATGCATTATTATTTCAGCCACGAATGTTTTCATCTGGCCTGACAAGATCGTTTTATCGCTGAAGTGTTGTATATAGAATAATAATGACACCGATAACTAGAGACAGCATTTTCGTGATTAAGCATTCTTGTCAGACCAGATGAAAATCTACTAAATTAACACTGTTGATATCATATAGTTATTTACGGGATGGTGGAAAATATCATAGTTTCTTCTAATCATACATGTAACCACTATGATGTACAGTTTTGTATTCTGCAATCAGTGCTATTAGCCTGTGGGTCAAAGTTTTCATTTGATCTGCATTTTGCTACACATAAGTGGATGCTGAATAAAAGATTTGCATTGATCTGTTATTCACATATAAGCGAACACATCATCATTGATCCACCTGCTACTAATAGACAACGCCAATAAATAAAAACATAAAAATAATAATAATAACCACACAGCTGTCATCAATAGCGGCTTTGTTTTTTGTTTTGTTTTTTTCTACTCATATTTGTAACAGATACCAAGTACAGGCTTGTAGTTTTGTATAAGCGGCGAGATTCATGCTTTTGATTTACAGCATGGAAATCCAGATTGCTGTGTTTATATACTATCATAAGCCATCGCTGCCTCTCACAGGGAGCTCTTGCTCTTCTGCCTCCAGTTTCTCTTGAATTACAAACACTGTGATTGGCTCATGGTGCCTCTCGCGCTGCCTGCCCATTTTGTAAACCACACCAGCAAAACGAGTCTCCTCCCATGTTCGCAGGTCCTGATATTTTAGATTAAATACAGAGAGAAGCTCCACTGTCTGCAGTTTGTTAAAAAAAAAAAATTTAATCAGGCCCAAGATTTAAATCTTTCTGTGCCATATAAAAATATAATTTAGTTTTTTGCATGTTTTAAATTGACATTCTGCACCAGCAATCGTGCCTGCACAGATCTGTTTTGAAGCACTCTTTAAAGTAACCAGTTTTTTGCATATTTAATCGGAGGGAAAAAGTTATCAGAATGTAGACATGTTTGTTTTTTAAACTTTAATCAGTTCAAATGCTATAATGTTTAACAATAAACTGGTGTATATATATCAACAATACTGTATTCTCAATAAACTCAAAAAACAAAATCCATTATAAACAATACCTTTTTCTAGCTGTACTTGTTTACATATTTATTTATTTAATTAATTATGTGTGCATAACTCCCACAATGTTATTGTGGTTTGTTTGAAATACGCTTTGGCACCCTCTTAAACTGAAGCACTCTCACATCATCTAAATGCAGCAGGATGTGGAGTCATTTATATGGAGCTAATGGCATGCAGTGATCTCTAATATATATATATATATATATATATATATACACACACACACACATAAATACAAACATATATATATATATATATATATATATATTTATGAATATGTATATATTAAAATGTTCTTTTTCCTTTTGTTTTCAACAGAGTTCACCTGCTGAATAACATTGTGACTGTATTAATCCTGGTGATTACAGCTGTAAATGTCTTCATCACAGCTTTCTGGTTCTCTCCTCATCTGACTCCTGCCGACCAGTATCTCCCAGCCACATCCAGCACTGCAGCGCCTTAATGGGATTATATTTAGATGCTGCTCACTCCAAAGGATAGACTCTTACAGCCATCACTGCATACTAGTTACAAGCTAGTCAGTAATTATTTCGGAAAATGAGAGCCGAAATAAAAGCTGCTTTTAAATAAGGTGGTTCTTCCTTCCTGTGCTGTCTCATGTCTTACATCCACAGTTATCAAAACATGAAAAATACTGTATCTGTGGATTTGAATACATATGCAATCATCTGGCAGGAAAATAAAACACAGGGGAAGTTTAATACACCACAGACTGTTCTAGGTAAAGCAGAGTGGTTCTTCAAGTTATAATTAGCTGTAACATTTTTAGTTTTTCTTTTACATCTAGCAACAATTTAGGATGTCCTTGTGCTTGTGTAAAATCCATAATTGAGGCTTATTGTTTGAGTGACATGCAGTGTTTCATTTCCAGTTAACTGGTATGCCTTCACAAAGACATTCACTTCATAATCTGCATTTAAATGTAATTCTCATGATCCATATTGCTGTCACACAGCAACAAGGTTCATCCTATTTTGTTTGCTATCCTAGGAACAAAGGATAGTTATCTAAGAGCGATTTATGAAAAGAGATACAACAATGGGGCTGACGTAAAACAAATAAGCACAGAAATAGTACTACAGTGTAAAACAAAAGTCACCTTTATAGTAGCACATTTCTCACAAATTCCTATAGTAATATGTCCATTTGATATATAGCAGTTCCATTAGTAATGCCATTTTGTATTACATACATGCATGCATATATACATACATACTTGGAATACATACATGCTCTGGAATTACTCTTAGGTAAAGTAAAACAATTGGCCTCAGTCTTTTGTCTTTAGAGTAAAGGTAGTTTTTAATAACAACTATATTATTAACCGCCCCACAACCCTCACCAGGATAAGCAGTTTCGAAGATGGATGGATTTTTAACAGCATGCTCAGTGTAAATAAACTCTGAAATTATCAAAACACATTCCCTTCAAAATACCTGGAGAACTCCCTTTCACAATCAGTCCCAAAAGCAAATGACATATATATAAGTTAAATCTAGACCGCAAAGCTTTACCTACTAAGGGCCGGATTCAATCAAAACTTTGACCTATCCACTAATAGAAAACTACAGAACTGTACTCAGTTGCGGCTTCATTTTTAGTAAGATGGCAGTTTCTTCTAATCATAAATGTAACTGCTATGATGTATAGGTTTGCAGCTTTCTATTAGTGGGTGGGTCAAAGTTTTGATTTAATCCGGCCCTAACATATAAAACACATACATGTTATCTGAGGTTCAATCACCAAAAAACAATGCTGTCAGGCCAAATCTTAAACAGGGGCACAACATGAGACACAAAATTATAATACCCACCATCTCACATGGTTTTATCAGACTATCACAAAAAAAAGCTATAGGCTAAAACTGAGCTAGGTATGGTCATAACATTTAGATGGAGTGATACATTTTGAGAGAGAAAGGTGTATACCCTTATGGAATACACAATACTTCAGACATAGCCAACATCCAACATAGGTATATCTATTTTTCTTTAGATGTTATGAAAAAAAGAAGATATAAATAGCCCTAAATTATACACAGTTATTTCTAAAGTGATCCAATCAACCTGTGTCTTATTTTATCCTATTCAGATCTTTCTGTCTGTTTTCTAGTTTTGATTTTGACTGCTGTTTTCCCTGTGTTGTTGTTGCTTCAGCATGCTGCTGCAGAGTAATTTTCACTGATTTGGAGCTACACAGCAAATTTACACAGCAGGACCCTGTGAAGGGCCTTTCACATCACTAACCTTAGTAATTTATTGCTTGTGAAGTGCAAAGGTACTACAGTGAGACAGGGTGGGTAAGCTGTAAGAAGTTTACATATAGATCAGTAACAAAGTTCACTAATCAAGTAAGTCCATTTCCATTATTTTATTTAAATCAACATTTAATTTCTCTTGTTTTGGCTGTTTTTTTTCTAGCAACAACAGTTTATTTTGACCTAATTTTTCCCTTGAAGCTAATGTCTTTTGTATCATGACAATTATGTGTTTATCTTATACGTGTCGAACTGAGGTCTTATTATAATAATGATTCTTGATTCCTAAAACAAATTGGAAAAGCAATTAACCCTACCCCAGCAACAGGTAACAGTATTACATTGAATTGCAATATTTTACAAATTCAGACTTATCACAACAACAAAACGGTTTATTTCGGGAGATCTCTTTAAAATCTGTAATGAAATTATACAAGCTCATATTTTCTGTAACTTTTATTGAATTATTACCTAACTAGGCATCTGTATGCAAATAACATTGTATCACATACTAATTATCTATAATATCTATTGAGTGTTCTTATACGTCTTTTTTTTTACTCATGCCACTTTCTATATGTTCTGTGCATTTTTGTGAGGTTTTTACTTAGATTCTTAATACTTAGACTGTAGAGTATGGACGTAAAAATGCATTGTGAAAGGATATCTCACAGCTGACAGTGTAGGCTTGATTCTTCTGAGAAGGTACACCAGAAAAAAACACATCACTTCCCTCCATATCCAAAACGTGTTAGGAATAGCTGGGTATAGATTCTACTAAATAAAACAATAATAATAATTCAGTATCTCATTGATAAGCACATTCACGAATTTCAGGGGCATTTGAAAGGTCATTTAAGGTTTAAATGAGGAGAGAAAATCTCTGTCAGGTATCAGAAAAGGGAATACCTCTAACCTTCTGGTTATAATAAGCAATGTGTTTAATAAAAGATCACTCAGTTGCAGTTTATAGGTGGGTTTCAGTTCTGCATAGTGAGACAGACGCGCTCTGCTTAGATAGTGTGAAAACAGTTGTGTAATGTTTGATGTTTGAAAATGATTATCTTTCCAGTCCTGAACACACACATGCCACATCATATGAAGACACATACACAGTCAGTTAAATTGATTTTTCTTCTTACCCTAAATCTAACAGACTCCAATAAAACTTGAAAAGATACAGCCTGGGAATTGTATTGTCCAATATGAAGTAAATAAATTGAATTTGGAAAGGTCAGTGATGGAAAATCCAACACAATGCAGTGAGCAAAATGTTCAAGCTAATTCGGCTGAGCAATACAAGGTTAAAACTTATTATTACGAAAGGATCATGAACTACTCCCACTTAACATGATACAATTGGAGCCGCACTTGGATGGAATTTTCTTCATAATGGCATAATTTTAATCAAGTAATATCTTTTCTTTTATTCAAGAGCACTTTTAATAGAACCGATTACATTTCTCTTGATTTATACAAGAGGACAAAGCGTTTCATCATTCGGTTTGACTGGCTAATGGAGAATGGTCCCTTCTCAAGGTTATTTAAACTTATGACATTAACATATACTTTGACATTTGCATATTCTCTGGGGAATCTAAAGTAAAGGTTTGTTGTTCTTTGCCTTTTTCGTGGTATTGTCTTCCGTCTCTTGGGTGACACACGGCCAACTCAAGTCAAGAGTGCAGCAAGATCCTCAAATCATTACAGCTTAAGTTTCCCGAATGTAATTGTGGACACTTTTCAGGCCTTTTGATTTCAACATCTTGCTTTCTGTCACAGCCTCATTGCGGTCTATATCTGCAGAAGGTACATTAATAAGTAATCACAATTTTAAAAACTAAAAATATATAATTTCATATCTCAGAAGACTTTTTGTGACACTTTTTATGGCCTAAAAACAATTTAACCTAAAAAGACCTTTCAGGCTGACACATTCAATCTTAGCAATGCCATTCACAACAGCCTATCACTTATTTTAACACTCAATCCAATTATAAGGAAGGCCATTTACTGGTTGCCACTTCTGTACAGCTTTCTAGTAGACCTATTAAACTGACACTAAAATAAGTTTCTCTCAATGGTTTTGGCAAGCTTTTTAAGTAGAAATATGATCAATATTTTTCCCTGTGTGGTGTCATAATAACTGTTGGATAATCCATGACCTAAAACTCTGGTTCTGTGACCCATGTAAAATGTGAAATCTTGTAGCCACACAACATGAAATACAATACTTTTCTAATGATAGTCTAAACCTTAAACTGCTAAACATAGAAACGCACATTTTTAACTTATAGATAACAACCTCCAACACAAACTAAATAAAAGCAGTGCAAATTAAATTGACCAGTACAAAATCCATTGATTGAAATTGTTGCTTTTATTTGTATTAGCACTTGTAGTCAGTATAAAAGTAATATTAGAATGATGTGCTTTGAAACCTGTGTAAATTTGTCTCTGAAACCAGTTTCTTTCTTGCAAGTTACCAAGTTGCTCTGAAGATCTGTCATCTGTGATTGTAAAAAAATAATGAGATTTTCTACTATGCACCTGTTGATCAGGTGTGCAGCTGTTTTGTTTTAAAAGTTACAGAGTTAAAAACATTTGGAATTTAAAATACAATTCAAGTAAAAATGTACAGCTGCATAACACCTCTGTGATTCACTCTTGGGTGTAAAATTTGTTCCTAAATCAATTTGTCTACCACTTTTATCTAGTACCATCCACACTTTTACATATTGTCTCCAAAGAGAAATATCTTGCCTGTTCATGTTACAGGTTCCTAGTTATATGTGAGTTTCATGCAAATTAAAGAGAAAAATATTATTGTAGATAAAGCATTTGTATGTTTAATTGCTCTTTAAGTGTAGATTTAATTTAGCAGTTGCAAACTCTAGATTCATTTATTTGTCATGGTATTTTTCTTTACTTTTTTTATTTTTGTTTTGTTGATAAGATGTGGGTTTTGTCCTGTACTCAAAAAATGCATGAGAAGCCTGTGTCAATGCATTACAAAGGAGAATCTGATAGCTTTAACAATTGTGCATCTGATATGTATTGCATCTGATATCTATTGCATTATTTAAAAAAGATTAAAATATTCTAACTTGAATCAAGCCAATATTATGTTGCAAGTTCCGTACATTAGAACAGTAGCGTAATTTAGTTTTAACAGGGTCATTATGTTTATCACTGATGAAAAACAAACAAAATATGATAATCACATTAAATTGATAAATATTGCACTGGGCCTCTAATGAATCACAGCCATGGGGCCTTTTAAAGGATCGTTGGTAGCCACTGGAAAATTATAAATGGCTGCAGAAAACATAAGAAATACATTATCTACTCCACAGAATGCTGATGAATGTCAGTAAATCAATTTTAAAGGCCGTCAACACAGGTTAATGCTCTGCGAGGGATAGTTCTGATGATGTGGTTTACTACCATAGAGTGGTTTCCTAAAGACCAAAATATTCATTTTAATTAATCAGTTTGCCCTCAGAGCCTTTATATGGGTTAGCTCACGAGAATGCCTCATTTATTATCAAACTGCATAGAAAATATATAAAAAGATGGCATAAATAAATAAATAAATTCATTTAAATTATCATATTAAGTATGCCTAATGGTATAGTATGCTGCACTGAAATATAAAAGGAAAACTTGAACATAAATATGGCATCTCTGTTCAAACTTTTCCCATTATTTTCGAGGTGAAAGACCGAGCTGTCAGTGTGTTCACAGCAAGACATGGCTAGTGAGAGAAACTGTCTATAAGTGATACAAACACCTGTGGTAACCTTGACTTATCCACACGTACTTAAAGTGATTGTTTCTGTGGCAATCCTTACTGCAATTATTATTAGTATTAGTATTATTATTAATAATCATAAAAATCATAATGTTAGTAGTATGTATATAATATCACTGTTCTGGCAGGGTTTCAAATGCTAATAAGATGGGTTTGTGAATAAGCAGAACTTTATTTATTGGAACACAGCTGGGAAGATCATTTTAGGAAACAACGAGGAGATCACTCTGCTTTACCAACTGAGAGTCTCAAGAGAGCACTGGATTAAAATGCTAATGTGGGAACTGTGAGCTTTATCCCTGCCTTGCACTGGTTTCAATAACACTGGTTTGCACGTTTGGAGATTTGCAAACCATGTAACATTAGCCCCCTTCAGAGAGGTAAATTGTAATACATAGATAACTCTTTCGGTGTTATTAATGTTTACAGATTTGAGCATTTAAGGATTTCTAGGACGATTCTTCTCTCATAAATGTAGACATATAGTGAAGATTTTTATTACAATGGTTATATAATATAGATATACTTGAAATTGAATAATGTTTTTAATGTAAATATTAGTGCATAGAACACATCATATTTTATATTATTGTTCATACTGAGACCTAGAAGTCACTGTCACCGGGCAAGATTTTGACTTGAGTAGTGTTCATGGTTTCCTAATATTATGAGCCAATATCAGCACAATTGTCTTTACAACATCATTGGATATATTATATTTGGATTAGCTTTTAATGGTTATATATGATTTGCAGACATGACAATAATGGATCTAAAGAGAAAATGGGATAGGCATATATCATAGGAGGAATAAGGTATTTCCATTAAGTGACACTACTGACCAATTTGTTTTATTCCATTACTTAATCGCAAAGTAATTGTATTCTCAAATTTGACTGAGATTTTTTGTATTATCTTTGGTAATTTCCTATTTGGAAAAACAAAGCCTAACAGTGATTTTAAAAATATGCATTGAAATCAACAAGAATACTCATAGTTTGACCAAAAAGAACAAATAAATGAATGGGGCAGTGGGGCACAGGAATCATTGTAACCACAATGCAGCTCAGTATGTGGATGAAATATGTAAGCATAAACCATGGCTACATTCAAGGATTTAATCTCTGCCTAATGCACTTGATTTGTACAACAGCTCATTGTGTTGCCAAGCTTTGGGTAGAAGACGTTACTTCCCAGCAAAGAGATTTTATTCAAACAAATAACAACAGAGGAAAACATTGTGTAATGCATTTACGTCCAATACATCAGAAAGATCACATTTGTCCATTTCTCCAATGTGGGGTACACGATGGAGGCAAGCCATCCTCTAATGTTAGTGTGAATCCTCAGTGTGATCCAATTTTTGGGGTGCATTTTGAAAAGAGTGGGAGATATTTACACAAGTTTGTGTAGTGCGGTTGTTTTGTTTTACATATAGACGTATCAAGCTGAAATAATTAGGTGATTATTTGAATACAGGCACAAAAATAGCACATTGCATTTATTTTACGATCACAAATGGTATATCAATGAGTGTCATTATCCGAAAAAAAGTTCTAAAAGAGGAAGCGTTGAATAAGTAAAATGTGTAAATACATTTTAAAAAAAGGTCGTCTATGTTTTTGTTCGCAGCACCTTTTTTCGCTGTGAACTTAAAAGGATTGATGCATAATTAAAAAGCGGTCGATTGGCGACATAATTCGTGCGCAACTCGAATAACTAAGCGGATGCCATTAGTACAAGTCGCAGATGAAAAGCTGGCTAAAATGTACTGTACACCCTCGTTCCTGGCTTGCTGTCTTTGTATTTCACATTACATTCAATGCAGCTCCCGAACAGCATGACTGCGGCTGCTTTAAGAGTTGCTTGTTGATCCTAGAGAGAAAACAACACGGATCATCTCGATTCTCTATATTTTCGGGGCTGGCACTACTGAGGCATTTCGTGTGGACGTCAGTTGGTGAAAACCCCCCTTATAGGTTGAGCTGCGTGTTGATGTGAGAGTCGGAAAGGTTGGTTAGGCTCCAGATCTCTGCTGGCTGGTGTCAGTTGCGCACATACGCACCGGGCGCGCTGCTTTGGAGATGCCAAATGCGCCTCTTCAGTGTTATGCGCTCTGATACAAAGCAGAGGGATCCGCTAGCAGGAGAGGGGACTATCCACTGATCTCCAGGTTTAGAGCTCATCCAGGGAAGCCTGCTCCTTAATTAGGTCTTCTGTTGGATCAGAGACTAGGATGCTTTGGTGATGGGTGTTGGAGAAGCGCCCAGGAAAGCTGCCCTTCCCTTGGAAAGCGAAAGGCACAGGTATTCCACAGCAGAAGAGAAGTTTCCTTTTGAGTTCAAGCAAATCGGGAAATAAATCCACAGGGGCTAAAGGGAATAAGAGCAGAGAGCCAGGCTGGACAATCGCGCATCTGTGCCAGAGAGGGAGTTGAATATCTGGCACCTCTGGATTTTATATTTTTGGTCCTGATGAAACGTTAGCGTTGGGAGTACGTTACTTGGATTTTGGAGCCCGCTACCCTTGGAACAAAAAAAACAAATGAGACTCTTTGCTGGTCTATTTGCAAATGGGAATGCGAATTTTATAAGCAGTAGAGGTCAAATGCTAATGTTCACTTGTTATTTAATCTAACTATTGTATTTATGAAATGGAAAAACGGGGACTCTACGGCGTCCTGTATTATCTGATGCTCAATGCGCCCCTGTTAATGTATGTAAATGGTAAGTAAACTTGATTAACCGCGTTGGTGGTTTGCTCTGCATCTTTTCCCACATAAAATATTGGATGTACTCAGTTCGAAAAAAAAAACTGTACAGGAAGAAGATGTTTTTTCACAAATGACCAAGTGCTTAACGCTATCATAAACTCCAGCTGTCAAACGGACTTATTGTTTCAGAGCTGCACTCTGCATTGCTGGTACCAAATGTTAGACGGTGAACTGAAGGCAAAAGCATTGGTTTTGCAACATTTCTTGTTTGTGTATTATTATTATTATTATTATTATTATTATTATTATTATTATTATTATTATTATTATTATCTCAGTACACCCACACACCCTTACACACAGTATAAGTGCTCTAGGTCAGTAAAAGCGTTACCCTGAACTCATAATGCCACAGGGTAAAAAGGCTGAAATATTATTTTGATTATTCCCCCCGTTTTGAAATAACGATTCGCAGAAGAAAGCATTGCTCAACCAGTCTGTATACATACAATTACACTTGCAGCATATCAATGAAATATTCAGAAAACATCAAACGCTTAGGAACGATAGATGCATGCCTTCGGTCTGCTTTCAAAGTTAGGCTTGCATAAATTTAAATGGTTTGATGACTGCTTTTATGTGTGGGATATTGTTCGTGGGCTGAATCTGTAACTCAAGGGTATCATTTACCGACTTGTGAGAGTCGATTAATTACAAAATTACAAAAATAAATGCAATGAAAATAAAGCAGCTTCTAGTTCTTGGGTGAATCCAGATCAGATTACATTGAAAAAGGCTGCTCTGGTCTCCTAATCTCTCCTGCTAACCCCAGCCTTGCTATTCTCTCCTTCTGTCAGCGACATTTACTGAAGTCCCCAAAGATGTGAGTGTCGGTGAGGGAGAAGATATTGAGATGCCTTGTGCCTTTCGGGCCACCGGATCCACGTCTTTCTCCCTGGAGATCCAGTGGTGGTATCTTAAGGAACCAGCTGCAAGGGAACTTGCACATGAACTGCAAATTAGTGCCCCTGCCAACAGAGCAAAGGTAAATGCATCCTGTGTGGCAGGACGACTTCTACCCAGAAAGAAAGGAGATTTTTAATCCCTGAAGCAGCACAGGCGCTCTAGGATGTTGCAGCTCCTGTTTCACCTGATGTGACATAGTGCATAATCGTCCCCTTTTTAATTCGGTGGATGCTTCACCTTAAATTAAAGTCACCCTTTAAGGTGCTTTTGCTGGATTTGTGGCGCTAACCAACATCATGAGCAAATGTGTGTGTGTGTGTGTGTGTGTGTCAACAGCATGGATTGAACAGTGGATTAAAATGTGTAGTATATATGAGAAAGCTAAAACCCAATACTTGCCATAATATCTAGCTATATATCTATAGATATATATATATATTAAATTTTATTTGTTGTAATTTTTGTTGATTTTGAGGCAACTCTTTACAATATTAACATCAAACATTTAGTAGCGGCTGCATGGGACATATACATCAGTGTCATATGTGTGTTTTATTTAAACACTACATTGAATTGAATAGTCCTAATCACTACTACAACTAATACTACTAACACTATTTCAGAAAGCGTATTATCATTGTGTTTAATCCTGTATAATACAAAACGGAGATACACACAAAAGCTTAAATGTGATTATATATTTTTGAAAATTGGCAAACTGTTCCCATTTGGGGGAATTAGCTTAATTGCTCCTGCACGACGAAATGTTTAGCTACGCTGATGTATTGAACTTGACTGTAATGTGTTTTTGACGGTTTCTGATTTCAGGTCACTCCCAGAGATGCCACGAAAATAAGTGTAAGTGTTTTTCTGTTCTGTGCAAATGTTCTGTGATTATTGCAATCCTATGTTCATTCTTAGTGTATGTGTGACTCCTGGGCGCAGGCAGCAGTCTTTCATAGGATGCAAAAAGTGTCGTAACAACCAAGCCCAAAATACGGAAAAGACGTGGTTGCCTGTATGATCCTGAATTTAATTATGACCACACTTAAACAGGGGAACGAAACGGAGACAGAAGAAGAGGTGGGGGGAGGGACTGACCAAATACGCAAAGACTGTGCTGTACCTACTAACACACAACGTTGCTGCAACGTTACAGTGTTGCTTGGAACTGCTTTGACCCAGTGAAGCACATTGAACAGTCCAATGGAAGATGGCGGTGGATATTAGAGTATTTATTTTGATTTTGCATTTGACCCCACGGTATTTGAAGACAAAGTACGCGCACAGAGCCTTCCATTATTATGTAGAAATAGACTTTGTATGTTCATTGTACAGTTGGTTGAGTACCAGGCTATTTGAGCTATGGTTGAGTCAAATATATCATTTCAGTTCTAACCATTCCGGCTAATAGTCAAATATAACTCTTGACTTTGGGCCACAACGTGTGTTTTTATATACTGTGCAACATTGCAACGATTTTATTGAACACAAACATGCAAACGTTCATATCTTAAGAGAGCTAGTTTATTAAATGTTGTATCTGTCAACTATAACATGCAGTCACGACAGATCATTCGACTCTAGTTCTTAAATGTCTGTTTTCATAGAGAGAGTTATATGAATTCATCTTTATTTGAGTGCAGGACAATACAGGGGCCTCTGCGTAGTTCAAGTTTTAAAGTATCATTCGATTTATATGACTAAAAAGCATCATTATTTGAATTAACGTAGGAGTAGGATATCTTTTCTTCCTGGAAATATGAATGCATGTTGTTAAAAAGTCAAGTAGACAGCAAAGATCATCTTTCCATATAATATGTCTTACATATTTCTTGTGCGTTCATATTATATATCTTTCTGGATGCTGATGCTTTTCTTCCCATGCTCTTCTCGCAGACTGTCCGGGTGCAAGGCAATGACATCTCTCACAGGCTGCGGCTCTCCAATGTCAAGAAGGTGGACGAGGGGGTCTATGAGTGCCGGGTATCGGGCAACAGTGGCGACGAGACTCAGGAGCACAAAGCCCAGGCCACGCTGCGGGTCATCCCCCGCGACGGCATGGTGGCGGAGGAGGCTGTCTCTCATATTCAGAACCGATGGCCCCTTAGGAGCAATCCATCCAGCAGAGCGACTTCTGAGCCCGGCCAGGGCAAGCGCCGTGTGCCGCCCCCGGTAGGAGCTGGTCCGATCTCTGCCTCGACAACAACCGCAGCTGCAACGTCCTCAGCTTCGCCCCAGCCCGGCAATGCGGCCATCCTCCGGCAGGAGCACACGACTGGTGAGTGGAAGACCCACAGTGACACCTAGTGGCCTCAGTTGGGAATTATGAATCAGTGAAACCTCGGTGTTTGTGGTTTCATCAGCTTTGTGTTTGGGATAATCTGCAATAATTTAAACATCAAGAAAAGGACGTTTTAGGATCATATATGGATAGCACCTGTTAATAGTTTTAAACCTCATCATTCAGATGTGTATGTATTGTTTTCCAAAATTGCATACTTGAATTATTTAGTTACTGTAACAGGTTCATATAGTCTCTGAATATTATATTCCTTATTTCTGCAATATTGTGGGTTATGAATTGGTTGATTACGGTTGTGTGTGTGTGTGTGTGTGGTACAACATAATGAAGATGGCTTTTTTAAGTTCCAGTTCCTTGTGATGTGAGTGTATTTTTTGACATTCTACTGGAAAAAGAAAATTAAGCAGTTGGCAAATTCTGTATATTTCAATAAACATTCAGTATAGACCCTATACTTCCATAAAGTTGTAAAACGTAATATATTACTGGAAATATAAGATGGCTTTTGTATCCAGGATTAATGTTGTTATTCGTTTACTGATACTTTACTGGCTGGGACATTAATTGCAATCAAGTGTGTATTCTGTATAGGAATGTAATTGTATAAATCCATAAAAGAAATGAAGACTTGGTTTTAGTTTGATGCTGTTGAAATATTGTGTAATTCAAAAAGAATGTGGTTGTTTTACCTGTCATACATTCAGTCAAGCAATAGGCTACATTTACTTGTCTGACCAAAAATCCTGAAGAACCACAAGCTATGATCAAACATATATATATATTTTATATATATATATATATATATATATATATATATATATATATATATATTTAAATTGTGCACTTTAAAACATCAATTTATTTATTTATATATATATATATATATATATATATATATAAATAAATTGATGTTTTAAAGTGCACAATTTAAAGGATGGCAAAACTCATGTTGCCATAAACATGGCACATCCTAATCTCACTAGAAGAGTCACTGTAAAATATGTTTGAAAAAGACTGCAGACCTGTTGGAAAATTAGCTTCGGACAAGCTCATGAGTTTGTTCTGCAAAGATCAATGAAGCAAGTCCCAGAATAATTGCATTTCACAGGCAGTGAAAATATGTTTAAAATACCATTCTACTGTATTAGAGCAATTTTGTGTATGGATATCATTGCAAAGAAGGTAGAAATGGGCAATATAATTATAGTCAAAATATCAACATTCTTCTTATTATTATGATAATTTTTAATACATAATTATTCTGTGTGGCAAAGTAGTTATTTTATTTAAACAAACGTGGTACTGGGTGAATACAAACATTTCAAGTTTGACAGTGACATAGAAATATATTGGGTTTGACCACGGTGGAAAAGTGACTGCTAGTACCATTTAATATTCAGCACTGGGATGTAAAGATAAAGCTTTGATGTCATTTTTATTTTACTGAAGCAGTGCAGTTCTCTGGTGTATGTTTTGCAGCTATTAGTAAGCCAGGTGTACAGGTCAGTTTCAACTCTTCAGATTTAACTTAAATAAATGACAGTTTCAGAATACCTCCTGACAGATAGTGTTGCATATTCATTAGAGCACCCATTATTTTTCAAATATAACACCTACAATCATGTCCTATAACAAATTCATGAATAAGTGATACTGTTGATAAAGTGCAAAATGGCTGCTGTTTTTCATGCACAAATTCCAGTCTTTCGATGTTACCACAGATGCCATGTGTATGTAGTCTGACATTCAGGTGCAGGTTACTCCTGTGTACAGATAGAGGTAATTTCTCTATGTAGACAGAATTCACAGTTTGTGGGTGGTTATAGGGTGGCAGCCAAGGAGTGGAGAATAGGGAATGCTGGCTAGTCAACATTTATTTGATCAATCAAGTAGTCACACTCCTTGCCTGCAATGCAAGATCTCACCTGAAAGGAATTAATTTCACTTATTCATTCACAGTTTCTTTTCATAAGTGATGGGCCACATTTTGATAATTAGGGCTAGACCAAATCAAAACTGACCCACTGGTGAATCACAAATTGAGAAGTTGTACCCTGTTGCGGTTTGATTTATAAATAGTAGAAAGCGGCTTCTAACAGTATATTAAACTGCAATTGTGCACAGATTTGTACTTTGCGCTGTGCGAGTAAGTTTTGATTTGGTCTGGCCCTTAGTTTAGCATTTGAAGGAACAACAAGTAGGCCTATCGTATTTGTTGCCTGTTTCATTTTGTTTTAGTTCAGTACACATTTATTTATGAAATAATATGAATATAGTGGGTGGATGTTATTTCAGATGAGTATGACTGCATTAGATAAAATGTACCCTTCCAAGTAAATTAACAAGGTCTTAGATAAACAGCAATTCCAGTTATTTAACTAAAAGCAAGTAAATCAAATGACATAAGTGCTTACCTGACACCTAAATATTGGCATATAGAATTTGTCTTTGGGATATTTGTCATCAGATTTTGAAGGTTAAAAGCCACATGGCAAATCTAAAAGATTGCCCTTTTAACAATACTCTAGAAAATCAAAACAGTTCTCTTAAATACCCACATCTGTCACTTTCCACAATGTCATTTCACTGAGTGGCAGAAACAATTAATATTAAATAGAAAATGCCAAAGGCAAGTCTCAGATAAGCCTAGTTTTCAACACACTGTCGGGTGTTTAAAATTGCCTATTACATTTTCATATTTCATTAGTTATTTCGGTATGACTGTTGGAAAAATAGTGTAGCAGAGTGTGCTGTATGATTAAGGGGGTATGTTTCTCAGGTAGGCTGCAGTAAAGAAATATTGTGAGTTGTCTGGAGATGCCTAGTTCCTGAAATATAAGTCTTCTATTCCTGTTTTTCTTGACAAGCTATATTGTCAATCCATAGGTAAAGATAAGTAGTTTTCTTAAGGCGTGTGAATAGTATGTTGTTATATGGAATGAATATCAATACGTTTGGCTTCAATAAGTATAGGCCAAACTGTACACAAAATTATAAACTACTAAAATGGTACTAATATACTAATATAAAATGATAACAATCTCTTGCCTGCTATAAGTAGTTACCTGGTGTATGTATATAATTCAGCTTAGGGCAGCTTTTCTTGGGTTCACATAATTATGTGGTAAATCCTTTACAAAATCACACTATGAATGTCACACTTCAATTTGAAGTAGACTAAATCTCAAGCACTACCACATATACACACCTACATACATACATACACATATATGTGCATACATACGTTGTATTGTATAATAAAGGATTAAGAACCTAACTGGTCAATCCAACATGATCTTGGATGGAAGAAACTTTGTATTATTTTGTAAGTTCTTTAAAATAATTGCCAGGAACTTAAATATATGTTGTATGACAAGTGGTTTGTTTGTCAACAGAACCGTTATTTTTACATTGAAGCTTGCAGTTTTATTTCTTAGCTGATATAAGCTGGGGAGGCAATTTTGCTGGCTACCAAGCAGAGCCTATTGGCAGGTAAGCAATTGTTCTCCATAGGGAGAGGGTCGGGTTGGCAGGAAGCTAGACAGCATGACATGCTGTTGTTGGGAGCTGCAGGAATTCAATCTGTAATGTCAAGAAGCCGCAATACAATCCGTGGCCTTGTACCCCAGACCGACCTTGGCTGCCAAACTGAATGTGTTTAATACTGGCCAGACAGCTGTCTTTTTGCGTGTGTGTGTGTGTGTGCATGTTCCAGTTTAAAGTTTCAATCCCCTGCCCTATTAGTGTTGTTTGTAGCTGTTGTTTCAGTTGCTCTCTCTTAATGGCAAGTGCCCTCTCAGCTTTTTATCATCTAGAACACTTGATTATATTATTGCCATTAACAACACTAGGTATCCAGGCAATATGGCTCTATGGCTGTGGAGAACTGTACACTACCTTACTGGGATGTATATGGGACCATTTGAAAACTGGAATTGGGATGCATTCTGCCCAGGTTAGGAATATGAAGAGTATTCATCAGAAGGATAGATCATTTTAATCTCACAGTTAGTAGTTCATTGACAAATACGTCTTCTGTTTTATCTTATTTTGTCCTACTGACGCATAAGAAATATGTACAGATCTGAAACGACACCCAAAAATCACATGGCATCATCTCTTTATAATTGTGCAAGTATACCACTAATGCACCGCCCATCCCCCTCTTATATTTAATGTATCGTTTGCAGTATGTCACAGAAATAAGACTTTGTAGTCTGAGGTTTTCATCAGGTCATCCTAATGGTGGCAACGACATCGGGCATGATATTATGAAGTGGTAGGGCTTGCTTTTGACCTCATGGGGATTTTATCAAAGATCCAATCATCACTGAATGATGGGCTTGCTGCATGTTACAATTAGATCATTTTTGTTAAAGTTCTTTTCTTGATTAATATCATTTTCTTCCACACAACTGTATCTCAGTTCGGATATGTGTTCTCCTAATGTAACAAGTAGCACAGGGGCTGCGTGAGTGGAATACTGGCGCACACATTTCTGTGGAGAAGCCTTTTGGAGCAAAGACTGTCTTTCAGGGAAAATAATGCACTGACTCATCAGAGTAGACTGTTTACTGAGGAGAGCATGGGAGGCAGAATTATGTTAACAAAAGAAAAGAAAAGAAGAAGAAAAAACACAATCATTGTCTGTAGCCAGCACCGCAAATTTGTTTTCCTTTGATAAACCAAGCACTACACACTCCAAGCACTGTAATTGGCATTGTTATTTAATTCTTAAATAACAGCCCCATTTATTGCTATGTTTTCTGCCTTTTTTTTCAGTGTGTCGGCTTTACCAAATCCTCTTAATGCCTTGACTTTGAAATGTTCCACATCCCTCCACAGCAATAGGACATATTACCTAATGTCTCATAAAAAGAAAATAATAGAACATTACTCCCCAGTGCTTAATAGAATCAAGAAAGAGAAAGAATTATGTTAATGTAGTTCACACCTTTTTTATATGGAAAATATTCAGCCACAATCATTTTATTCTTACTTTCTTCTTCAGCTGCTTCTCCTCCGGTTGTAGCCACACATTTATACATCACTGGTGAGGAAGAAAATCTGAGGAATTCCCTCACATAACATCTTTGACCGCCTGTAATGCCGTTCTTTCCCTTCGTGGCAGCTTAACCATGTCTGTAGAAATCCTATAATGAAAGAGGGAAAAAGAGAAAAGTGTAGTATCCCCATGAGTCACTTTAAAGTCCTCTTACCCCGGTGAAGACTTTCCTTGAATAAGTCTTCCCAATAGCTGAATTTAAAAGACTATGAATTTCAAGCTTCAATTCAGGTGACAGAAGATATATCTTTTTTTTTTGTCTCATACTCAGAGGAGTCTTTTTTTTTTTCATCTGCCATTTTGAGAATTAATCTGTTTGTCATTTCCTCCTCCCTTTTTAGAATCAGACTGCAGTCAAAGAGATGCAGATGCACATGTATGTTTTATTTTGATTTGGTTTGCTTTGTTTCAAAACTATGAGCTTATTGGCTGACTTTCAGCAAGTCATTCCCAGTCTGAGCCCATATTCTTAGACTCTGTGATTGCATTTGTTTATATAGTTTTTAAAGTCTAATCATGCCTATATTTCATGATTGATGTATTTGTTTCCATTCTGCTCAGCGTTATGATAACTTGTGTCTTGTAGCACTGCTGAAATGAGGCACTTGGTTTAATGTGAAAGTGTCCAACTATTTGAATGGCTCACAGGAATTCATTGTTGCATCAAAGTTGTTTACAACCTATAATAACCGATCTAGCAGTTCAGAAACTCATTTGCTTGTTTGTTGCCAAGTTCAGAAGATTGACTCTTACAGTTAAGCTGATAGTGGGTCCTCCTTTGGAGCAGATGATCCAAGTTTAGTGTCTCTTTCTCTGTTTTAAATTCTAAGTCAAGGACCCTGACTAACAATTTCAACCATACTTTAGTATACCCTGCCACCCAAAGAGAGCAATCCAGTCAAGTTAGATAAAAGCTTTCATATATTTCCATATTTAGCATATTTGTGTCTGTTTCCCTCATGTTGGTACGCACGTCATTCAGTTCTCATTGTGGGATTTGCACAACAGGGGGGAGGAAGTGGTTACAGTTGAAGCCTGTTTGCATGATCAGGCACAAAGTGAAGTTGCAGGAAATATGTAATGAACTCCCAAGGCGCTCAGTGAGACATATGCTGAGAGCTTTTTGCTAGACTCATAGACTTTGTGGGTGCCTACCTTGGGACCTCATGACCCCTTCAACTTTATAATATCAGCTCAGATTTACCATTCCAGCACCACTTTACAAAGTCATAGCTCAATGCTTTGAAATGTACAGTTTACGAATCCAATCTGTAACACTAATAGAGGTAGGGCATGCAGGTCAGATGCAGACTCTTGCTGTTATCATGAGTAGTATCACTATTTTTATATTACTTAATTCAAAACATTTTTCTTCTTGCTTCAGTATGTAAGTATGTAGTATGCAGTGTAACCTATGGGTGAACAATACCTTAAAATCCAGGATGTCTTCAATGTGAAATTAAACTGTGTTATGTCTGCATTCTGTTACACCCTCATATAGTATGGACATGTCTATATTCTTGGAAAGCTGTGCAATAATGTCTTGTTCCAAAGTTACATGTAAGCTTAATTAATGCTGAACTACTGGGAAAATACAATTCCCCCAAAACATTGCACTTTCTGTAATGAAGAGTAATGTTATTTATATAATCATGAGTCAGCAGCTTTTGCACGGACTAAAATAAGTCCCTCCAAAATTGTTCAGTCCAATTCCTATTATGTAAGGGTAATATGCTGAGAACGGCATCCGGATTAGACGATCAGTAAACAGATTGCAGCTGTGGCAGCTGGGTTACAGGTTAAATTACTGAGATAGACAAAGGCTGGGATATAGGGATTATCTAGGCCTTGGAAGAGGCTTATTGTCTTATTCCTCTCCTTTTGCCTTTTTATATTTTCTTCACGCTTTACACATGAGCTCTAGACTATGTAAGTCCCTTGTATAGTGAAAAGATAATAAAAAATAAAAAATAAATGACAAATTAATCAATCAATACACAAAGGGCCCTGGAAGGAGTATAGTAGAAGGAGAGGTTGGCTGGCGATGCAAAAGGAAATGACTGTATGTGCTCAGTGAAGTTGAAGATTGAGTGCGTCACCAGGGCTAAATGATGGACACAGGCCATCAGCTTTGACTGTCTCAGGGCTTCTCAAATAAACACCTGTCATCTCCCTCTGGGGGAAACATTTCAAATTAGCTTCTGCATCAAGTGTAGTCATCACCACTACCATGAGCCTCCCCTGCATTTTAGTTGCTTTAGGTCAGATCAGCACATCAGTGAGGGAAAAGAGGGGTTTATTCAAGGATGCTGCTATTCATTTTTATGTATTCCTCTATCCCCTCTAGAGGATTCCTCTATTTGTAACATTTAAAGGGCCATTAAGAATTTTGTCTTGGCTCCAAAGCATCTCAACAGACTTTAATGTGCAGACTACTCCAGTACTCCAGTTCTGTTCATATGTTCCCCCCCTTCTACAAAAGTGATATATTTGCTTGAAATATTTATTCTATCATGACCTTCAACAGACTGAGTTCAGAGAACAGAAGGCTTCTTTGCTTAGTTAATGTCAGAAACCGTAAAGCTCTGGGTTACTTGTTCAATTACAATTAATGAAAGGTTTGGAATTGAATGTGTCCATCTGGTGTCTTCTCTCTCTCTCTCTCGGTCTGTCTCTCTGTTGCTTTTGTTATTAAATGAAGATGCTCACAAGCATTAAGTTCACTGGTCATTTTCTTAGATTCTTCAGGTGTCTAAAATGGCATCAGACTTTTACAATCCTTTCAGGATGTTTTGCACAATATGGCACTTACAGATGACAGTTTCATATTTATGTTATATATTGTAAAACCCTAAAGTAAATTGTACAGTCTTAAATAAATATATGCCACTCCTAAAGTATCATATAAAAATGATATTGTAAAAATACTTTTATATTGGAACACAAAAACAGTGAGATTATTATTATTATTATTATTATTATTATTATTATTATTAGTAGTAGTAGTAGTAGTAGTAGTAGTAGTAGTAGTAGTATTTCAATTACAAATGCAATGATTGATTAATGTTTCTACGTTCATTTTTTGCAGGTTCTGCAACCACTGCTACCATCACAGATCCCTTCTTGTATATTTCTCTGCTTATCGTGCATAAGCTTCTTCCCTTCCTGGTGAACCACTGATAGACTCTGGCAAGCAAACAACAACAATCTTCAACCTTTTCACTTAATGTACCAAACAAAAAAGGGAAATTTTAACCATATGGCACACCACTGAGGAAGTTTAAAATAAAATAATAATAAAAAAAAGAAAAAAATTAAAAAAGAACTTCTTCTTACTTGGACTTATAGAAGACCTGCCGTCTTAAAGCTGGATGTAAATGGATTTTAAGAAGCATGACAAAAAATAATAAAGGAATCTATGTGAATACAAGCTTCACAATTGTTGGAAATCTAGTGTTACACACAACCAACATCCACAAAACGATGCATCAAGTTTCCAAATACTAGAGTGTCTGGCCCTGCTCTGTGCATGGCATTCATTGTTTATGTTATTGTAAGTATATATATTTTTTCCTTTGTAAAATCTTTCCTCCAGCTTTACTTTTTGCACGAACTGTTGAGCAGTTAGCCATTCTTTATGTTTCAGAGAAAATGAAGCCAGGGTTGAAGGCCCAGTCAAGGAGGAGATTATTTATGTAGACCAGTGTATTATGTTTCTTTGTTTGTTTATTTCTTTCAAAGCGTTTTACATTATATATAAAAATATGTTCTTATATATTTTGATTAAATAAGGCACACCTTACCATAGTTACAAACCACCTTCAATAATGTTTATTTTTATTAAAGATGGTGATCAAGGTATGACATTCATTTATAAACAGTATTGGTATATTGCCAACACCAGTTGAAATAAAGGTTTTTTTGAAAAAACTCAGTACTTCCTCGGCCTGATATGTAAAGACCCAGCTGTTTCATGTTCCAGCAAAACACTTCCAAAATACACTTAATTTCTCTCATTTCTCCCACACCAGGACAGAGACGAGACATTTGTTGTCTTTTCATATTTTCAACATTCATACACAAGATTACCATACAGTTAATTTAAAAAGCAAAAGCAATGCCTAATGATTATATTTAATTAAAAATATATATAGGAAATATTATATTAGACTGACAATACAGAAGAAAAATGCAATTTACTGTTAGAAAGATTGCCACACATCTACAATACCATCTTCACATTTTTTAATTGGGGAAAAAAAAATGTGCACTGCAATAACACTGTAACCTGTCAGACAATAATTCTTGACAATGCCATTGAGTGTGATATCAAGATCAATTTAAACTTCCCAATTTAACCTTCTAATCAACGATGCACAAAAAGGTGCTCCAACACTGGTTCAGATATTCAGTTATTTTGTAATTAATGGCTACAATGACGGTAAATTACAATTTTTCTTAAATCACTGTGGCTTCAGAATTATGGAAGAGGCACTTCCTGTAGTCTTTAATTAGGTTAATCAACATTATCAGGAGGGGTATTCAACCACAATGCCATGTCCCTAACTCCAGCTCATCTGGGTTGTGCGACTTGCTCTTGTGGATTGCCTTTTTCAGTCCGGACCACATGTTTTCAAATTGGAGATGGTAACAGTTGGTCGATAATGTCGATTTTGTGCTCCTTTAAGCATTTGGGTGTAGAATTTGTGCTTTGGTATCATTAGAAGGTGCTGGGATGTCCAATTGTGACCAAGCTTGAGATTCTTGACAGAGAAGGTGTTTGGTAATATTAGCTATATTATGGTATAGTATGGTGCTTTTTAGATCAGATATTGCACTGGTCTGTGCATGACCATGTGTGGCTGATGATTTGTATTCATAATATTCATAATATACAACAAATACATAAAACTCCCAGTATAGCCGTCTGCACATCTTAACGTATCCTTTCATGCAGTGAATTGTAGTATTTATACTTAAACTGCCACACAACATTATACATTATTTTGGAACACAGATCCTAATTAGCCTGCCCAGCTAACCAAATGAGCACAGCTTTTCAGTGATGTTTATTTAATTAGTTAAATGCATTGCCTTGTGGATGCTCTGAAACTTTTCAGTTCACTGTATTTGCTCTGTACCCAAAAACAGGCTTTGTAAAAACGTTTGTGTATCAGTATTGATGTAACCTGAAAATGATTATCTTTCCTGTATATAAAGATTATATATAAAGTCACTTTTTAAAAACATGAAAGACCCGGCAAGTTATATCATATTTTTTAGCTCTGACTATAACCAATACAAAAGATAATAAAAGATTATTGCTTTAGCTGTGACATGATACCTGCCAGGATTATCTGTGCAAGTATTGACGTACGAAAGGAAAACGAATATGAATACTTTTAGTTTGGTCTTGTTTTCCTCTTACTGAACTGAGCTCCATTTTGAATTTAGAATATTGTTTCTGTTGAATAATAGAATGAAGAAAACTACAGTTTCTTGGTATGTAGAGAAAATGTAGATAAGAGCACCTGATATATACATTCCTCTCTTTCTTTATCTCTCACTACATATATATTTAAACATTTATATTATTTATTTATAAGTGCTTTAATACTTCACAATTACCCATTTAGTTCTCTGAGAATGTATTTTCTTAACTACTGGATGCTATGAACAATAATGTTTTGGGTACTGGGCAACATTCTGGAAAATGGTCTCAAGAACACCTACATACATAACTGGTAACATACAAAGCAGGAAACTGTGTTGAATGATGTTTCCTTTCAATTTCTGCTTAATTTATTATCAGCCCTCTTCAACGGTTACAAATTATCTTGTTAACAGCCAAATCATGCATTCATATATTCCAGAAAGAGTCAGAACAAATGCTATATCTGTCATGCATCAGGGAAATATTTGTTTTATTACATTTACGTGGATCAGTTGTGAGCCAAATGCAAACAAAGATATTACCCTGAAAGGACTATATGATGAACAATCTGATTTATTCTTGGACCAAAAGAAGCTCAGAGTTGAAAGGTCAGTCTTGAAGTGGAGTGGAATAGATCAAATCTGAAATAACATTTCAGCTTTTAATTAATAATTAAATAAATTAGTCACAATACTGGGAAAATGTATTTTAAAAATAGTGAAAAGGAAAAAGTAAATTAAAAAATCAACACCATTGTTGTATTTAAATCATTTAAAGGGCCAACCTTGATAAAGTAGTATTCCTGTATTATATGATAATGCCCTTTCTGGATTTGTGAGTAGGTAATGGGATTTCCTCAGTGTGAGGACATGGTTTCGAATTCCAAGCAACAGTTGTCAGTGTATTGTGGCTATCCGTTCGTTCTCTGTCACCATGTAATGCACTCCATGCACACACAGAAATAATAATTCAGTAATAATATGAGAGAATCGTCAGTGCAAGTCCAGGCTACATTGTTACATCTTCAAATAAATAACACATATAAAAGAATACTGAATTCACTGAAATCCCATAGATCAAATTACACAATATATATGGTGTGTGCATACAGTGAGATGATAGAAGGAACCTAGGTACAAAGCCAATCCCATGATTATTTAAAAAACAGTCTCCTTGAAAAACTAAGCATGTGTAATGAGCCCATAGTGGTTATATCACTCCCCTGGGTTCTAAACAGTGTACAGATCCCCCATGTATTAGCCATCAAGCTGGCCTAGAAGGTTTGTGAAACGGGCCTGTGAACATGTTCACAGGCCACGTTGTCACAAAGACTTGCCTCAAGCAGTTGATGGTAGGAATATATATAACCTGTATACACTAGGCAAGCTATAAATAGCTGCCTCTGTTGAGGACAGGATAGCATATGAGTCCTCCATTCAATCGTGTGCTAAAGCATTTCCAGGTCTACAGATGCTTGCGCATGAAGATAATCTGTTTGATGTATGGACCACCCGTAAATGATATGACTGGGTTTGTGCAAAGACAGAGAGACGCCGTCTTTGTGCAC
The DNA here is from genome assembly GCF_036373705.1 of Amia ocellicauda. Lineage (NCBI taxonomy): Eukaryota > Metazoa > Chordata > Actinopteri > Amiiformes > Amiidae > Amia > Amia ocellicauda. Next base: position 20,238,068 of record NC_089858.1, on the reverse strand, counting down.
AAGCTGCTTTACGATTTATGTAAGGCTGAAAGCATTGGTCATGATACACAGTATGTATGAAGGGGTGGGGGGGTGCTTGGGATAAGCAGTCTTCCATAAGAAACAAATATATATATATATATATTTTTTTTTTTTTTTTTTTTTTTTTTTTTTATTATTTTTTTTTTTTTCAAGCAGTGGTACAGGCAAAGCAGAGCTAACAACAAATGTTAAAGTATGAAAACGAGAGGAGGCCATTCGACCCATCGTGCATCGACGCATCATTTGCTCTAAATATGTTATAGAAATTTGGGATTTTAACATTATATTGCTGATGCTGTCATTTTGTGAAAAGCACATAAAAAATGAGGATTAAGGCAAATTAAATAATAATACATGTAATAAATATAGCTCTTGCCTGGATTATTAACAGAACCGTTTAATTTGCCACCTGGCTAGATGTGAATGCTAAGTGAAATACAGAATGTCCCTTTTTTGCTGATCAGTAATCTGAACTCACCAGAATCACTGGAATGAGGAGTGGCAGGAAGCAGTCAATCTATATCCCACTGATGGACAGCATGTGACCCGATGAGTATCCCTACATTATACAACTGATGCACAGAGACATTTGCCAAGCCCGATAAAAAAACACAGCAGCACCTATCAACAAATATCTGGCCTCATTTTCTGTTGTGAACTTCCAATGAGACTGACAGAAACCTCTGGTATAAAATAACAGCTTGACAATCTGACTGTCTCACTAGAAACACAAGGATAATGGAAATTTTCATTAAACTTATAACAATTTATTCTGCTTAAAACTAGGAAGGAAAATAATAGTTTGCCACAATTATGTGCATAGCTACCACATTACTGATAGAGACCACATGCACATGCTTTGATGTGATGATATACCATACATGAAGTAACGTCACCTTGAGAAGCGTGAAAATCAAGACATATGTAACAGAAATGCAGAAAGTTTATCTGGATTTTCATTTAGTCTCTAACCACCTTCCTCTATGCACCACTTTGCACCACTATATGACCAATAGACTTTTGATAATCTTTGCTGATGTTTAATATACTTTCTGTAAATTCAATGTAAATAAACAATTTTGCCATTGCTAGTGTGTCATAAAGAATGGATACAAATAGTCCAGTATTGTGTCCTGCATTTTGTATAGGGATATGTAATCCACACATGAAAAATACTGAATAATAAAGTGTATAAAGAGAAGTTCACCTTGCCTTGTGTCTGGGTGCATTAATGATTGGCTTTAATCATGTATTTTGCTGTAGTTTTGCTATTTATTTAATCATTTTGATCTGATTAGATGTTATTACCTAAACTGTAAATGTAATCTGTATATTTAATTTACGCATGGAAACATGGAGACAATTTGAAAATAAAACACATTACCAACTAAAATCTAGTCTATAAGTACGAAAGTGTAGGTTGCATGCATTGTCTTAAGGGGTTTAATTACAGTAAATTAAAAATGGAAGTCATATAATAATCATGTGTGTTTATTATTTTGTTTGTTACATCAAACCATTCATACTTATAATTTATGCCACCAATGCAGGACTCAAATACATTAATTATTCTCCATGGCAAACCGACAGGGATCCAGGCAAACTCATTTCCACTTTATTACACAGTACATTTCACTGGCAAAATTATAGCTTCCAGTTCCCTGAAGAGAAGAGACCTAAGTGTGTGTTTTGATTGTTACTTAATTTTCATTTAAAGCTCTTGGGAACTTTATTCATTTCATTTTCATTTATTTTTTTCTTTTATAATTGTGTTGTTGTTGTTGTTGTGTTGTTTTTGTACGTCAGCACCCTGGATACAATTAGTGCATACGACAGCCCCACAAACCACTGACCTGAGAAAAATGTAAATGCATTGGTTTAAAAACAATGTATCCTGATATGAAGATTATGCAACACATAAATCGTATTAATATCTCAAGCTTCTTCAGTAGCCACATTGGTGTTTTTTCAGTGCTAAGGCAAGTAATCTGTCTTTCTAAAGAACTGCAGTTCAAACGCAATTATATACATTTAGGTCCATAAATATTTGGACAAGGACACAATTTTCATCATTTTGGCTCTGTACGCCACCACAATGGATGCAATTAAGATGTTCTTTAAGTGTAGACTTCCATCTTTAATGTGAGGGTAGTTACATCCAAATTGGGTGAACGGTGTAGGAATTACACCCATTTTTATATGTGGTCCCCCCAATTTTAGGGGTTCAAAAGTAATTGGACAAACTAACATAATCACGAATTAAATGTGAGTTTCAATACTTAGTTACAAATCCTTTGCAGTCTGGAACCCATTGGCATCACCAGATGCTGGGTTTCTTCCCTGGTGTTGCTCTGCCAGGCCTGGACTGCAGCTGTCTTTAGTTCCTGCTTATTCTTGAGGCGTTTAGAAAGTCTACACTTAAAGAACATCTTAATAGCTTCCATTCAAAAATCCATTGTGGTGGCGTACAGAGCCAAAATGATGAAAATTGTGTCCTTGTCCAAATATTTATGGACCTAACTATATATATAGAGAGAGCAGCAGGACTATGGTGGGTTAGACCTGCTGTCATGGATCTCAGATGGGGGTTAGGAAACCAAGAGGTAGTTTTATGGTGCAAAGTGTGTTTTATTGTACACAGTGCGCCATGCTCAAAACAAAAGGACATACAGAAAACTCCAACCAAAACCCTAGCTCGACTCAAGCCTAAACTAAACACAGTAAACAGGACCCTATCCTAGGCATACAACTAATGATAAAACCAACTAGACAATACAGCAAACAATCCAGTCCGTGATCCAAGTCAAAATCATAATCGTAAGTCCCATTAATCAAAAAGCAATCCTCTCTCTGAACTCACTCGTAAACACTATCCAAATTATCTCCCGGACTCTCCTCCAGCCTCTCCACACCAGGAGTTGGATTTATCAAGGAGAGAACCCCCCAAAAAAAGTAAACTTTTGAAGTTATGTCTTAGTAAGTGGATAGATGTTGAATTTTGTTCTAAAGTTGAAGGACTTTTCTAAAGATAAGTAGCTGTAGGTCTTTATTTAAATACATTTCTTCCCCAGCAATTTTAGTAATGGCAGGAGCTGCCATCATTCATGCACTGCTAGGTGAGATGTTCCTTAGCAGAAATCCACTCAATTTGGATTCTTCAGAAACACAGTATAACAAGCTCAGAGATTAACCATCCAAAATCCACCACCTTTTATCCCTCTCATTGGCACCCGTACTATAATATTAGAAATGGTGTTCTAATGCAACATAAACCTCTCTACCACAAAGGCAGTCATTTCTTGCTTTATTAATTTCAAGTCAAGTGTTGAAATTTCCTCTCTGCTTGTGAATTACAGAGTCTCTTTGCAACAGATTTGTGTGATATACCATATTCTTAATCCAGTTTAAAACAACATACTGCATGCAAGTCTAGCTGCATGGTAACTGACCATATAAATTACCATTCCACTGCAGAGAATATTAATGTCTTTCTCCTTCTATATTTCTCTCTATTTCACTGTGTGCATGAGTGTGTTGTCCAATTGTATAAACAATACTTTAAGACAAAAAATATCAGATCTGTCTTATGGGTCTTCATATGGATGTTGGTGAACATTTGAGTCTTGAATTGTGTGAATTTTAAATAATGATTTTTACCAGTTATAGCATTGTACCATTATATATATATTTTTTTGCCAAAATAACAATCCTTGCATTTTATGGAATTTATCATATATGCCTAGCTTTGCTATTTATTTATGTATCAATTGTATTCCCAGAACTCCTTTTATTTATAGCATTTTAATAAATGTTATTTTAAAGCTTGTACCTGGAAGGGGAAAGAGAATTAATTGCAATGTAATATTTGTATTAATCAGAAGTTGGGATTTTTCCCCCATATTTATGAAAATTATTACAATCTTCCTGATTTCAGTCTGAATAACTGTTTGAGTCAGGCAACCATTCTCTGGTTTAACGGCATAATTTAGAAAATGCATTTCAAATCATCTGTAGCTACGTTATCTGTAGAAGTGCCTTCCTAGGTAATCAGAGAAATTAATTTGGCAATGAGTGGAATGTGAATGAGTCACTAATTAAAAGGTCGGCTTATATAATGCTGGAGTTCACTATAGCATGACAGTGTCGTTCTAATACCATTCTATGAGAGAGGCCTAAGGCACGATTTCAATTCAAAACTGCAGATAGTCTCCTATTGACATGGCACAGGCTTTTGTGGTATGTAGCATGCACCTATTAAGGTGCTTTACTGCATTTTTTAGTAATCCCAGATCATTTTTGATAGCCTAGATAAATTTTACAAAAAAAAAACTATGGATGTAGTTTTAGATTAATTCCAATCTTGTTACATTAAAACCCTGGGATAAACTGGAGCTGGGGATCAAGCCCATTACAATATCCCAATCCAGTGTCACCTTTGGTCAAACATTAATGCTGCTTTCACACACACACAGATTTACACAACTGACCTCCATAATGTGTAGCTGCAAATTATAAAAACATGCAAACAAAGGCAAAAAGCAATTGTCATAAATCAAAATTCTAACAGTGAGGGGATTAAAGGAAGAGGTTTTCTCTGCTCTTTTATCAGGGGTTTGTACACCCATCCCCAGCACTTATAGTGACATCAGCATGAAATAATCTTAAATGTTAAGATCCTTTTTTGATCACAGCCAGGAATTTAACGTAGTAATTGTAAAATATACATAGTGCTTTGTGGATTCATAATTCATATAGGATACCACTGTCTCAGGCCTCCCAGTGCCAACAGTAACAACAACCTAGCAAACCTGTGCTGACAACCCCCTGAAGCAATAGATCTGTACACTCTTGAGAATGCAAGTGAGCGATGTCAAAGATTTATTGTAGATGACCCCTGATGCAAAGGCAAAGGTTTTCTTCACAACCTGGCTATAACAATGAATATGATAGAGAAAGGGGAAATGGATGTGACAGAGAAAACTCCTACCATTTGTACAATTTCAAAATAATGGAATCACACTCTGATAAATCTAATCTAGGGGTGTTTCTATCATTTGAACATGCTAACCACTATTCCCACAACTAATTTGAAGCTTTCGAGAACAGATTAAGCTTCGTCCCTGCATATTCCTCTGAATAAAAAAGAATCCCATGTAGCCTGGAAAGTATTTTTATTATTTAATTAAAATGATCGAGCACAATCCCCTTGTCCTACATTTACATTTTACAATTGCGTAAACAAGTCAGGAGAATTTTTCCTCTAAATTACAGTCGGGGGTGCATCAGGGGATGTTAAAAGTGCGGAAGCCTTACAAATGGAGCCCATGTTAAAGTTTTACTTTTATTAAATTTTATAGAAAGTCAATTGTGAGAATATGAATCTACTTCTAAAAAATAAAAAAAATAAAAAAATTGAAAACATTTTAGTTCAATTCAGACAGTGAGTAATTACCTGACTAAGATGACCTCTTTCTAAGGAAGATTAGGAGTCTTTTTCACCCTGGAATTCTTCACTTTGAGATTAAATAAAAGCATACCTTTTGGATTTTCTTTTTAACGCAGCTCTCTGCATCTTCTCAGAATTGATACCGTAAAAGCCTCCATCAACCGAACAGGCTTAGCCAATTACACATTAATTAACTCTAATTTAATTCCTAAAAATATTATACGTACAGTATACGTGAGATAATGGCAGAAATTATTGAAAGTACTTTTTTGCATGAGTTGAACACATTTTTACAATAGGTACAAGTTATGACACACTAAGGTTTCAGTGACAGGCAGAGGGTGGCAGAATTTAGCAGTAAGCGAATGGGGGCCATGGTTGCCACCTGTTCAAATAGTCAAGAGTAAGGTAAGAAAAATCACCATAGGGACCACAGTGAGGTTTCCATTCCCATTGCTCCATCTATAAACAACCAGGTCGCAGCTCGACATAGCAGACCATAGATCTCAGTTCTATTTTCCAAGTACAAAGCTGCATGTGAGAATATGATTGTGCAAGAGACAGAGAGGATGAAATAGCAATGAAGGACATTGTAGTCATTACTGTTAGACAAATGCACAAAGCCACACCATGAATCCTAAATTGTTGCATTTGCAAGAAAGGAGAGTAATGCCTTCACAGTTCTCTTTGTCCAGTGCTTGGTCTGTGTCATTCTGTTCAAAATTACTTTTGCACACAACGCATACACCTGAAAAGGGAAAAGTGACATATTTTCATTGCTTCTGCAGCACAAAATATTGTTGTAGAGCTGCATGCTGCTTTATTATCCAATAACACCCTGCCAGTAAACCATACTATATTGCAACATGGACCTTGCATGCAGTATGTCCGTATCTATCACTTTCACTAAAGTAGGAATTGAATGCTAATCTGGAGAACAAAGGAACATATCCTCTGCTAGGACATGCCTACATGAACCAATTGCAATAATCGTATAATGTCTGTGCTTCAGAATATTACATAATTTTGTGAAATATTGAAATATATGAAAAGAAAAAAACAACAGGTGCAGTGCCAATTTTCTTTCGTATTATTTGTATATATTTTGTCAACTTTATTTTATACAATTCAGGCTTTTGCAAACGGGTTCATTTTTTACTTCCATACATCACTGAAAGAAATTGAAGTGCAACGTGGTTATACTCAATAACTAAGTGATGAAACTGTGCCCTGATCACAATGTTCATACAAGCTTCAAATTGTGATGTTGTCTAAGGTTAGATACTGGCTATTGTTAGGGCTAATATTGCAGTAGGTTTAACATTTGTTACATTAAGGTTATTTCCATGCAATTGTACATTTTGTACTAGAATTAAATGTAGTGTTTATAGTAGATTTAGAATTAGGGTTTGGTTAGGGTAGCTTTGCCTTCTGTGAGAGTTGGCAATGTGATTCTGTAGTGTTATCTAAAGCGATCTTTGGTAGTTTCATCTTCAGCCCCCTCTCCTGGAATTGGTTTTCAATTAAGATATTAGCTCATCTCATTTTCAAAATATACCTTGTTGATGTGGCAAATGGGACACAACCATAACAGAAGAGAGTGCATCTAATTTGAAAAGCATCTCAGATTGGCGAGTCCTTGGTTGCAATATCACAAGAATGAAAAAATACAAGTGTATGCTGTGTTCAGTCAATGCCAATAAATCTAAAATCCATAATAATTTGTATACTCACTTTGCACACACCAGAGCATGTTTATGTGACATTTATCTCATATCCATTGATTCTCTGTTTGTTTCTCCAACTGGCCTTCATAAATTTTTCAATTACATCCCTTCCATTGGGCTGAAGAAGCATGTGTCATTCTCCAACATTACCCTTATTAGGGCTGTCGTTGCAGTAATCTATTAAACACTCCTAGGAGGGTTTGGAATCATGTTTGTGTTTTAAAGCACAATCAAATGCCTTTTCATCAGAGCCCTGCTGGCAGAGGCATTGCTAAATACGAAGTAAAAACTTAATGCCCATTGCTGATACAATTTTCTAAAGCCAAAAAAGCAATATGAGACATTTAAAATTCGATTTGGCATATTAGGCAGTGTACATTAAACCAACAGTTATGCAGGCTCAAAAAATGAATTGTGTAGCATTGTTAGGTATCAGACTAGATATATCAAGTGACATTTTTATTTAGTATTATTATTTATAGAGCATTCTACCGTGGAAACACTGAATTTTGATTAAGCTTGATATCATGTGTACTGTGTGAAATCTGTTAAAAGTAATAATAATTATTATTATTATTATGAAGACGAAGAAGAAGAAGATGATGACGAAATACAAGAAATCAAAATTTGAATTTCTTACATTTTTACTACTAATATAGTACTCATCTCACATTCTGTGACAGTATTTTTTATTTATACGAATGGCATATCGATTTGTATTTTCATGTTATTGAAAAGGGACAGCTGATAACATATGAAAGGGTTATAAATAAAATACATGGTTGTGGATTCAGATGGAAAACCTGATTGTAACATCCAGGGCAAGATAAATGATCTGTGAAATGTGAAGCAGGGTGGTGTTATTTAGATTGTAATCCCATTTCCCATTATTATACTACAGTCTCTTCCCCTCCTTGTAAAGTCCTTATCCTTTCTAGTTGCTAATCTCTTTACAGCTCATTATATATCTATGTTTTTTACTTATTAACATTCACTTGTAGATTTTAAAGCAGGGCACTTGCTAACCTCTAAAGCTCATGTTTGGTGTAAATTTTAAGAACAGAGGTAGTATGAAATGCTGGATTATTTGTATATATCTTTTTATATGCTAATACTGTGGTATTAATTCGAATTTTATGTTTATTGAGTTTAATGAGAAGGATTACACGCTACACAGACCACAGAACTACTGCCGTAGTATCAGAGCAGTAAGTACGACATTTAGGTCCTGATCAAAACATTGGCCCACCTGTCAATCGAAAGCTCCAGACATGGTTAAAGGGACAATTTATTGCATTTCCATTGGCTCCTCATTATCACAATTCTTATCACCTTTCTTGACTTCTGTTGTGTAACTTTGGCATGAATTAACATGCAGGAAAATTCATCGTCAAGCCCAAGTTTTTCGCAATTTGCGTCACAATTTAATTTAATTTATTTCTTCCTGTTCCTGTGCCTCCAATAATTTCCTCATGCTCATCCATTATGGTTTATTTGATTGATACTTCACATCAATCAGATCTTCACATTGATTAATATAGAATCAAACAGCAGTAAAGCGTACATCTCTTTCTGTTGCTGTTGCTGTTGTTTGTTGTCTTGTTTTTCTATTGCAGTTGCCTTACATAAAACTTTTATTGTTATGATTTTGTTCCTTGCCCCCAGCCTGGCAACCTGACATTCAGAAAGATATTCCTGAATCACAAAGAGTCTGTAGACTCGGCAAAATTACATATTCACGACCAAATGTAAATAACCTCCCGTGAACAGAAAATGAACCCTGGCGTTAAGCATTAATAATGGTGTACATTATTCATCAGAGTAGGTTGCTTGTTTTGAATTTGAAACCACTCATTACACTTTAAATCACAGAAAAATTTGTAGGAATTAATCATACAGAACATTTGAAAACAGAGGGGCAAGAACAAAATAATTTTATTTTGACACCAAGCCATTTCCAAAATGAGCAGACAAATGTCTTCAGTTAGTTTTGTCTGACCCTAGAATGCCACCATTTTCATTATCTTTTCAAATTGATTTACAAAGTGAATTAAGCTGGAACTAATAGTTTTATTTAATAAACTGTCTGTTTTATATGAGATCACGGCAGTTGAAAAGTTATCCTGTGCCTTGGATCCACTTAAAGTAGGTCACTCTGTTATGACAGGATGTTTCTACATAGAAATATTGGCACATTATTGAGAGGGAAGAACTTTTGTCTGATTGACAACCCGGAAACCACAAATGCTATAGACTTAATACCATCTGCTTAAAATATGGGGGGAGCATTTAAAGCTTTCCCGACAAATCTAAAATAATGTGTATTTTTCTCTAAGAATTAGGTTCATGTTTTGAGGTTTTTTTATCATCATCATCAGCAGCAGCAGCCTTTATCAATCCACTGCTGGATGAAGGCCCCCTCAAGATGTTTCCACTTGTTTCGATATACAGCATCTTTCTTCAAGGACACAACAGCAAAGTTTGTTATTTCATTTGTTACTTCCTATTTTTTATGTGTTCTTCTATGTCTCTTTTTATCTCTTGGGGTCCTTTTTATAGCTTCTTTTGTCCATCTTTGGTTTATTCCTCTTACAATGTGTCCGGCTTTGTTTAAACTATGTGGGGTATATATGAATATTTCTGTGGCCCAGTTTACAGCACAAACACATACTGATATAAAGTATATTGTTCAAGAATCTTGGATAAGGCTGACCAGATGCTTAAATCTGTTCCCATTATGATATACACTCACCTAAAGGATTATTAGGAACACCTGTTCAATTTCTCATGAATGCAATTATCTAACCAACCAATCACATGGCAGTTGCTTCAATGCATTTAGGGGTGTGGTCCTGGTCAAGACAATCTCCTGAACTCCAAACTGAATGTCTGAATGGGAAAGAAAGGTGATTTAAGCAATTTTGAGCGTGGCATGGTTGTTGGTGCCAGACGGGCCGGTCTGAGTATTTCACAATCTGCTCAGTTACTGGGATTTTCACGCACAACCATTTCTAGGGTTTACAAAGAATGGTGTGAAAAGGGAAAAACATCCAGTATGCGGCAGTCCTGTGGGCGAAAATGCCTTGTTGATGCTAGAGGTCAGAGGAGAATGGGCCGACTGATTCAAGCTGATAGAAGAGCAACTTTGACTGAAATAACCACTCGTTACAACCGAGGTATGCAGCAAAGCATTTGTGAAGCCACAACACGTACAACCTTGAGGCGGATGGGCTACAACAGCAGAAGACCCCACCGGGTACCACTCATCTCCACTACAAATAGGAAAAAGAGGCTACAATTTGCACAAGCTCACCAAAATTGGACAGTTGAAGACTGGAAAAATGTTGCCTGGTCTGATGAGTCTCGATTTCTGTTGAGACATTCAGATGGTAGAGTCAGAATTTGGCGTAAACAGAATGAGAACATGGATCCATCATGCCTTGTTACCACTGTGCAGGCTGGTGGTGGTGGTGTAATGGTGTGGGGGATGTTTTCTTGGCACACTTTAGGCCCCTTAGTGCCAACTGGGCATCGTTTAAATGCCACGGCCTACCTGAGCATTGTTTCTGACCATGTCCATCCCTTTATGACCACCATGTACCCATCCTCTGATGGCTACTTCCAGCAGGATAATGCACCATGTCACAAAGGTCCAATCATTTCAAATTGGTTTCTTGAACATGACAATGAGTTCACTGTACTAAACTGGCCCCCACAGTCACCAGATCTCAACCCAATAGAGCATCTTTGGGATGTGGTGGAACGGGAGCTTCGTGCCCTGGATGTGCATCCCACAAATCTCCATCAACTGCAAGATGCTATCCTATCAATATGGGCCAACATTTCTAAAGAATGCTTTCAGCACCTTGTTGAATCAATGCCACGTAGAATTAAGGCAGTTCTGAAGGTGAAAGGGGGTCAAACACAGTATTAGTATGGTGTTCCTAATAATCCTTTAGGTGAGTGTACAGGGATTGTGGAGTAGATGCCACAATCAGTTTGTCAGCTGTGATGATTTGACATTGTGAAACAGAGACTGCATGTTTAATACATAACTTAAAGGCACAGCCTTCTAAAGTCACAGAGAATGTGCTCCAAAAAATACCTTTATTACATGTGAACATTTAAGAAAAGATCTGCTCCAATTGATAGGTAGGTGGATAGATTGATAGGTAAATAGATATTTAATCACTGAGACAGAAGCCCCGTTTTTAATCCAATTTCTGATATTTTAGGTGCCACACAAAAATGAAAAATCCTTCTTCAGATTTAGATTCTTCAGTAAGTGTTAGCTTCATGGTACCAAATATGCCTAGAAACAAAAAAATAACACTCTCACAATCTGAAAACAATATGAGAGAAAAATGTATTTATTGTATCCTCATAATTCAGTTTTCAAGAGCTAAGTTGCATTGTTCTTACTTCTGAATTGCAGAAACCTCATTAACCTAGTCTCTAAATTCAATTCTCTCTTCAACAAGATTTCTACTTTTGTGTTAAAAATGCATCTGGTTACTCGTTAAAAAAAAAAAAAAGGACAAACATCAAGAATGTTTTTGTCTCTTGTTCTGCTACCTTCCAATATTTTAATAAAATAAAATATGTTTTTGTTTCCTGTGAAATTAAGCAGGACTGAATTGTGCTTTTTGTGTAGAGAGAGCATTCTTTAAAGTAATGTTTTTTTATTGTAATAATTAAGACAACATTTTACTGAGCATATTTGTAAAACATTGATAGGGATTTCAACATAAGATGATTTTGTTGTTGTTGTTGTTTTTGTTTTTGTTAGTTTGTTACTGATAATGTATTTTATTTCTTTACTTTTCTCCATTTAGAAATATAAGTCCATATTGTGTTGTTATTATACAGAATGAATACAACTGCTATTTTTTGTCTTGACATCAATAGCAGTATTTCATTCTTATTCCAGCAATCTGTTGAGCATAATTGAACCATTGCATTTTGCATAACCCGAGTTATTACTTTATGCAGGTGCATATTGATCACAGCAGCAAAACATACCAAATGAAGGTAGTTTTAAAAATTCTGCCTGATTATAATTCTAATGTACTGGTACCATATGTCTCTGTTCCTGTAAGCACTTTACATTCTAGTGAATATACTGGAGATACAGGGTAAGGCTGCTGTTAGGGTTAGGGTTTTTCTTACCCTTGATGTATATGGTACAAGTATAGTTCTTGTGTCTTTGGCATCTCTATCTCTTTTTTATCTTGTAAACAATTGTTATTATAAATCAAAATGTTGGAATTGAGCTGGACTCTTACAAATCGCACAGTATTGTGCAGCATGAAAAGCAGAACTTGTAGGTCAGGGGAATTGTGTGGTGTTCATACAAAGCACTGTAATGCCTGTTTGTCAGACAGGGGTTTATTTCAGTTACTGCTTGGATGTCTTAACCATACTATCTTCATCTTCATATGTGCAGTCGACACAGTGATTCTTTTAAAAAGTATACAAATAATTTAGTTGTAGTTTAGCTTCCAAAAAAAAAAAATTCAAATAACTATACAAGCATAATATTTTGCTAAAGGGGTATATATTATTATTAATATTATATATTCTTCTATTATGCCAACAAATAAATCTGCTCCAATGATATCAATTCTAGCAGTGATATATCAAGAACAGTCTGCTCATAATTGCTTTCTGACATTTGTGCCTAATTGGAAGAAAACAGAAATGGATGTGTTGCGGATGATTAGCATCAGTGAGAAACAGGGACACACATTCAGATACTTTGTATTCCCTTAGGTCTGCTCTGTATCATTTCCTATCACTCATTCTGCTGCCATCAGTATTTTTAATGTCTGACAACTACCCCTGTAACACATTTTTTCTGATTGTCGGCTCAGCTGATTTTGAACTTGCTGACAGGCATTTTCCACTCTCCTGCTATAGAGAAGATTGTAATTTGAAATGGATTCTGATTCCCCATATAAATCAGAACTGTCAATCTGAAACTTAACGTGAGGTTTCCCTTTGCAAGCCAAAGTTAATTAATGTTAATATCAGAAGAATGTAACAAAGAAATTAAAATACATCTGCTTACTAAGTGCTTATTTTTGCTTTATAATGTCTTTAACTATATATTTTAAATTAATAGTTTGGAAAAAACGATTGAATATAATTGTTTCAAACATAAAAATATGTAAGATATAGTATGTGTATCTTCTGTAGACTGGGGCTTACTTACGTATCACTCTGAAGTCTGGTAGCAAATTCTCTGCAAAGAAAACGCATTTAGGAATCACTCTATCATGAAAGTAATGCTAAAATTGATCCCATTACCAATGCATTACTAATGTACAACTGACTCCAGCATAGGTAATGCAGAATCAATAAGCTTTAAGATAATCAAATAATTCTCAGCTAGTACCAGTGAAGGTAGAAAATATAAAACATTGAATATGAATTGAAGATTCTTCAACATGCTCTTAAACATTTTGGAACAGTTAGTAAGTGATATGGGTCAATTTCAGGGTATAGGGCAATACTAGAAACCCCAGAAGGTCATGTTGAACTAACAAAGTCACCCTACTTTTGTTGGCAGTAATGGTTATCTTATTAAATATCATTTAAACTCCTGTTACATTCAGTGGCTCTAAGCAAGCATTAATTAGGAAGACACCTACAATTGCCGTTTACACAAAGCAATCTGAATTACGAATGTATTCCAATTTTCCAATCTGTGCTATTTTAATACTGCAAAGGCATGTTGAAACACCCTCTGGTTGAATTCCTGATCAGGAAAGCGTAGAGCGAGAAAAGTGCTACGGGGACTTGGGTGTGGGCTATGACATGTGGATAGTCCTTTTGATTTGAAAAGTTGATGCCGAGGCGGTGAGAAGTGTTTGGCTTACCCAAGGACAAAAGCAGAGCCAGCAGATTGTCTATTAATTATTGATACGCATATCTTCTATTAATGAAACATTGCCTTCAAGAGGGGGAAAAGTGGCATTTGCTAAGCATCCTCTGTCTGACAAGAAGGCCCTAATGAAAGGCCAGGCAACATCACTGTTTGTGCTGCTTTCCCCTGCAGTTTAATTCACATGCTCTTAAAAACACGCAGACTCGAGCAGGGCTTTCAATTTAGCTGCATCTTTCTCGTATTAAAAACCAAGGAAAAGAAAATCGTGAAATTATTCTCCGTTTTTTTTTGCATTGCTCGAAATTGAACTTTGGCACAGTGAAATTGAATCGGTATGCCAAACACACAATGTGTAAACAGAACTCCATAGTCACGTTTTCTCTTATTCTTATAGCGAATAATTGTATATGAAATGACCCCATCTGAGGTAGGACAAAAGCAGTGAGACTAATACACTAGTATACCATTTTGCCTTTTTCTCTTGGAAATTCGTAATCCATGCACCCACTATCTTTTGTCAAGACAATGGTAAATCGAAACCTTTGCATAACCTTTTATTGTGTAACATACAATGTCATGTGTACAACTCTATTGCCTCTGGAATATATGCCAAATACATTTCATAGATGGTAGACAATGTTGCAGTTAACGTTTTTTTTTCTAGTTCAATAGCTCTTCCAAAACTAGGGATGGTCATTTACAACATAAATGTCAAAGCCCTGCAGGGGATTTTTGTGGTCACAGACGAAATGCATCTAACCAGAAATGCATCTATATTACCAGAGACAGCACAAGTATAGGTCAGGGATTGAAAATGTTTCACATTAAAAAGCCTTGACCCACCTACCTAGGTACAGAGCTAGCCTGACACTTAGTCATCAGGGAAAGCCGGCAGGTGGCTCAGGTGTCATGGAATATGCTGTCCATTTCTGATTATTCCACGTAACAAGCCTCTGCTAAATGTGGTTCAAAATGAGACCTTTGTGTTTAAACGTCAAGGTGACATGCTACAATCAGAGAATGTATGCAGATTTCTCAAGTGTAACCGAACCATTAGGTAGCTGTTGGCTGATTTGTAAGAGTAGCTGGTGTTTCAAGTTCACCACCTGAAAATCACAACCAAGCGAGCAACAGCAGCCATCTTTTGCACTGCATTTTAATTGGCATTTGAATCCCTTTTACCATGTTTCTGGAAAATGTTCTGGTTGTTTCTTCTGTGCTTTGTAATACTTATTGTTCAGTTATATCCCAAACAATCTCAGTGTCAGATGAATACTAAGTACAATTACCCAGTTCATTGTAATGTTAATTTCTGATTTGGTCAAGGGTGAGATTTCCAGTTGAGAGGCAAACAAAACAAACAAAAAACTGAAAGACGGGCAAATAAATTAGCTACAGAATACTTTTGTTTACACTGTAATTCAACTTTTTTTTCTTCCAAATCTATGAACAGACGGTCTTACTTTACATGCAAAATACAATATAATTTTAATGAATATTTACTATTAATTACCTAATGTAAGATCGCCCTCTTGTGGTCCCAGTTAAGAACTGAATTTGACACTACACATGCAACATGCTTGACTTTATCACTGTATTTAAGTTATATTGTGATTTAAGATTAAATCTAGAAATAATATGAAGAAATGGATGAGATTGTAAGACAAAAACCTGTCAGTTGTTGGGCTGACTGAGTTACAAAAATGGTTTATGAGAAGAAATACTGCAAATTGCATGTGTTAAATGCTTTACCAGTGCTAAATGAAATTCAATCAAGAAGTGTCTGTAGTCTGTAGTACAGAAGCCCTTAAGCACATCTAATAGTTTGTAGCAGACATATTGCAAAACAAGTTGCCTTCAATGATGTATTATTTCATCAGCTTATATATGGAATTTGTCATTCAAATATCACACATAAAGCTACCTATATCCACATCCTTCTTGTACATAAACAAATGCACTGTGACATTGCAAAATAAACCTGAGGCAACTCTGAAACAGGATAGATGTGTTCTATGAAGTGCAACAAATGTAGTGTCCTCGTATGACACCTTGGCACAAGGAACAAGGAAACAACCAGATTTGCAAATATTGAAATAATGCACATTAAGATACAAGTCTCTAATACAATAGTAACAATATAATAATTCTCTTTTTACTCATTTTAGATGGCATTCACCCAAAACTCAAATGATCCTGTCACTGCGAATCTTTAAAAATACTTAAGGATGTTTTATCTTTGGGTTGATGTTGCAAAGATCAATCTAAGCTGGAAAACTTATATTAATTTGAATCAGCTGCAATGAATATGCTTAAAGAGATATGTACCCACAAAGATTGATAAATATAAGCGCAAGGAAGTGTGAAAAATCTTTCCATTTTCTATTTACATTTTGAAATTGAACAGTACCGTATCTATTTATTCGACAAAAGAGGTGAGGAATGGAGAGAGAATCACACTCCTAAAAAGTGCTTGTCTTTGAGGAACTGCATAAATTCACAGTTTTGTGGATTGTTTGTATCATGTCCACAGTATATCCTTTGTGCAGATTAAAAAGGAAGATTCCTCAACTGAGAAACAATCCAGAGCAATAAACAAAATTAGCTTTTTTGTTGTTGTTGTTTTCTGCAAGTCAGCAGGAACTGACATCGCTGTCTGAAACCATATAGAACTGTTGATAGCTTTTCCATAATACACAGGATGATGAACCAGATCAATGTTTTCAGGTGAGCTGTTCTGGCTGCTGTGGAATGAAGCAGAAAGGTCAGTTAAGCCTAGAGGTGATTTGGAAATACTGAACAAGTATCAGGTGAATTAGACTTGATCCGTGACCTTTTGAAGGATAGGCGTTTCTAACCATTGGTAGCTTGTCTAATTTCAAGATTTTTTTCTTAGGCCATAAGAGGGTTTTCTTTCTCTCCAGGAAAGAACAGATAATGCCATTCATGAAAGACCTATGGTTTGCTTTTTTCTCATGCACAGCAGAACTTCAAAGAGGAAAAAGAAGTTGAAGGCTATCAGAAAATGCCAAAACAGACCTAAGATGTTATGCATCACTTGAGAAAGAGTTCACAGATATTATAGATATATAGATATATAATCAATTCTAGATTTGTAGACACTACCCATTTATCCTGGGCTTTCTTTCAGTCAGTTTGCGACTTGGAATTTAGTCAATGACTTTCTGTAAATTACATTTTGAGTCAGTGTCTTTCTGGCCTGAGGTGGGAAAAAAGAGAAAAAAAAAGTTTGATAGAAAGTAAACATTTTGGACAGAGTGAAATAAATTCAACTCTGTCCCTCTTAATATAGTGTAACTGAGAGTTCCAAACATGACTAACCTTTCCATGCTTGTGCCGGGTCTTGGGAACCTATGAAGTCTCTCCTGTGATAAGCTTTTAAGCCCTACGCTTTCCTTTTGTACATTATGCTCTCAAAGCTTGTGTCACCTTTTTGTATTATATGTGCTTGAGTCACTCTTATCTTTTATTTATAGGTATTTCAGAGTTTTTCATAAAGCTCTGAACTCATGCAACCTCCACTCTGCCTCCATGTTCCCTTCTGACCTTTTTCACCTATTCTGACATGGCATTATGAACATCCATGCCACGCACAACACTATTTATTCTTGCTCTAGATCCTATGAGACATACAGTACCTGTCTCTCTGAGCAGTCTTTTTCTCTTGGACTATCAACATCGCATACGTGCTAGTTCTTGTTAATCAATATAAAGAAACTGCCCACAACTGCTGTTCAAAGTTCAATACCAGTCCTCTCCTAACACTGAATACATTCTCATCACCTATCATCCAGCTTCCAGAGGCATTTAGAAGTCTACAAGGCTTGGTGCAAATTGAGATTTACAAACACACACTTGCCCTCTTTTATAATGAAGTGGGGATTAACACACAAAGCAATCGGATCTCGGCAACATGAAGAAGGACTACTGACTTTTAAAAACATAAATTATATCCCTGCCTGCTAAGCATTTTGTAATCAAGTACATCTGAGTCTTTTTTAGTTTGTTATTAGGAGGTCTGATAGGTAGTCTAAATGTATTTTGATGCGACAGGTGATAAGTGTTGTCTCTTTGAAGACCAAATCATGAGTAGTTTTAGTCTTCCTCTCTCCTATTTGTTTTCCTTAAACTTATTTTTATAATACTATAGTTTCCATTTATGTAATACAACATTTTTAAAAATCCGAAAATCTGAAAAGGGGGACAGTCTGGGGATAGGGATCAAACCATGGGTAAGCCTGTTACCACGGCATCAAAAGCCCAGATTGTCTGACAAAATGATAAACAGCTGCTACATACCCCATCCAGCCTTTCTAGAATTGGACTGTTACATGTTACTCTGCCCCCTCTCTCAGCTGCAGCCTTAAACTGCCCCAACATGGGCTGTCTTCCACATAAACATGCTCAGGCATCCCGTTTACTTCTGACACCAAACTTACAGTTACAGGGAAGACAATCTGGGCTGGGAACCAAACCCAGATTGCAACCTCTGCAGGCAATCTCGTTACCGCTTTGCTAAAAGACCCGGACAGTCTGGCAATTCAGTTATCGGCTGCCACATGCATCCAGTCTGTCTGGACCTCTACCAAGGGTGTGCAAATGACAGTATTTCAATGTCTCTGCAATAATGTTCCTGTTTGTGATACTTAGACATAGCAGTTATGCTCAGCCAGAGATATCAGACCAATTTAAATTTGTAGTCACTCCTGATTGTTTAAATGGTGCTGATCCCATGATTTCTCATCCTTGGCAAAAGAAAAATAATTAATTAAAATTAAAGAATCCCTAGAGATTTTTGTTTCTTGGTCCTGTTCTCGATAAACAGCCAAAGAAGAAGATCTTCCACTGCCATGGAACATTACTTGGTCAGAAGAAGTCTGCTGTTTTCCAAAATATAAGACAGGTTTGTGAATGCAACCCCAGTTATTTAAGAAAGAAGATAATACTCAAAGTGGGAGGGGTCTATGTCAACAAGCTCAGCTCTAATGGAGAGGATGGGCAATAGCACCTGCACACTACCCGTCAGACCCCCAGAAGCCAGACTTAGCATCTGGTCTACTGGGATCCACACAAACCAGGAGAAGGCCCAGAGCATACACTAATGGGAGATAAGAAATAAGAGGGGGCAGAGAACAGAGAATTGCCCCTTACCCAAAACAACACAAGGAGCAGGGTCACAACACAAAGCCAAGCTCTACTGGGATGGATAGTATTCCAAATGAAAAATAAATAAATACATGAGAAGAGCAGCAGCAGGATCCAACAGGGAGCAGTGCACCACCCATAAAGAGTGTCAGGAGCAGAGACAAGATCACTCTACCAAGAGCCAACCCAGTGAAGCAGCCAAAACTGAGGGTCATGTTCAACTGCCAGGGAAACAGCAATGTGGGAGGGAAACGGTTAACAACAGCAACATCCGAGGCCTACGGCCTACAAAGATACGCAGATAGAGGTTGGCAGACAAGTAGAAGAAAGGTCAGAGCTGAAGGGGAAGCCACAGATCAACCATCAACAAACAAGGGGCCATGAGCCAGTGCCAACAGGCTAATGAGGCTCGACTGAAGCCAACACTGGATTCCCAATATAAGACGTCAGTCCTGTCACATCTAGTGTGTAAAACCAAATGAAAGTGTGCAGCAAAGCCCAGCTCACAGCCACACAGATTTCAGTCAGAGGGGCACTTGCCATTCTCAGGCATTGGGATGCCAGCAGATTCGTAGGACATGGCAATACTGTCAACCATCCAATGGGACAAGTGCTGTTTGGACAGTGCCTACCCCTGCGTCCATGCACCATAGGACACAAATAATTGGTCCATGCAACTGAGCCCCTTGGTACAGTCCATGTAACACTGCAACACACGCACCACCTGTGCGGCCAACTCTCCTCCGAAGAGAAAGGAGGAGGATGGAATGCCATCAGCCCTACCAGCCTGTTCACATGGAAGAGAGAGATGCATTTCAGGAGGAATGCAGGGTTAGGCCGAAGCGAAACCCTGGAGCTGTCACCTGCAAAGCACGCACAAGGAAGGAGCACATACAGTGCATGTAATTCTCTTATGCATTTTGCAAATACAATGGCCAGCAAAAACTATTGAAGGAATCCAGCTTCAACTCAGCCAAAAAAAGCGAGTCAAAGGGAGCTGTGGAAAGCATGTCCAGCACTACATCAAGGCGCCAGGTAGGAAGAAAAAGAGAGTGTGGATATCAGAGTTTGCAACAGATCTGTCAGAGGGGGAAGCAGTACAGTGGCCTACAAGCAGCTTTGGTAGTTAACTTCCATTCACAAGGTAACAATGGTAAAGCCGCTCCCTCTTTGGATAGTGTCCTCGTATCGAAATATAACAAATGTTGGTTTTTTGTATTCCAAAATAAATACATTCAAGCAGTATATGTTCAACATCAGCAACATAACATAGTCTGGATATGATATGCTATGATTCAGACCTAATTTGGGAAGCTGCAACAGTTGGCAATATTTTAAATATATGTGTATTGGTATTTTTGTTTATCTGTTGAATGCAACCTGTGATTTATTTAGTTTTTAGTTGCCATGTTTTCTTATGATTATTACTGAAGACACATTATGGTGCCATAATTGCTTTTCTTAATAGTGCCATGGTGCTTTCAAAAATTGCAGTGTTAACTGTAGGGTTTTCTTTATTGCTTTCAATATGCAGAAAATTTGGAAGGATTATCTCTGTCTGGGGTAGAATGTTCCATCTAAAATGTTTCCAAGCAACAAAGGTAAGTGTAATCATATAAACAATATCAATTTATTTGTTTTGTGTGCTTTTCAAATTAATTACTTACTTACTTGGAAAATGTGATGCCTTTTAGAAACCTGAAAGCAGCACCACATGATATATCTGACAGAAAACATAAAATCTGTCTTTGTCAGTAGACAACAAAAGGATATTTGATTGTCAGAAAATGGGGTTAAATTTGCTTCAACGATTATAAGACAAAGAAACATAAACAACACACTGTATTATATATGTATTTATGTATTGATGTATATATTCAGATTCAGACTCATAGTTTAGCCAAAACACATCTATAAATAAATACACTAAGTGAAATAATATATATTAAAAAGTAATACAAATTGTTTGAACCAGATACATGTATATTTATGTATATTTCACCATAATTCCTTATTCCGTATTTTAAAGTATAGTTTAGTTTAATTAAAGAAACAGGCTGTGGGGGTCAATAAATAAACAGCTATGTGTATCACTAATGTCCTCGTTTTCCATTGAACCATGTTTGTGTTCTTTTATAAAGGGGAAAAACCTTTGAGAGTAGATTAGGCCACAGCTGGGAGAAGGCCAAGGTTGAGCTATTCACCAACCCATCACAGAAACTGTCATTGAATCAGTAGAACTCTTCAACCCTGGGACAGAACAAGTTTTCCTCCACACTTCACTTGCTTTTCATTCACAACACAAAAAATGTTGGCCTGTGCTGGACAGGATGTCCCAATCTGACATTTCACACATCGTTCTTATTTTGTCAGCACAAGATTAACTCACCCAAGTTACTGAACTGTTGTAATACCAAGAGAAGTATGATTAAAGCATGTGACCCAAGTCATACAATAAAGCCAAAACAATCACCAGGGATACACGGTGATCCAGGGTTACAGAAGACGATTCTGAAAACGAATCTTCCATGGTTGTGATCCGGTTTTCTGTAGTAGTGTGAGTTATATGGATAGATTGCACAATCAACTGTTTGCACTGTATTTCAGTAAATAATTTAAATGTTTTAAATTAAATAACATACAAGCAAATCTGGTAATATATTGCCTATACACTATATGTGTAGTGTTTATATGCATATGAGAGAGAAATACGTTTTGCTTTCTAAAATTCTTGTCAGTGAGGCATTTTAAATCTGTATATTGGTAGATAGACAAAAGCCACACAAGCTACTATTTGCCTTCACCAGCATAATGGCTTGCTAATGGATTTATCCGGATGATTTAACACTCCTTAAAAGCGATTTATCGTTTCTCTACTGCTCTGGTCTGTAGTACGTAACTGCGTGGCGGAAGTCTTTCCCGCAAGCACGTTGTGTGGAGTAACTTTACGTGTTTAGTGGCTGAAGTAAAGGGGCGAATAAAGCAATGGAGCGTAAGTATATCGCTTTTTTTAGTCTGTTTCTAAGCTTTCTGTTTAAACCTGCATGCCGATGTATAGCTTTAAACAAATTAAAAGATGGCTGGCTGTTATAATTTGTTTTACATCTGAACATCTCATGGTCAGTGCTAATGATGCATGCATTGACAGTTAGTCCTGATCTACAGACAAAATACAAATCATTCCTTTTAGTGATGAAAGCTGTTTATATAAATGTATAGAACATGTGTTTTTCTTAGCCGTATTGATCAAATTCATGTAACAAATATGAAACTGTTACTATTTTGAAAGGAAAATAAGACGTTCGGTTTGTGACTGGTCAGCTGATATTTTTACAATGTGGTTCATTTTAGGTTTAATACAATCCGGTTTACCAGAGGATCAGGCTCATATTCTGGAAATCCAGGTAATGTTGGTCTTCCTTTAAAGCCTGTTGTTCTTTGCTGCCCTCTGCTGCCTCAAAACACTGCTTAATTGGAGACAGTGCAGTACATATATTTATGTAGTGGGTTAAGATGTAACTGTTTTTGTTTGGTATAAAATGAGCTTGAAAAGTGTTCTGATGTGGTTATGAACAAAAGCCTTAGTGTGCACTCATTTATGTTAATAATATGCTCTTTTGCATCTGAATTCCACTTTCTAGCTCCTACTGCAAGTTGTCAGTGCATTTTGATGATACAGACTGTGTAACTCAAAAGAAGGGAAGTGATGAAGTGATTTGTAACCTTTTAACTGCAGCAATAACACATTTCCTGCCTCTCCTCCTTTAACAGTCTCAGGATGTCAATCAGGCACAAGCCTTCACGGATGCTTTTCTGAAAAACAGCATGCCGCTCAAACAAGAGGAAATCCAGCAGGTTTTGGTTCACAAGGCGGTAGTACTTGAATATTTCGTCAAGAAAACACAGAAGAAAAAGATGAAGAAGGCAAAGGGTCTCAATGCCAAGCAGAGAAGGCAAATGAAGATATTTGATCTAAGGCCAGAGCAACAGAAGTCAGTACTGAAAATCAAGTTTTTTCTTTTACAATATACATATTTATATAAATTCTCTAAAACGAATGTCAGATGTGCAATGAATAGGAACTTGTAAATGAATACAATATGTTTGATGGCATGTGTGGAAAGGAAGAGAGTTGGTTGCCCGAATAGTACTGATGATAATTGATGTGTGCAGTTTTTCATATATTTCAGATGTGTTTTTTGTTTGTTTTGCAGATATGAACTCTTCTTGCCTTTGCATGAGTTATGGAAACAATACATTCGTGATCTTTGTAATGGACTCAGACCTGAAAGGTATCATATGCATACGTATTTAGATCAAATCATAATGGTGGAAGCAAGCAGATTCATTTTTTTACCGTCATTGTAGATACTCATACTGGGGAAAGCGATCAACTCTCTATTCAAAATAAAGCCCAACGTTATCTGCACAAGGAATTTTAATTAAAAGACAGCACCAGCTCCCATTATAATTTTTAATTTTAATTATCTTTTCAAATCATTTACTTCAGCTACTGTTTAAGGGCCATGTCCAATAAGTCAAATATTATCATCAATGAAAATTCTAACCCAGTGAGACACATAGCGAGCAACTTGAGAAACTGTTTAATTATGTGGTTTAATTCCAAGAAACAAAATGGTGTGTTAGTATGAACAAACTGGGTGCCCATAATGAGAATGAAAATATCATTTCACAGTAGGATGATTCTTTCAGATCATTACTTTAAAGTTAATTAGAAATGTAAGTTATTTCATATACTGATTTTGCCAAAAACCAACACCTATAGTCCAAGCAGGGATTTTAGTTGGATGTAATATTATTAATTAAATAAAAGCAGTAGGTTCACTTTTGTTTATTTTATTTTTTAGCAATCCTCAGATGATACAGAATAAGTTACTAAAGGCAGATTTCCACGGTGCTATTATTACAGGTAATTGATTTATTTAAGTATAATTACAGTTTTTCTTGTGATTGCAAGTGAACTGAAGCTTTTGGAAATCTTTGCCACTACTCTAAGCAGCATTGTACTTTATTTTTGAGTTCATGTTTTATGTATTTTTTCCACAGTGGTCAAATCTAAATGTCCATCTTATGTGGGCACAACAGGAATCCTTTTACAAGAACTGAAGCATGTGTTCAAAATTATTACTCAAGAGGACAAAGTAAAAGGTGTGCATCCATCTTATATTTATTCTCATCTCAAAGTCAAAGATGTGTTTGTTTCTGTGGACATTCATGTTTTTCAGTAACTTTGTGAATACTGTAATACTTTTTTTCTCCCCCAACAGTTATCCCAAAGCGCAACAGTGTGTTCAGCGTGGAAATTGATGGTTTTGTGTCCCATATCTATGGCAGTAAGTTCCAGCTCAGATCAAGCGAGCGCTCTGCGAAGAAATTTAAAGTGAAAGGAACCATAGACCTTTAATTAAGAGCCAATGTAGCTGAAGAAGCTCCTTCAGAAACATCACCAGTTGCTCCACAGAGACTAATGGGAAGAGTTTTGCAGCTGCCAGATAGGATATAAAAGGAGTTCAGCTTCTCGGAAAAGCCTATTGATTAGCTCGTCTCTGGAGAAACATCTTCTTTTCCTTTTTTTTTATATAGAAAGTCATTCAGTTCCTTTATGCTTTTAATTTCTCCAGTTTAATGCTAATCAGATTATATCTAACGAGGATGCATTGGCAAATAGGCATTACTGTTCAGACCATTTAAATTAACTCTGCCTCTTTCAAAATGTACTGGCGCAGGGGTTTTGAGAAAAAACGTGAACTGCTTGTAAGTAGTTAAGTAGGTCACGTGAAATCTGACCATTAGATCTGGATTGATTTATGTCGTATCCTGCTCTAATGTTTTGAACTCTTTACTTGTGTGTGTGTGTGTGTGTAAATATTATTTTTTGGAAGAGGTTTATATTTTACTGTTTACAATCACTTCCTTGGTTGTTCAGTTACAAAATAAAAGTGTAACAATCCACAATGATCCTAAGGAGAGACCTGTTCTAAGGAGTCTTACATGTCAGAATGCTTATAAAACTTGAAAAACTGTAATTTTGTTTTTAATAAAAATGCTTACTACTCAATAGTAAAGTATTCCAGCTTTTCTCATTTACAGAATGTACACAGCAAAATCTGTAGTTTTGAAATCCCAGTGTTAACAATATAGTGTTAAAATCAGTGTTGTTTCAACACTAAAAAGATTCAGTTGACACTTTGAGAGTTAAACCATCTTGAGAGTCAGTGTTAATACCGGGTGTCAAATTAAAGAGTGTTGATTTTACACTGTACTGGTGTAAAACCAAAGAATTTACCATACCCACAATGCATTGTGGTAGTTTCCTGAATAATTGTTTTTTTATGGTTTTATTTTTTTTCTTAATAATTGTATAAATAAATGTTAATGTTAATGATTGTACATTAATTATTGTTTGAGGGTAAAATGTACCCACCAATGTATTTATATTTGTGTTGTCAGATTTTTCTACCCTAACTTTGAATTCATGTCTTTGAGTTAACCTCAAACCAGAATGTTTGGCTATGTATCGGTTTGTGGTGGTGTTTTTAAGCACTATCTGTATATGCCTGACCAGTTTGTGTGTTTGATTGGGTCTGAGTATTTATTTACTGGAAAGTAAAATGTAAACCATTTTTTTACAAGGACTGCTAGATTTTAATACACAGTATCAATTATACACATGCACACGTTTCTGATCATCCAGAGTGTATAGAAGCAGATCTTGTGGTAATGCTAGTTATTGCTTGATTGATAAAAGCAAACAGGGGTTTAACAAATTAATGGACTAATAGAGTTAACACTGATGAGAGTAGTGCAGTGTTAAATAAAATAAAATAAACACTTTTAAGAGTTGCTTATTTAACTCCCTCAGAACGTTTAACTGATGCAGTGTAAAAATGCCAACTCTGTTGAAAGTGTTAATTTTACTCTGGTGAGTGTGTATTATATAAACACTTTTTAGAGTTAATTTTAACACTGTTGGAGTTAATTCAGTACTGGTGAATTTACTGTGTATGCAGGCAATTTGTTAGTAATTACAGATGGAAAAATACATTTTGCTGTAAATAGTTTCTTAGGTGAAACTTGATCAATGATAACTTGTCAGATGAATCACTTAATGTTTATGTCATTATGTTTATCTGTCTTGAAAATGAACCCCACCAAGATGTTCTGTAATTCATTTCTTGCTTAACAGTTTGTGTTTTGATAGCTTTCCTTTTTCAAGATAATTGCCTCCTGAATAGTTATGTAGCCTCGTAAGATTAAATTGTTTCTTAGCAAATAAGTACAGGATGTATTGAGACACATGAAGCATTTTAAGTAATCTTTCAAGGAACATCAGTTGAGATACGTCCCTATCTGCTTTGATGAAACCCCTCTCTATTCAGTAGAAACCTGCCATGATGTTTTTATCCAGCAGGTGGTGTGTGGACACAAGACCTGTCCCTCTTTCCGTTTGCCTCCTTTTGCTTTTACGGTGAAGCGGAACAATCCTCCTGGCAGTCGTTTGTTGAACTTTAGTCATATGGATAAATCATCTGTTTTCTTAGTCACAGCATTGTAGTTTTCCATGCCTCTGAGGGGCATCCCCTGAAGTGTGTGACAGGGTTCACTCAGGGCACTTTGATAAAGTGCTGCGAGGTAATTGCCTGTGATAAACTTCTAAGTACTTGAAAGAAACTTTTTTTTTTTTTTTTTTTTCTTTCACTCACAGTTGTAAAAAAGGATCTATACGTGTTATTTCTTAAGGGAACCCCTCATTTAGTACCTCATAATGCCCAGTACCAGATGTTGCCAGAGCAAATCGGTTTGTGCTCTTTTTTCCCACGCTGATGGTGCCAAAGCTAAAGAATACTGGAACAATCTGTATTCTACAAGTAAGGTTCATATATAAAACCTATAAACCAACACTTGATCTGGCAATGGAATGTTGATCTTGTTGTGTTATGGAAATGTACAAAATTACATTTTATGTGGCGACATAGCTCTGTACGGCAAAACGCATCAAGAATGTTCTTCTCGCATGGGTATTGCATTAAGAATTAGCAATTAGCTACAAATATGTTTGCAGCATTTTGTGCTTTTACATTTAGGGTGGAAAATGTAATTCTTTGATCCATTAAAATATCCACACGCACATGGTTATGATGCACAACCTTGAATCAATGCAGTTAAATGGAGACCAATTCGCAATAGAGAAATGCAGGAATGTATTATGTAATTGTATACAAAAACTGACTCTTTGTTTGACTGCAAGACAATTATTTATTATTACTGCTAGTTTGTTGTTTTGTACTTGTGCTGGTTACAGAATGCTGGTTTGGTCTTATTTATTTAAGTCTGGTTTTACAGCATTCCATTAGAATTATATAATGCCTAATTCATCACTGTGTTTCCCTGTGCGAACTACAGCACGGGGGGGCATATATATAATCTGGACTGATCATTACTGAAAAAGGAAGGGAGTGTAGAGTTGTGTGACTGTTAGGACTCATGGCTTTTTACAGAAAGCCTTATCATAAGCTTGACTGATAACAACACTGAGCAATATGCTAAAATGGGCAGAAGTGCAAATGGCTGAACGATTATGAGATGCGTTGTTTTCAAAGTTGTTTCTCTTGAATAAATCTAAAGAACTTTTTTAAAATGTGGAGCTTATGTTTACTTCCTATTTCTTAGCATCAACAAATATATCCCAACAGATACCTCCTTAGGTTTTGCAATGAATGTACTCTCTACCCTGTTAAACCTCGTGCTAGTTTGTGTCAGGTTATGAATGTTTTGGAAACCTCAATATGTACTGGCATTCAATCTTATTTGGAAAAATGACTGATACTGAAATACATGTCTTGTTGTTATCATGTAGGATGGGGACTCTACAGCAATGACAATAAATTGTAACACATTCTGAGAAATCTATTGAAACTCCTTAGTCTTGTTAGTCAGTAGAAGTTATTTGGTACTCAGTATTTGTAATAGTCTTGCAAAATGATTTTCCCTGATTCACTGTAAAATGAGAAATGTGCAGTGTTACATCACTCTAAGGAAGCTCTTTTGGTTTAAAGTGTTAATTGTGAACCATAACAAATACAAGTGTCTGTCATCTTCATGGACAATCACAAGATGATAGCATCTACAACCTATATCACATTGTTGAGGTCTGGAAGTTTGAGGTCCTTTGTAGGGGGACAAAATGTTATAAATTATCAACTAGGATTAAAGGCATACTAGGATCTGAAGTCCAGGAACAGTAATAAGTAGTATATGTTGAAATCTCATTGTCTTAGATATTCCGTGAAACTGGGTATAATTCGGTACTTTTTCTATGCTCAATTTCAGTTGGCATCCATTCAGAAGGAAACATTTATTTCAGTCAACTGCAGTTATCTACCTTCTCATTTAGATCCGTCTACATTCCATAATATGAGGAAACACTGTGAATTCCACTCTGTGTTTTCCAGGCCATGTGTAACTTTACACAAGAGGTGGAGTATTTTCTGGTTAAGAGCTTCACCCTTGAAAAGCTTGTTCAGCCAAATCCTTACCAAAGGTTGCTGTTTATTAACTTTTTTTCTCAAACTACATTTTATGCATAGTCAGGTATAATCCTCACATTGTTTTTTTTTAATATTATTGCCAAATGTAAAATGTTCAATATGTATACAGAGGAGAAAGATGAAGCTGGCTGAAAATAGCAGTATAAACACTTTTAAATGTATGTTGTAAATGTATGTATTGGTATCTTACATCATTATTAGAACAGCTGAACTAAATTAATTAATCTAGGTACTTTTCACTTTTTCCCTCAGGTGCTCTGCAGTGCTCTACATTCCCTCAAGTGCTCTGAAAGTCTTAGCGTTATCGATACTCTTTGGTCTAAGTTGTTGATGTTGGCTTGGCTTGCAAAAGTAAATGCTCACCCCTTTACGGGGAAATAAAATAATGTGTATGTCCAAGGCCAGAAAAAGTGTATAACTTCACCTGTCCATAAAAGTGGTTATTAAATTAAAATTAAAATCATAATTTTTATATTTTATTTTTTTGGTATTGTCTTAAATTATGACAGGTGGCTTCTCAAACTAAACAGCTTGTGTGATGAGGTTCAGGCCAAATGATAAAAATAACTAGGAATAGCAATTTTGATGATCACTTATAAATGTTAGCCATTCATTTAAGCTTTTTAGTGACTTCTCCTCGTGAAGAAAATATGTTTGATAAGTTTATACTTTTTAGCCTCATTTTTAAGTTTGGATGCGTCTTGTTTCAGCAGGCAGAATCTTCTGTCATATTTTTCAGCCTACAATTCTGAATCACACAATTTACACACTTCCTATTGTTCTTTGAAGGACAGCTGATGGAACCCTAAACAGTACTGAGCACTAGGAGTGTTTTTAAACTGATCATGATCCACAAGCTGCAAACTGCATGTGACATTGACTTACAAGTAATCTAGGCCTACAGGAGCTGCAAAAATAATATGCTTGTTTAGGACTGAAACCTACATACAGCATTTTGTTATATAAGTTTATATTATTATTATTATTTATTTATTAGCAGAAGCTAGGCTATCCAGGGCGACTGACAGTTTATATGAAACCATTCATAATGATTAATTTAATGTTAAACTATTTCATTACACTAAATAGTTTAGTGATTTTTTACATTTTTTTTATTTTTTCTTGCTCATTATCCAGCCATACTGTTCTTATGACATTTAAATTCAGTTTATTAGGGATAGTAATTCATTATTAACATTTTCAGTTCTGCTCTTGACTCATACTGAGTTGGGTTGCATCCTTTAAACAAAACATAAAAGGAACTCTGTGACATCCTAATGTTACTGATTCATAGTGGGAGTCTGGGAGATATGTTTTTATATATATATTTATATCATTAATTTTGTATACTTTTTTATCATCCAAACAACTGTTTTGTGATTGCAAAGGCTTATGCCGGAGTAGACATCATGGAAATGTAATAATTTGGAAATGTTTGTGGCAAAGATGACAGCTTCCTGTTTTTTCCCACCAAAACCTAATAAAGGAACTATGACCTCAGCTGTAGTGTTGTCTTCATGCGAAGACATGCAAGAATTCCTTGCATATACTCATTCCTGTAGTGCTTAACTACATGCATTTTTTCCATGAAATTTCTAAAATTTAGTGTTAAATAAAGCCAACAAATATAAAGCTGTAGACATAAATTCATTGAACTGGGGTTTTCAAATCTCAAATTATATGCCATTTGTGGTATATGGTATTTGTGCAGTCTGAATTGCAGGCTATGAGATTGGTCCATTGTTTTGAACAAGTGAACAATCCTGTCTGGGTGGGTCTTGCAAGTCTCTTGAATGTTTACCAAGTTGGTATTGAACAAAAAACAAAAGGCCATGAGAAACACCAATCTGTGATTCAAGGAAATGGCTACTCTTATCTCTGAAACCCTTCTCCTTTTTAATTTTGTTCATCAGAGAGTTGCAGAGGTTTTAGTTAGAGGTGACTGCAAAGAAGCATTCATATATAACTCTTTTGCAAACAAATCCAACAATGCACATATGGTTTCACTTCTGCACCTTTTTTCATTTAAAATTCCTATTGGCCAGACCTGTACTTATAACTATACAGAAATATTACAAGTATTATAGAAAATAAGTTGTCCATCAGTTAATTTAAAGTAAATATTGCCCTTACCCATTTTAATGCGTATATGCTTAGCTTTTAATGGTTTATTAATTTAAACACCTATATGAAAGGCCACATTAAATATATTTTCTGATGTTGAGAGTTTTAATACAAATGTCTTAATACATATATATATATAAATATATGCTAACAGAATATGATCTATAAGATACCAGAATATTGCTACTAATCTAAGTGTGGCTTTCTTTTTCATCTAGCATGAAAGGTCTGTTCTCGTATTCTGAAGGGGGAAAAAACTAACAGATAGTTCCTCTACACTCAAAACAAAAAATGCTTGAAAACAAACACATTTTCAAGGTAATGTTTCCTTAAAACAGAGGTGTATTAAAATGTGTGTGTGTATGTGTGTGTGTGTGTGTGTGTGTGTGTGTGAAGGGAAGTTTGAAAACCTTCATTGTTGTTCCAAGCACAATATTAAATGTCGTCTTTGGAATTGAACATTTGGATAATATGTGTGCAGTAAAGTGGCTTGATAGTAAATCAAATAGCGAAAAGAAAAGGCTAATTCAGGGTAAATTTCTGAAGGACAAGTAAAGGGGGCCTTATCAGTTGTAATCGGTAAGTCAAGTAACGCCTTACTGGAAGTCCCCACACCAGGAAATGCAGAATGAAACTACATAAAAGGGCATGCTAGAGGTTTCATCACCATTACTGCAGGGAACTAAGAGCTGTGCACACTCCCAATGCGAACACAACGCTAAGAGTGAAGAGCGATTGATAACTTTCACCTGGAACTCTCTCAGAAAGCTACAAGAAGCAAACCTACTCAAACATTTTACGGAGATAACACAAAAGGTATTTTTTGGTTTCACTGTTTTTTTCACAGTCTTTTATCATAAAATAAATCACTTAGAAAAACATAAAAATTTACTTCAGATGACTTTTGGCTGTTACTCTTAATTTGTTTAGTGTGCATCTCCAGTGATGTATTTATTTATTCATTCACGCAACTCGCTCTGTCTGCATTGATTTATTTTTCATTAAACATAAACAAATATTTGTAATATTAATTCTATTTTCACATTGTGTTTCCTTCAGATTGGAACACACAGAGCCAAAATGGTGGAGAGACTGGCATTCACAGAAGAGAATGTGACCCGCATTGCAGCGGTTGAGAGCTTGTTTGGCCCATCAGGGAAACCTCTTGCCAAACCTGGAAGAGTTCTCGTGGGGGAAGGGAGACTAATGAAATTGTGCCGCCGCAGTCCGCAGCCCAAGATGTTCTTTCTCTTCAATGACATTTTGGTCTACGGGAGCATCATTCTCCATGGCCACTGGTACAAAAATCAGCACATCATCCCTCTGGAAGACATTGTTGTGGAGGAGCTGGAAGACAGCTTGGACATGAAAAATCAGTGGCTAATCAGAACCCCCAAAAAGTCCTTCTATGTGTCCGCCGCCTCCCTGAGGGAAAAACAGGCTTGGATTGAGCACATTGAGGACTGCAGGACAAAACAGCTACTGAGGTCTGGGCGTATGCCAAATACAAGCTTTGCGGCTACCTGGATTCCCGACAGAGCCTCTGCTATCTGCATGCGCTGTTCCGAGAAGTTCACTGTGACGCAGAGACGGCACCATTGCAGACAGTGCGGTTTTGTGGTTTGCAACGCCTGTTCAAAGTATCGCTTTGTTATCCGCAGCATCTCTTGCAAACCTGTCAGGGTCTGCTTCATGTGCTTTCAGTCTCTACAGGCTCAAAAGGCTCTGCAGGACAGAGACGAGAAAAACTGGTCGGACGAGGATGAGCTGGCCGTTCCCATGTACGAGGCCTCCAGTGAGGAGGACATCGATGTGAGGGATGAGGATCTAATACCCAGCCAGTGGGCGAAGCCACAGATCCTCATCCAGAAAACCTCATGGTCGTCATACTTACGTTAGAAACTGACCAAAAAAGGACAAATTGAAAGAACAGTCATGAGCTTGTCTGATTTTTTTTGGAGAACCGAAGCCATGCACACAATAGGTCTTAAGGATAAACAGAATTAAGGAGGAGGGGGGGTTCTTCTTTTGTTTCCACTACAATTTAAAATGTTATATTTTAATGTTTACAGAAAACTGAAGTGTATTTTTGCTGCCTTAGGATGGGAGTTTATAAGGAGATCAGAAGCTAGTTCAATATTTTAAAATGGTAGTTACATATATTGAAACCATAATGAACCTCCTCAACTCTGTCCATATTAGTATGCATGTTTTGAATATAAATAATAGAAGTCAGAACACTGAGTGGCAGGCATCACCTCAAATCCTTGCCAAATTGCCTGGGTGATTATGATTTTGCATGGATTTGTGTGCTGTATGGTAAATTCTCCTGTATGTTTCTGCCCATTTTAATTTATTATTATTTATTTTATTTAAATGTGTCCTTCCTGTGATTTCTACTTGTATGTTTAATCATGTGTT
Source organism: Amia ocellicauda (assembly GCF_036373705.1). NCBI lineage: Eukaryota > Metazoa > Chordata > Actinopteri > Amiiformes > Amiidae > Amia > Amia ocellicauda. The sequence goes on along the minus strand of NC_089858.1, from coordinate 20,204,705 downwards.
GTGTTTTTTGTATATTTATAAAAATGATACACATTCATATATTTCTCTGAAATATTGAAACTTACAAATTGCAGTCTTTGATCATATAATGAGAATATGCAGATGCACTTTAAACTAATAAATTCAAATGAAATTACATTTTGTATTGTCTTTTTGTTTGAGGTTTGGTATTATGTTCTAAATTAATTATGCATGTATCCCTGGATTAAAAATAACCTTTTCTATCAACTATAGTAGCAAACAAAGAAAGAAACTTAAATTAAGTATATAGGCCAGAGACTGATGGATAGAAGACACAGAATACAGTGTCTTCCTCCTGACATTGCACCATTTGTAAAACCAGCAATCTTAATCAGTGCTGAAACTTGACATTTCTATATGACAGCCAGGGCAACATATGCATTATTTACAAGTCTAAATAACTACTTCAGCATCTGATAACTGCAAACTGGGTATTTTATGTATAATATTTCACTATTTTATGGGAGTCTTGTGCTTGAATCAATGGCTTAGTCATTTAGTAGATGATGATACTATTCTCCTGGCAGTCCCTGGTAGTTTAAAAATATCTGAGCAAATAAATGACACCTACATACTATACAGCAAAATAATAAAGTAAATCATAAATCATCATTATGCTTCTAGCTTTCAGCTCATGTCATTTTAAAATGAAATGTTGGAATGTCCCAGCAAGTTGAGGTTAAAAATAATGTTTAAAACAAAGCAGCAGGAGGCATGTGGAAGGAAAATAACAGGTATTTTACTTGACTTTACCTCCCTCTCTGAGTTATATAACTAGTTAGATATCCAGAAGAACATCATTGCTGAACATACATTTCAACTAGAGTGCCTAGAGCATTTTGTCTTTGTGTCTTTATTGCTGTCACTGATAAGTAGGGAATAATCTGTAATAAACCTTATGAAACCAAGGACAAGAGGTTCACAGGCCATTTTATATCAAGCAAGTTAACATACAAAGGAGAAGGGAATTACACTTTAAATTATATAGATTGCGATTCAGAGCTGCTATGAGACATTACAAAGATTAAACATGATATATTATCAAAAAATAATGCAGCAATAGACAACAAACAAAATACAAAGTGTAATTAATAGGGTTCAGGTTAATCCTGGCCTTAATAAATACTGCCATATTTTTGAATACAATGTAATTCTTCAGGCAGCACAGTTTTAGAAGGCAGTGAGATAAATTGTTCTCCACTGTCCCTACCTTGCCATGTCAGCCCATAGCACTGTGGGATTGAGATCAGAATTGTGAGCAGACCATAAACTGTTTTCAGCACTACTCTCCTTGAACCAATATTGGACTGCCAACTCTTTGACATGGTTTTATCATGTTGGTAGATGCATGGGCCCCCACCAAATGAAATATAATCTATGCTGACCATACATAGTTATCCATATTATCACAATATGCACTGGAAGTCATGGTGCTCTTAAAAAAAGCCAACATTAACTCTGGTACAATCCATCACTAGCAGAAGGTGGTTTATTTAATGTTTTTTAGTAATATAGGTATATTCACTATAGAGAGAGCACAAGGAAGATAGAGACTAAAAAAATGCATTTTAGATCACAAGGATAATTCATGTTTTTTCTATGATAAAATATCCAGTAAGTGTTTCTGTGAAATTCTAGATTGTATAATTAACAGATGTAGTTTGCTAATGTTTTTCATAATATAATAACTTTAAATAATAAGAATACAAATAATAAATGGTTGTTTCACACACACACAAAAAACTTCCTAGGGTTTCATAATATTACAAAAGAAAAATGTTGCTCAACTAACAAAAGGTACAAAGAAGAAAGTGCCATTGTCAATTAAATACAGTTGGGTCCATAAATATTTGGACAGTGACACATTTGTCATCATTTTGGCTCTGTATGCCACCACAAAGGATTTGAAAGGAAACAATCAAGATGTGCTTTAAGTGTAGACTTGCATCTTTAATTTGAGGGTAGTTACATCCAAATTGGGTGAATGGTGTAGGAATTATACCAATTTTTATATGTGGGGCTCAAAAGTATTTGGACAAACTAACATAATCATGAATTAAATTGTGAGTTTCAATGACTGCCTGAAGTCTGGAACCCATAGACATCACCAGATGCTGGGTTTCTTCCCTGGTGATGTTCTGCCAGGCCCGTACTGCAGCTGTCTTTAGTTCCTGCTTGTTCTTGGGGTATTTTGCCTTCAGTTTTGCCTTCAGCAAGTGAAATGCTGCTCAATTGGATTCAGGTCAGGTGATTGACTTGGCCATTGCAGAACATTCCACTTCTTCACCTTAAAAAAGTCTTGGGTTGCTTTTACAGTATGCTTCAGGTCATTGTCCATCTGCACCATGAAGCGTGTCCAATGAGTTTTTGAAGCATTTGGCTGAATCTGAGCAGATAATATAGCCCTAAACACTTCAGAATTCATCCTGCTGCTTTTGTCAGCCATCACATCATCAGTAAATACAAGGAAACCAGTTCCCTTGGCAGCCATACATGCCCATGTGATAACATGCTTCACAGATGAGGTGGTATGCTTCGGATCATGAGCAGTTCCTTCCCTTCTCCATACTCTTCTCTTCCCATCATTCTGGAACAAGTTGATCTTTGTCTCATCTGTCCAAAGGATGTTGTTCCAGAACTGTACAGGGTTCTTTAGATGTTTTCTTGGCAAACTCTAATTTGGTCTTCCTGTTTCCTGTTTACATCTTGTGGTAAACCCTCTGTATTTACTCTTAAGTCTTCTCTTAATTGTTGACTTTGACACAGACACGCCTACCTCCTGAAGGGTGTTTTGATCTGGCCAACTTTTGTGAAGGGGTTTTTCTTCACCAGGGAAATAATTCTTCTGTCATCCACCACAGTTGTTTTCCTTGGTCTTCCAGGCGTTATGGTGCTCCTGAGCTCACCAGTGCGTTCTTTCTTTTTAAGAATGTACCAAATAGTTGATTTGACCACACCTAATGTTTTTGCTATCTCTCTGATTGGTTTGATTTGATTTATAAGGCAAAACTGAAGGCAAAACTATCTTCAAATTAAAGATGAATGTCTAAACTTAAAGCACATCTTGATTGTTTCCTTTCAAATCCATTGTGGTGGCGTACAGAGCCAAAATGATGACAAATGTGTTACTGTCCAAATATTAATGGACCTAACTGTATATCTTGTTAATACATTATACATAGACAGGAAGATGTGAGTCTGATTAATTCAATTAAATCAATCAATCAATCGATCAATCAATTTTTATTTGTATAGCGCCCTTCGCAGGGTAGCCACAGAGCGCTTTACAGACTGGTAAACATACAACAAATGTACAGTAAAATAAAATACATAAATACAATAAAATAAAAATATAGACCTGTAAACATTTTACATGATCTAGAATAAAGTGAGTGAACATTTAAGTTAATAAACCATTTAGGCATGGAGGAGAGAAAAACAAAAAACTCCTATGGATGGCATGTAGGAGAAAATGAATCTCTGGGGGTCCACGGCTTAGGGCCTAGGCCTAATGGTTGCTTCCCCTCCAGGAAGTATAATTATTACATCAGCAAGAAGATCAAAAAGTTCTTTATCGGTGCTGCTGGCTGTGGTCTTCCCTCTGGAGGAGGCCAAATGTGTCAATCAACTATATATTTTTAAGGACAAATAAAAGAAACAAAACAATACTTCCAATTCAAAGATCCAAAAGAAATTGCCAAATAGCTCTTCCTGTTCACAGTATTTTAATTTGCACACAATTCTATGACAGAAAAAAAAACAAGAACTTTTGGTGCTAAAATATTTTATATTCAAATGCCTTAATTCAATACATAAGATTTGTATTGTCATAACATCAAATATAGTCATTAGATTTGATCAGGACATTTATTATTCTGGCATGTTCTACACTCACCTAAAGGATTATTAGGAACACCTGTTCAATTTCTCATTAATGCAATTATCTAACCAACCAATCACATGGCAGTTGCTTCAATGCATTTAGGGGTGTGGTCCTGGTCAAGACAATCTCCTGAACTCCAAACTGAATGTCTGAATGGGAAAGAAAGGTGATTTAAGCAATTTTGAGCGTGGCATGGTTGTTGGTGCCAGACGGGCCGGTCTGAGTATTTCACAATCTGCTCAGTTACTGGGATTTTCACGCACAACCATTTCTAGGGTTTACAAAGAATGGTGTGAAAAGGGAAAAACATCCAGTATGCGGCAGTCCTGTGGGCGAAAATGCCTTGTTGATGCTAGAGGTCAGAGGAGAATGGGCCGACTGATTCAAGTTGATAGAAGAGCAACTTTGACTGAAATAACCACTCGTTACAACCGAGGTATGCAGCAAAGCATTTGTGAAGCCACAACACGTACAACCTTGAGGCGGATGGGCTACAACAGCAGAAGACCCCACCGGGTACCACTCATCTCCACTACAAATAGGAAAAAGAGGCTACAATTTGCACAAGCTCACCAAAATTGGACAGTTGAAGACTGGAAAAATGTTGCCTGGTCTGATGAGTCTCGATTTCTGTTGAGACATTCAGATGGTAGAGTCAGAATTTGGCGTAAACAGAATGAGAACATGGATCCATCATGCCTTGTTACCACTGTGCAGGCTGGTGGTGGTGGTGTAATGGTGTGGGGGACGTTTTCTTGGCACACTTTAGGCCCCTTAGTGCCAATTGGGCATCGTTTAAATGCCACGGCCTACCTGAGCATTGTTTCTGACCATGTCCATCCCTTTATGACCACCATGTACCCATCCTCTGATGGCTACTTCCAGCAGGATAATGCACCATGTCACAAAGGTCGAATCATTTCAAATTGGTTTCTTGAACATGACAATGAGTTCACTGTACTAAACTGGCCCCCACAGTCACCAGATCTCAACCCAATAGAGCATCTTTGGGATGTGGTGGAACGGGAGCTTCGTGCCCTGGATGTGCATCCCACAAATCTCCATCAACTGCAAGATGCTATCCTATCAATATGGGCCAACATTTCTAAAGAATGCTTTCAGCACCTTGTTGAATCAATGCCACGTAGAATTAAGGCAGTTCTGAAGGCGAAAGGGGGTCAAACACAGTATTAGTATGGTGTTCCTAATAATCCTTTAGGTGAGTGTATAGTTGTTACTCCTGTGGATTTTTTGTCAGCTGTAACTTCAGACGTTTCCTGAAGAACTTGTTTTGTATTGTTTTTTTTTTTTACTTTGTTATTCAAATAAATTTTTTCACTTTGTTATATTTCATTTAAAATCCAACAGAACTTCGAGGTACACGTGCATTTCGATCAACCTCCCCAACTTACAGTATGCTAATAGATGGGTACCTTATCTCTTTGCAGAGTTTAAAAGCAACAACCTTATGGGATTTTGTGATATGCACAATGGTAAACAGATTAAATATTCTAGAAAACTATCCAGCATTAAGCATCAAACCATTTTATATATTGTGTATATTCTGTTACAAAAATGTGATTTTTCAATAATAATTTCAGTTTTTTCTGTAATTTCTGTAATTGTCTGGATTTAAATTGATACAGTCCTGAATAGTTAATTTTGTAGACTTTGTTTACTTTCTTTGCTACAATAACAGCTTATTTTCTAGCCAAAGGGACCAAAACATTGAATGCACATATCAATGGGCCAAGTGCATTGACCATGCTTGAATTAACTGAATTAAACCAGCTAAGAAAATGTAAATGGTCATCTTTGCTCATCAATGTCTGCATTGTATGTCATCTCGTCATTTCCTTGTAAGAGTACACTCCCACCAAACCACGGCAGTTTCATCTTCCTCTGTGGTTTCTTCTGAAAGAGGTTGATTCTCACAAGTAGGGACTGTGGGAACGTTTAATATCAGTGAGAACTTTTTGTTGTGTGGAAGTCACTTGCTGTGTGAGTTGAAAGTCATCCTAACCTCATTATTTAAACTTTAGGGAAGTGCTGACACCTTTTTATTATTGCATACCAAAATGTTTGCATCAAACATGATAATCCTCGAGTTTCAGGGAAACAGTTTGGTTTGTTTGTTAGAGTTTTTTTTTTTTTCTTGAAGAAATGCCAGTACTATTTAATTAGTTCTATTAAAATGTGATCCCTTGAATGCTGTTCTGACAGGAAATTCAATGCAGGTATATTGGCACTTTAATTTTGGAGACTTATTAAACACTTTATTTTTTTAAAGACATTTTGTTAGGGGATTCGTAAATAAATACATAAACAAACAACTAAATAAATAACACTGTCAACTGTGATATGATACATCAAACCTTTTGACCCACACGTTGTGTGGTATGTGAAGTATGTGAAGATACTTCGCATGTGAGAGTACTTTTTCATAAATTATTATTGAATATGTATTAGCATATTGTGTATTTTAGTATATGCCTATTATGTATGGTAGGACTTTTGTCCCCTCCAAGAGTAAATTGTAGTGTGGTGTACTGTGATGAAAATACATGACAATGTATGGTTTACCATGGTACAAATGTGACATAATATGACAGTGTAGTGTGGTGTAGCATGGTAAAAACATGGTATAATATAGTAAACTATAAACTAACAGATACTCACAGACCAGTGGTGTTTTTGTAACATAATAAGTATATGTTAGATACTATATCGGCCAGAAAACGTACTTTTGTCCCCTACAACATGTATGCTGTCTCATAAGATATCCCCTGCTCCCATACTACATGCCCCATGTCCCATAGGACATGCTTCCAGTCCCCTACAAATGCCCCCTGTCCCCTACAACATGCCATTGCCCTCTACATTTTAATGAATGATTCATAAGATACATAGATTGTAGCCTACATACACTACTATAACTAAAATACATACTGTAATTTGACTGCTTGTGAGGTACATATACATAACTTACAGCAAGCACGGATTATGCTCTCACATGCAAATTAAGAATCCTAAAGACAGTATTTAGCATGTTGTCATGTAGATACTAAACTCCTGGAGAATGACATAGGTTGCAAGACCAACACACTACATTTTTCCATATTTTTACCATTTTATACCACACTACTGTCACCGTATTATATTTGTACCGTGTTTTAACCATGGTACACCACACTACACAATACCATATTTTTTATACTTTTTGATTAGTGGGTGGGTCAAGTTTCAATTTGATCAACATTTAAAACAGACCATTTGTAGTAAGCCTCCCAAATGTATATTTGCGCACCCCAGTTTGAGAACCACTGGTCTAACATATGAATTAATATTAAGTGCCATCGTGATGGTTTATGAAATTTCCATTATAATCTTAAGTGGTTTTAAACCTCCACTCCTCATCTGGGCAACAAAGCTTCCAGCTTTGTGCCTTCTACAAAACCAAAAACAGCCACCCCAGGAACTAAGGGCAGGCCCAAGCAAAAGCAACCCCTTAGTGCCATTATATCCATAGGCATGCATCACTGTTTATTTCACTAATTTCAACATGAAGAACAACTCAGCCTTAAAACATAATTCGTTAAATTTGTAAAAAATGTACTCTTTTACACAAATATTTTTAATAATATTGTATTGACATAATTATGTTTGTTAATGTGAGTTATCCAAGGTCTCATGTTGGTCATTTGAATAATTGTGATATTTGCTGTTGCAATATCAACATGCTGTCATATATTATAAAGGGTCTGATTAAAAAAATCCTGCTAATAGGGGACTACAAACATGTACTTTATAGTGGTTTAGTTGAGTGCAAAGAAAGAAGCATCTTGACAAACACAATTTAGCTGCTACTGAGTACAGATTTGTAGATTTCCATTAGCAGGCTGGTGAAAGATTTGATGCAATCTGGCCCCAAACACAGTAGTTAGCCACCAGTGCCATCTAGTGCGTGGAAAGCACCTCTGGAAGCTCATAGCAGCAGGTGTCTAGAGGCGGTGTCTGGACCCAATTATAGGAGCCTCTGATCAGAAGTTTTTCACAGACCCAATACACATTTATGCAATTTTCAGATATGGCACACCACTTCTGTAGGACATTGTGAATTCACTCAGTCATTATGAAAATGTTTGTATTCACCTTGAAGGATATAAATAGAGATTTGTTTTCCCTTTTCTTTCAGTAGACTGAACATAAAGATCCAAGATAGTGACTGTGATATGTTATGTGGGGGGAAATGACATTTAAAACTAACAAAAAAGAGAGCACTATGTTTGTCCAATTCTTAATATTGATATTTCTCAACCTGTGTGTTATGTTAGCACAGTGTGATCTTGGAAAGCACAGAAAAGGTCAGGTCAAATAGAACCCTGACATGTATATAATGACTTGTCAACTGAAACTGAATAGTGAAAAGGACACATTTGATTTTCTTGTAATAGCAGATTGTCTCACCGAGCTGAACCACACCTTCCTGTGCAGAGACGGAAGCTCTGAGCAGGCTGCATGCAAGCAATGAAACAAAGAGTGGTGGAGGGGTTGTTCATGCATGTATTGTGTTCTAACCAGGATGCATTGACCAAAATGATTCAGCTTTAGAAAATAATTGAAACAGGCAAAACCTACCTTAAGTACCTTAAGTTTACCAGGGTTGCAAGATTGTGGGCGTGATTTTCCAGACAATTCTGGATGATCATATTGAAGTCAACTACAGTAAATATGACTTTAATTAATGCAAACTACAATAAGTCCAATCTATCACTACTAGGAGTCATTAGTAGAAAGCCTGCTGAGGTTGCAAGTGAATCTCAGATTGGACGAGCTTGAGACTCTAGTGCAGAAGTGTAATTTGGCATTTTGTTAAACTCATTGTCTTAGTAGTAACAAGCTTGATTGAATTTATATATATATATATATATAAATATAACTTTCACAACTGAAACCTGGAACTCAATATGTTAAAAAGCCACACAACACAAGATATAAATGACACAAATGGAAACTAACATGTAAGTATTTCATATATATGGATCAAACGACATTCTGTGTAACATGTGAACATTGCATGAGGGTTCATATATGGGTGTTCAAATATTTTTTGTTTGTTTCTACTTATATATCTACATATTAAGACAAACACAAATATATATTATTTACTTTATTTATCAGATAAAAGCACCCGTATAAGATTTTGGCATGTGAACATCATTTTATTCATGTTTTTTTTTTTTTATGTATTCAAACAAGAAATCCTTCACTTCTAGAAATTCCAATAAAACCTACAGACATACATTTCCTCACAAGTTCATGTATTTTCTACCAGGTATTTTCACTTAAGTATTTCCACTAAGTATCTATATAGTTACACTACCAACAACTATTATTATAGTGACTTAATGGCACAGCATTCTGGAAATAATTAAATAAAAAAATGTATAATACAAATATAAACTTCACATTAAATTATTGAACAAATGCCACTCCAGTCCACAATGAATGAGTGTTTTTTTGTGGGGGGGGACTATCCTGAGGATACAAAAGACCCCCTTTTCTAGAAGGTATTTGGAAAATCCACTTTACAATTGTAAGATATGTAAACAGTAGCTTAGAGATCCAAGAAATTCTGAATTAATTTCTAAACATGTATTTATATGTATTTAACAATTAAGCTTTTCATTTAAGTTATATATTTTTCAGTGATTTATCAAAGCCATTTTTTTTCAGAAAGCCAAATTTCTAATATTCTGTGATTATAACTGTATAAGATTTTATTCCATCTCTTTTTAACAATTTTAAACTGAACTAGACATAATAAATATCTCAATCACCACAGCCTGAACATCAATGGAGTGTCCCATTTACCTTCCTTCCACAGTGCAGTGTTTCTATATATACAGTTTTATTGTATTCTGTTTTGGACACAATATCTGAAACAGATATTCACTTATGTGATTATATATATAGCATTGAACATGATTCTTGCATTTGTTTTTTGATATTCATCAAATGGGTAATTCAACGATACAATGTTGCTTACTTTCTGTAATTGTTGGTCAGTTTGTATACCTTGTGTAGCATTTTTAATTAAAGTCTTTGTTCATCATGCTACACACTATCGAGATTACACTTCTCTTCTACCTTGTAGTTCATAAATTGAATGCTTTCCAACAAAGGGCTAAAGCAGAACACAGTTAGTAATATATATATGGTTCTTCATAGAAAACAAACTATGCTTTTCTATAATCAGTCACTATAATGTACTTCTGCTCTTAGTTCCCGTGTGACGTAGTTGACAAGTGCTGCTGCCACCTGCTGTTTCAGTGTTGCATTCCCCATAACCAGTGCAGTCAGCTGAGCCAGGTCGGTCCAGTTTAAGTTACCAAGGATTGCCATGACATCATTGTAAAGCTTCTCTTGCTGATGAGGGGGCAATTCCATTATGATCTGAGGAAGTGGCCTAAACTGCCCACTAGTCATCCAGCAGCCCAGCAATCCTCCCACTGCACCACCTGTGACATCAACGACACAAGAACACGGACATTAGCTAAAGTGAGGGTCCTGGGCCTGCTCAATTTAATGTGATACTTGTTTTTGAGAAATCAACATCATACCCTAGAATGGGAAAATCATTTTGCTATAAGATCTACTAAGAGATTATGATATCATAATACAAGATCAACTGGCGTTGTCTAAACACCTGTGATTTCCATTGTCAGAATTGAATTCAACTCACCAACAGCAATCCCTGGAGGACCTCCCATTAAACCGCCAGCAAATGCTATTGCTCCCGCCATCATTGCCCCTTTCCCAGAATTTTTCACAGCAGCCTTCATTTGCTGGTTAGAGGAGAGTTCGCAACAGAGGCGCATTACATCATCTACCAGTGTAGGCATCTTAATTCTTCTTCCTAAAGTGATAATCACAAGAGAATGTAACCTTAGTATGAAACAGCAAAATTGTGTTACCTCCATGTTGTACATCCAGTACTAGATTTTAAAAAGGGCTGGAATTATGGATAGGGTTGGGGTTTCGGCTATTTTGAAACCTAATCATAGCCACACAACTAATCCCTCATACCAAGACAAACTGCTAGATCTACTAACTTGGATTTGTGACCTAACAAGCAGGGGGAGGTAAAGTGAAACATCACTGTATACTACAGGACCATTACATTATGCCAATAAGATAGGTGAGAGAGGACAAGATTCATTTAATTTAGATTTCAAACAGCTGTATCAATCTACAGAGAAACTAAACAGATCAATGTAAATCACTATTGCATAAACAGTGTTGGCTACTGAAGAGCTTTTCATTATGAACTGGAATCAGAAAGGTTGATTATTCAAGCATGCTTGGGATAGTGTAATTGGGAAATCAAACAATCAGGTGCATTTTTAAGGCAATTCTTTCAAGCACTTCATTAGTTATGGCTTTTCATAAAATATCGGTGGCAGATAATTAAAGGTGGACTAGTAAGTTTCTTTTTATTACAACCCCAATTCCGAAAAAGTTGGGACAGTATGGAAAATGCAAAAAACAAACAAAGTCATTTGAAAATTCAATTCACCCTGCACTATATTGAAAACACATTATTAACACATTATTTTATGTTTTACTTTGTGAATTTAAATTTAAATTTTTGAAAATATATACTAATTTCAAATCTGATGACTGCAACACACTCCAAAAAAGTTGGGACAGTCAACTGTTTACCACTGTATAACATCACCTTTTCTTTTAATAACACTTTTTAAGCGTTTGGGCACTGAAGACACCAGTTGGTTAAGTTTAGCAAGCAGAATTTCCCCCCATTCATCTATTATGCATTTCTTCAGCTGCGCAACTGTACGGAGCCTTCGTTGCCTTATTTTGTGCTTCATAACATGCCACACATTCTCAATGGGAGACAGGTCAGGACTGCAGGCAGGCCATGCTAGCACCCACACTCTCTGCTTATGCAACCATGTGCTTATAATACGGGCAGAATGTGTTTTGGTGTTGTCCTGCTGGAAAATGTAGGGACGTCCCTGGAAAAGACAACGTCAGGATGGCAGCAAATGTTGCTCCAAAATGTGTACATATCTTTCTGCATTAATGGTGCCCTCACAGATGTGCAAGTTACTGGGTACTGACACACCCCCATACCATGACCATGGCTTTTGGACCTGACGCTGATAACAACTCAGATGGTCTTTTTCCTCTTTGGCCCGGAGAACATGACGGCTGTTTTGTCCAAAAACTATTTGAAATGTTGACTTGTCAGACCACAAAACACGATTCCACTGTGCTACTGTCCATCTCAGATGAGACCGAGCCCAGAGAAGTCGGCAGTGCTTCTGGACATTGTTGATGTATGGCTTCTGCTTTGCATAGTAAAGCCTTAACTTGCATCTGTGGATGCAGCGGTGAATGGTGTTGACTGACAAAGGTTTACCAAAGTATTCCCGAGGCCATGTCAGGATATCCATTACAGACTCATGACGGTTTTTAAGACAGTGACAGCAATCGGAGATCACGCGCATTCAGAAGTGGTTTTAGGCCTTGCCCTTTACGCACCGAGATTTGACCAGATTCCTTGAATCTTTTAATTATATTGTGCACTGTAGAAGGTGAAATGCCCAAAATCCTACCGATTTGTCTTTGGGGAATATTGTTCTCAAAGTGTTGGATTGTTCGCTGACACATCTATTGGCAGACTGATGAGCATCGACCCATCCTTGCTCTTGAACGACTAGGCCTTTATTGGAAGCTCCTTATATACTATGATTACACCTGTTTCACATCACCTTCTTATTTCAACTTGTCACATCGCTATTAGTACTAAATTGCCCCAGTTCCAACTTTTTTGGAACGTGTTGCAAGCATCAATTTCAAAATAAACATTTACCTTCAAAAAACTATGCAGTTGATTAGGTAAAACATCAAATACCTTGTCTTTATATGTTTTTTGTTTAAATACAAGGCAAAGTACATTTACAAATCACTCCTCTTTGTTTTTATTAGCATTTTCTATACTGTCCCACTTTTTCAGAATTGGGGTCATACGATAGTCAGCAAGTTAAATTCTAATATGGCTAATTCCGCCTAGCACTGTTAGTTATCTTAAGAAATAAACACATCAGCAAAGATTTAAAGATATGGCAGATTGCGGCTGTACAGCAGGAATTTCTGAAAGACAGAAAGCTTGATCAACAGAATGACAGCTAGGACAATATGTAACATCAGAAACAGAGTGTGAAAGAAAGGATAATAATAATAATAATAATAATAATAATAATAATAATAATAATATTATTAATAATAATAATAATACATTTAACTCCTCAGTATTAGCATCATCCAAAAGTACAGCGACCTACCACAGAGCATACCTTAACACCTAAATTGTATTTGTAATCATAATTCTGGGTTCTTCAGCTACATTTCAATATTGCCCTCTAGAGGCAAAGTTATGTAAATTAGGGTGACAAAAGCATATTGGCTGTCAATAGTACAAAAGCTTATTTTATGTTAATGTTTTATATTAATTTGTATATGTATATCGGATGATTTAAATTGATAATATGTAATTGATTAACACGTACTTTATTCCTCGAATTAGGTTATAATTGCTTGTTTGGTTATAAATAAATGAAGTTATAATCCGTTCGATATGATATGCCATATATTTTTACATATATAGCATGTTCACTCAGATCCTCGTTATTGATGAAATCGCCCCAAATTAACAGCCCACAATGCGCGTTTCAACTGAAACTGAGCGCTAGGATGTTACCTGACAGACACTATTCCTATCTGTAGTAGCAACCTTTGCTGTTTGACATGTTATGGGAATCAAGCTTAACACTTAATAATGTACATTCACATTTTAAACGCTAAAATGGATGTACAGGAAAGTGACCTACCGCTCACGTGTTACCAGGAATATGTTCTCCTCTAAAACGTTGTTAAAAGCATCAGATTGAGTTACAATGTCGCAAACTTGTTTTATTGTATTCTTACTTTCACTACACAGTCATGGTCGCGGTGGATCATGGGAAAAAGAGCCCGGTGTCCACTTCCTGTGAAGGGAAAACTATATAAATTGCAAGACCTCTCCTATTTCTGTGAAAGCTTAATTATTTTTAAAAATATATAAAAAATAAATATAGTTTTAAAACGTTTGTAAGTGTCTATAGCTTTGGTTTACATTGCCCTATTCTTTCCAAAATAGTAAGTGTGTGTGATGGAAATTATATTTTGTTTATAGATGACGCCCACATCATAATGTGATAATGAAAGAAAAATGTGCAGTTTCAGTTTGAAAAGGAGAAGGTCTAGTGTGAAAGTTTAAATCGGTTATGCATTTCTAATTTAATTGTGTGAATCGAGGGAAAGGCTTGACTTATGGCGGAAACAGATTTATATGGGCAATTAAATTCTGTACGAAAAGAGGAACATTACGTCCCCATATTACATGCCCAGTGACCCGAGGGAACAGTCTTAAATCATATTGTTGCAAGTGTTGGAAACTTCCCCCGAGCTATATTTTCTATTAAATAATCTACATATTATGTGTGTTGTTTTAATCATAAAGAACCCAGGTCATACAGTGCACGCACATGTACATGTAAGAGCCTTCAATTAATGCACATAATTGTCTCTAAGAATACTTTAAGAGTGTTTAATTTCATTGGCGTAAATTAAATAACAAAATATGCTTCAAAAATATATTATTATCTTAAGTTCAAAAACAAGTTCCCTGTTGGGGAACTACATCTCCCATGAGGCTCTGCAAATAACTGGTACGTTGACACGATATTCCGATCTGCTTCCGCTTTAGTGTGTAGTGTACTTTCCCCATAGTTGTGGTTCAAGCATGCCTATGAGTTTTTAACTGCAACTAAGGAAAGCTATTTGCACCATTCTTGGGACATTGTTAACGGTGTAGCACTCAGATCCTGAGTGTTTTTCCTAAACAAAACCCGCTCTGTTTGAGAAAGTGTGGAGTGGAATTGATTCATTGCCGCCTACAAAACGTTACACTATTAAACCGTTCCAATTAGACAACAGGTAGGCAATAATATGTCATGAGCATAGGGTTTGAGGAAATGTAAGTGTATTAAGTTTGTAACCATTAACTGTTAACTTGTGCCAAAACTGAATAACTATTTTTAATTCCACACCCCTTGTATGCCAGGAGTTTGTTTGCTACAACACTCAAGGCATCCCTTGGCGAGGGTAAGTTGATATTTGCTGTTAATCAGAGTTCAGACATGAATGTTGTTTATTAGGCTGAAAGGGTCCAGATGGAACCAGCACCACAGGCACAACCTGGTCATCTTTGTTTTGCAATATTGCACTTTTTAAATGAATGTTTTCAACATGCACTATGATTTTTAAGAACTGCCATGAATGGCACATGTGAATGGTTAATTTGGATATACAGTGTTTGAACAGATCGCTATTTATGTGCCACAGCACCTGCACTCCCACAGTCCCTCAAGATAGGAGGTAAGATGTATTAATGTGTTCACTCGATCCTACAAAAGGCAGCTACATTACCATCACAGGTATAACTGTCTTAAACCATTGACTTGTTTAACATGTGATAACCTGTGCACACATGAAATGGATAGTTACACTGTATATCTGTGGATGCCTCATAGGCAGGGCCTAGTTGTCAAGACAATACATGCAATTACATTAACACTATATTGTGACTGTCTTTGTGTAAGATCTATTCTGTTTCCAGATCCCGGGGGTGATTGTTCAGGTAAACATTCAATTTAGTACCAACAACTTGGCTGGATCACAAACCAGAGGACACAGGCATCCACTAGGACCATAGCTGAAAACCATTGCTTTAAAAATGTCAACTTGTTTCACTGTCCCTCTTTCAGGAACCCATCAAACCCCTATATTACTTTCTGAGTCAGCAAGATGTCAATGGGACATTTACAATCATCCATGCCCCAAAATGTTTACAGACATCCTGCATCAGTTCCAGCTGTATGCACATGTCACTACAGTTGATAAGCTACAAGAGAAATTGAACCGTCTCCTTGTGACCTACAAGAGGGCAAAGGACAGACACAGGGAGTCTGGACAGGCCCAAATGACATGGGAGTACTTTGAGTTAACTAAGTACTGATTATCTTGTCATGGGTTAAGGAAGGGAAGTAATTGATAGCTATGATGGCTTTATTATAATTGATTAGAAGTACAAAGTTAGGTCACACATTGTATGGAAAATACAACTGTTTACATTACTTGCAGACCATGCAACTGTTCTCTACCATATTTGTCACTGTAGTGTGATACTGTTACTGATGCATTGTATAGTGTGTGTGTGTGTGTGTGTGTGTTTATAGATTGTACTAACATTTATATAACCCTGCACATCAGGCTGGATAAAGGGGTCACGCAAATGCTTAATAATTATAACAATTTCCTGAAGAAAATAAATAAATTGTGTAACCTATTCTCCTCCCAGGCAATGGGTAGTCTGCTCTGCAAGACACACATGGCTTTACCCCTAAAAAGACCATTGTGGCAGCGAACCTGTTCCCAGATGTGTCTGTACCACAAACTGCCCCTTCAACAGACTCTTCCCAACCACTGCCATCAACGTCAGGCCTGACTGTGTCTGCTGCCATTGAGATGCCAGCCTCCCTCCCCCAACACGTCCCACAAAGCAAAAGCCAAGATACCTGGTGGAAATAGAGCAGGGACATATTTGACTGAATTGGCAGATCAGTCTACAAAAGGGACCAAGATGCTGGAAACCCTCATAGCATCCAATTAATGGTGACAGCAAAAGAGGGAAGAAAGCTGTTGGAAAGCCGAGCAGAGGGATAGGAGAAGAACACAGTGGAAAAAATTAAAGCTGTCTCTGCAAAACAGGACAGAATTATTGAACTGTTAGAAACAATTGTATTCGTGGAAAAGCAGTGATATTATTTATTTTTGTTGGCTGTTATTTTTCTTTCTAACTCAATTATTCATTTTGCATTGCTTTGTTTCATGAATAAAATATAATATTACAATGTCAGTTTTATTAATCACACACGTTTTTACAAGGGTAATACACAGAGGTCAGGGGATTATGTACTCTCCTACAGTCCATAAAGATGTAGCAATTGCCTTTCTCTTGGCAATTCCATCCTGATCATGTGCTGGTTCCGCATTCACATGTTCCTGAGGCATGTCAGTGAATTCACTGAGCTCCAGGTTTTCCACGTTCTCCATGCAGATATTATGGAGGGTGCAGCAAGTCTTGACTGCATTGCTGTTCTTGATTGTGGACAGCTTTTCAGTGTTCGGAAAAGGTTTTTCAGGAACCCAAAAGCTCTTTCTATCGCCATTCTAGCAGATGACAACTTTATATTGTAACGGTGTTAAATGGCCATTGTCACAGAAGGGTGTCATCGTGTCTTGGGAAAGTGGGTAAGCTGTTCTCTGATTTTGTGTAGGTTGCATGATAGAATGAACTGTGGGTTCCCCTGAAGGATATGTGCGACCTCAGTCATTCTGAGCCAACTTCATTGTCTTGCATGGCTTCACCTCTTAGCCAGTGCATCTTGTATGAAAGGTAATGAGATACTAATGTACAGAAATAGTGTAGATGAGTGCAAATGATGGTTTTGCTGGTATCAAACCTGTTTGCAATGCCTCTGTATGACTCAAGGTTTCAGAGTCCATAACTGGACAGCACAACATTTCGGAATGGCCATTTTGTCCCGTGTATATTGTCGCAGCATGGCAGCAATTCCAACATGACTTCCTGAAACAGGCAATTACACATTACTTTTCCTTTAATGTGAAATGTAGCACTATCACACACTGGGATTACTCTTATGAGTACTTTACTATTGATAGTGGAAGTTTGTATCCTAATGTGTTCACAGCTGTACATTATTTTCATTGATTTATGAATCCAAGACAACGATTATACTAAAACAACGTACTACTAATAAAAAGCCTAATAATACTAATAATATAAGAAAGCTGTACGCTGTTGATATTCACTGTACGTACTCTCTCCTTGCTCTGTGTACGGCATCGGCTATTTGTGACGTCATTGATTCGGCGTTGTCTAGGAGATCGACGCTGCAGCGTCACTCCATTGTTGTCGCAGGTGTGGCAGTGCGGGAGGGGCTGTTGAAGGCGTTCCTCAGTCATTGATTCTGAGCTGCACAGGGGACACATCGAGATGAACTTGCCCTGCAGCAATAGAGAACTGGTTGTCTTGTACATCTTCAGTAAACTCTATCAGAATAACGGCACATGGAAACAGCTGATGCTGGAGGCGGCGTCAGAGCCCACCATGCCAGAGGTAGAGGTTCGCGTCAACCGCGATGTCTTACAGGCGCTGCTGGATTTCGACGACGAGTTCGACGAAATCCATGACTTGGGGGAGCTCGGCACCCGGCTGTATGAGCTGCACGCCTCGCATCTCATGCCCTGCCGCATCTTCGAAACAGTCGCGGATGAGTTTTTCATCGACGGTGTGAGCTGGGCCCGCATTGCGAAGCTGTTTGACATCGCGGGGCTGCTGTGCATGGAAAGTGCGGAGAAGGTGATGAATCCCTCCATTGGCCGCATCGTCAACTTGTTGACCGACCTGCTGGACAACAACCTGAATCACTGGATTCGGAGGCACGGAGGATGGGTAAGTAGAGCAGGATGTGGGGCAGTGTTGGCTGCATTTCCAGGAGTCTGTAAATATTATGATCGAAATCCTAATCGATTCCTCCATTACCTTGTTCCCCTCCCAACAATAGAACCGCTTTGCAGACCTCTATGGGGAGGAAGCGGCAGAGCGCAGAAAATCAAAAGCGAGTCTCAAGAAGTGGATCCTGGGAGGAGTGACTCTGGTGACGGGGCTGGCAGTGGGCTTTCTGATTGGACGGATGTGGGACTCTGTGATGAGTACTCCAAGTAGGTAGTGTCAGGGCTAAGATGCCAGGGGCCAGATGAGCCAGGCCCACTACACTGCCCAACCACATGCAGAACTCACGCCTACCAGCACCGCAAATGTGTTTGATAAACTGTAACAGGGCTCATATGGTTTGATCAAGTTACAAGTGGTGTAACCCATGAATATTCTCTGTGTATGCTGTGTGCGTCTCACCGCATAGCGTCTCAGTGTGTAGTGGCTGTGTGCGTCTCACCGCATAGCGTCACACTGTGTAGTGGATGTGTGCGTCTCACTGCTTAGTGTTTCAGTGTGTAGTGGCTGTGTGCGTCTCACTGCATAACGTCTGTGTGTGGTGGGTGTGTGTGTCTCACTGCACTGCGTCTCAGTGTGTAGTGGATGTGTGCGTATCACTGCATAGCGTCTCAGTGTGTCATGGGTCTGCGTCTCACTGCATAGCGTCTCAGTGTGTAGTGGTTGTGTGCATCTCACTGCATAGCATCTCAGTGTGTCGTGGGTCTGCGTCTCACTGCATAGCGTCTCATTGTGATATGTGGGTGTGTACTTCTCACTCCATAGCATCTCAGTGTGTACTGGGTGTGTGCGTCTCACTGCATAGCATCTCTGTGTTTAGTGGGTGTGTGCGTCTCACTGCATAGCATCTCTGTGTTTAGTGGGTGTGTGCGTCTCACTGCATAGCGTCTCAGTGTGTAGTGGGTGTGTGCGTCTCACTGCATAGCTTCTCAGTGTGTAGTGGGTGTGTGCGTTTCATTTTGTAGTGGGTGTGTGCGTCTCACTGTATAGTGTCTCAGTGTGTAGTGGGTGTGTGCGTTTCATTTTGTAGTGGGTGTGTGCGTCTCACTGTATAGTGTCTCAGTGTGTAGTGGGAGTGTGCGTCTCACTGCATAGCATCTTACTGTAGTGGGTGTGTGCATCTAACTGCGTAGCGCCTCAGTGTGTAGTGGGTGAGTGCGTCTCATTGCATAGCGTCTCAGTGTGTAGTGGGTGTGTGCGTCTTACTGCATAGCTTCACACTGTATAGTCGGTGTGTGCATCTCACTGCATAGCGTCTCAGTGTGTAGTGGGTGTGTGCGTTTCATTTTGTAGTGGGTGTGTGCGTCTCACTGTATAGTGTCTCAGTGTGTAGTGGGAGTGTGCGTCTCACTGCATAGCATCTTACTGTAGTGGGTGTGTGCGTCTCAGTGTGTAGTGGGTGTGTGCATCTAACTGCGTAGCGCCTCAGTGTGTAGTGGGTGAGTGCGTCTCATTGCATAGCGTCTGTGTGTAGTGGGTGTGTGCATCTCAGTGTGTAGTGGGTGTGTGTGTCTCACTGCATAGCGTCTCAGTGTGTAGTGGGTGTGTGCGTCTCACTGCATATCGTCTCAGTGTGTAGTGGTTGTGTGCGTCTCACTGCATTGCGTCTCAGTGTGTAATGGGTGTGTGCGTCTCACTGCATAGCATCTCTGTCTGTAGTGGGTGTGTGCGTCTCACTGCATAGTGTCTCAGTGTGTAGTGGTTGTGTGCGTCTCACTGCATAGCGTCTCAGTGTGTAGTGGTTGTGTGCGTCTCACTGCATAGCTTCTCAGTGTGTAGTGGTTGTGTGCGTCTCACTGCATAGCTTCTCAGTGTGTAGTGGGTGTGTGCATCTCACTGCATAGCGTCTCAGTGTGTAGTGGTTGTGTGCATCTCACTGCATAGCATCTCAGTGTGTAGTGGGTGTGTGCGTCTTACTGCATAGCTTCACACTGTATAGTCGGTGTGTGCATCTCACTGCATAGCGTCTCAGTGTGTAGTGGGTGTGTGCGTTTCATTTTGAAGTGGGTGTGTGCGTCTCACTGTATAGTGTCTCAGTGTGTAGTGGGAGTGTGCGTCTCACTGCATAGCATCTTACTGTAGTGGGTGTGTGCATCTAACTGCGTAGCGCCTCAGTGTGTAGTGGGTGAGTGCGTCTCATTGCATAGCGTCTGTGTGTAGTGGGTGTGTGCATCTCAGTGCATAGCGTCTCAGTGTGTAGTGGTTGTGTGCATCTCACTGCATAGCATCTCAGTGTGTAGTGGGTGTGTGCGTCTCACTGCATAGCGTCTAAGTTTGTAGTGGTTGTGTGCGTCTCAGTGTGTAGTGGTTGTGTGCGTCTCACTACATAGCGTCTCAGTTTGTAGTGGGTGTGTGAGTCTCACTGCATAGCATCTCACTGTAGTTGGTGTGTGCATCTCAGTGCGTCTCACTGCATTGCGTCTCAGTGTGTATTGGGTGTGTGCGTCTCACTGCATAGCGTCTCAGTGTGTAGTGGATGTGTGTGTCTCCGTGTGTTGTGGGTCTGTGCGTCTCACTGCATAGCGTCTCAGTGTTTAGTGGGTTTGTGCGTCTCACTGCATAGCGTCTCAGTGTGTAGTGGGTGTGTGCGTCTTACTGCATAGCTTCACACTGTGTAGTCGGTGTGTGCATCTCACTGCATCTTGTCTCAGTGTGTAGTGGGAGTGTGCGTCTCACTGCATAGCATCTCAGTGTGTAGTGGGCGTGTGCGTCTTACTGCATAGCTTCACACTGTGTAGTCGGTGTGTGCATCTCACTG
Source organism: Amia ocellicauda (assembly GCF_036373705.1). NCBI lineage: Eukaryota > Metazoa > Chordata > Actinopteri > Amiiformes > Amiidae > Amia > Amia ocellicauda. Next base: position 20,183,318 of record NC_089858.1, on the reverse strand, counting down.
CATAGCGTCTCAGTGTGTAGTGGGTGTGTGCGTTTCATTTTGTAGTGGGTGTGTGCGTCTCACTGTATAGTGTCTCAGTGTGTAGTGGTTGTGTGCATCTCACTGCATAGCATCTCTGTGTGTAGTGGGTGTGTGCGTCTCACTGCATAGCGTCTCAGTGTGTAGTGGTTGTGTGCGTCTCACTGTATAGTGTCTCAGTGTGTAGTGGGTGTGTGCGTTTCATTTTGTAGTGGGTGTGTGCGTCTCACTGTATAGTGTCTCAGTGTGTAGTGGGAGTGTGCGTCTCACTGCATAGCATCTTACTGTAGTGGGTGTGTGCATCTAACTGCGTAGCGCCTCAGTGTGTAGTGGGTGAGTGCGTCTCATTGCATAGCGTCTCAGTGTGTAGTGGGTGTGTGCGTCTTACTGCATAGCTTCACACTGTATAGTCGGTGTGTGCATCTCACTGCATAGCGTCTCAGTGTGTAGTGGGTGTGTGCGTTTCATTTTGTAGTGGGTGTGTGCGTCTCACTGTATAGTGTCTCAGTGTGTAGTGGGAGTGTGCGTCTCACTGCATAGCATCTTACTGTAGTGGGTGTGTGCGTCTCAGTGTGTAGTGGGTGTGTGCATCTAACTGCGTAGCGCCTCAGTGTGTAGTGGGTGAGTGCGTCTCATTGCATAGCGTCTGTGTGTAGTGGGTGTGTGCATCTCAGTGTGTAGTGGGTGTGTGTGTCTCACTGCATAGCGTCTCAGTGTGTAGTGGGTGTGTGCGTCTCACTGCATATCGTCTCAGTGTGTAGTGGTTGTGTGCGTCTCACTGCATTGCGTCTCAGTGTGTAATGGGTGTGTGCGTCTCACTGCATAGCATCTCTGTCTGTAGTGGGTGTGTGCGTCTCACTGCATAGCGTCTCAGTGTGTAGTGGTTGTGTGCGTCTCACTGCATAGCGTCTCAGTGTGTAGTGGTTGTGTGCGTCTCACTGCATAGCTTCTCAGTGTGTAGTGGGTGTGTGCATCTCACTGCATAGCGTCTCAGTGTGTAGTGGTTGTGTGCATCTCACTGCATAGCATCTCAGTGTGTAGTGGGTGTGTGCGTCTTACTGCATAGCTTCACACTGTATAGTCGGTGTGTGCATCTCACTGCATAGCGTCTCAGTGTGTAGTGGGTGTGTGCGTTTCATTTTGAAGTGGGTGTGTGCGTCTCACTGTATAGTGTCTCAGTGTGTAGTGGGAGTGTGCGTCTCACTGCATAGCATCTTACTGTAGTGGGTGTGTGCATCTAACTGCGTAGCGCCTCAGTGTGTAGTGGGTGAGTGCGTCTCATTGCATAGCGTCTGTGTGTAGTGGGTGTGTGCATCTCAGTGTGTAGTGGGTGTGTGTGTCTCACTGCATAGCGTCTCAGTGTTTAGTGGGTGTGTGCATCTCACTGCATAGCGTCTCAGTGTGTAGTGGTTGTGTGCATCTCACTGCATAGCATCTCAGTGTGTAGTGGGTGTGTGCGTCTCACTGCATAGCGTTTAAGTTTGTAGTGGTTGTGTGCGTCTCAGTGTGTAGTGGTTGTGTGCGTCTCACTACATAGCGTCTCAGTTTGTAGTGGGTGTGTGCGTCTCACTGCATAGCATCTCACTGTAGTTGGTGTGTGCATCTCAGTGCGTCTCACTGCATTGCGTCTCAGTGTGTATTGGGTGTGTGCGTCTCACTGCATAGCGTCTCAGTGTGTAGTGGATGTGTGTGTCTCCGTGTGTTGTGGGTCTGTGCGTCTCACTGCATAGCGTCTCAGTGTTTAGTGGGTTTGTGCGTCTCACTGCATAGCATCTCTGTCTGTAGTGGGTTTGTGCGTCTCACTGCATAGCATCTCAGTGTGTAGTCGGTGTGTGCATCTCACTGCATCTTGTCTCAGTGTGTAGTGGGAGTGTGCGTCTCACTGCATAGCGTCTCAGTGTTTAGTGGGTTTGTGCGTCTCATTGCACAGCGTCTCAGTGTTTAGTGGGTTTGTGCGTCTCACTGCATAGCATCTCAGTGTGTAGTGGGCGTGTGCGTCTTACTGCATAGCTTCACACTGTGTAGTCGGTGTGTGCATCTCACTGCATAGCGTCTCAGTGTGTAGTGGGTGTGTGCGTTTCATTTTGTAGTGGGTGTGTGCGTCTCACTGTATAGTGTCTCAGTGTGTAGTGGTTGTGTGCATCTCACTGCATAGCATCTCAGTGTGTAGTGGGTGTGTGCGTCTCACTGCATAGCATCTCAGTGTGTAGTGGGTGTGTGCGTCTCACTGCATTGCGTCTCAGTGTTTAGTGGGGGTGTGTGTCTCACTGCATAGCGTCTCAGTGTGTAGTAGTTGCGTGCGTCTCACTGCATAGCATCTCAGTGTGTAGTGGGTGTGTGTATCTCACTGCATTGCGTCTCAGTGTGTTGTGCATGTGTGCGTCACATTGCATGGCGTCTCTGTGTAGTGAGTGTGTGCGTCTCACTGCATAGCGTCTCAGTGTCTAGTGGGTGTGTGCGTCTCAGTGCATAGCGTCTCAATGTGTGCGTCTCACTGCATAGCATCTCAGTGTCTAGTGGGTATGTGCGTCTCAGTGCATAGCGTCTCAATGTGTGCGTCTCACTGTATAGCGTCTCACTGCAAAGCGTCTCAGTGTGTATTCGGTGTGTGCGTCTCAGTGTGTAGGGGTTGTGTGTGTCTCACTGCATAGCGTCTCGGTGTGTAGTGGGTGAGTGCGTCTCATTGCATAGCGTCTGTGTGTCTTGGGTGTGTGCATCTCAGTGTGTAGTGGGTGTGTGTGTCTCACTGCATAGCGTCTCGGTGTGTAGTGGCTGTGTGCGTTTCAGTGTGTAGTGGGTGTGTGCGTCTCACTGCATAGCGTCTCAGTGTGTAGTGGGTGTGTGCGTCTCACTGCATAGCGTCTCAGTGTGTAGTGGGTGTGTGCGTCTCACTGCATAGCGTCTCAGTGTGTAGTGGGTGTGTGCGTCTCACTGCATAGCGTCTCACTGTAGTGGGTGTGTGCGTCTTACTGCATAGCGTCTCAGTGTGTAGTGGGTGTGTGCGTCTCACTGCATAGCGTCTCAGTGTGTAGTGGGTGTGTGCGTCTCACTGCATAGCGTCTCAGTTTGTTGTGGGTGTGTGCGTCTCACTGCATAGCGTCTCAGTGTGTAGTGGGTGTGTGCGTCTCAGTGTGTAGTTGGTGTGTGCGTCTCACTCCATAGCGTCTCAGTGTGTAGTGGGTGTTTGCATCTCACTCCATAGCGTCTCAGTGTGTAGTGGGTGTGTGCGTTTTACTGCATAGCTTCACACTGTATAGTCGGTGTGTGCATCTCACTGCATAGCGTCTCAGTGTGTAGTGGGTGTGTGCGTTTCATTTTGAAGTGGGTGTGTGCGTCTCACTGTATAGTGTCTCAGTGTGTAGTGGGAGTGTGCGTCTCACTGCATAGCATCTTACTGTAGTGGGTGTGTGCGTCTCACTGCATAGCGTCTCGGTCTGTAGTGGGTGTGTGCGTATCACTGCATAGCGTCTCAGTGTGTAGAGGGTGTGTGCGTCTCACTGCATAGCGTCTCAGTGTGTAGTGGGAGTGTGCGTCTCACTGCATAGCATCTTACTGTAGTGGGTGTGTGCGTCTCACTGCATAGCGTCTCGGTCTGTAGTGGGTGTGTGCGTATCACTGCATAGCGTCTCAGTGTGTAGAGGGTGTGTGCGTCTCACTGCATAGCGTCTCGGTCTGTAGTGGGTGTGTGCGTATCACTGCATAGCGTCTCAGTGTGTAGAGGGTGTGTGCATCTTACTGCATAGCATCTCAGTGTGTAGTGGGTGTGTGCATTTCAGTGTGTAGTGGGAGTGTACGTCTCACTGCATAGCGTCTTACTGTAGTGGGTGTGTGCCTTTCACTGCATAGCATCTCACTGTAGTTGGTGTGTGCATCTCAGTGCGTCTCACTGCATTGCGTCTCAGTGTGTATTGGGTCTGTGCGTCTCACTGCATAGCGTCTCAGTGTTTAGTGGGTTTGTGCGTCTCACTGCATAGCGTCTCAGTGTGTAGTGGGTGTGTGCGTCTTACTGCATAGCTTCACACTGTGTAGTCGGTGTGTGCATCTCGCTGCATCTTGTCTCAGTGTGTAGTGGGAGTGTGCGTCTCACTGCATAGCGTCTCAGTGTGTACTGGGTGTGTGTGTCTCACTGCATAGCGTCTCAGTGTGTACTGGGTGTGTGCGTCTCACTGCATAGCGTCTCAGTGTGTAGTGGTTGTGTGCGTCTCAGTGTGTAGTGGTTGTGTACGTCTCACTGCATTGCGTCTCAGTGTGTAGTGGGTGTGTGCGTCTCACTGCATAGCGTCTCAGTGTTTAGTGGGTGTGTGCGTCTCACTGCATAGCGTCTCAGTGTGTCGTAGTTGCGTGCGTCTCACTGCATAGCTTATCTGTTTAGTGGGGGTGTGTGTCTCACTGCATAGCATCTCAGTGTGTAGTGGGTGTGTGCGTCTCAGTGTGTAGTGGTTGCGTGCGTCTCACTGCATAGCATCTCAGTGTGTAGTGGGTGTGTGTATCTCACTGCATTGCGTCTCAGTGTGTTGTCCATGTGTGCGTCACATTGCATGGCGTCTCTGTGTAGTGAGTGTGTGCGTCTCACTGCATAGCGTCTCATTGTGTAGTGTGTGTGTGTGCGTCTCACTGCATAACATCTCAGTGTCTAGTGGGTATGTGCGTCTCACTGCATAGCGTCTCAGTGTGTAGTGGGTGTATGCGTCTCACTGCATAGCATCTCGGTGTGTAGTGGGCGTGTGCGTCTCACTGCATAGCGTCTGAGTGTTTAGTGGGTTTGTGCGTCTCATTGCATAGCGTCTCAGTGTGTAGTGGGTGTGTGCGTCTTACTGCATAGCTTCACACTGTGTAGTCGGTGTGTGCATCTCACTGCATAGCGTCTCAGTGTGTAGTGGGTGTGTGCGTTTCATTTTGTAGTGGGTGTGTGCGTCTCACTGTATAGTGTCTCAGTGTGTAGTGGGAGTGTGCGTCTCACTGCATAGCGTCTTACTGTAGTGGGTGTGTGCGTCTCAGTGTGTAGTGGGTGTGTGCGTCTCACTGCATAGCGTCTCGGTGTGTAGTGGTTGTGTGCGTCTCAGTGTGTAGTGGTTGTGTACGTCTCACTGCATTGCGTCTCAGTGTGTAGTGGGTGTGTGCGTCTCACTGCATAGCGTCTCAGTGTTTAGTGGGTGTGTGCGTCTCACTGCATAGCGTCTCAGTGTGTCGTAGTTGCGTGCGTCTCACTGCATAGCTTATCTGTTTAGTGGGGGTGTGTGTCTCACTGCATAGCGTCTCAGTGTGTCGTAGTTGCGTGCGTCTCACTGCATAGCTTATCTGTTTAGTGGGGGTGTGTGTCTCACTGCATAGCATCTCAGTGTGTAGTGGTTGTGTGCGTCTCACTGCATAGCATCTCAGTGTGTAGTGGGTGTGTGTATCTCACTGCATTGCGTCTCCGTGTGTTGTCCATGTGTGCGTCACATTGCATGGCGTCTCTGTGTAGTGAGTGTGTGCGTCTCACTGCATAGCGTCTCATTGTGTAGTGTGTGTGTGTGTGTGTGTGCGTCTCACTGCATAGCATCTCAGTGTCTAGTGGGTGTGTGCGTCTCACTGTATAGCGTCTCACTGCAAAGCGTCTCGGTGTGTAGTGGGTGTGTGCGTCTCACTGCATAGCGTCTCAGTGTGTAGTGGGTGTGTGCGTCTCACTGCATAGCGTCTCTCTGTAGTGGGTTTGTGCGTCTCACTGCATAGCGTTTCAGTGTGTAGTGGGTGTGTGCGTCTTACTACATAGCGTCTCAGTGTGTAGTGGGTGTGTGCATCTAACTGCGTAGCGTCTCAGTGTGTAGTGTGTGTGTGCGTCTCACTACATAGCGTCTCAGTGTGTAGTGGGTGTGTGCGTCTCACTGCATATCGTCTCAGTGTGTAGTGGTTGTGTGCGTCTCACTGCATTGCGTCTCAGTGTGTAATGGGTGTGTGCGTCTCACTGCATAGCATCTCTGTCTGTAGTGGGTGTGTGCGTCTCACTGCATAGCGTCTCAGTGTGTAGTGGTTGTGTGCGTCTCACTGCATAGCGTCTCAGTGTGTAGTGGTTGTGTGCGTCTCACTGCATAGCTTCTCAGTGTGTAGTGGTTGTGTGCGTCTCACTGCATAGCTTCTCAGTGTGTAGTGGGTGTGTGCATCTCACTGCATAGCGTCTCAGTGTGTAGTGGTTGTGTGCATCTCACTGCATAGCATCTCAGTGTGTAGTGGGTGTGTGCGTCTTACTGCATAGCTTCACACTGTATAGTCGGTGTGTGCATCTCACTGCATAGCGTCTCAGTGTGTAGTGGGTGTGTGCGTTTCATTTTGAAGTGGGTGTGTGCGTCTCACTGTATAGTGTCTCAGTGTGTAGTGGGAGTGTGCGTCTCACTGCATAGCATCTTACTGTAGTGGGTGTGTGCATCTAACTGCGTAGCGCCTCAGTGTGTAGTGGGTGAGTGCGTCTCATTGCATAGCGTCTGTGTGTAGTGGGTGTGTGCATCTCAGTGTGTAGTGGGTGTGTGTGTCTCACTGCATAGCGTCTCAGTGTTTAGTGGGTGTGTGCATCTCACTGCATAGCGTCTCAGTGTGTAGTGGTTGTGTGCATCTCACTGCATAGCATCTCAGTGTGTAGTGGTTGTGTGCGTCTCAGTGTGTAGTGGTTGTGTGCGTCTCACTACATAGTGTCTCAGTTTGTAGTGGGTGTGTGCGTCTCACTGCATAGCATCTCACTGTAGTTGGTGTGTGCATCTCAGTGCGTCTCACTGAATTGCGTCTCAGTGTGTATTGGGTGTGTGCGTCTCACTGCATAGCGTCTCAGTGTGTAGTGGATGTGTGTGTCTCCGTGTGTTGTGGGTCTGTGCGTCTCACTGCATAGCGTCTCAGTGTTTAGTGGGTTTGTGCGTCTCACTGCATAGCGTCTCAGTGTGTAGTGGGTGTGTGCGTCTTACTGCATAGCTTCACACTGTGTAGTCGGTGTGTGCATCTCACTGCATCTTGTCTCAGTGTGTAGTGGGAGTGTGCGTCTCACTGCATAGCGTCTCAGTGTTTAGTGGGTTTGTGCGTCTCATTGCATAGCGTCTCAGTGTTTAGTGGGTTTGTGCGTCTCACTGCATAGCATCTCAGTGTGTAGTGGGCGTGTGCGTCTTACTGCATAGCTTCACACTGTGTAGTCGGTGTGTGCATCTCACTGCATAGCGTCTCAGTGTGTAGTGGGTGTGTGCGTTTCATTTTGTAGTGGGTGTGTGCGTCTCACTGTATAGTGTCTCAGTGTGTAGTGGTTGTGTGCATCTCACTGCATAGCATCTCAGTGTGTAGTGGGTGTGTGCGTCTCACTGCATAGCATCTCAGTGTGTAGTGGGTGTGTGCGTCTCACTGCATTGCGTCTCAGTGTTTAGTGGGGGTGTGTGTCTCACTGCATAGCGTCTCAGTGTGTAGTAGTTGCGTGCGTCTCACTGCATAGCATCTCAGTGTGTAGTGGGTGTGTGTATCTCACTGCATTGCGTCTCAGTGTGTTGTGCATGTGTGCGTCACATTGCATGGCGTCTCTGTGTAGTGAGTGTGTGCGTCTCACTGCATAGCGTCTCAGTGTCTAGTGGGTGTGTGCGTCTCAGTGCATAGCGTCTCAATGTGTGCGTCTCACTGCATAGCATCTCAGTGTCTAGTGGGTGTGTGCGTCTCAGTGCATAGCGTCTCAATGTGTGCGTCTCACTGTATAGCGTCTCACTGCAAAGCGTCTCAGTGTGTATTCGGTGTGTGCGTCTCAGTGTGTAGGGGTTGTGTGTGTCTCACTGCATAGCGTCTCGGTGTGTAGTGGGTGAGTGCGTCTCATTGCATAGCGTCTGTGTGTCTTGGGTGTGTGCATCTCAGTGTGTAGTGGGTGTGTGTGTCTCACTGCATAGCGTCTCGGTGTGTAGTGGCTGTGTGCGTTTCAGTGTGTAGTGGGTGTGTGCGTCTCACTGCATAGCGTCTCAGTGTGTAGTGGGTGTGTGCGTCTCACTGCATAGCGTCTCAGTGTGTAGTGGGTGTGTGCGTCTCACTGCATAGCGTCTCAGTGTGTAGTGGGTGTGTGCGTCTCACTGCATAGCGTCTCACTGTAGTGGGTGTGTGCGTCTTACTGCATAGCGTCTCAGTGTGTAGTGGGTGTGTGCGTCTCACTGCATAGCGTCTCAGTGTGTAGTGGGTGTGTGCGTCTCACTGCATAGCGTCTCAGTTTGTTGTGGGTGTGTGCGTCTCACTGCATAGCGTCTCAGTGTGTAGTGGGTGTGTGCGTCTCAGTGTGTAGTTGGTGTGTGCGTCTCACTCCATAGCGTCTCAGTGTGTAGTGGGTGTTTGCATCTCACTCCATAGCGTCTCAGTGTGTAGTGGGTGTGTGCGTCTTACTGCATAGCTTCACACTGTATAGTCGGTGTGTGCATCTCACTGCATAGCGTCTCAGTGTGTAGTGGGTGTGTGCGTTTCATTTTGAAGTGGGTGTGTGCGTCTCACTGTATAGTGTCTCAGTGTGTAGTGGGAGTGTGCGTCTCACTGCATAGCATCTTACTGTAGTGGGTGTGTGCGTCTCACTGCATAGCGTCTCGGTCTGTAGTGGGTGTGTGCGTATCACTGCATAGCGTCTCAGTGTGTAGAGGGTGTGTGCGTCTCACTGCATAGCGTCTCAGTGTGTAGTGGGTGTGTGCGTCACACTGTGTAGTCGGTGTGTGCATCTTACTGCATAGCATCTCAGTGTGTAGTGGGTGTGTGCATTTCAGTGTGTAGTGGGAGTGTACGTCTCACTGCATAGCGTCTTACTGTAGTGGGTGTGTGCCTTTCACTGCATAGCATCTCACTGTAGTTGGTGTGTGCATCTCAGTGCGTCTCACTGCATTGCGTCTCAGTGTGTATTGGGTCTGTGCGTCTCACTGCATAGCGTCTCAGTGTTTAGTGGGTTTGTGCGTCTCACTGCATAGCGTCTCAGTGTGTAGTGGGTGTGTGCGTCTTACTGCATAGCTTCACACTGTGTAGTCGGTGTGTGCATCTCGCTGCATCTTGTCTCAGTGTGTAGTGGGAGTGTGCGTCTCACTGCATAGCGTCTCAGTGTGTACTGGGTGTGTGTGTCTCACTGCATAGCGTCTCAGTGTGTACTGGGTGTGTGCGTCTCACTGCATAGCGTCTCAGTGTGTAGTGGTTGTGTGCGTCTCAGTGTGTAGTGGTTGTGTACGTCTCACTGCATTGCGTCTCAGTGTGTAGTGGGTGTGTGCGTCTCACTGCATAGCGTCTCAGTGTTTAGTGGGTGTGTGCGTCTCACTGCATAGCGTCTCAGTGTGTCGTAGTTGCGTGCGTCTCACTGCATAGCTTATCTGTTTAGTGGGGGTGTGTGTCTCACTGCATAGCATCTCAGTGTGTAGTGGGTGTGTGCGTCTCAGTGTGTAGTGGTTGCGTGCGTCTCACTGCATAGCATCTCAGTGTGTAGTGGGTGTGTGTATCTCACTGCATTGCGTCTCAGTGTGTTGTCCATGTGTGCGTCACATTGCATGGCGTCTCTGTGTAGTGAGTGTGTGCGTCTCACTGCATAGCGTCTCATTGTGTAGTGTGTGTGTGTGCGTCTCACTGCATAACATCTCAGTGTCTAGTGGGTATGTGCGTCTCACTGCATAGCGTCTCAGTGTGTAGTGGGTGTATGCGTCTCACTGCATAGCATCTCGGTGTGTAGTGGGCGTGTGCGTCTCACTGCATAGCGTCTGAGTGTTTAGTGGGTTTGTGCGTCTCATTGCATAGCGTCTCAGTGTGTAGTGGGTGTGTGCGTCTTACTGCATAGCTTCACACTGTGTAGTCGGTGTGTGCATCTCACTGCATAGCGTCTCAGTGTGTAGTGGGTGTGTGCGTTTCATTTTGTAGTGGGTGTGTGCGTCTCACTGTATAGTGTCTCAGTGTGTAGTGGGAGTGTGCGTCTCACTGCATAGCGTCTTACTGTAGTGGGTGTGTGCGTCTCAGTGTGTAGTGGGTGTGTGCGTCTCACTGCATAGCGTCTCAGTGTGTAGTGGTTGTGTGCGTCTCAGTGTGTAGTGGTTGTGTACGTCTCACTGCATTGCGTCTCAGTGTGTAGTGGGTGTGTGCGTCTCACTGCATAGCGTCTCAGTGTTTAGTGGGTGTGTGCGTCTCACTGCATAGCGTCTCAGTGTGTCGTAGTTGCGTGCGTCTCACTGCATAGCTTATCTGTTTAGTGGGGGTGTGTGTCTCACTGCATAGCGTCTCAGTGTGTCGTAGTTGCGTGCGTCTCACTGCATAGCTTATCTATTTAGTGGGGGTGTGTGTCTCACTGCATAGCATCTCAGTGTGTAGTGGTTGTGTGCGTCTCACTGCATAGCATCTCAGTGTGTAGTGGGTGTGTGTATCTCACTGCATTGCGTCTCCGTGTGTTGTCCATGTGTGCGTCACATTGCATGGCGTCTCTGTGTAGTGAGTGTGTGCGTCTCACTGCATAGCGTCTCATTGTGTAGTGTGTGTGTGTGTGTGTGTGCGTCTCACTGCATAGCATCTCAGTGTCTAGTGGGTGTGTGCGTCTCACTGTATAGCGTCTCACTGCAAAGCGTCTCGGTGTGTAGTGGGTGTGTGCGTCTCACTGCATAGCGTCTCAGTGTGTAGTGGGTGTGTGCGTCTCACTGCATAGCATCTCGGTGTGTAGTGGGCATGTGCGTCTCACTGCATAGCGTCTCAGTGTTTAGTGGGTTTGTGCGTCTCATTGCATAGCGTCTCAGTGTTTAGTGGGTTTGTGCGTCTCACTGCATAGCGTCTCAGTGTGTAGTGGGTGTGTGCATCTCACTGCATAGCGTCTCAGTGTGTTGTGGGTGTGTGCGTTTCATTTTGTAGTGGGTGTGTGCGTCTCACTGTATAGTGTCTCAGTGTGTAGTGGGTGAGTGCGTCTCATTGCATAGCGTCTGTGTGTCTTGGGTGTGTGTGTCTCACTGCATAGCGTCTCAGTGTGTACTGGGTGTGTGCGTCTCACTGCATAGCGTCTCAGTGTGTAGTGGGTGTGTGCGTCTCACTGCGTAGCATCTCAGTATGTAATGGGTGTGTGCGTCTCACTGCATAGCGTCTCAGTGTGTAGTGGTTGTGTGCATCTCACTGCATAGCATCTCAGTGTGTAGTGGGTGTGTGCGTCTCACTGCATAGCGTCTCAGTGTGTAGTGGTTGTGTGCGTCTCAGTGTGTAGTGGTTGTGTACGTCTCACTGCATTGCGTCTCAGTGTGTAGTGGGTGTGTGCGTCTCACTGCATAGCGTCTCAGTGTTTAGTGGGTGTGTGGGTCTCACTGCATAGCGTCTCAGTGTGTCGTAGTTGCGTGCGTCTCACTGCATAGCTTATCTGTTTAGTGGGGGTGTGTGTCTCACTGCATAGCATCTCAGTGTGTAGTGGGTGTGTGCGTCTCACTGCATAGCGTCTTAGTGTGTAGTAGTTGCGTGCGTCTCACTGCATAGCATCTCAGTGTGTAGTGGGTGTGTGTATCTCACTGCATTGCGTCTCAGTGTGTTGTCCATGTGTGCGTCACATTGCATGGCATCTCTGTGTAGTGAGTGTGTGCGTCTCACTGCATATTGTCTCATTGTGTAGTGTGTGTGTGTGTATGTGTGTGCGTCTCACTGCATAGCGTCTCAGTGTGTATTCGGTGTGTGCGTCTCAGTGTGTAGGGGTTGTGTGTGTCTCACTGCATAGCGTCTCGGTGTGTAGTGGCTGTGTGCGTTTCAGTGTGTAGTGGGTGTGTGTGTCTCACTGCATAGCGTCTCAGTGTGTCGTGGGTGTGTGCGTCTCACTGCATAGCGTCTCAGTGTGTAGTGGGTGTGTGCGTCTCACTGCATAGCGTCTCTCTGTAGTGGGTTTGTGCGTCTCACTGCATAGCGTTTCAGTGTGTAGTGGGTGTGTACGTCTCACTACATAGCGTCTCAGTGTGTAGTGGGTGTGTGCATCTAACTGCGTAGCGTCTCAGTGTGTAGTGTGTGTGTGCGTCTCACTGCATAGCGTCTCTGTTTAGTTGGTGTATGCGTCTCACTGCATAGCATGTCAGTGTGTAGTGGGTGTGTGCGTCACACTGTGTAGTCGGTGTGTGCATCTTACTGCATAGCGTCTCAGTGTGTAGTGGGTGTGTGCATTTCAGTGTGTAGTGGGTGTGTGCGTCTCAGTGTGTAGTGGGTGTGTGCCTTTCACTGCATAGCATCTCACTAGTTGGTGTGTGCATCTCAGTGCGTCTCACTGCATTGCGTCTCAGTGTGTATTGGGTGTGTGCGTCTCACTGCATAGCGTCTCAGTGTGTAGTGGGTGAGTGCGTCTCACTGCATAGCGTCTCAGTGTGTAGTGGGTGTGTGCGTTTCATTTTGTAGTGGGTGTGTGCGTCTCACTGTATAGTGTCTCAGTGTGTAGTGGGAGTGTGTGTCTCACTGCATAGCGTCTTACTGTAGTGGGTGTGTGCGTTTCAGTGTGTAGTGGGTGAGTGCGTCTCATTGCATAGCGTCTGTGTGTAGTGGGTGTGTGCATCTCAGTGTGTAGTGGGTGTGTGTGTCTCACTGCATAGCGTCTCAGTGTGTAGTGGGTGTGTGTGTCTCACTGCATAGCGTCTCAGTGTGTAGTGGGTGTGTGCGTCACACTGTGTAGTCGGTGTGTGCATCTTACTGCATAGCGTCTCAGTGTGTAGTGGGTGTGTGCATTTCACTGTATAGTGGGTGTGTGCGTCTCACTGCATAGCGTCTTACTGTAGTGGGTGTGTGCGTCTCACTGCATAGCGTCTCAGTGTGTAGTGGGTGTGTGCCTTTCACTGCATAGCATCTCACTAGTTGGTGTGTGCATCTCAGTGCGTCTCACTGCATTGCGTCTCAGTGTGTATTGGGTGTGTGCGTCTCACTGCATAGCGTCTCAGTGTGTAGTGGGTGAGTGCGTCTCACTGCATAGCGTCTCAGTGTGTAGTGGGTGTGTGCATCTCAGTGTGTAGTGGGTGTGTGTGTCTCACTGAATAGCGTCTCAGTGTGTAGTGGGTGTGTGCGTCTCACTGCATAGCGTCTCAGTGTGTAGTGGGTGTGTGCGTCTCACTGCATATCGTCTCAGTGTGTAGTGGTTGTGTGCGTCTCAGTGTGTAGTGGTTGTGTACGTCTCACTGCATTGCGTCTCGGTGTGTAGTGGGTGTGTGCGTCTCACTGCATAGCGTCTCAGTGTTTAGTGGGTGTGTGCGTCTCACTGCATAGCGTCTCAGTGTGTCGTAGTTGCGTTCGTCTCACTGCATAGCTTATCTGTTTTGTGGGGGTGTGTGTCTCACTGCATAGCATCTCAGTGTGTAGTGGGTGTGTGCGTCTCACTGCATAGCGTCTCAGTGTGTAGTAGTTGCGTGCGTCTCACTGCATAGCATCTCAGTGTGTAGTGGGTGTGTGTATCTCACTGCATTGCGTCTCAGTGTGTTGTCCATGTGTGCGTCACATTGCATAGCGTCTCTGTGTAGTGAGTGTGTGCGTCTCACTGCATAGCGTCTCAGTGTCTAGTGGGTGTGTGCGTCTCAGTGTGTAGTGGTTGTGTGCGTCTCACTGCATAGCATCTCTGTGTGTAGTGGGTGTGTGCGTCTCACTGCATAGCGTCTCAGTGTGTAGTGGGTGTGTGCGTCTCACTGCATAGCGTCTCAGTGTGTATTGGGTGTGTGCGTCTCACTGCATAGCGTCTCAGTGTGTAGTGGGTGTGTGCGTCTCACTGCAAAGCGTCTCAGTGTGTATTCGGTGTGTGTGTCTCAGTGTGTAGGGGTTGTGTGTGTCTCACTGCATAGCGTCTCGGTGTGTAGTGGCTGTGTGCGTCTCAGTGTGTAGTGGTTGTGTGCGTCTCACTGCATAGCATCTCTGTGTGTAGTGGGTGTGTGCGTCTCACTGCATAGCGTCTCAGTGTGTAGTGGGTGTGTGCGTCTCACTGCATAGCGTCTCAGTGTGTAGTGGGTGTGTGCGTCTCACTGCATAGCGTCTCTCTGTAGTGGGTTTGTGCATCTCACTGCATAGCGTTTCAGTGTGTAGTGGGTGTGTGCGTCTCACTACATAGCGTCTCAGTGTGTAGTGGGTGTGTGCATCTAACTGCGTAGAGTCTCAGTGTGTAGTGGTTGTGTGCGTCTCAGTGTGTAGTGGTTGTGTACGTCTCACTGCATTGCGTCTTAGTGTGTAGTGGGTGTGTGCGTCTCACTGCATAGCGTCTCAGTGTGTAGTGGGTGTGTGCGTCTCACTGCATAGCGTCTCAGTGTGTAGTGGGTGTGTGCATCACATTCCATAGCCTCTCAGTGTGTAGTGAGTGTGTGCGTTTCACTGCATAGCGTCTCGGTCTGTAGTGGGTGTGTGCATCTAACTGCGTAGCGTCTCACTGTGTTGTGGGTGTGTGCGTCTCACTGCATAGCATCTCAGTGTGTAGTGGGCACGTGCGTCTCACTGCATAGCGTCTCAGTGTGTAGTGGGTGTATGCGTCTCACTGCATAGCATCTCGATGTGAAGTGGGCGTGTGCGTCTCACTGCATAGCGTCTCAGTGTTTAGTGGGTTTGTGCGTCTCATTGCATAGCGTCTCAGTGTTTAGTGGGTTTGTGCGTCTCACTGCATAGCGTCTCAGTGTGTAGTGGGTGTGTGCATCTCACTGCATAGCGTCTCAGTGTGTAGTGGGTGTGTGCGTTTCATTTTGTAGTGGGTGTGTGCGTCTCACTGTATAGTGTCTCAGTGTGTAGTGGGTGAGTGCGTCTCATTGCATAGCGTCTGTGTGTCTTGGGTGTGTGCATCTCAGTGTGTAGTGGGTGTGTGTCTCACTGCATAGCGTCTCAGTGTGTACTGGGTGTGTGCGTCTCCCTGCATAGCGTCTCAGTGTGTAGTGGGTGCGTGCGTCTCACTGCATAGCGTCTCAGTGTGTAGTGGGTGTGTGCGTCTCACTGCTTAGCGTCTCAGTGTGTAGTGGTTGTGTGCGTCTCACTGCATAGCATCTCAGTGTGTAGTGGGTGTGTGCGTCTCAATGCATAGCGTCTCAGTGTGTATTCGGTGTGTGTGTCTCAGTGTGTAGGGGTTGTGTGTGTCTCACTGCATAGCGTCTCGGTGTGTAGTGGCTGTGTGCGTCTCAGTGTGTAGTGGGTGTGTGCGTCTCACTGCATAGCGTCTCAGTGTGTAGTGGTTGTGTGCGTCTCACTGCATAGCATCTCTGTGTGTAGTGGGTGTGTGCGTCTCACTGCATAGCGTCTCAGTGTGTAGTGGTTGTGTGCGTCTCACTGCATAGCGTCTCAGTGTGTAGTGGGTGTGTGCGTCTCACTGCATAGCGTCTCAGTGTGTAGTGGGTGTGTGCGTCTCACTGCATAGCGTCTCTCTGTAGTGGGTTTGTGCGTCTCACTGCATAGCGTTTCAGTGTGTAGTGGGTGTGTGCGTTTCACTACATAGCGTCTCAGTGTGTAGTGGGTGTGTTCATCTAACTGCGTAGAGTCTCAGTGTGTAGTGGTTGTGTGCGTCTCAGTGTGTAGTGGTTGTGTACGTCTCACTGCATTGCGTCTCAGTGTGTAGTGGGTGTGTGCGTCTCACTGCATAGCGTCTCAGTGTGTAGTGGGTGTGTGCATCACATTCCATAGCCTCTCAGTGTGTAGTGAGTGTGTGCGTTTCACTGCATAGCGTCTCGGTCTGTAGTGGGTGTGTGCGTCTCACTGCATAGCGTCTCAGTGTGTAGTGGTTGTGTGCGTCTCACTGCATAGCATCTCAGTGTGTAGTGGGTGTGTGCGTCTCACTGCATAGCGTCTCAGTGTGTAGTGGTTGTGTGCATCTCACTGCATAGCATCTCAGTGTGTAGTGGGTGTGTGCGTCTCACTGCATAGCGTCTCAGTGTGTAGTGGTTGTGTGCGTCTCAGTGTGTAGTGGTTGTGTACGTCTCACTGCATTGCGTCTCAGTGTGTAGTGGGTGTGTGCGTCTCACTGCATAGCGTCTCAGTGTGTAGTGGGTGTGTGCGTCTCACTGCATAGCGTCTCAGTGTGTAGTAGTTGCGTGCGTCTCACTGCATAGCATCTCAGTGTGTAGTGGGTGTGTGTATCTCACTGCATTGCGTCTCAGTGTGTTGTCCATGTGTGCGTCACATTGCATGGCGTCTCTGTGTAGTGAGTGTGTGTGTCTCACTGCATAGCGTCTCAGTGTCTAGTGGGTGTGTGCGTCTCACTGCATTGCATCTCAGTGTCTAGTGGGTGTGTGCGTCTCACTGTATAGCGTCTCACTGCAAAGCGTCTCAGTGTGTATTCGGTGTGTGCGTCTCAGTGTGTAGGGGTTGTGTGTGTCTCACTGCATAGCGTCTCGGTGTGTAGTGGCTGTGTACGTCTCGGTGTGTAGTGGGTGTGTGCGTCTCACTGCATAACGTCTCGGTGTGTAGTGGGTGTGTGCGTCTCACTGCATAACGTCTCAGTGTGTAGTGGGTGTGTGCGTCTCACTGCATAGCGTCTCAGTGTGTAGTCGGTGTGTGCATCTCACTGCATAGCGTCTCTCTGTAGTGGGTTTGTGCGTCTCACTGCATAGCGTTTCAGTGTGTAGTGGGTGTGTGCGTCTCACTACATAGCGTCTCAGTGTGTAGTGGGTGTGTGCATCTAACTGCGTAGCGTCTCAGTGTGTAGTGGTTGTGTGCGTCTCAGTGTGTAGTGGGTGTGTGCGTCTCACTGCATAGCGTCTCAGTGTGTAGTGGTTGTGTGCGTCTCACTGCATAGCATCTCTGTGTGTAGTGGGTGTGTGCGTCTCACTGCATAGCGTCTCAGTGTGTAGTGGTTGTGTGCGTCTCACTGCATAGCGTCTCAGTGTGTAGTGGGTGTGTGCGTCTCACTGCATAGCGTCTCAGTGTGTAGTGGGTGTGTGCGTCTCACTGCATAGCGTCTCTCTGTAGTGGGTTTGTGCGTCTCACTGCATAGCGTTTCAGTGTGTAGTGGGTGTGTGCGTTTCACTACATAGCGTCTCAGTGTGTAGTGGGTGTGTTCATCTAACTGCGTAGAGTCTCAGTGTGTAGTGGTTGTGTGCGTCTCAGTGTGTAGTGGTTGTGTACGTCTCACTGCATTGCGTCTCAGTGTGTAGTGGGTGTGTGCGTCTCACTGCATAGCGTCTCAGTGTGTAGTGGGTGTGTGCATCACATTCCATAGCCTCTCAGTGTGTAGTGAGTGTGTGCGTTTCACTGCATAGCGTCTCGGTCTGTAGTGGGTGTGTGCGTCTCACTGCATAGCGTCTCAGTGTGTAGTGGTTGTGTGCGTCTCACTGCATAGCATCTCAGTGTGTAGTGGGTGTGTGCGTCTCACTGCATAGCGTCTCAGTGTGTAGTGGTTGTGTGCATCTCACTGCATAGCATCTCAGTGTGTAGTGGGTGTGTGCGTCTCACTGCATAGCGTCTCAGTGTGTAGTGGTTGTGTGCGTCTCAGTGTGTAGTGGTTGTGTACGTCTCACTGCATTGCGTCTCAGTGTGTAGTGGGTGTGTGCGTCTCACTGCATAGCGTCTCAGTGTGTAGTGGGTGTGTGCGTCTCACTGCATAGCGTCTCAGTGTGTAGTAGTTGCGTGCGTCTCACTGCATAGCATCTCAGTGTGTAGTGGGTGTGTGTATCTCACTGCATTGCGTCTCAGTGTGTTGTCCATGTGTGCGTCACATTGCATGGCGTCTCTGTGTAGTGAGTGTGTGTGTCTCACTGCATAGCGTCTCAGTGTCTAGTGGGTGTGTGCGTCTCACTGCATTGCATCTCAGTGTCTAGTGGGTGTGTGCGTCTCACTGTATAGCGTCTCACTGCAAAGCGTCTCAGTGTGTATTCGGTGTGTGCGTCTCAGTGTGTAGGGGTTGTGTGTGTCTCACTGCATAGCGTCTCGGTGTGTAGTGGCTGTGTACGTCTCGGTGTGTAGTGGGTGTGTGCGTCTCACTGCATAACGTCTCGGTGTGTAGTGGGTGTGTGCGTCTCACTGCATAACGTCTCAGTGTGTAGTGGGTGTGTGCGTCTCACTGCATAGCGTCTCAGTGTGTAGTCGGTGTGTGCATCTCACTGCATAGCGTCTCTCTGTAGTGGGTTTGTGCGTCTCACTGCATAGCGTTTCAGTGTGTAGTGGGTGTGTGCGTCTCACTACATAGCGTCTCAGTGTGTAGTGGGTGTGTGCATCTAACTGCGTAGCGTCTCAGTGTGTAGTGGTTGTGTGCGTCTCAGTGTGTAGTGGTTGTGTACGTCTCACTGCATTGCGTCTCAGTGTGTAGTGGGTGTGTGCGTCTCACTCCATAGCGTCTCAGTGTGTAGTGGGTGTGTGCATCACATTCCATAGCCTCTCAGTGTGTAGTGAGTGTGTGCGTTTCACTGCATAGCGTCTCGGTCTGTAGTGGGTGTGTTCATCTAACTGCGTAGCGTCTCACTGTGTTGTGGGTGTGTGCGTCTCACTGCATAGCATCTCAGTGTGTAGTGGGCACGTGCGTCTCACTGCATAGCGTTTCAGTGTGTAGTGGGTGTGTGCGTTTCACTACATAGCGTCTCAGTGTGTAGTGGGTGTGTGCATCTAACTGCGTAGAGTCTCAGTGTGTAGTGGTTGTGTGCGTCTCAGTGTGTAGTGGTTGTGTACGTCTCACTGCATTGCGTCTCAGTGTGTAGTGGGTGTGTGCGTCTCACTGCATAGCGTCTCAGTGTGTAGTGGGTGTGTGCATCACATTCCATAGCCTCTCAGTGTGTAGTGAGTGTGTGCGTTTCACTGCATAGCGTCTCGGTCTGTAGTGGGTGTGTGCGTCTCACTGCATAGCGTCTCAGTGTGTAGTGGTTGTGTGCGTCTCACTGCATAGCATCTCAGTGTGTAGTGGGTGTGTGCGTCTCACTGCATAGCGTCTCAGTGTGTAGTGGTTGTGTGCATCTCACTGCATAGCATCTCAGTGTGTAGTGGGTGTGTGCGTCTCACTGCATAGCGTCTCAGTGTGTAGTGGTTGTGTGCGTCTCAGTGTGTAGTGGTTGTGTACGTCTCACTGCATTGCGTCTCAGTGTGTAGTGGGTGTGTGCGTCTCACTGCATAGCATCTCAGTGTGTAGTGGGTGTGTGCGTCTCACTGCATAGCGTCTCAGTGTGTAGTAGTTGCGTGCGTCTCACTGCATAGCATCTCAGTGTGTAGTGGGTGTGTGTATCTCACTGCATTGCGTCTCAGTGTGTTGTCCATGTGTGCGTCACATTGCATGGCGTCTCTGTGTAGTGAGTGTGTGTGTCTCACTGCATAGCGTCTCAGTGTCTAGTGGGTGTGTGCGTCTCACTGCATTGCATCTCAGTGTCTAGTGGGTGTGTGCGTCTCACTGTATAGCGTCTCACTGCAAAGCGTCTCAGTGTGTATTCGGTGTGTGCGTCTCAGTGTGTAGGGGTTGTGTGTGTCTCACTGCATAGCGTCTCGGTGTGTAGTGGCTGTGTACGTCTCAGTGTGTAGTGGGTGTGTGCGTCTCACTGCATAACGTCTCAGTGTGTAGTGGGTGTGTGCGTCTCACTGCATAGCGTCTCTCTGTAGTGGGTTTGTGCGTCTCACTGCATAGCGTTTCAGTGTGTAGTGGGTGTGTGCGTCTCACTACATAGCGTCTCAGTGTGTAGTGGGTGTGTGCATCTAACTGCGTAGCGTCTCAGTGTGTAGTGGTTGTGTGCGTCTCAGTGTGTAGTGGTTGTGTACGTCTCACTGCATTGCGTCTCAGTGTGTAGTGGGTGTGTGCGTCTCACTCCATAGCGTCTCAGTGTGTAGTGGGTGTGTGCATCACATTCCATAGCCTCTCAGTGTGTAGTGAGTGTGTGCGTTTCACTGCATAGCGTCTCGGTCTGTAGTGGGTGTGTTCATCTAACTGCGTAGCGTCTCACTGTGTTGTGGGTGTGTGCGTCTCACTGCATAGCATCTCAGTGTGTAGTGGGCACGTGCGTCTCACTGCATAGCGTCTCAGTGTGTAGTGGGTGTATGCGTCTCACTGCATAGCATCTCGGTGTGTAGTCGGTGTGTGCATCTCACTGCATAGCGTCTCAGTGTGTAGTGGGTGTGTGCGTTTCATTTTGTAGTGGGTGTGTGCGTCTCAATGTATAGTGTCTCAGTGTGTAGTGGGTGAGTGCGTCTCATTGTATAGCGTCTGTGTGTCTTGGGTGTGTGCATCTCAGTGTGTAGTGGGTGTGTGTGTCTCACTGCATAGCGTCTCAGTGTGTACTGGGTGTGTGCGTCTCACCGCATAGCGTCTCAGTGTGTAGTGGTTGTGTGCGTCTCACTGCATAGCGTCTCAGTGTGTAGTGGTTGTGTGCGTCTCACTGCATAGCATCTCTCTGTAGTGGGTTTGTGCGTCTCACTGCATAGCGTTTCAGTGTGTAGTGGGTGTGTGCGTCTCACTACATAGCGTCTCAGTGTGTAGTGGGTGTGTGCATCTAACTGCGTAGAGTCTCAGTGTGTAGTGGTTGTGTGCATCTCAGTGTGTAGTGGTTGTGTACGTCTCACTGCATTGCGTCTCAGTGTGTAGTGGGTGTGTGCGTCTCACTGCATAGCGTCTCAGTGTGTAGTGGGTGTGTGCATCACATTCCATAGCCTCTCAGTGTGTAGTGAGTGTGTGCGTTTCACTGCATAGCGTCTCGGTCTGTAGTGGGTGTGTGCATCTAACTGCGTAGCGTCTCACTGGTTGTGGGTGTGTGCATCTCACTGCATAGCATCTCAGTGTGTAGTGGGCACGTGCGTCTCACTGCATAGCATCTCAGTGTGTAGTGGGTGTATGCGTCTCACTGCATAGCATCTCGATGTGTAGTGGGCGTGTGCGTCTCACTGCATAGCGTCTCAGTGTTTAGTGGGTTTGTGCGTCTCATTGCATAGCGTCTCAGTGTGTAGTGGGTTTGTGCGTCTCACTGCATAGCGTCTCAGTGTGTAGTGGGTGTGTGCGTTTCATTTTGTAGTGGGTGTGTGCGTCTCACTGTATAGTGTCTCAGTGTGTAGTGGGTGAGTGCGTCTCATTGCATAGCGTCTGTGTGTCTTGGGTGTGTGCATCTCAGTGTGTTGTGGGTGTGTGCGTCTGACTGCATAGCATCTCAGTGTGTAGTGGGCACGTGCGTCTCACTGCATAGCGTCTCAGTGTGTAGTGGGTGTATGCGTCTCACTGCATAGCATCTCGGTGTGTAGTCGGTGTGTGCATCTCACTGCATAGCGTCTCAGTGTGTAGTGGGTGTGTGCGTTTCATTTTGTAGTGGGTGTGTGCGTCTCAATGTATAGTGTCTCAGTGTGTAGTGGGTGAGTGCGTCTCATTGCATAGCGTCTGTGTGTCTTGGGTGTGTGCATCTCAGTGTGTAGTGGGTGTGTGTGTCTCACTGCATAGCGTCTCAGTGTGTACTGGGTGTGTGCGTCTCACCGCATAGCGTCTCAGTGTGTAGTGGTTGTGTGCGTCTCACTGCATAGCGTCTCAGTGTGTAGTGGTTGTGTGCGTCTCACTGCATAGCATCTCTCTGTAGTGGGTTTGTGCGTCTCACTGCATTGCGTTTCAGTGTGTAGTGGGTGTGTGCGTCTCACTACATAGCGTCTCAGTGTGTAGTGGGTGTGTGCATCTAACTGCGTAGAGTCTCAGTGTGTAGTGGTTGTGTGCATCTCAGTGTGTAGTGGTTGTGTACGTCTCACTGCATTGCGTCTCAGTGTGTAGTGGGTGTGTGCGTCTCACTGCATAGCGTCTCAGTGTGTAGTGGGTGTGTGCATCACATTCCATAGCCTCTCAGTGTGTAGTGAGTGTGTGCGTTTCACTGCATAGCGTCTCGGTCTGTAGTGGGTGTGTGCATCTAACTGCGTAGCGTCTCACTGGTTGTGGGTGTGTGCGTCTCACTGCATAGCATCTCAGTGTGTAGTGGGCACGTGCGTCTCACTGCATAGCATCTCAGTGTGTAGTGGGTGTATGCGTCTCACTGCATAGCATCTCGATGTGTAGTGGGCGTGTGCGTCTCACTGCATAGCGTCTCAGTGTTTAGTGGGTTTGTGCGTCTCACTGCATAGCGTCTCAGTGTGTAGTGGGTGTGTGCGTTTCATTTTGTAGTGGGTGAGTGCGTCTCATTGCATAGCGTCTGTGTGTCTTGGGTGTGTGCATCTCAGTGTGTAGTGGGTGTGTGTGTCTCACTGCATAGCGTCTCAGTATGTACTGGGTGTGTGCGTCTCACTGCATAGCGTCTCAGTGTGTAGTGGGTGTGTTTGTCTCACTGCATAGCGTCTCAGTGTGTAGTGGGTGTGTGCGTCTCACTGCATAGCATCTCTGTGTGTAGTGGTTGTGTGCGTCTCACTGCATAGCGTCTCAGTGTGTAGTGGTTGTGTGCGTCTCACTGCATAGCATCTCAGTGTGTAGTGGGTGTGTGCGTCTCACTGCATAGCGTCTCAGTGTGTAGTGGGTGTGTGCGTCTCACTGCATATCGTCTCAGTGTGTAGTGGTTGTGTGCGTCTCACTGCATAGCATCTGTGTGTGTAGTGGGTGTGTGCGTCTCACTGCATAGCGTCTCAGTGTGTAGTGGTTGTGTGCATCTCACTGCATAGCATCTCAGTGTGTAGTGGGTGTGTGCGTCTCACTGCATAGCATCTCAGTGTGTAGTGGTTGTGTGTGTCTCAGTGTGTAGTGGTTGTGTACGTCTCACTGCATTGTGTCTCAGTGTGTAGTGGGTGTGTTCGTCTCACTGCATAGCGTCTCAGTGTGTAGTGGGTGTGTGCGTCTCTCTGTAGTGGGTTTGTGCGTCTCACTGCATAGCGTTTCAGTGTGTAGTGGGTGTGTGCGTCTCACTACATAGCGTCTCAGTGTGTAGTGGGTGTGTGCATCTAACTGCGTAGCGTCTCAGTGTGTAGTGGTTGTGTACGTCTCACTGCATTGCGTCTCAGTGTGTAGTGGGTGTGTGCGTCTCACTGCATAGCGTCTCAGTGTGTAGTGGGTGTGTGCATCACATTCCATAGCCTCTCAGTGTGTAGTGAGTGTGTGCGTTTCACTGCATAGCGTCTCGGTCTGTAGTGGGTGTGTGCATCTAACTGCGTAGCGTCTCACTGTGTTGTGGGTGTGTGCGTCTCACTGCATAGCATCTCAGTGTGTAGTGGGCACGTGCGTCTCACTGCATAGCGTCTCAGTGTGTAGTGGGTTTATGCTTCTCACTGCATAGCATCTCGGTGTGTAGTGGGCGTGTGCGTTTCATTTTGTAGTGGGTGTGTGCGTCTCACTGTATAGTGTCTCAATGTGTAGTGGGTGAGTGCGTCTCATTGCATAGCGTCTGTGTGTCTTGGGTGTGTGCATCTCAGTGTGTAGTGGGTGTGTGTCTCACTGCATAGCGTCTCAGTGTGTACTGGGTGTGTGCGTCTCCCTGCATAGCGTCTCAGTGTGTAGTGGGTGCGTGCGTCTCACTGCATAGCGTCTCAGTGTGTAGTGGGTGTGTGCGTCTCACTGCTTAGCGTCTCTCTGTAGTGGGTTTGTGCGTCTCACTGCATAGCGTTTCAGTGTGTAGTGGGTGTGTGCGTTTCACTACATAGCGTCTCAGTGTGTAGTGGGTGTGTGCATCTAACTGCGTAGAGTCTCAGTATGTAGTGGTTGTGTGCGTCTCAGTGTGTAGTGGTTGTGTACGTCTCACTGCATTGCGTCTCAGTGTGTAGTGGGTGTGTGCGTCTCACTGCATAGCGTCTCAGTGTGTAGTGGGTGTGTGCATCACATTCCATAGCCTCTCAGTGTGTAGTGAGTGTGTGCGTTTCACTGCATAGCGTCTCGGTCTGTAGTGGGTGTGTGCGTCTCACTGCATAGCGTCTCAGTGTGTAGTGGTTGTGTGCGTCTCACTGCATAGCATCTCAGTGTGTAGTGGGTGTGTGCGTCTCACTGCATAGCGTCTCAGTGTGTAGTGGTTGTGTGCATCTCACTGCATAGCATCTCAGTGTGTAGTGGGTGTGTGCGTCTCACTGCATAGCGTCTCAGTGTGTAGTGGTTGTGTGCGTCTCAGTGTGTAGTGGTTGTGTACGTCTCACTGCATTGCGTCTCAGTGTGTAGTGGGTGTGTGCGTCTCACTGCATAGCATCTCAGTGTGTAGTGGGTGTGTGCGTCTCACTGCATAGCGTCTCAGTGTGTAGTAGTTGCGTGCGTCTCACTGCATAGCATCTCAGTGTGTAGTGGGTGTGTGTATCTCACTGCATTGCGTCTCAGTGTGTTGTCCATGTGTGCGTCACATTGCATGGCGTCTCTGTGTAGTGAGTGTGTGTGTCTCACTGCATAGCGTCTCAGTGTCTAGTGGGTGTGTGCGTCTCACTGCATTGCATCTCAGTGTCTAGTGGGTGTGTGCGTCTCACTGTATAGCGTCTCACTGCAAAGCGTCTCAGTGTGTATTCGGTGTGTGCGTCTCAGTGTGTAGGGGTTGTGTGTGTCTCACTGCATAGCGTCTCGGTGTGTAGTGGCTGTGTACGTCTCAGTGTGTAGTGGGTGTGTGCGTCTCACTGCATAACGTCTCAGTGTGTAGTGGGTGTGTGCGTCTCACTGCATAGCGTCTCTCTGTAGTGGGTTTGTGCGTCTCACTGCATAGCGTTTCAGTGTGTAGTGGGTGTGTGCGTCTCACTACATAGCGTCTCAGTGTGTAGTGGGTGTGTGCATCTAACTGCGTAGCGTCTCAGTGTGTAGTGGTTGTGTGCGTCTCAGTGTGTAGTGGTTGTGTACGTCTCACTGCATTGCGTCTCAGTGTGTAGTGGGTGTGTGCGTCTCACTCCATAGCGTCTCAGTGTGTAGTGGGTGTGTGCATCACATTCCATAGCCTCTCAGTGTGTAGTGAGTGTGTGCGTTTCACTGCATAGCGTCTCGGTCTGTAGTGGGTGTGTTCATCTAACTGCGTAGCGTCTCACTGTGTTGTGGGTGTGTGCGTCTCACTGCATAGCATCTCAGTGTGTAGTGGGCACGTGCGTCTCACTGCGTAGCGTCTCAGTGTGTAGTGGGTGTATGCGTCTCACTGCATAGCATCTCGGTGTGTAGTCGGTGTGTGCATCTCACTGCATAGCGTCTCAGTGTGTAGTGGGTGTGTGCGTTTCATTTTGTAGTGGGTGTGTGCGTCTCAATGTATAGTGTCTCAGTGTGTAGTGGGTGAGTGCGTCTCATTGCATAGCGTCTGTGTGTCTTGGGTGTGTGCATCTCAGTGTGTAGTGGGTGTGTGTGTCTCACTGCATAGCGTCTCAGTGTGTACTGGGTGTGTGCGTCTCACCGCATAGCGTCTCAGTGTGTAGTGGTTGTGTGCGTCTCACTGCATAGCGTCTCAGTGTGTAGTGGTTGTGTGCGTCTCACTGCATAGCATCTCTCTGTAGTGGGTTTGTGCGTCTCACTGCATAGCGTTTCAGTGTGTAGTGGGTGTGTGCGTCTCACTACATAGCGTCTCAGTGTGTAGTGGGTGTGTGCATCTAACTGCGTAGAGTCTCAGTGTGTAGTGGTTGTGTGCATCTCAGTGTGTAGTGGTTGTGTACGTCTCACTGCATTGCGTCTCAGTGTGTAGTGGGTGTGTGCGTCTCACTGCATAGCGTCTCAGTGTGTAGTGGGTGTGTGCATCACATTCCATAGCCTCTCAGTGTGTAGTGAGTGTGTGCGTTTCACTGCATAGCGTCTCGGTCTGTAGTGGGTGTGTGCATCTAACTGCGTAGCGTCTCACTGGTTGTGGGTGTGTGCGTCTCACTGCATAGCATCTCAGTGTGTAGTGGGCACGTGCGTCTCACTGCATAGCATCTCAGTGTGTAGTGGGTGTATGCGTCTCACTGCATAGCATCTCGATGTGTAGTGGGCGTGTGCGTCTCACTGCATAGCGTCTCAGTGTTTAGTGGGTTTGTGCGTCTCATTGCATAGCGTCTCAGTGTTTAGTGGGTTTGTGCGTCTCACTGCATAGCGTCTCAGTGTGTAGTGGGTGTGTGCGTTTCATTTTGTAGTGGGTGTGTGCGTCTCACTGTATAGTGTCTCAGTGTGTAGTGGGTGAGTGCGTCTCATTGCATAGCGTCTGTGTGTCTTGGGTGTGTGCATCTCAGTGTGTAGTGGGTGTGTGTGTCTCACTGCATAGCGTCTCAGTGTGTACTGGGTGTGTGCGTCTCACTGCATAGCGTCTCAGTGTGTAGTGGGTGTGTTTGTCTCACTGCATAGCGTCTCAGTGTGTAGTGGGTGTGTGCGTCTCACTGCATAGCATCTCTGTGTGTAGTGGTTGTGTGCGTCTCACTGCATAGCGTCTCAGTGTGTAGTGGTTGTGTGCGTCTCACTGCATAGCATCACAGTGTGTAGTGGGTGTGTGCGTCTCACTGCATAGCGTCTCAGTGTGTAGTGGGTGTGTGCGTCTCACTGCATATCGTCTCAGTGTGTAGTGGTTGTGTGCGTCTCACTGCATAGCATCTGTGTGTGTAGTGGGTGTGTGCGTCTCACTGCATAGCGTCTCAGTGTGTAGTGGTTGTGTGCATCTCACTGCATAGCATCTCAGTGTGTAGTGGGTGTGTGCGTCTCACTGCATAGCATCTCAGTGTGTAGTGGTTGTGTGCGTCTCACTGCATTGTGTCTCAGTGTGTAGTGGGTGTGTTCGTCTCACTGCATAGCGTCTCAGTGTTTAGTGGGTGTGTGCGTCTCACTGCATAGCGTCTCAGTGTGTCGTAGTTGCGTGCGTCTCACTGCATAGCTTTTCTGTTTTGTGGGGGTGTGCGTCTCACTGCATAGCGTCTCAGTGTCTAGTGGGTGTGTGCGTCTCACTGCATAGCGTCTCAGTGTGTAGTGGGTGTGTGCGTCTCTCTGTAGTGGGTTTGTGCGTCTCACTGCATAGCGTTTCAGTGTGTAGTGGGTGTGTGCGTCTCACTACATAGCGTCTCAGTGTGTAGTGGGTGTGTGCATCTAACTGCGTAGCGTCTCAGTGTGTAGTGGTTGTGTACGTCTCACTGCATTGCGTCTCAGTGTGTAGTGGGTGTGTGCGTCTCACTGCATAGCGTCTCAGTGTGTAGTGGGTGTGTGCATCACATTCCATAGCCTCTCAGTGTGTAGTGAGTGTGTGCGTTTCACTGCATAGCGTCTCGGTCTGTAGTGGGTGTGTGCATCTAACTGCGTAGCGTCTCACTGTGTTGTGGGTGTGTGCGTCTCACTGCATAGCATCTCAGTGTGTAGTGGGCACGTGCGTCTCACTGCATAGCGTCTCAGTGTGTAGTGGGTTTATGCTTCTCACTGCATAGCATCTCGGTGTGTAGTGGGCGTGTGCGTTTCATTTTGTAGTGGGTGTGTGCGTCTCACTGTATAGTGTCTCAGTGTGTAGTGGGTGAGTGCGTCTCATTGCATAGCGTCTGTGTGTCTTGGTTGTGTGCATCTCAGTGTGTAGTGGGTGTGTGTGTCTCACTGCATAGCGTCTCAGTGTGTAGTGGTTGTGTGCGTCTCACTGCATAGCATCTCAGTGTGTAGTGGGTGTGTGCGTCTCACTGCATAGCGTCTCAGTGTGTAGTGGTTGTGTGCATCTCACTGCATAGCATCTCAGTGTGTAGTGGGTGTGTGCGTCTCACTGCATAGCGTCTCAGTGTGTAGTGGTTGTGTGCGTCTCAGTGTGTAGTGGTTGTGTACGTCTCACTGCATTGCGTCTCAGTGTGTAGTGGGTGTGTGCGTCTCACTGCATAGCGTCTCAGTGTTTAGTGGGTGTGTGCGTCTCACTGCATAGCGTCTCAGTGTGTAGTGGTTGTGTGCGTTTCAGTGTGTAGTGGGGGTGTGTGTCTCACTGCATAGCGTCTCAGTGTGTAGTGGGTGTGTGCGTCTTACTGCATAGCGTCTCTGTGTAGTGAGTGCGTGCGTCTCACTGCATAGCATCTCAGTGTGTAGTGGGTGTGTGTATCTCACTGCATAGCGTCTCACTGCAAAGCGTCTCAGTGTGTATTCGGTGTGTGCGTCTCAGTGTGTAGGGGTTGTGTGTGTCTCACTGCATAGCGTCTCAGTGTGTAGTGGGTGTGTGCGTCTCACTGCATAGCGTCTCAGTGTGTAGTGGGTGTGTGCGTCTCACTGCATAGCGTCTCAGTGTGTAGTGGGTGTGTGCGTCTCACTGCATAGCGTTTCAGTGTGTAGTGGGTGTGTGCGTCTCACTACATAGCGTCTCAGTGTGTAGTGGGTGTGTGCATCTAACTGCGTAGCGTCTCAGTGTGTAGTGGTTGTGTGCGTCTCAGTGTGTAGTGGTTGTGTACGTCTCACTGCATTGCGTCTCAGTGTGTAGTGGGTGTGTGCGTCTCACTGCATAGCGTCTCAGTGTGTAGTGGGTGTGTGCATCACATTCCATAGCCTCTCAGTGTGTAGTGAGTGTGTGCGTTTCACTGCATAGCGTCTCGGTCTGTAGTGGGTGTGTGCATCTAACTGCGTAGCGTCTCACTGTGTTGTGGGTGTGTGCGTCTCACTGCATAGCATCTCAGTGTGTAGTGGGCACGTGCGTCTCACTGCATAGCGTCTCAGTGTGTAGTGGGTGTATGCGTCTCACTGCATAGCATCTCGGTGTGTAGTGGGCGTGTGCGTCTCACTGCATAGCGTCTCAGTGTGTAGTGGGTGTGTGCGTCTCACTGCATAGCGTCTCAGTGTGTAGTGGGTGTGTGCATCTCACTGCATAGCGTCTCAGTGTGTAGTGGGTGTGTGCGTTTCATTTTGTAGTGGGTGTGTGCGTCTCACTGTATAGTGTCTCAGTGTGTAGTGCGTGAGTGCGTCTCATTGCATAGCGTCTGTGTGTCTTGGGTGTGTGCATCTCAGTGTGTAGTGGGTGTGTGTGTCTCACTGCATAGCGTCTCAGTGTGTACTGGGTGTGTGCGTCTCACTGCATAGCGTCTCAGTGTGTAGTGTGTGTGTGCGTCTCACTGCATAGCGTCTCAGTGTGTAGTGGTTGTGTGCGTCTCACTGCATAGCATCTCTGTGTGTAGTGGTTGTGTGCGTCTCACTGCATAGCGTCTCAGTGTGTAGTGGTTGTGTGCGTCTCACTGCATAGCATCTCAGTGTGTAGTGGGTGTGTGCGTCTCACTGCATAGCGTCTCAGTCTGTAGTGGTTGTGTGCATCTCACTGCATAGCGTCTCAGTGTGTAGTGGGTGTGTGCGTCTCACTGCATAGCGTCTCAGTGTGTAGTGGGTGTGTGCGTCTCACTGCATAGCGTCTCAGTGTGTAGTGGGTGTGTGCGTCTCACTGCATAGCGTCTCAGTGTGTAGTGGGTGTGTGCGTCTCACTGCATAGCGTCTCTCTGTAGTGGGTTTGTGCGTCTCACTGCATAGCGTCTCAGTGTGTAGTGGGTGTGTGCGTCTCACTGCATAGCGTCTCAGTGTGTAGTGGGTTTGTGCGTCTCACTGCATAGCGTCTCAGTGTGTAGTGGGTGTGTGCGTCTCACTGCATAGCGTCTCTCTGTAGTGGGTTTGTGCGTCTCACTGCATAGCGTTTCAGTGTGTAGTGGTCGTCTGCGTCTCACTGCAAAGCATCTCAGTGTGTAGTGGGCACGTGCGTCTCACTGCATAGCGTCTCAGTGTGTAGTGGGTGTGTGCGTCTCAGTATGTAGTGGGTGTGTGCGTCTCACTGCATAGCGTCTCAGTGTGCAGTGGGTGCGTACGTCTCACTACATAGCGTCTCTGTTTAGTTGGTGTGTGCATCTTACTACATAGCGTCTCAGTGTGTAGTGGGTGTGTGCATTTCAGTGTGTAGTGGGTGTGTGCGTCTCACTGCATAGCGTCTCATTTTGTTTTGGGTGTGTGCGTCTCACTGTATAGTATCTCAGTGTGTAGTGGGAGTGTGCGTCTCACTGCATAGCGTCTTACTGTAGTGGGTGTGTGCGTCTCACTGCATAGCGTCTCAGTGTGTAGTGGGTGTGTGCGTCTCAGTGTGTTGTGGGTGTGTGCCTTTCACTGCATAGCATCTCACTGTAGTTGGTGTGTGCATCTCAGTGCGTCTCACTGCATTGCGTCTCAGTGTGTATTGGGTGTGTGCGTCTCACTGCATAGCGTCTCAGTGTGTAGTGGGTGAGTGCGTCTCACTGCATAGCGTCTCAGTGTGTAGTGGGTGTGTGCGTTTCATTTTGTAGTGGGTGTGTGCGTCTCACTGTATAGTGTCTCATTGCATAGCGTCTGCGTGTAGTGGGTGTGTGCATCTCAGTGTGTAGTGGGTGTGTGTGTCTCACTGAATAGCGTCTCAGTGTGTAGTGGGTGTGTGCGTCTCACTGCATAGCGTCTCAGTGTGTAGTGGGTGTGTGCGTCTCACTGCATATCGTCTCAGTGTGTAGTGGTTGTGTGCGTCTCACTGCATAGCATCTGTGTGTGTAGTGGGTGTGTGCGTCTCACTGCATAGCGTCTCAGTGTGTAGTGGTTGTGTGCGTCTCACTGCATAGCGTCTCAATGTGTAGTGGTTGTGTGCGTCTCACTGCATAGCATCTCAGTGTGTAGTGGGTGTGTGCGTCTCACTGCATAGCGTCTCAGTGTGTAGTGGTTGTGTGCATCTCTCTGCATAGCATCTCAGTGTGTAGTGGGTGTGTGCGTCTCACTGCATAGCGTCTCAGTGTGTAGTGGTTGTGTGCGTCTCAGTGTGTTGTGGTTGTGTGCGTCTCACTGCATAGCGTCTCTGTGTAGTGGGCGTGTGCGTCTCACTGCATAGCGTCTCAGTGTGTAGTGGGTGTGTGTGTCTCACTGCATAGCGTATCAGTGTTTAGTGGGTGTGTGCGTCTCACTGCATAGCGTCTCAGTGTGTCGTAGTTGCGTGCGTCTCACTGCATAGCTTATCTGTGTAGTGGGTGTGTTCGTATCACTGCATAGCGTCTCAGTGTGTAGAGGGTGTGTGCGTTTCACTGCATAGCATCTCAGTGTGTAGTGGTCGTCTGCGTCTCACTGCAAAGCATCTCAGTGTGTTGTGGGCACGTGCGTCTCACTGCATAGCGTCTCAGTGTGTAGTGGGCGTGTGCGTCTCACTGCATAGCGTCTCAGTGTGTAGTGGGTGTGTGTGTCTCCGTGTGTTGTGGGTCTGTGCGTCTCACTGCGTAGCGTCTCAGTGTGTAGTGGGTGTGTGCGTCTCACTGCATAGCGTCTTAGTGTGTAGTGGGTGTGTGCGTCTCACTGCATAGCGTCTCAGTGTGTAGTGGTTCTGTGCGTCTCAGTGTGTTGTGGTTGTGTGCGTCTCACTGCATAGCGTCTCTGTGTAGTGGTTGTGTGCGTCTCAGTGTGTTGTGGGTGTGTGCGTCTCACTGCGTAGCGTCTCAGTGTGTAGTGGGTGTGTGCGTCTCACTGCATAGCGTCTTAGTGTGTAGTGGGTGTGTGCGTCTCACTGCATTGCGTCTCAGTGTGTAGTGGGTGTGTGCGTCTCACTGCATAGCGTCTTAGTGTGTAGTCGGTGTGTGCATCTTACTGCATAGCGTCTCAGTGTGTAGTGGGTGTGTGCATTTCAGTGTGTAGTGGGTGTGTGCATCTCACTGCATAGCGTCTCATTTTGTTTTGGGTGTGTGCGTCTCACTGTATAGTATCTCAGTGTGTAGTGGGAGTGTGCGTCTCACTGCATAGCGTCTTACTGTAGTGGGTGTGTGCGTCTCACTGCATAGCATCTCACTGTAGTTGGTGTGTGCATCTCAGTGCGTCTCACTGCATTGCGTCTCAGTGTGTATTGGGTGTGTGCGTCTCACTGCATAGCGTCTCAGTGTGTAGTGGGTGAGTGCGTCTCACTGCATAGCGTCTCAGTGTGTAGTGGGTGTGTGCGTTTCATTTTGTAGTGGGTGTGTGCGTCTCACTGCATAGCGTCTTACTGTAGTGGGTGTGTGCGTCTCAGTGTGTAGTGGGTGTGTGCATCTAACTGCGTAGCGTCTCAGTGTGTAGTGGGTGAGTGCGTCTCATTGCATAGCGTCTGTGTGTAGTGGGTGTGTGCATCTCAGTGTGTAGTGGGTGTGTGTGTCTCACTGAATAGCGTCTCAGTGTGTAGTGGGTGTGTGCGTCTCACTGCATAGCATCTCAGTGTGTAGTGGGTGTGTGCGTCTCACTGCATAGCGTCTCAGTGTGTAGTGGTTGTGTGCGTCTCACTGCATAGCGTCTCAGTTTGTAGTGGGTGTGTGCGTCTCACTGCATAGCGTCTCAGTGTGTAGTGGGCGTGTGCGTCTCACTGCATAGCGTCTCAGTGTGTAGTGGGTGTGTGTGTCTCCGTGTGTTGTGGGTCTGTGCGTCTCACTGCGTAGCGTCTCAGTGTGTAGTGGGTGTGTGCGTCTCAGTGTGTAGTGGGTGTGTGCATCTAACTGCGTAGCGTCTCAGTGTGTAGTGGGTGAGTGCGTCTCATTGCATAGCGTCTGTGTGTAGTGGGTGTGTGCATCTCAGTGTGTAGTGGGTGTGTGTGTCTCACTGAATAGCGTCTCAGTGTGTAGTGGGTGTGTGCGTCTCACTGCATAGCATCTCAGTGTGTAGTGGGTGAGTGCGTCTCACTGCATAGCGTCTCAGTGTGTAGTGGGTGTGTGCGTTTCATTTTGTAGTGGGTGTGTCCGTCTCACTGCATAGCGTCTTACTGTAGTGGGTGTGTGCGTCTCAGTGTGTAGTGGGTGTGTGCATCTAACTGCGTAGCGTCTCAGTGTGTAGTGGGTGAGTGCGTCTCATTGCATAGCGTCTGTGTGTAGTGGGTGTGTGCATCTCAGTGTGTAGTGGGTGTGTGTGTCTCACTGAATAGCGTCTCAGTGTGTAGTGGGTGTGTGCGTCTCACTGCATAGCATCTCAGTGTGTAGTGGGTGTGTGCGTCTCACTGCATAGCGTCTCAGTTTGTAGTGGTTGTGTGCGTCTCACTGCATAGCGTCTCAGTTTGTAGTGGGTGTGTGCGTCTCACTGCATAGCGTCTCAGTGTGTAGTGGGCGTGTGCGTCTCACTGCATAGCGTCTCAGTGTGTAGTGGGTGTGTGTGTCTCCGTGTGTTGTGGGTCTGTGCGTCTCACTGCGTAGCGTCTCAGTGTGTAGTGGGTGTGTGCGTCTCACTGCATAGCGTCTTAGTGTGTAGTGGGTGTGTGCGTCTCACTGCATTGCGTCTCAGTGTGTAGTGGGTGTGTGCGTCTCACTGCATAGCGTCTTAGTGTGTAGTGGGTGTGTGCGTCTCACTGCATTGCGTCTCAGTGTGTAGTGGGTGTGTGCGTCTCACTGCATAGCGTATCAGTGTTTAGTGGGTGTGTGCGTCTCACTGCATAGCGTCTCAGTGTGTCGTAGTTGCGTGCGTCTCACTGCATAGCTTATCTGTGTAGTGGGTGTGTTCGTATCACTGCATAGTGTCTCAGTGTGTAGAGGGTGTGTGCGTTTCACTGCATAGCATCTCAGTGTGTAGTGGTCGTCTGCGTCTCACTGCAAAGCATCTCAGTGTGTTGTGGGCACGTGCGTCTCACTGCATAGCGTCTCAGTGTGTAGTGGGCGTGTGCGTCTCACTGCGTAGCGTCTCAGTGTGTAGTGGGTGTGTGCATTTCAGTGTGTAGTGGGTGTGTGCGTCACACTGTGTAGTCGGTGTATGCATCTTACTGCATAGCATCTCAGTGTGTAGTGGGTGTGTGCGTCTCACTGCATTGCGTCTCAGTGTAGTGGGCGTGTGCGTCTCACTGCATAGCGTCTTAGTGTGTAGTGGGTGTGTGCGTCTCACTGCATTGCGTCTCAGTGTGTAGTGGGTGTGTGCGTCTCACTGCATAGCGTCTTAGTGTGTAGTGGGTGTGTGCGTCTCACTGCATTGCTTCTCAGTGTGTAGTGGGTGTGTGCGTCTCACTGCATAGCGTCTTAGTGTGTAGTGGGTGTGTGCGTCTCACTGCATTGCGTCTCAGTGTGTAGTGGGTGTGTGCGTCTCACTGCATAGCGTCTCAGTGTGTCGTAGTTGCGTGCGTCTCACTGCATAGCTTATCTGTGTAGAGGGTGTGTGCGTTTCACTGCATAGCATCTCAGTGTGTAGTGGTCGTCTGCGTCTCACTGCAAAGCATCTCAGTGTGTTGTGGGCACGTGCGTCTCACTGCATAGCGTCTCAGTGTGTAGTGGGTGTGTGCGTCTCACTGCATAGCGTCTCAGTGTGCAGTGGGTGCGTGCGTCTCACTACATAGCGTCTCTGTTTAGTTGGTGTATGCGTCTCACTGCATAGCATGTCAGTGTGTAGTGGGTGTGTGCGTCACACTGTGTAGTCGGTGTGTGCATCTTACTGCATAGCGTCTCAGTGTGTAGTGGGTGTGTGCATTTCAGTGTGTAGTGGGTGTGTGCGTCACACTGTGTAGTCGGTGTATGCATCTTACTGCATAGCATCTCAGTGTGTAGTGGGTGTGTGCGTCTCACTGCATAGCGTCTCAGTGTGTAGTGGTTGTGTGTGTCTCAGTATGTAGTGGTTGTGTGCGTCTCACTGCATTGCGTCTCAGTGTGTAGTGGTTGTGTGCGTCTCACTGCATAGCGTCTTACTGTAGTGTGCGTGTGCGTCTCACTGCATAGCATCTCAGTGTGTAGTGGGTGTGTGCGTCTCACTGCATAGCGTCTCAGTGTGTAGTGGTTGTGTGCATCTCACTGCATAGCATCTCAGTGTGTAGTGGGTGTGTGCGTCTCACTGCATAGCGTCTCAGTGTGTAGTGGTTGTGTGCATCTCAGTGTGTAGTGGTTGTGTGCGTCTCACTGCATAGCGTCTCAGTGTGTAGTGGTTGTGTGCGTCTCAGTGTGTAGTGGTTGTGTACGTCTCACTGCATAGCGTCTCAGTTTGTAGTGGGTGTGTGCGTCTCACTGCATAGCGTCTCAGTTTGTAGTGGGTGTGTGCGTCTCACTGCATAGCGTCTCAGTTTGTAGTGGGTGTGTGCGTCTCACTGCATAGCGTCTCAGTGTGTAGTGGGCGTGTGCGTCTTACTGCATAGGGTCTCAGTGTGTAGTGGGTGTGTGTGTCTCCGTGTGTTGTGGGTCTGTGCGTCTCACTGCATAGCGTCTCAGTGTGTAGTGGGTGTGTGCGTCTCACTGCATTGCTTCTCAGTGTGTAGTGGGTGTGTGCGTCTCACTGCATTGTGTCTCAGTGTGTAGTGGGTGTGTGCGTCTCACTGCATAGCGTCTCAGTGTGTAGTGGTTGCGTGCGTCTCACTGCATAGCTTATCTGTGTAGTGGGTGTGTTCGTATCACTGCATAGCGTCTTAGTGTGTAGTGGGTGTGTGCGTCTCACTGCATAGCATCTCAGTGTGTAGTGGGTGTGTGCGTCTCACTGCATAGCGTCTCAGTGTGTAGTGGTTGTGTGCGTCTCAGTGTGTAGTGGTTGTGTGCGTCTCACTGCATAGCGTCTCAGTGTGTAGTGGGTGTGTGCGTCTCATTGCATAGCGTCTCAGTGTGTCGTAGTTGCGTGCGTCTCACTGCATGGCGTCTCTGTGTAGTGGGTGTGTTCGTATCACTGCATAGCGTCTTAGTGTGTAGTGGGTGTGTGCGTCTCACTGCATAGCATCTCAGTGTGTAGTGGGTGTGTGCGTCTCACTGCATAGCGTCTCAGTGTGTAGTGGTTGTGTGCGTCTCAGTGTGTAGTGGTTGTGTGCGTCTCACTGCATAGCGTCTCATTGTGTAGTGGGTGTGTGCGTCTCAGTGCATAGCGTCTCAATGTGTGTGTCTCACTGTATAGCGTCTCACTGCAAAGCGTCTTAGTGTGTATTCGGTGTGTGCGTCTCAGTGTGTAGGGGTTGTGTGTGTCTCACTGCATAGCGTCTCGGTGTGTAGTGGCTGTGTGCGTTTCAGTGTGTAGTGGGTGTGTGCGTCTCACTGCATAGCGTCTCAGTGTGTAGTGGGTGTGTGCGTCTCACTGCATAGCGTCTCAGTGTGTAGTGGGTGTGTGCGTCTCACTGCATAGCGTCTCAGTGTGTAGTGGGTGTGTGCGTCTCACTCCATAGCGTCTCAGTGTGTAGTGGGTGTTTGCATCTCACTCCATAGCGTCTCAGTGTGTAGTGGGTGTGTGCGTATCACTGCATAGCGTCTCAGTGTGTAGAGGGTGTGTGCGTTTCACTGCATAGCGTCTCAGTGTGTAGTGGTTGTCTGCGTCTCACTGCAAAGCATCTCAGTGTGTAGTGGGCACGTGCGTCTCACTGCATAGCGTCTCAGTGTGTAGTGGGTGTGTGCGTCTCACTGCATAGCGTCTCAGTGTGCAGTTGGTGCGTGCGTCTCACTACATAGCGTCTCTGTTTAGTTGTTGTATGCGTCTCACTGCATAGCATGTCAGTGTGTAGTGGGTGTGTGCGTCACACTGTGTAATCGGTGTGTGCATCTTACTGCATAGCGTCTCAGTGTGTAGTGGGTGTGTGCATTTCAGTGTGTAGTGGGTGTGTGCGTCTCACTGTATAGTATCTCAGTGTGTAGTGGTTGTGTGCGTCTCAGTGTGTAGTGGTTGTGTGCGTCTCACTGCATAGCGTCTCAGTGTGTTGTGGTTGTGTGCGTCTCAGTGTGTAGTGGTTGTGTGCGTCTCACTGCATAGCGTCTCAGTGTGTAGTGGGTGTGTGCGTCTCATTGCATAGCGTCTCAGTGTGTCGTAGTTGCGTGCGTCTCACTGCATGGCGTCTCTGTGTAGTGAGTGTGTGCGTCTCACTGCATAGCGTCTCATTGTGTAGTGGGTGTGTGCGTCTCAGTGCATAGCGTCTCAATGTGTGCGTCTCACTGTATAGCGTCTCACTGCAAAGCGTCTTAGTGTGTATTCGGTGTGTGCGTCTCAGTGTGTAGGGGTTGTGTGTGTCTCACTGCATAGCGTCTCGGTGTGTAGTGGCTGTGTGCGTTTCAGTGTGTAGTGGGTGTGTGCGTCTCACTGCATAGCGTCTCAGTGTGTAGTGGGTGTGTGCGTCTCACTGCATAGCGTCTCAGTGTGTACTGGGTGTGTGCGTCTCACTGCATAGCGTCTCAGTGTGTAGTGGGTGTGTGCGTCTCACTGCATAGCGTCTCAGTGTGTAGTGGGTGTGTGCGTCTCACTGCATAGCGTCTCAGTGTGTAGTTGGTGTGTGTGTCTCACTCCATAGCGTCTCAGTGTGTAGTGGGTGTTTGCATCTCACTCCATAGCGTCTCAGTGTGTAGTGGGTGTGTGCGTATCACTGCATAGCGTCTCAGTGTGTAGTGGTTGTCTGCGTCTCACTGCAAAGCATCTCAGTGTGTAGTGGGCACGTGCGTCTCACTGCATAGCGTCTCAGTGTGTAGTGGGTGTGTGTGTCTCAGTGTGTAGTGGGTGTGTGCGTCTCACTGCATAGCGTCTCAGTGTGCAGTGGGTGCGTGCGTCTCACTACATAGCGTCTCTGATTAGTTGTTGTATGCGTCTCACTGCATAGCATGTCAGTGTGTAGTGGGTGTGTGCGTCACACTGTGTAGTCGGTGTGTGCATCTTACTGCATAGCGTCTCAGTGTGTAGTGGGTGTGTGCATTTCAGTGTGTAGTGGGTGTGTGCGTCTCACTGCATAGCGTCTCATTTTGTTTTGGGTGTGTGCGTCTCACTGTATAGTATCTCAGTGTGTAGTGGGAGTGTGCGTCTCACTGCATAGCGTCTTACTGTAGTGGGTGTGTGTGTCTCACTGCATAGCGTCTCAGTGTGTAGTGGGTGTGTGCGTCTCAGTGTGTAGTGGGTGTGTGCCTTTCACTGCATAGCATCTCACTGTAGTTGCTGTGTGCATCTCAGTGCGTCTCACTGCATAGCGTCTCAGTGTGTAGTGGGTGAGTGCGTCTCACTGCATAGCGTCTCAGTGTGTAGTGGGTGTGTGCGTTTCATTTTGTAGTGGGTGTGTGCGTCTCACTGTATAGTGTCTCAGTGTGTAGTGGGAGTGTGCGTCTCTCAAATTGTGATGGCCTGCAGTGGTCAGTACCTATCAAAAGTGGTCCAAGGAAGGAAAAGCGGTGAACCGGCGACAGGGTCATGGGCGGCCAAGGCTCATTGATGCACGTGGGGAGAGAAGGCTGGCCCGTGTGGTCCGATCCAACAGACGAGGTACTGTAGCTCAGATTGCTGAAAAAGTTAATGCTGGTTCTGATAGAAAGGTGTCAATGGGCACGTGAGCATCAGAACTGGACCACGGAGCAATGGAAGTAGGTGGCCTGGTCTGATGAATCACGAGTTCAAGGCCTCCAAATTCCCCAGATCTCAATCCAATCGAGCATCTGTGGGACGTGCTGGACAAGCAAGTCCGATCCATGGAGACCCCACCTCGCAACTTCCAGGACTTAAAGGATCTGCTGCTAACGTCTTGGTGCCAGATACCACAGCACACCTTCAGAGGTCTAGTGGAGTCCATGCCTCGACGGGTCAGGGCTGTTTTGGTGGCAAAAGGGGGACTTACACAATATTAGGCAGCTGGTCATAATGTTATGGCTGATTGGTGTATGTATGTCACAAACCATGCCCGTAGCCAGGGGGGGTTCGGGTAGTTTCGAACGACCCCCCCCCCTCACTGCCAGAGGTCCGGAATTTAAGTCCATTTTTTTGTATTCATTAATATCATCCTTTACAGGAGTATTACATAGGGCCGGCCCTATCGGCGGAATAGGCAAATGCTTGGGGCGCCGTCCATCCATAGTTCCATCCCGAATGAGTGAAGCTATATATACATTTTTTTTATGTAATGTTACGGAGGTTTGTTGCACTCAGTGCTAGTTATTGTGTGGAACCAAGTCACAGCAATTCCTGGTTATTAGCCAATAGGATGTGATGTATTAATATGGGATGTCGTGTATAGAGCTGCTGTTAGTTAGTCAGTCATTGAGTTGATTGGGCGCAGATTCCCTGCCCGGCATCTCTGCTCACTCTGGACTGGGCAACAGCGGCAAAAACAGTTGACAAAAACAGGTATTCGGTTTTCCTGATTTCTATACATAAGCAGCTAAAACGTGCATCGTTTGTCATGTGGACAGATGTCAACCTCGCCTCACCGGGGGGTCACGGTGCCACAGCTTGTGTTCACCTAGAAACTCCTACGTCAGCGGCGGACACAGCTGATTTCAGTGCAGACGCGTGTTTCAGCAGTGACACATCGAGAG
This sequence comes from Amia ocellicauda, assembly GCF_036373705.1. Taxonomy (NCBI): domain Eukaryota; kingdom Metazoa; phylum Chordata; class Actinopteri; order Amiiformes; family Amiidae; genus Amia; species Amia ocellicauda. The sequence continues at coordinate 20,144,462 of NC_089858.1, read as the reverse complement.
CTGAGCTCCTCACCCGTTTCAATTAGACCCACTGACACAGATCTGTGACTGAGCAGCACCAGGAACCACGTCTAGTTTGCATGTATAATGTTGCTTGATATGGGATTTTCCGCTGGTGATGTGTGTTTGTGATGTGTGGTTGTGAAGCAAAGATATGTCTGAGTCCAAATCTGCCTGATTTCATGAAGATTTTGACCTATTTTTTTACTTCGAAATGACTCGGAATCACGCATTTCAGGTCTCCAGTTGTTAAAATCGTCTGCAGTGCACAGTGGGACAAAGGGAAATGGTACAGACTTTAATCTAATAAGACACAAAATGCTTGAAAGTTTCTATTATGTTTATCTATATGACTACAATAATCTTTAACAAATTAAAATGTAAGTGGTCTGAAACCGTTTTAATACAAAATATATACATTTATTTAACCATTTTATTTTAGTACTTTGTGAAATGAATGTACTAAATATAAGCAACGGGGTATATTACTAATTCACAGATTTAGTCCATGTCTGGACCTTGACTATACCTTGACCAAGAAATTTGGACCCTGACACAAAATAATTGACTACCTCTGCTGTAGAACATTGCTACATTATGCTTATGCACTAAGTTGTCTGTAATATAGTTTTTTCGTGCAATACTTTTTTTATACTGTATTTATAATTCATTTTATGTCACTTGTTTCTTTTAATACTGTTTTTATACTGTTTGTGTGGGGTTTTTGTTTCTAAAATAAAGAAAATCTCAAAGACATAAAGCTATGCAGTCTGTGTGAGTGTATGAACACAATGACCTGTGGTGGAACTGACTGCGATGCAGGGGGCACCAGTTAAAATCTTGCCTAGGGCACCAAATTGGTCAGGGCCGGCCCTGTGCGCAGCAACTGACGTTATGCACTCATAGCAAAATCTGTGAGGCCAACGACATCCAGTTGGATAGTGAGTATGGGGCGAAAAGAGCAGGAGAGACGGAAGAGAACGCAGGCAGCAGCGTCATTGTCGCAGAATATTGAACATATGTTCAAAAACACTGCCAAACAGGGTAAGGTTGTTATATTTACTACCTAATGTAACAGTTGAGATAGCTAACGCTAACTACGTGCTAGCTAACAGTCATCAACCCCACGCAGAAGGTAGCTAATGTTTTTACTCGTGTGTGTCTGTGTCTATCAGGATTACGCAAAAACTACAAGACCAATTTTCACAAAACTCAGTGGAGGGGTGTAGCATGGGTCAAGGAAGAACACAGTAAATTCTGACCATTATCCATCCAGTGGAACTAGCTAGCTACAGTGACCGATTCAGAAGGTTTTTACCCTGAATATGTGTGATGTGTGTTCCTCTGTGTCGGTGCTCCATTCACGTCTGTGTGTCTGTGTGTGTGCGTGCGTGCGTGTGTGTGTGTTTGGACTGAAAAAGGTGGTACATGATCTTGGTAAGCAATTTGACAACATTGTAGTAAATTTTTTCGGTGCATCAAAAAGCATGCTCGTTAAGATACCAGCAGACAAGCTAATCCAGCACAAATTAGTGCATAAAAAGTAACCAAAATGAAGTATTTGAACCTCATAATTAAATACAAAATGAGGGGAAAAACTGCAAAAAGGTCCACTTTTTGAAAAAAAGAACCCCCCCTTCCACTAGGCTGGCTACGGGCCTGCAAACGGTGCCCCATACAGTAGAGCAGGGGTGTCCAACCCTGGTCCTGGGGAGCTTCTGCCAGCCTTGTATCACATGGAAGTATTTCATTCAGATCAATGAAGCAGGTGTTGTGGTAAATTCAGTCCTTTAGAAACTATTGGAGCAAATATCTGAATACCTGCAGCCTCCTGAGGTAATTATTCCCTTGGTTGACTTGCTTAATTGATTAATCACTCACATGTGTTCCCAGTATTTATAAATTGATGATTTAGGGTGACCTATGAGACCTATTTTTCTGACCAATAATAATTCAAAGGATGAGAGAAAGAAATGGTTAGGAGCGAATATAAACCTGAAGTGTAAAAGTAGTTTTTTCGCTGTTATTGTTTGTGTTCCGTTTGCGTTTCTGTTTTGGCTTGTTTTTACATATGTCATTAAAACAAATGTTGGTTTTGTCTTCGAAACCACCACATGCTCTCAGTCTGATGGTTAATATTAAACAACATGTTACAATAATGGGTATAGTTTTACTTAAATGTTGATTTTTATTGAAGAACTGCATTGCTTTCCCTGTGTGTCTGTGTAAACAAGATCACTGTCTCACTGTCTTGCTGTGCTACGGTACTGTGTAGTTCTGTGCTATACAGGGTGTTACTCTTAGCACGAGTCTGAGGTGGATTGCATATTTTGCAGTTGGGTGATTGAATACTGCCAGCTGACATTGTAATTTCGGCCAGAGTATTATGTGAGAGACCGGGAATAAGGGAAAGACTGGGATGGGATGTCAAAACTGAAGGATGAATCGGTGGTGGATTATCTGTTAAGGAAGCATGAGTGGGATCGAAGTGCCACATCCGATCAGAGGAGTTGATTGGAGGAAAAAAAAAATGGGTTGTAACTAGGTGTTACACATAAATAGGTAGATTATAACAGGTGTTGGGAAAATGTATTATAGCAAAAGAAAATAATAATAATACATACATTTTGATTTATATATAGAGAGAGACATATCTACACCCTACACACCCTCATAGACAAACATGTCCAGCAAATAAGTAAAGGAAAAATATTTGCTTGTTTTATTGATTTCAGAAAAGCATTTGACTCAATTTGGCATAAAGGACTTTTCCTTAAACTTCTGGAAAGTGGTGTAGGGGGTAAAGTCTATGACATCATTAAATCCATGTACACACAGAACAAGTGCGGTGTTAAAATTGGCAATAAAAGAACAGAGTTCTTCAGTCAGAGGCGTGGAGTGAGGCAGGGCTGCAGTCTGAAGCTGGCACTGTTCAACATCTACATTAACGAGTTGGCCACAGTGTTGGAGCAGTCTGCTGTCCCTGGCCTAACTCTACATGATACAGAGACCAGGTTCCTGCTCTGCGCAGATGACCTAGTGCTGCTGTCGCCCACTGAACAGTTCATCTGGACAAGACCAAAATCACGATCTTCCAAAAGAAATCCAGATCTCAGGCAAACGGGTACCGCTTCAGTCTAGGAAATGCCACCCTAGACCACAGCACTACATACACATACCTGGGTCTGACCATAAGTGCGTCAGGGAGCTTTCACCTGGCAGTGAAGGCACTAAAGGAAAAAGCATGTAGGGCATTCTATGCTATCAAAAGGAGATTCTATGACATAAATCCCCCAATTACAATATATTTGAATGCATAATCCAACCAATTGCCCTCTTTGGTAGCGAAATCTGGGGTCCATTCACAGACCAGGAAAACAGTAAATGGGACAATCACCCAGCAGAAGTCCTGCATGTAGAATTCTGTAAATCAATACTCCAGGTGCACAGAAACACCCCAAATAATGCATGCAGGAATTCGGCCGCTACCCACTACAGATCCAAATTAAAAATAGAGCACTAAAATACTGGGTTCACTTAAAACACAGTAACCCAGATTCATACCACTCAGAAAATAGCAATATAGTCCCCTCAACCAACTAGTCCTGAAGCTCACTTCACTGAGCCACACAGACATCAGTCAGTTCAGGACAGCACTGCACAAACACTATCAATCAGAGCTAACCACATCATAGAACACATGAAAAACTCCTATTTGGAACATCGGAATAATTAAACCAACACACAAAACAAAATGGAGTGCTATCGAGTCCTGAACAGAAAATATATCCCCGCAAAATACCTAACCGCAGTAAAAGATTTAAGACCAAGGCGAATCCTGACCAAGTACAGGCTCAGTGTCCACAGCCTGGCCATTGAGACAGGCTGACACAGGCAGACCTGGCTGGTCAGGGAGAACAGGTTGTGTGGTCACTGTGAGACAGGAGAGAGAGACAGAGAGATAGAGAAATGGGAATCTGAGGAAACCGCAATTACTCAGTGAAGGTTTCTTAGATATGGGATAAAGCAATAACCAAGTGCTTTGGGAAATTATAATGCTGTAATTGAACTTTGCCAGTAATTTCCATGATGAAGAGTTTGATATCCCCACAGTAATAACACAAAAAACCCTAAATACACTGAGTAGGTAAGAGATAAACTATTGATCAGTTCAATCTGGCTTCGGTAACACATACCAGTGTAGATTGGACTTCAATAGGAGGAAGCTGAAACAATGAAGACCTATTAGCTGCACAGGCGGACACCTGTCTTAGTGCTCACATGGGCTCTTTGTTAGGGAAGTGATTGACTGAACACATTTCATGAAACTTACTTCCCTGAAGTATTTGGGAATCATTAGATATAATAGAATAAATATATAACAGTATGATATATGTATTACATACACCGATCAGCCATTAAGAGACATTAAGACCACTGACAGGTGAAGTGAATAACACTGATAATCTCGTTATCATGGCACCTGTCAGTGGGTGGGATATGTTAGGCAGCAAGTGAACATTTTGTCCTCAAAGTTGATGTGTTAGAAGCAGGAAAAATGGGCAAGCGGTAGGATCTGAGCGACTTTGACAAGGGCCAAATTGTGATGGCTAGACGACTGGGTCAGAGCATCTCCAAAACTGCAGCTCTTGTGGGGTGTTGGGCATTATGTTATTCACCATTCTTGATCGATACGCTAAGACTCAACATCATTTTCCCTCTTCCCCTGAGACAATCGCATTTCACTCACTGAGGCCCAGTTCAGTGCCATGCTAGTTGAGAACTCCGGGTTGCATGGATGGTTAGATGAGGGTCACACTTATGCCCCCTGCCGATTTGCTGCCATGAGTCTCCCTCATAATGAGAGGGTAGAGCTGTAGTTGTTGTGAGGCACCTAGTGCCTAGTGGTGTGTTGTGTCCCCTCTCACATGGTACCTCTACAGAGGTCTACATTACCAGCCTCCTGGATTAATTCATCATGGGAATCTACATATTCCGCCACACAGACTGCTATCATACCTCCATCTCTGAGATCGACACGAGTGTTAGGAGGGCATGGTATAGAAAGTACAGAACACTCTGAACGAAAGAAGGGCGGAGGACATGAACATTGACATTAACTGTAAGAGGGCCAGAAAACCCGAATGATTTCTTATTAGGATTTCGGAAACCAAATTAGGATTTGACTGTTACATTACCATAGAAACTTAGCACTCTGCTTTCATGTTTCCTTATTCTGCAACTGTGATGTTATTGAATGCTGTAATCAATTAAGTGTTTGGAAGGACTGCCCTATGGCCTCTGTTGGGAGGGTCTGTTGGAGGGATTCCTCAATAACACTCTCCTGGGCGTGTTCACCTCAGGCCTCTTGACTGGTTAATATGACGTGAATATTTGCCCTCCCTTCTTTAGCTCTGCTGATGCTATATTGGGTTTCCATTCTACTGATTATCATTTATGTTTCTCCCCAAACCTTTCCAATGCTTTGGGTTTAAATCCACAGGAGCAGTACACACTGTCTGTGTATTGCTTTGGGACTCCTAGCTACATGTTGTCATTTCCAGACAGCCTTTATGACTACAACACCTGACTGTTGCACTAAACTGTCTTTCATGGCTTGTTTGTGTTCCACTCTCCGAGGGCGACACACCCTTTCCTGTCATTACTGCGCTTTATCCACAGGATGCCAAGGAGGCTAACCAGGTGTCTACTACACATATGGTGCTTCTGGACTTCATTGCCAACATACAGGTTCGTCCCACTGATGTGCCCTACAAAACACAAACAGTGTGTCTTCCGGTGAATGACACCCTGCTCACTGGAGACCCAGGTGCATCCTGCATGGTCTGGTGACCACACCTCGGTGGCATGGGCCATTAACGACGAACATTGAACCTATTGCCCCGGCACATAGACTGCTTGCTGATGCATTACAGACTCTTCCTGATTCCTTGCTCGAAACCAGGATGGAAATATAGCATGGACAATACTAGGTGCAGCTGGGATCTGCACAGGTCAAAGACCTCCAATTAGTTGGAGCACTGTTCGCATATTCTTCTGCTCTTTGCCTCTTGTATAGTTTTTGCTTTCTGTCAATGTTGTTATTTCCAATGTCTTATTTTCTCTGCACCAAGAATCCGGACAGTTATTCCAGGCTGTCAGAAATACAGATATGACCACACCCTATTATAACCCATTATTATATGATGGCATTTAATCACCACCAATCAAGCACCTGCTTACACTTTGTCGACCATATCAGGTAACTGCGTTCACATAGCCTTACTGATATACACCCTATGGCTACAGGGACTAGAGATAGACGATACATAGAATTGGGGGACTTATCAGTTTTCCGCTCATTTCTTTCGCTGTACCGACAGGAGGGACTGAAGAACTGCATTTCTTTCCCTGTGTGTCTGTGTAAACAAAGTCACTGTATCAGTGTCTCACTGTGCTACGGTACTGTGCTTTAGTTCAACCCTGATACCTAGAAGAACAGAGTCTGATAAGAACCAGTTTTCACCAGCAATTTGGCCTTGATACATCATACAAAACCCCTTTAATTTTAAACATTACGTTTGCCTTAATTCTACCCAGTTTGACTATATATTGGTCTTCCTGAGCAGAAACTGAACTTCCACTCATCATGTGGGCCTGTTATCTGTCTCTCCTGTCAGGTCTGCATAAAAGTGGATGTAGTTTGTAACTTCTCTAAGACTGTTCTTGAGATTGCCTCTTGAACCCCTTCCTTGCAGCTGCTTGTAATAAAAACCTTTTGATTGGAGGTACATCTATCGCCATTCTAGCAGATGACAACTTTATATTGTAACGGTGTTAAATGGCCATTGTCACAGAAGGGTGTCATCGTGTCTTGGGAAAGTGGGTAAGCTGTTCTCTGATTTTGTGTAGGTTGCATGATAGAATGAACTGTGGGTTCTCCTGAAGGATATGTGCGACCTCAGTCATTCTGAGCCAACTTCATTGTCTTGCATGGCTTCACCTCTTGGCCAGTGCATCTTGTATGAAAGGTAATGAGATACTAATGTACAGAAATAGTGTAGATGAGTGCAAATGATGGTTATGCTGGTATTAAACCTGTTTGCAATGCCTCTGTATGACTCAAGGTTTCAGAGTCCATAACTGGACAGCACAACATTTCGGAATGGCCATTTTGTCCCGTGTATATTGTCGCAGCATGGCAGCAATTCCAACATGACTTCCTGAAACAGGCAATTACACATTACTTTTCCTTTAATGTGAAATGTAGCACTATCACACACTGGGATTACTCTTATGAGTACTTTACTATTGATAGTGGAAGTTTGTATCCTAATGTGTTCACAGCTGTACATTATTTTCATTGATTTATGAATCCAAGACAACGATTATACTAAAACAACGTACTACTAATAAAAAGCCTAATAATACTAATAATATAAGAAAGCTGTACGCTGTTGATATTCACTGTACGTACTCTCTCCTTGCTCTGTGTACGGCATCGGCTATTTGTGACGTCATTGATTCGGCGTTGTCTAGGAGATCGACGCTGCAGCGTCACTCCATTGTTGTCGCAGGTGTGGCAGTGCGGGAGGGGCTGTTGAAGGCGTTCCTCAGTCATTGATTCTGAGCTGCACAGGGGACACATCGAGATGAACTTGCCCTGCAGCAATAGAGAACTGGTTGTCTTGTACATCTTCAGTAAACTCTATCAGAATAACGGCACATGGAAACAGCTGATGCTGGAGGCGGCGTCAGAGCCCACCATGCCAGAGGTAGAGGTTCGCGTCAACCGCGATGTCTTACAGGCGCTGCTGGATTTCGACGACGAGTTCGACGAAATCCATGACTTGGGGGAGCTCGGCACCCGGCTGTATGAGCTGCACGCCTCGCATCTCATGCCCTGCCGCATCTTCGAAACAGTCGCGGATGAGTTTTTCATCGACGGTGTGAGCTGGGCCCGCATTGCGAAGCTGTTTGACATCGCGGGGCTGCTGTGCATGGAAAGTGCGGAGAAGGTGATGAATCCCTCCATTGGCCGCATCGTCAACTTGTTGACCGACCTGCTGGACAACAACCTGAATCACTGGATTCGGAGGCACGGAGGATGGGTAAGTAGAGCAGGATGTGGGGCAGTGTTGGCTGCATTTCCAGGAGTCTGTACATAGGGGGCTGGGCTGGGCTGGCGAGACGTTGCTGTATTACTGTATTGCTCACAGCATGTATGAGTCAGCTGCTACACAGGGTTCAGTCACTTCTCTCTCTTTGTGTGTGTTTGTTTTTTTCAGCTCTGCTATGGTTTGGTACACTGTATAATGTCGACCCAGTCTACTCTCTTAAGACTGCATTCGTGAATGATCTTATAGTATGTAACTGCACCTGCAGTCCAAACCCCAAGGATCAAATACGAATGAGTAGAGGAAAAAAAGTATAAACAGTATGATTCAGTCTCATCAAGATTTATAGAAGGGGTGACTATGACTGCATTAGTTGCCATTAATAGGAAAAGCTGTGTCCTCACTAGTTAGACTGTCAATTTCCACTGCATTACTCACCCAGAGACCTTTGGCTGACCTTCAAGATGTAAACTGAGCATGCTAGATGCAGGACCACTCTAAAATGCATCTCGTTTATGAATGTTCATTTGCAGAAATGCTGTTTTAGTTCAGCTTCACACTGTGTCGGTTCTGAGGTGGCATACAATTACAGATTACAATTAAAAAGCAGTAGAAGAACAAGGCTTTTTTGAGGGGGGTGAAAGTGCTGCAGACAGACCCCTGACTGCATTGACTGATTGTGGGAAACTGGCGAGCTGCAGGGCAAACTACAAATTCCTCAAGAGGATCTTACTTAGAAGAAGAGGAAGATCATATTTAAAGTTCTATATACAAAAATCCCCTTACAAACCAGTCTTTTTCATGTGCGCTTATCTGTTTGGATTACTTCTGTCTGAGATTAATCCCGTGCATGAAGTATTCCCTAACTACCCTGTAAAATGCACCTGATGTCAGTGTACAATGATACCCATTTCTAATTCTTAACTCTTACCCGTGCCCATGCATTCTGTCGAATTTGTTAATATTAATCTTTATAGACAGAATAGATTGTTTTGGCCACAGGGGTGATTCCCAGTTCTCCAAACCTATGCAGCCGAACTCACTTGGTCTAAGACCCTTCTTGAACAAACGCTAATAAGGTTGCCGTTCCCTTCCTCTCCCTCTCTCACACACCTTTGATGTGGTTTTCCATCAGTTTAGGATATTTTACACTAAATAGAAATACAATTAAACAAAAGGCAATGTTTGTCCTAATTAAACCAAGCTCTCAACTTGTTACCGTATGTCTCAAAAAAAGCCCCACTGTGGGGTCCGTGCTACTAGTGTGATTTCCTCCCCTGCAGAGTACAGCTTTAATCCTTAGATATATCAGGCCAAAGATCTACAATGCAATGCATTTTATACTATATCTTTTGTTGTTGTTGCTTACTTTCTAGTAACATTTGCACTTTTTAATAGTTTGTTTCTTTGTGTGTTTTTTTTCTTTTTTAGTGAATAGTAAATATTATGATCGAAATCCTAATCGATTCCTCCATTACCTTGTTCCCCTCCCAACAATAGAACCGCTTTGCAGACCTCTATGGGGAGGAAGCGGCAGAGCGCAGAAAATCAAAAGCGAGTCTCAAGAAGTGGATCCTGGGAGGAGTGACTCTGGTGACGGGGCTGGCAGTGGGCTTTCTGATTGGACGGATGTGGGACTCTGTGATGAGTACTCCAAGTAGGTAGTGTCAGGGCTAAGATGCCAGGGGCCAGATGAGCCAGGCCCACTACACTGCCCAACCACATGCAGAACTCACGCCTACCAGCACCGCAAATGTGTTTGATAAACTGTAACAGGGCTCATATGGTTTGAGCAAGTTACAAGTGGTGTAACCCATGAATATTCTCTGTGTATGCTGTGTGCGTCTCACCGCATAGCGTCTCAGTGTGTAGTGGCTGTGTGCGTCTCACCGCATAGCGTCACACTGTGTAGTGGCTGTGTGCGTCTCACTGCATAGCGTCTCAGTGTGTAGTGGCTGTGTGCGTCTCACTGCATAGCGTCTCAGTGTGTAGTGGCTGTGTGCGTCTCACCGCATAGCGTCACACTGTGTAGTGGCTGTGTGCGTCTCACTGCATAGCGTCACACTGTGTAGTGGCTGTGTGCGTCTCACTGCATAGCGTTTCAGTGTGTAGTGGGTGTGTGCGTCTCACTGCATAACGTCTGTGTGTGGTGGGTGTGTGTGTCTCACTGCACTGCGTCTCAGTGTGTAGTGGGTGTGTGCGTCTCCCTGCATAGCGTCTCAGTGTGTAGTGGATGTGTGCGTCTCACTGCATAGCATCTCAGTGTGTGGTGGGTGTGTGTGTCTCACTGCACTGCGTCTCAGTGTGTAGTGGGTGTGTGCGTCTCCCTGCATAGCGTCTCAGTGTGTAGTAGGTGTGTGCGTCTCTCTGCATAGCGTCTCATTGTGTAGTGGGTGTGTGCGTCTCACAGCATAGCGTCAGACTGTGTAGTGGCTGTGTGCGTCTCACTGCATGACGTCTGTGTGTGGTGGGTGTGTGTGTCTCACTGCATTGCGTCTCAGTGTGTAGTGGGTGTGTGCGTATCACTGCATAGCGTCTCAGTGTGTAGACGGTGTGCGTCTCACTGCATAGCATCACACTGTGTAGTGGGTGTGTGCGTCTCACTGCATAGCGTCTCAGTGTGCAGTGGGTGTGTGCGTCTCACTGCATAGCATCTTTGTGTAGTGGGTGTGTGTGTCTCACTGTGTAGTGGGTGTGTGCATCTCCCTGCATAGCGTCTCAGTGTGTAGTGGGCCGTGTGCGTCTCAGTACATTGCATCTCAGTGTGTAGTGGTTGTGTGCGTCTCACTGCATAGCTTCACACTGTGTATTGGGTGTGTTGAGTCTCACTGCATAGCGTCTCAGTGTGTAGTAGGTGTGTGCGTCTCTCTGCATAGCGTCTCATTGTGTAGTGGGTGTGTGCGTCTCACAGCATAGCGTCAGACTGTGTAGTGGGTGTGTGCGTCTCACTGCATAGCGTCTCAGTGTGCAGTGGGTGTGTGCGTCTCACTGCATAGCATCTTTGTGTAGTGGGTGTGTGTGTCTCACTGTGTGGTGGGTGTGTGCGTCTCACTGCATAGCGTCTCAGTGTGTAGTGGCTGTGTGCGTCTCACCGCATAGCGTCTCAGTGTGTAGTGGCTGTGTGCGTCTCACTGCATAGCATCTCAGTGTGTTGTGCGTGTGTGTGTCTCACTGTGTGGTGGGTGTGTGTGTCTCACTGCATTGCGTCTCAGTGTGTAGTGGGTGTGTGCATCTCCCTGCATAGCGTCTCAGTGTGTAGTGGGCCGTGTGCGTCTCACTGCATAGCGTCTCAGTGTGTGGTGGGTGTGTGTGTCTCACTGCATTGCGTCTCAGTGTGTAGTGGGTGTGTGCGTATCACTGCATAGCGTCTCAGTGTGTAGTAGGTGTGTGCGTCTCTCTGCATAGCGTCTCATTGTGTAGTGGGTGTGTGCGTCTCACAGCATAGCGTCAGACTGTGTAGTGGCTGTGTGCGTCTCACTGCATGACGTCTGTGTGTGGTGGGTGTGTGTGTCTCACTGCATTGCGTCTCAGTGTGTAGTGGGTGTGTGCGTCTCACTGCATAGCGTCTCAGTGTGCAGTGGGTGTGTGCGTCTCACTGCATAGCATCTTTGTGTAGTGGGTGTGTGTGTCTCACTGTGTAGTGGGTGTGTGCATCTCCCTGCATAGCGTCTCAGTGTGTTGTGGGTGTGTGCGTCTCACCGCATAGCGTCAGACTGTGTAGTGGGTGTATGTGTCTCACCGCATAGCGTCTCAGTGTGTAGTGGGTGTGTGCATCTCAGTGTGTAGTGGATGTGTGCGTCTCACTGCATAGCGTCTCAGTGTGTAATGGGTGTGTGCGTCTCACTGCATAGCGTCTCAGTGTGTAGTGGGTGTGTGTGTCTCACTCCATGACGTCTGTGTGTGGTGGGTGTGTGTGTCTCACTGCATAGCATCTCAGTGTGTAGTGGGTGTGTGCGTCTCAGTGTGTAATGGGTGTGTGCGTCTCACTGCATAGCGTCTCAGTGTGTAGTGGGTGTGTGTGTCTCACTCCATGACGTCTGTGTGTGGTGGGTGTGTGTGTCTCAGTGTGTAGTGGGTGTGTGCGTCTCAGTGTTTAGTGGGTGTGTTGCGTCTCACTGCATAGCGTCTCAGTGTGTAGTGGGTGTGTGCGTCTCACTGCATAGCATCACACTGTTTAGTGGGTGTGTTGCGTCTCACTACATAGCGTCTCAGTGTGTAGACGGTGTTTGCGTCTCACTGCATAGCTTCACACTGTGTATTGGGTGTGTTGAGTCTCACTGCATAGCGTCTCAGTGTGTTGTGGGTGTGTGCGTCTCACCGCATAGCGTCAGACTGTGTAGTGGCTGTGTGCGTCTCACCGCATAGCGTCAGACTGTGTAGTGGCTGTGTGCGTCTCACCGCATAGCGTCAGACTGTGTAGTGGCTGTGTGCGTCTCACTGCATAGCATCTCAGTGTGTTGTGCGTGTGTGTGTCTCACTGTGTGGTGGGTGTGTGTGTCTCACTGCATTGCGTCTCAGTGTGTAGTGGGTGTGTGCATCTCCCTGCATAGCGTCTCAGTGTGTAGTGGGCCGTGTGCGTCTCACTACATAGCGTCTCAGTGTGTGGTGGGTGTGTGTGTCTCACTGCATTGCGTCTCAGTGTGTAGTGGGTGTGTGCGTCTCAGTGTGTAATGGGTGTGTGCGTCTCACTGCATAGCGTCTCAGTGTGTAGTGGGTGTGTGTGTCTCACTCCATGACGTCTGTGTGTGGTGGGTGTGTGTGTCTCACTGCATAGCATCTCAGTGTGTAGTGGGTGTGTGCGTCTCAGTGTGTAATGGGTGTGTGCGTCTCACTGCATAGCGTCTCAGTGTGTAGTGGGTGTGTGTGTCTCACTCCATGACGTCTGTGTGTGGTGGGTGTGTGCGTCTCACTGCATAGCGTCTCAGTGTGCAGTGGGTGTGTGCGTCTCACTGCATAGCATCTTTGTGTAGTGGGTGTGTGTGTCTCACTGTGTAGTGGGTGTGTGCATCTCCCTGCATAGCGTCTCAGTGTGTTGTGGGTGTGTGCGTCTCACCGCATAGCGTCAGACTGTGTAGTGGGTGTATGTGTCTCACCGCATAGCGTCTCAGTGTGTAGTGGGTGTGTGCATCTCAGTGTGTAGTGGATGTGTGCGTCTCACTGCATAGCGTCTCAGTGTGTAATGGGTGTGTGCGTCTCACTGCATAGCGTCTCAGTGTGTAGTGGGTGTGTGTGTCTCACTCCATGACGTCTGTGTGTGGTGGGTGTGTGTGTCTCACTGCATAGCATCTCAGTGTGTAGTGGGTGTGTGCGTCTCAGTGTTTAGTGGGTGTGTTGCGTCTCACTGCATAGCGTCTCAGTGTGTAGTGGGTGTGTGCGTCTCACTGCATAGCATCACACTGTTTCGTGGGTGTGTTGCGTCTCACTGCATAGCGTCTCAGTGTGTAGACGGTGTTTGCGTCTCACTGCATAGCTTCACACTGTGTATTGGGTGTGTTGAGTCTCACTGCATAGCGTCTCATTGTGTAGTGGCTGTGTGCGTCTCACCGCATAGCGTCAGACTGTGTAGTGGCTGTGTGCGTCTCACTGCATGACGTCTGTGTGTGGTGGGTGTGTGCGTCTCACCGCATAGCGTCAGACTGTGTAGTGGGTGTGTGCGTCTCACTGCATAGCATCTTTGTGTAGTGGGTGTGTGTGTCTCACTGTGTGGTGGGTGTGTGCGTCTCACTGCATAGCGTCTCAGTGTGTAGTGGCTGTGTGCGTCTCACCGCATAGCGTCTCAGTGTGTAGTGGATGTGTGCGTCTCACTGCATAGCGTCTCAGTGTGTAGTGGGTGTGTGCGTCTCACTGCATAGCGTCTCAGTGTGTAGTGGCTGTGTGCGTCTCACCGCATAGCGTCTCAGTGTGTTGTAGTCGTGTGCGTCTCATTGCATAGCGTCTCAGTGTGTAGTGGGCACGTGCGTCTCATTGCATAGCATCTCAGTGTGTAGTGGGTGTGTGCGTCTCACCGCATATCGTCTCAGTGTATAGTGGGTGTGTGTGTCTCACTGCATTGCGTCTCAGTGTGTAGTGGGTGTGTGCGTCTCACTGCATAGCGTCTCAGTGTGTAGTGGCTGTGTGCGTCTCACCGCATAGCGTCAGACTGTGTAGTGGCTGTGTGCGTCTCACTGCATGACGTCTGTGTGTGGTGGGTGTGTGCGTCTCACCGCATAGCGTCAGACTGTGTAGTGGGTGTGTGCGTCTCACTGCATAGCGTCTCAGTGTGCAGTGGGTGTGTGCGTCTCACTGCATAGCGTCTTTGTGTAGTGGGTGTGTGCGTCTCAGTGTGTAGTGGCTGTGTGCGTCTCAGTGTGTAGTGGGTGTTTGTGTCTCTCTGCATAGCTTCTCTGTGTAGTGGGTGTGTGCGTCTCACAGCATATCGTCTCAGTGTGTTGTGGCTGTGTGCGTCTCACTGCATAGCGTCTCAGTGTGTAGTGGGTGTGTGCATCTCCCTGCATAGCGTCTCAGTGTGTAGTGGGTCGTGTGCGTCTCACTGCATGACATCTGTGTGTGGTGGGTGTGTGTGTCTCACTCCATAGCGCCTCAGTGTGTAGTGGGTGTTTGTGTCTCTCTGCATAGCTTCTCTGTGTAGTGGGCTTGTGCATCTCACTGCATTCCGTCTCAGTGTGTAGTGAGTGTGTGCGTCTCAGTGCGTAGCGTCTCAGTGTGTAGTGGCTGTGTGCGTCTCACTGCATAGCGTCTCAGTGTGTAGTGGGTGTGTGCTTCTCACTGCATTGCGTCTCAGTGTGTAGTGGCTGTGTGCGTCTCACCGCATAGTGTCTCAGTGTGTAGTGGGTGTGTGCGTCTCACTGCATGATGTCTGTGTGTGGTGGGTGTGTGCGTCTCACCGCATAGCGTCAGACTGTGTAGTGGGTGTGTGCGTCTCACTGCATAGCATCTTTGTGTAGTGGGTGTGTGTGTCTCACTGTGTGGTGGGTGTGTGCGTCTCACTGCATAGCGTCTCAGTGTGTAGTGGCTGTGTGCGTCTCACCGCATAGCGTCTCAGTGTGTAGTGGATGTGTGCGTCTCACTGCATAGCGTCTCAGTGTGTAGTGGGTGTGTGCGTCTCACTGCATAGCGTCTCAGTGTGTAGTGGCTGTGTGCGTCTCACCGCATAGCGTCTCAGTGTGTTGTAGTCGTGTGCGTCTCATTGCATAGCGTCTCAGTGTGTAGTGGGCACGTGCGTCTCATTGCATAGCATCTCAGTGTGTAGTGGGTGTGTGCGTCTCACCGCATATCGTCTCAGTGTATAGTGGGTGTGTGTGTCTCACTGCATTGCGTCTCAGTGTGTAGTGGGTGTGTGCGTCTCACTGCATAGCGTCTCAGTGTGTAGACGGTGTGCGTCTCACTGCATAGCATCACATTGTGTAGTGGCTGTGTGCGTCTCACCGCATAGCGTCAGACTGTGTAGTGGCTGTGTGCGTCTCACTGCATGACGTCTGTGTGTGGTGGGTGTGTGCGTCTCACCGCATAGCGTCAGACTGTGTAGTGGGTGTGTGCGTCTCACTGCATAGCGTCTCAGTGTGCAGTGGGTGTGTGCGTCTCACTGCATAGCGTCTTTGTGTAGTGGGTGTGTGTGTCTCACTGTGTGGTGGGTGTGTGCGTCTCACTGCATAGCGTCTCAGTGTGTAGTGGCTGTGTGCGTCTCAGTGTGTAGTGGGTGTTTGTGTCTCTCTGCATAGCTTCTCTGTGTAGTGGGTGTGTGCGTCTCACAGCATATCGTCTCAGTGTGTTGTGGCTGTGTGCGTCTCACTGCATAGCGTCTCAGTGTGTAGTGGGTGTGTGCATCTCCCTGCATAGCGTCTCAGTGTGTAGTGGGTCGTGTGCGTCTCACTGCATGAAATCTGTGTGTGGTGGGTGTGTGTGTCTCACTCCATAGCGCCTCAGTGTGTAGTGGGTGTTTGTGTCTCTCTGCATAGCTTCTCTGTGTAGTGGGCTTGTGCATCTCACTGCATTCCGTCTCAGTGTGTAGTGAGTGTGTGCGTCTCAGTGCGTAGCGTCTCAGTGTGTAGTGGCTGTGTGCGTCTCACTGCATAGCGTCTCAGTGTGTAGTGGGTGTGTGCTTCTCACTGCATTGCGTCTCAGTGTGTAGTGGGTGTGTGCGTATCACTGCATAGTGTCTCAGTGTGTAGTGGGTGTGTGCGTCTCACTGCATGATGTCTGTGTGTGGTGGGTGTGTGTGTCTCTGTGTGTAGTGGGTGTGTGCATCTCCCTGCATAGCGTCTCAGTGTGTAGTGGGCTTGTGCGTCTCACTGCATAGCGTCTCAGTGTGTAGACGGTGTGCGTCTCACTGCATAGCATCACACTGTGTAGTGGGTGTGTGCGTCTCACTGCATAGCGTCTCAGTGTGCAGTGGGTGTGTGCGTCTCACTGCATAGCATCTTTGTGTAGTGGGTGTGTGTGTCTCACTGTGTGGTGGGTGTGTGCGTCTCACTGTATAGCGTCTCAGTGTGTAGTGGCTGTGTGCGTCTCACCGCATAGCGTCTCAGTGTGTAGTGGATGTGTGCGTCTCACTGCATAGCGTCTCAGTGTGTAGTGGGTGTGTGCGTCTCACTGCATAGCGTCTCAGTGTATAGTGGCTGTGTGCGTCTCACCGCATAGCGTCTCAGTGTGTAGTAGGCGTGTGCGTCTCATTGCATAGCGTCTCAGTGTGTAGTGGGTGTGTGCGTCTCACCGCATAGCGTCTCAGTGTATAGTGGGTGTGTGTGTCTCACTGCATAGCGTCGGACTGTGTAGTGGGTGTGTGTTGTCTCACTGCATTGCGTCTCAGTCTGTAGTGGGTGTGTGCTTATCACTGCATAGCGTCTCAGTGTGTAGTGGGTGTGTGCGTCTCACTGCACTGCGTCTCAGTGTGTAGTGGGCGTGTGCGTCTCACTGCATTGCGTCTCAGTGTGTAATGGGTGTGTGTGTCTCACTCCATAGCGCCTCAGTGTGTAGTGGGTGTTTGTGTCTCTCTGCATAGCTTCTCTGTGTAGTGGGCTTGTGCATCTCACTGCATTCCGTCTCAGTGTGTAGTGAGTGTGTGCGTCTCAGTGCGTAGCGTCTCTGTGTGTAGTGGCTGTGTGCGTCTCACTGCATTGCGTCTCAGTGTGTAGTGGGTGTGTGCGTATCACTGCATAGTGTCTCAGTGTGTAGTGGGTGTGTGCGTCTCACTACATGATGTCTGTGTGTGGTGGGTGTGTGTGTCTCTGTGTGTAGTGGGTGTGTGCATCTCCCTGCATAGCGTCTCAGTGTCTAGTGGGCTTGTGCGTCTCACTGCATAGCGTCTCAGTGTGTAGACGGTGTGCGTCTCACTGCATAGCATCACACTGTGTAGTGGGTGTGTGCGTCTCACTGCATAGCGTCTCAGTGTGCAGTGGGTGTGTGCGTCTCACTGCATAGCATCTTTGTGTAGTGGGTGTGTGTGTCTCACTGTGTGGTGGGTGTGTGCGTCTCACTGCATAGCGTCCCAGTGTGTAGTGGCTGTGTGCGTCTCACCGCATAGCGTCTTAGTGTGTAGTGGATGTGTGCGTCTCACTGCATAGCGTCTCAGTGTGTAGTGGGTGTGTGCGTCTCACTGCATAGCGTCTCAGTGTGTAGTGGCTGTGTGCGTCTCACCGCATAGCGTCTCAGTGTGTAGTAGGCGTGTGCGTCTCATTGCATAGCGTCTCAGTGTGTAGTGGGCACGTGCGTCTCATTGCATAGCATCTCAGTGTGTAGTGGGTGTGTGTGTCTCACCGCATAGCGTCTCAGTGTATAGTGGGTGTGTGTGTCTCACTGCATAGCGTCGGACTGTGTAGTGGGTGTGTGTTGTCTCACTGCATAGCGTCTCAGTGTGTATTGGGTGTGTTCGTCTCACTGCATTGCGTCTCAGTCTGTAGTGGGTGTGTGCTTATCACTGCATAGCGTCTCAGTGTGTAGTGGGTGTGTGCGTCTCACTGCACTGCGTCTCAGTGTGTAATGGGTGTGTGCGTCTCACTGCATATCGTCTCAGTGTGTAGTGGGTGTGTGCGTCTCACCGCATAGTGTCTCAGTGTGTAGTGGCTGTGTGCGTCTCACCGCATAGCGTCTCAGTGTGTAGTGGGTCGTGTGCGTCTCACTGCATGACATCTGTGTGTGGTGGGTGTGTGTGTCTCACTCCATAGCGCCTCAGTGTGTAGACGGTGTGCGTCTCACTGCATAGCATCACACTGTGTAGTGGGTGTGTGCGTCTCACTGCATAGCGTCTCAGTGTGCAGTGGGTGTGTGCGTCTCACTGCATAGCATCTTTGTGTAGTGGGTGTGTGTGTCTCACTGTGTGGTGGGTGTGTGCGTCTCACTGCATAGCGTCTCAGTGTGTAGTGGCTGTGTGCGTCTCACCGCATAGCGTCTCAGTGTGTAGTGGGTGTGTGCGTCTCACTGCATAGCGTCTCAGTGTGTAGTGGCTGTGTGCATCTCACCGCATAGCGTCTCAGTGTGTAGTAGGCGTGTGCGTCTCATTGCATAGCGTCTCAGTGTGTAGTGGGCACGTGCGTCTCATTGCATAGCATCTCAGTGTGTAGTGGGTGTGTGCGTCTCACCGCATAGCGTCTCAGTGTATAGTGGGTGTGTGTGTCTCACTGCATAGCGTCGGACTGTGTAGTGGGTGTGTGTTGTCTCACTGCATAGCGTCTCAGTGTGTATTGGGTGTGTTCGTCTCACTGCATTGCGTCTCAGTCTGTAGTGGGTGTGTGCTTATCACTGCATAGCGTCTCAGTGTGTAGTGGGTGTGTGCGTCTCACTGCACTGCGTCTCAGTGTGTAGTGGATGTGTGCGTCTCACTGCATGGCGTCTCAGTGTGTAGTGGGTGTGTGCGTCTCACTGCATAGCGTCTCACCGCATAGCGTCTCAGTGTGTAGTAGGCGTGTGCGTCTCATTGCATAGCGTCTCAGTGTGTAGTGGGCACGTGCGTCTCATTGCATAGCATCTCAGTGTGTAGTGGGTGTGTGCGTCTCACCGCATAGCGTCTCAGTGTATAGTGGGTGTGTGTGTCTCACTGCATAGCGTCGGACTGTGTAGTGGGTGTGTGTTGTCTCACTGCATAGCGTCTCAGTGTGTATTGGGTGTGTTCGTCTCACTGCATTGCGTCTCAGTCTGTAGTGGGTGTGTGCTTATCACTGCATAGCGTCTCAGTGTGTAGTGGGTGTGTGCGTCTCACTGCACTGCGTCTCAGTGTGTAATGGGTGTGTGCGTCTCACTGCATATCGTCTCAGTGTGTAGTGGGTGTGTGCGTCTCACCGCATAGTGTCTCAGTGTGTAGTGGCTGTGTGCGTCTCACCGCATAGCGTCTCAGTGTGTAGTGGGTCGTGTGCGTCTCACTGCATGACATCTGTGTGTGGTGGGTGTGTGTGTCTCACTCCATAGCGCCTCAGTGTGTAGTGGGTGTTTGTGTCTCTCTGCATAGCTTCTCTGTGTAGTGGGCTTGTGCGTCTCACTGCATAGCGTCTCAGTGTGTAGTAGGTGTGTGCGTCTCTCTGCATAGCGTCTCATTGTGTAGTGGGTGTGTGCGTCTCACAGCATAGCGTCAGACTGTGTAGTGGGTGTGTGCGTCTCACTGCATAGCGTCTCAGTGTGCAGTGGGTGTGTGCGTCTCACTGCATAGCGTCTTTGTGTAGTGGGTGTGTGTGTCTCACTGTGTGGTGGGTGTGTGCGTCTCACTGCATAGCGTCTCAGTGTGTAGTGGCTGTGTGCGTCTCAGTGTGTAGTGGGTGTTTGTGTCTCTCTGCATAGCTTCTCTGTGTAGTGGGTGTGTGCGTCTCACAGCATATCGTCTCAGTGTGTTGTGGCTGTGTGCGTCTCACTGCATAGCGTCTCAGTGTGTAGTGGGTGTGTGCATCTCCCTGCATAGCGTCTCAGTGTGTAGTGGGTCGTGTGCGTCTCACTGCATTGCGTCTCAGTGTGTAGTGGGTGTGTGCATCTCCCTGCATAGCGTCTCAGTGTGTAGTGGGTCGTGTGCGTCTCACTGCATGACATCTGTGTGTGGTGGGTGTGTGTGTCTCACTCCATAGCGCCTCAGTGTGTAGTGGGTGTTTGTGTCTCTCTGCATAGCTTCTCTGTGTAGTGGGCTTGTGCATCTCACTGCATTCCGTCTCAGTGTGTAGTGAGTGTGTGCGTCTCAGTGCGTAGCGTCTCAGTGTGTAGTGGCTGTGTGCGTCTCACTGCATAGCGTCTCAGTGTGTAGTGGGTGTGTGCTTCTCACTGCATTGCGTCTCAGTGTGTAGTGGGTGTGTGCGTATCACTGCATAGTGTCTCAGTGTGTAGTGGGTGTGTGCGTCTCACTGCATGATGTCTGTGTGTGGTGGGTGTGTGTGTCTCTGTGTGTAGTGGGTGTGTGCATCTCCCTGCATAGCGTCTCAGTGTGTAGTGGGCTTGTGCGTCTCACTGCATAGCGTCTCAGTGTGTAGACGGTGTGCGTCTCACTGCATAGCATCACACTGTGTAGTGGGTGTGTGCGTCTCACTGCATAGCGTCTCAGTGTGCAGTGGGTGTGTGCGTCTCACTGCATAGCATCTTTGTGTAGTGGGTGTGTGTGTCTCACTGTGTAGTGGCTGTGTGCGTCTCACCGCATAGCGTCTCAGTGTGTAGTGGATGTGTGCGTCTCACTGCATAGCGTCTCAGTGTGTAGTGGGTGTGTGCGTCTCACTGCATAGCGTCTCAGTGTGTAGTGGCTGTGTGCGTCTCACCGCATAGCGTCTCAGTGTGTAGTAGGCGTGTGCGTCTCATTGCATAGCATCTCAGTGTGTAGTGGGTGTGTGCGTCTCACCGCATAGCGTCTCAGTGTATAGTGGGTGTGTGTGTCTCACTGCATAGCGTCGGACTGTGTAGTGGGTGTGTGTTGTCTCACTGCATAGCGTCTCAGTGTGTATTGGGTGTGTGCGTCTCACTGCATTGCGTCTCAGTGTGTAATGGGTGTGTGTGTCTCACTCCATAGCGCCTCAGTGTGTAGTGGGTGTGTGCGTCTCAGTGTGTAGTGGGTGTTTGTGTCTCTCTGCATAGCTTCTCTGTGTAGTGGGCTTGTGCATCTCACTGCATTCCGTCTCAGTGTGTAGTGAGTGTGTGCGTCTCAGTGCGTAGCGTCTCTGTGTGTAGTGGCTGTGTGCGTCTCACTGCATTGCGTCTCAGTGTGTAGTGGGTGTGTGCGTATCACTGCATAGTGTCTCAGTGTGTAGTGGGTGTGTGCGTCTCACTGCATGATGTCTGTGTGTGGTGGGTGTGTGTGTCTCTGTGTTTAGTGGGTGTGTGCATCTCCCTGCATAGCGTCTCAGTGTGTAGTGGGCTTGTGCGTCTCACTGCATAGCGTCTCAGTGTGTAGACGGTGTGCGTCTCACTGCATAGCATCACACTGTGTAGTGGGTGTGTGCGTCTCACTGCATAGCGTCTCAGTGTGCAGTGGGTGTGTGCGTCTCACTGCATAGCATCTTTGTGTAGTGGGTGTGTGTGTCTCACTGTGTGGTGGGTGTGTGCGTCTCACCGCATAGCGTCTCAGTGTGTAGTGGATGTGTGCGTCTCACTGCATAGCGTCTCAGTGTGTAGTGGGTGTGTGCGTCTCACTGCATAGCGTCTCAGTGTGTAGTGGCTGTGTGCGTCTCACCGCATAGCGTCTCAGTGTGTAGTAGGCGTGTGCGTCTCATTGCATAGCGTCTCAGTGTGTAGTGGGCACGTGCGTCTCATTGCATAGCATCTCAGTGTGTAGTGGGTGTGTGCGTCTCACCGCATAGCGTCTCAGTGTATAGTGGGTGTGTGTGTCTCACTGCATAGCGTCGGACTGTGTAGTGGGTGTGTGTTGTCTCACTGCATAGCGTCTCAGTGTGTATTGGGTGTGTTCGTCTCACTGCATTGCGTCTCAGTCTGTAGTGGGTGTGTGCTTATCACTGCATAGCGTCTCAGTGTGTAGTGGGTGTGTGCGTCTCACTGCACTGCGTCTCAGTGTGTAATGGGTGTGTGCGTCTCACTGCATATCGTCTCAGTGTGTAGTGGGTGTGTGCGTCTCACCGCATAGTGTCTCAGTGTGTAGTGGCTGTGTGCGTCTCACCGCATAGCGTCTCAGTGTGTAGTGGGTCGTGTGCGTCTCACTGCATGACATCTGTGTGTGGTGGGTGTGTGTGTCTCACTCCATAGCGCCTCAGTGTGTAGTGGGTGTTTGTGTCTCTCTGCATAGCTTCTCTGTGTAGTGGGCTTGTGCGTCTCACTGCATAGCGTCTCAGTGTGTAGTAGGTGTGTGCGTCTCTCTGCATAGCGTCTCATTGTGTAGTGGGTGTGTGCGTCTCACAGCATAGCGTCAGACTGTGTAGTGGGTGTGTGCGTCTCACCGCATAGCGTCTCAGTGTGTAGTGGGTGTGTGCGTCTCACTGCATAGCGTCTCAGTGTGTAGTGGCTGTGTGCATCTCACCGCATAGCGTCTCAGTGTGTAGTAGGCGTGTGCGTCTCATTGCATAGCGTCTCAGTGTGTAGTGGGCACGTGCGTCTCATTGCATAGCATCTCAGTGTGTAGTGGGTGTGTGCGTCTCACCGCATAGCGTCTCAGTGTATAGTGGGTGTGTGTGTCTCACTGCATAGCGTCGGACTGTGTAGTGGGTGTGTGTTGTCTCACTGCATAGCGTCTCAGTGTGTATTGGGTGTGTTCGTCTCACTGCATAGCGTCTCAGTGTGTAGTGGGTGTGTGCGTCTCACTGCACTGCGTCTCAGTGTGTAGTGGATGTGTGCGTCTCACTGCATAGCGTCTCAGTGTGTAGTGGGTGTGTGCGTCTCACTGCATAGCGTCTCAGTGTGTAGTGGCTGTGTGCGTCTCACCGCATAGCGTCTCAGTGTGTAGTAGGCGTGTGCGTCTCATTGCATAGCGTCTCAGTGTGTAGTGGGCACGTGCGTCTCATTGCATAGCATCTCAGTGTGTAGTGGGTGTGTGCGTCTCACCGCATAGCGTCTCAGTGTATAGTGGGTGTGTGTGTCTCACTGCATAGCGTCGGACTGTGTAGTGGGTGTGTGTTGTCTCACTGCATAGCGTCTCAGTGTGTATTGGGTGTGTTCGTCTCACTGCATTGCGTCTCAGTCTGTAGTGGGTGTGTGCTTATCACTGCATAGCGTCTCAGTGTGTAGTGGGTGTGTGCGTCTCACTGCACTGCGTCTCAGTGTGTAATGGGTGTGTGCGTCTCACTGCATATCGTCTCAGTGTGTAGTGGGTGTGTGCGTCTCACCGCATAGTGTCTCAGTGTGTAGTGGCTGTGTGCGTCTCACCGCATAGCGTCTCAGTGTGTAGTGGGTCGTGTGCGTCTCACTGCATGACATCTGTGTGTGGTGGGTGTGTGTGTCTCACTCCATAGCGCCTCAGTGTGTAGTGGGTGTTTGTGTCTCTCTGCATAGCTTCTCTGTGTAGTGGGCTTGTGCGTCTCACTGCATAGCGTCTCAGTGTGTAGTAGGTGTGTGCGTCTCTCTGCATAGCGTCTCATTGTGTAGTGGGTGTGTGCGTCTCACAGCATAGCGTCAGACTGTGTAGTGGGTGTGTGCGTCTCACTGCATAGCGTCTCAGTGTGCAGTGGGTGTGTGCGTCTCACTGCATAGCATCTTTGTGTAGTGGGTGTGTGTGTCTCACTGTGTGGTGGGTGTGTGCGTCTCACTGCATAGCGTCTCAGTGTGTAGTGGCTGTGTGCGTCTCACCGCATAGCGTCTCAGTGTGTAGTGGGTGTGTGCGTCTCAGTGCATAGCGTCTCAGTGTGTAGTGGCTGTGTGCATCTCACCGCATAGCGTCTCAGTGTGTAGTAGGCGTGTGCGTCTCATTGCATAGCGTCTCAGTGTGTAGTGGGCACGTGCGTCTCATTGCATAGCATCTCAGTGTGTAGTGGGTGTGTGCGTCTCACCGCATAGCGTCTCAGTGTATAGTGGGTGTGTGTGTCTCACCGCATAGCGTCTCAGTGTATAGTGGGTGTGTGTGTCTCACCGCATAGCGTCTCAGTGTATAGTGGGTGTGTGTGTCTCACTGCATAGCGTCGGACTGTGTAGTGGGTGTGTGTTGTCTCACTGCATAGCGTCTCAGTGTGTATTGGGTGTGTTCGTCTCACTGCATTGCGTCTCAGTCTGTAGTGGGTGTGTGCTTATCACTGCATAGCGTCTCAGTGTGTAGTGGGTGTGTGCGTCTCACTGCACTGCGTCTCAGTGTGTAATGGGTGTGTGCGTCTCACTGCATATCGTCTCAGTGTGTAGTGGGTGTGTGCGTCTCACCGCATAGTGTCTCAGTGTGTAGTGGCTGTGTGCGTCTCACCGCATAGCGTCTCAGTGTGTAGTGGGTGTGTGCATCTCACTGCACAGCATCTCAGTGTGTAATTGGTGTGTGCGTCTCACTGCATAGCGTCTAAGTGTGTAGTGGGTGTGTGCGTGTCTCTGCATAGCGTCTCAACGTGTAGTCGTTGTGTGCATCTCGCTGCATAGCATCTCAGTGTGTAGTGGGTGTGTGCGTCTCAGTGTGTAGTGGGTGTGTGTGTCTCACTCCATAGCGCCTCAGTGTGTAGTGGGTGTTTGTGTCTCTCTGCATAGCTTCTCTGTGTAGTGGGTGTGTGCGTCTCACAGCATATCGTCTCAGTGTGTTGTGGCTGTGTGCGTCTCACTGCATAGCGTCTCAGTGTGTAGTGGGTGTGTGCATCTCCCTGCATAGCGTCTCAGTGTGTAGTGGGTCGTGTGCGTCTCACTGCATGACATCTGTGTGTGGTGGGTGTGTGTGTCTCACTCCATAGCGCCTCAGTGTGTAGTGGGTGTTTGTGTCTCTCTGCATAGCGTCTCAGTGTGTAGTGGGTCGTGTGCGTCTCACTGCATGACATCTGTGTGTGGTGGGTGTGTGTGTCTCACTCCATAGCGTCTCAGTGTGTAGTGGGTGTGTGCATCTCCCTGCATAGCGTCTCAGTGTGTAGTGGGTCGTGTGCGTCTCACTGCATGACATCTGTGTGTGGTGGGTGTGTGTGTCTCACTCCATAGCGTCTCAGTGTGTAGTGGCTGTGTGCGTCTCACTGCATAGTGTCTCAGTGTGTAGTGGGTGTGTGCGTCTCACTGCATGATGTCTGTGTGTGGTGGGTGTGTGTGTCTCTGTGTGTAGTGGGTGTGTGCATCTCCCTGCATAGCGTCTCAGTGTGTAGTGGGCTTGTGCATCTCACTGCATTGCGTCTCAGTGTGTAGTGAGTGTGTGCGTCTCAGTGCATAGCGTCTCAGTGTGTAGTGGCTGTGTGCGTCTCACTGCATAGCGTCTCAGTGTGTAGTGGGTGTGTGCTTCTCACTGCATTGCGTCTCATAGTGTAGTGGGTGTGTGTGTCTCACTGTATAGCGTCTCGGTGCGTCTTACTCTATACGAATTTGTTGTAACCCCTCAGAAAAAATCATTACGATGTGAAGCCTTCTGTGTCTGGCTTAACACTCTATTACTGTTTTGGGCACTATTCGTGTCAAACATAAATATACAAATGCACTTTTGTGCACGAAATACACATTTTGTTCTATGAAATTAACAGTATCTGTTTGTGGGTCCAAATGCACTTATTGTGCCCATAATTTAAATTTCATGCACATACTGTTTATTTTGTGTACTTATTGAATGCTTAGCAATTCTGTGGATGAAAATTAAAATGTACTTTGCCTTCTGTGAATGGAATGAGCACCCTGGTATGCATTATGTACATGAAATGATATCAGGAAAAATACATTTTGTGGATTAAATAAAAACCCTCATTTATCATTTTGTCCATTAAATGAATTGCAGATATTGTTAATTTTGTGCATGAAATGTGTATTTTGTGCACAATACTGCTTTCATGCATGGACTTACACCGATCAGCCATAACATTATGACCACTGACAGGTGAAGTGAATAACACTGATAATCTTGTTATCATGGCACTTGTCAGTGGGTGGGATATATTAGGCAGCAAGTGAACATTTTGTCTTCAAAGTTGATGTGTTAGAAGCAGGAAAAATGGGCAAGCGTAAGGATCAGAGCGACTTTGACAAGGGCCAAATTGTGATGGCTAGACGACTGGGTCAGAGCATCTCCAAAACTGCAGCTCTTGTGGGGTTTTCCCGGTCTGCAGTGCTCAGTACCTATCAAATGTGGTCCAAGGAAGGAAAAGCGGTGAACCGGCGATACAGGGTCATGGGCGAGCAAGGCTCACTGATGCACGTGGGGAGCAAAGGCTGGCCCGTTGTGGTCCAATCCAACAGACGAGCTAGTGTAGCTCAAATTGCTGAAAAAGTGAATGCTGGTTCTGATAGAAAGGTGTAAGAACACACAGTGCATCGCTGTTTTGCGAATGGGGCTGCGTAGCCGCAGACCAGTCAGGGGGCCCATGCTGACCCCTGTCCACTGCCGAAAATGCCTACAATAAGCACATGAGCATCAGAACTGGACCTCGGAGCAATGGAAGAAGGTGGCCTGGTCTGATGAATCACGAGTTCACGGTGTTGACTTGGCCTCCAAATTCCCCAGATCTCAATCCAATCGAGCATCTGTGGGATGTGCTGGACAAACAAGTCCGATCCATGGAGGCCCCACCTCGCAACTTACAGGACTTAAAGGATCTGCTGCTAACGTCTTGGTGCCAGATACCACAGCACACCTTCAGAGGTCTAGTAGAGTCCATGCCTCGACGGGTCAGGGCTGTTTTGGCGGCAAAAGAGGGGGACTTACACAATATTAGGCAGGTGGTCATAATGTTATGGCTGATCGGTGTATGTATGTCACAATCGGTGCCCCATACAGTAGAGCAGGGGTGTCCAACCCTGGTCCTGGGGAGCTTCTGCCAGCCTTGTATCACATGGAAGTATTTCCTTCAGATCAATGAAGCAGGTGTTGTGGTAAATTCAGTCCTTTAGAAACTATTGGAGCAAATATCTGAATACCTGCAGCCTCCTGAGGTAATTATTCCCTTGGTTGACTTGCTTAATTGATTAATCACTCACATGTGTTCCCAGTATTTATAAATTGATGATTTAGGGTGACCTATGAGACCTATTTTTCTGACCAATAATAATTCAAAGGATGAGAGAAAGAAATGGTTAAGAGCGAATATAAACCTGAAGTGTAAGTGTTTTGAGTTACATTGCGGTGTGCTTAGATCTTCTCTCACCCGGAGAGTTCCAACCTGTTCCACTGATCAGCTGATAACAGACCGCAAAAGTTGCCTACACTTATCAAAGTGTGACCTCTCCCTATGTAGAAAGTCTGAGAGGAGCCTGTGATCATTTTGAGTCTACTATTCTCCTTTCTGTAATAAACACTACCTGCAGAGCATAAGAATGAAAAGTGGGCTAAAAGTAGTTTTTTCGCTGTTATTGTTTGTGTTCTGTTTGCGTTTCTGTTTTGGCTTGTTTTTACATATGTCATTAAAACAAATGTTGGTTTTGTCTTCGAAACCACCACATGCTCTCAGTCTGATGGTTAATATTAAACAGCATGTTACAATAATATATATAGTTTTATGTTGCTACTTAAATGTTGATTATTATTTTAAAAAAATTGAGTTCTCCATCTGCAGTGGATGGAGAAGGCTGGAGAAGAGGACTCTTATTGTTCTATTACTTTTCTTAAAACCAACAGATTTTTAAACTTTTGTTTGTAGAATGACCTCGGAAGGGGGCCTTTCTCACTAGTCCTGTATTTCTGGAGATTTCCTCCTGATACAACAGGATTTTTTTTCTCCCACCATTACTGTGGAGAATATTTATTTAATTTTTAACTTCTGTGCCATATAACAATAAATACAACTTTAAAAGTTCAAACAAATCTTGACTCTGTTCCTTATTTTAGTCAAAAAGTCAGTTTGTACCCCTTTTACTGATTTTAAAATATTTTTCACAAGAATGGCTAAAATACACCAGCAGGCAAAACCTGTTGTTGTTTAAGAAAAACAAATACATGTATATGTTAAATATAAATAGTTTAAATCGAAAGTGCTGCATGAGTCTTCTCCAGCCCTGATTTGGAGACGATGTAAGGACGTCTCAGTGGCATCAAAGGTTGCATTCTTGTTGCGCAGATTTCCGCAGTTCTGCACACATTTGCAGAATCCCACCGATCCTATTGGTGGAGCAGCGCAGATCCGCAGGCCTAACTATACAAGAAGTGGAAGGCCTTGGCTGCAGGGTGTCACACGTTTACAGCACTTGTAAATCCCGGGACTGCTACCCATCTTGCTGAAGAGGTTAAGGGAGACTCAATCTCCTTGGACTGACACACGGGGAGGCGCAGACGCAGACGCAGACGCAGACGCAGTGGCGTGTCGTGACCTCTTCCACCTGAGGGGCGCTCAGCGGGCAGCATGGCCAGGACAGACCCGCTATCTGCCGAAAGTGAGGGCCGCAGACCTGGGCGTGATGGTGGGAGACGTCCCGGACAACCGCGTCAGAAACCCCTCTGGACTGTCTCGTCTGTCCAGCTACTGTCCATCCCATCCCGCGGTGCTCGGACCTTTCACATTTGATTAGATATAGGAAGATATTTGCATACGAGCCTTTCTTATTTATAGATGTATAAACTGATATTTCCAGCTGTACAGCAGGGTTATATTACTGTAAGTGCGTAAACAGTGCCAAGCCTGGATCCAGCTCGGTTTCCCTGATGTAACCAGGATGCTCCGCCTTGAAAAGGAGGACTTTCAGTTACGTATTTTAAAATCTTGTTACGACACCGAGGGGATGGAGACACCGTGTTCATAAACAAGTCAAAGCCCGCATCTGTGGACAGCAACGGGCCAGTAACCGTATACATCGGATAACTTGTGTCATATTGTCCAGGTAATGTCCAGCCTCCTAAATTCACTCCTTAACACGCATGCACCTTTGCTTGGCTTTTTATTTCTGTACTTTATTATCAGTTTTGATATTTACTTGTTGTATGTATCTGGTTATCGGTGCTCAAGAACTCGTTGCAAACATCGAAATGACATACTAGTTATGGTCTTCAATCTAAATACCCATGTGTTCAAGATTTTGCTGTGCATTTAACAACAATGTGTGGCATAAAAGCAGGAATAAAGAAATGAGATGTTCAGAGCAGAGGGGGTGGGGAAGCCTTTGTAATATTCCCATGGTTGTTTGTTTTGAGTGCAGACTTTTCAAATGATAGTTTAGGTAAGGACAGTCGGTGGTTAACAGCTGATCGCCCTTTCCTGTTCAAATCTAGTTATAGCTGTGTGGGACAGGCGTCAGATAACTGGTGACATGCCCGGGCAGACGTGAAATGCAATCTGTCCACAATGTTTTTATTTAGTTATGCAATGTTTTATTATATTCAAAGTCAACAGCTGCTTATATACTGATATACCTTCAATGAAAAACCTCTGACACAGCTCCCCAAACAATCCTAAAGTTTGAGATTTAGACATATTCATATACTTTATTTTACGACTATTACCACAACATCAAAACGATACAGATGTTAAGGTCATGCACATCTTGTCTACAGCCTTGCTTTTAAAGGGCAAGGTTTTCATCCACTCCATCCTGCAACAAGTAACTACAATGTTGTTGCAGTTCTGGGAGGAAATCTAAATAGTCGTGACGGCGTAGACGTGGTGTGGAACAAAATAAGTGCTTGTGCAATAACTGTTTCACACGGGTGAGCATAGAGTTGCGTACACTGAAAAGCCTTTGTGCAACACTGAACTGGGTTAGTTCTTGTCCTGGACATTTGATGATGATGATGGCTAATATACAGGATGGTTTTTTTGTAGGTGGGTTTGTAAGTTCACAATGGCAGCCCAAGCTTGAGCCTGTCTGGAAAAACAGACGACAAACCAATGGCAACTGCCCATGCTGAGGCAGCTTACAGTCAAACTGGCCTTTAACACTGCCACACTAACACTGTTAATGAGTTTGAGTAAAGTGGTGTAAATAAAGGGATGGTTAGTGCAACAACGTGAGGTTCAAAAATGGAATGTGTGGTAACAAGATGAAGTGTGCAGAGGTTGCATTTTTAATTCTTCACTATTTTGCCAGCAATGATGGTCCAAAAGAGAAACTATCATTACAGAGAAAGTGTAAAGAAAGAAAACTAGCACGTTTCTACGTATGAAAGCCCAATCAGTATTACATTTGGGAAACAGTGCAATTGAAGACCTAATTGTGATTAGGAAACAAATCTAGAAATCTACAAAGCCTTAATTGAACTAGTCAGTCAAAGGAGAAATACATTTTCAAAATGTGTATGAGATGTGTATGACACTTTTCTTCACTTTAACGTGATTTGGATTTGTTATGAGAGAAAAAACACTGTATATGTAGTTGGTGGAAGACCGGTAATAACACAGTAGGAAAATCTAAGTGCAGATATTAATAACCTGGATTATATATATAGTTATAAATTAAGTTCATGGGAAATAAAAGCCATGAAACAGTCTGTTCCTGTATTTATATATATTTTTTTTCACATGCTAAATCTGGATTGGAAGTTTAAAGAGCATTTAAAAATAGCCAACAAGAAAAAAATGACACTGTATCACTTTTCAGCTTGGCGGCTGCCAAGTGTCTGTTATTCTTGAAATCTATCTTGAATATCCTGACAGGCCTAAATAATTGTATGTAGTACAGGGCAATCAAGGCAATTAAGAATGAACATATTCCCAGCATATTACCATTGACACATAAGCATTTAACAGATTCAAATTTTCGGTTTATCTTGGGATATATTGTGGAAGTTTTATAAGCATATATTTATAAAGCAATCAGAGAATATATTCAAATGTATGCCTGTTTACAAGGTTACCACTAGGTGGCGACAAAAAAGTGTAAAAATATATTTTTTTGTTTGTAAATATGGCTTATTTAATAAGTATATATTAAGTCAGTAGGCACTAGCAACTAGTTATGCTTTCACTATAGTCTTACTCTCATTTTCTTTAATACAATGTAAACACAGAGAGGATTTTAATATTACCTAAAATGTTTTTCCAGAATCTAGATTCTGCTTTGACAGCCTGTAATTAGTGAAAGAGCAGGAGAGCCAGGGTGGGTAACTATGTATGGTCTATTTTCAGTGCAGAATATTTCATTTGATCAATAAAAAAAGAATTAGTTCATACTTTGTGCCTGTGATGTGTGTTTATATATATATGTATATGTATGTTTTTTGTTTGTTTTTTAAGTGACAGAACTGAAAGCAGACCAGAAGAAAATATTACGATACAATGTTTGGAAAAATTGCCAACCTGTTCCTTGGCAACAGGAATGACAACCCAAATGACAAGTGTGATGTTTCAGAGGAATTCTTTGAATTTGAGGAGGGAGGGTGGGTTATTGTCACCTTTCAGGGTGAGTAAACGGATACTTGACCCATGTGTTTTTCATTAAACCAAAAAAGATAGAGGAGAATAAAGGAATAGTTCAAACAGTTTCCCTTTTTAATTTAAATGTATAAAACATGTTTTATTGTATTTTAGCAGTCATTTAACCAGGTTGGGTTAATACATTTAAGTCTCTGGCCTAACTGATGTAGTTATTGGACTAAGCTTTATTAAATATTTCATATAAACCCAGGCCTTTAATACTAATACCTCCTTGTGTTTTATTCAAAATAATTGAAGATCTCCCACTTCCCTGTATTCCATGTGGGGGATTTTACTTTAATTAGTGTTAAGCCCATTTGTTTGGAATGCTAAAATAAATAACTTGTGAATTATTTCACAAGTTAAGTTCACCTGTCATTTTTACTACAGAAGCAACAGTACTTGAAAAGAAACAGAGTTGCACAATTTTGGCAGTGTCAGGATGCCAAAGATGTTCACATGCAGGGGACGCAGCATTTTGCAGGACTTCAGGTGTGATATTGCTGAATTAATGTTATTTATGTGGAAAGCACAACTTTTGATTTTTCATGAGCAGAGAAAGATCCACTGGAGCAACCAGAGATCAACCCCTTGGAGAACCTACTGATTGAGCATCCTAGTATGTCGGTGTACAACCTGAGAGACTGGGGAAGTGATGAAGAGGACCTGAACTCTGAGGAGGAAGATGAAGATTCATCAAGGTCTGTAAATGTACAACCATTCACAGAAAACCATTATGAATTAAATAATAATATTGGTAACTGCATGTACTCTCCTTTGCATGTGTTAGGATGTGTTTAATCTGTTCATTGACATCTTTGCTGTCTGTATTAGATGGCAGTGGGTGCAAGTGCTCTGAAACTGTCACCACATGGAAAAGAGGCTATCAAAAGGACCTCAGGGCATTGAAGCCAGGGTTATATCAGTTTTGTTTAATTTGAAAGTCATGATGTTTGCCATCCACTGTCATCCCTGCAGACTTGTCCAGGTGGGACGTTTCATTCCGTGGCGGTTGAGCATGTGGGAAGTTTCTGTGGAGAAAGACAGTCCCCTGCACTGTATCCGCAGGGCCAGGCAGCACAGTGAGCACAGGAAGCTGAGCCGCGGTCACCTCTGCAGGCAGAATCGCTGCAAGAAGCGCTACTCTCCAAGAGAGAAGCACTACGGCTGCTTCAAGCAACCCTGCCAACGCATTTATAACTACTGAGAACTGGAGCTGGGAGAGAAATTGGGGATTTAGATGAGACGGCAATGTATAATTGATTTGTTTATAAATGCATATAAACCTGTATATTTTCAACAAAAGTCATAAATCATGTTCATACTTTCTGTATTCCAAGGTACAGTGTAATTTGCCTGTTTTGTGTTTGAACTAATGCAAAATATACTGTACCATCTGTACAGTTTCATAACTACTTGATATTACTGACAAGCTTAGAGAACACATGGCCACTAAGAACTAAAACCAGAAAAAATTATAAATATTCAGTGTTGACTCTCTCTATCTATACACAATAAATATATATATATATATATATATATATATATATATATATATATAAACTTATTTTATTATTACATGTGAAAACGAAACTACACCTATAGAATCATATAAATTGCTACCTAACTTGCATGTACAACCTGTTTTAGGAAATTACTTGATAAAGAATGACAGTGCTGCCTACAGGTGGTATTGTAACAGGTAACATGTTTCAGTGTTGTAGTTGACTACAACTGGCTGAACTTGTCTTATTTTCCATTTCAGTGGTCTCTTGACTACAAGAAGAAATCCAAAGTGCCTAATACATTAAATAATTAGGAATAGTCTCATCACGGAATATTGGGAATGCTAATTGTACACATTGAGCATAGCACATATTTAACACGATTTTAGATGCAGGAACAAAACTTCTCTGCACACTTTTCTATCAGTATAAAATGGCGAATGGAATTGTGCTCGGCAGCAAACGCAGGACTCACTACATCACTTTCATTTTGATTTACATTTTCACCACAGTCAGGAACTCAAGTGATATGCACCTCAAAGGAATTACAGATCATTTTGACAATTATTTTTAAATGTCACAATGCAAGACACAATTAAATTCAACTGAAAGAAGATTGTGTGCACAACTATAGTGTACCAGCTGTATCATAAAAATTACAACAGGTATTGCACAGATATGATTTGTGAATTTTAAAACTGCAAATTAAGGCTTTCAACTTTGCCAATTGTTTTAATCTGTTACACACTAGCATTATGAGGATTTATGAAAATTAAAGAAGACCTGCATATTCCCATATATTTATACATTTAAAGTCCTGTAATTCATAGTACTGAAAAAACATCCCTTTAGGTTGGTTTTTTTCTAAGCAAAACTTTATACTGTTTAGTTTTGACATGGGAGTACCCTTCAGAATAGTTTTGGTTCATTCTAGTACCATTTATCAGTTGTTTTTCGAGCTGAAGACCATTCTACATTACAATACTGTAGGTTTGGTATATAACAAAATAATATATATCTATACTTAAAAGTAGATGTACAGGTGTGTTTCTTCTTTGGGACATAATTGTTCAAATGTAGCTGTATTCACATATAGAAAACCTTGATATGTTGCTGCACGTGTAATATTATTTTTGTTCTTCAGCTGTTAGCGTGCAATCATTGCTGTACTATTAGATAGTACAGACAGACTGTCAAGAGTGCATGTGTTTTGCCTGAATTTGCTGTTAGGAATATGAATGGAAGAGAAAGCTTTCACTTGTGACATTGTGGTTATTTAGTTTTTTTATTCTATTACAATAGCACTGTATTTTAAATGGATGTTACTTAAATGTGTTGTTCTACTATATTTATAGACTCCAAAATCAGTTTGTAAAAATGTTAACAATACTTTTTTTAGCATAGAATGGGGGTGGTATAAAAATTTTGAGTACTATACAAATAAATCACTTTTTGTTAAAAAAAAATGTGGTCTGAAATTATGCATTTCTATCATTTTATTTCCTAAGATATATGAAATATATGCAGTTTTTATAGAAATTTGAACATAGGCATACATTTACAATTATTAAAACTCTCTGCAAACCACTAATACTAGTATTAATAAACCCATGCTAAATGTTGTTTAAACAAATGGTTTATTTTCAAACATCAGAGTATTTTGATGATTCATACTCTCAGCTTGTGCATCTTTCCCATAAATTTCCTGACTCTCTCTGGGTCAACATTGTTCGCCCAAAACCCTCCTTTCTTGAAGTAGGAGCCAATGATCATTCCACTTGCATCGAGGTAGTTCTCCACATTCTCATGGGTTACACCAGAGCCAATCAGAATTGGGATTCTTACTGCCTGTCCAGTTTCTGCAACAAGAAAAGGGACAGCATAGCAACTTCTCTCCCAAACACATAAATTGAATATTTTCTTTCTGTAGAACATTTCATGCCCTACATTGCTGTGCTTACATTACAATTAAGAATAGTTGCAACACTAGGTTTCTAACTGGAATTTCAAAGCACTGAATATGATCTTTTATTTTGTGTAATACAAGAGTCATTATGTATTTCATTAAGTTTATCGTAGTATTCTGGAGAATATTTTCTGCACTAGTGCATGTTGTTAAACTACTGCACAACGTTTGGATTTGATCTTCAATAAGGATATGAAAAATCAGTAGTTGAATACTGTCTTCGAATTGAAATTAACAAAGATTATATCCCCTAACACATCACACGTTAAATATATTCATATAGAGAATTACAAAAATGAAAATTAGAAGCACTACATTATTTATCTACAGATACAAAACACAAAACAGTACAGATCTATATATAGGCCTATACTATTTCCTGCAATGAGTAGGAGGAAGGAAAATAACTGCCTGCCAGTCAAGAGGAGATGCATTTTGTGCTTGATTTTTCTCTAATAAACTGGCACACAGAGGTCTCCTCTGAAATGTTCAGAAGCAGAGACATGCTGTAGGTAGGCAGAGATCCAAACAAGACGTAGGATAATGTGGCAGTCTGAGTCCCGTCATGTTGTGTTTACTACCTTCAGCACAAATCAGCCATCTGGAACATTATTTAAAAATAGACTAAGGTGGTGGCTATATTAGTAGAGCAAGCTTGTGTCGGGCAGAACCCATTGCCCTTCACTAGAGATATCAGCCAGGAGACTGGAATGTATCCACTCCCAGGCGGCCTTGCTCTTTATATGGCGAACAGATCTCTCA
Source organism: Amia ocellicauda (assembly GCF_036373705.1). Taxonomy (NCBI): domain Eukaryota; kingdom Metazoa; phylum Chordata; class Actinopteri; order Amiiformes; family Amiidae; genus Amia; species Amia ocellicauda. The sequence continues at coordinate 20,108,788 of NC_089858.1, read as the reverse complement.
GGAACCAGCTGCATTAATGTGTTTTAACCTCTGCACTAGGACAAACCTGATCACAATAATAAAGCAGGGAAAGGACTGTGCAAGGTTTTCTTTTGTAGAGCAGCTGAAATGTAATTATATCTGTGCAGTATTAGTAGTTCATTAATTAATATTCAAATTAACATTTTTAATCATTTATTTTGCCCTAACCTTTATGCAAAGTGATCACATTCGGGGACATAATTACACTTTATACATAGAACAAGTAACGGTAAATATTTACACAGTGCAATACTTGGTAAAATGGTTCAACACAAGTGTAGGATACAGCATGACTTGATGTAATAAGTACTAAAAAGCAAGATACAGCAACCATAGCAAATTAGTTCAAGCATTACAATCCAGAATGCTTGAACACTGTGCTTGTAGCAGAAAAACAATGTAGAACAAAAGGCGTTTTGTGATCTGCTCTTTCATGCCTGAATTGCTCATATCTCCGTTGCTTTGATTTCTGTATACAAAAATAGCTTCTGGAAGACCTCTCAGCTATATGAGTGGTAGCAACATGAGGGAATACATTAGTGTTGCACCATTATTTAAGGAAAAGGAACAGTATGGTGCATTGCTAATTTACATCTGTAGAACTAAGGTTTGAGGGTTTCTTTTTCTATAGCTGGCTTACTGGAAAATGAAGCATCAAGAAAATTACCAATCTAAGCAGAGAGAACAATGAAGTATGCAATTAAGACAAAATGTAATAGCGAGGAAGTTCAGTTCTGTTCTGTCTAAAACCCTTGTCATAATACCAGTCAAGTCAAGAACAAAAACTCACCTCTGAGCTCCTGAGGATCAGCCTGCATCCCTGTGGCTATGCCAGTCACAATGAGACCATCAGAGAGAAAGAACTCGGCAGCTTTAGCAGTTTCAGACAGACTGACATCAGATGTCAGGGCATGGGAGCTGAAAACGAAATTATTTTGTTTCTGAATACTTACAATTATTTTCTTACTCTTAGGGAGCATTATGTATCTTGGGGGTAGACAGCAGGTTGTTAATTCTTTAATACAGTATGCCACCGAAACATAATACAATAATAGTCTTTCAAAACAACTATGCATCATCCTGTAATCCATAATATCCATCTATATAAAATAATAAAGCTTTTTTTGTGAAATGCAGCAGTATTTTTTCGTTATGTATTCACAGTTACCTGTTCCTTATTCAGAAAGGCAATCTGCGGCATTGTTTCACTGAGCACTATATGCTTACCATCGAGCAAATTAAAGTGCAAGGTCCATTCAAGTAAAACATACCTGTGCTTCTTTTTAATATCAGTGAAAATCTGGATGTGTTCAGCCCCTATTTGTTTGCGGTATCTTAAGAGGTCCCCAGCACATGCATTTAAAAGACCTTCATCGGCAACATGTGAGAACACAAATCCTTCAGCCCGTATGAAATCAAGACCTTTTGAAGTGGAAAAAAACAAGCAATGGGATATGAAACAGCTTCACGTTTTCAACACTGTCTAGTTTGAATGTATTCTTCAGTATATATTATTAAAACTAAGGCATGTTCAGGGATCTGTCACTCTAATTTTTGATGACCTATTCAACGACTGAAATCAAATAAAGTTTTCAATACACCTGAAACTTTAACAATATGGTTTGCTGCAGTGTTTGGTTATGTTTGTTTTCCAAAACTTCAAGTGCAGAAGAGATGTTTCGGCCTTGCAGTTCAAGCATTTCTACTCTGGAGACCAAGGTACCTGAAGCCAGGGCTACTGCAAGAGCCTGTTGATTAGCAGCAGACAGTATCTGGACTCCAATAGGAAGGAGTGGACACATCTGTCTCACTGCAGTGCAGACTGCTGTCATTGACGCACAGACCTCTGGACCAACAGCCATTGTATAAGGAAGGTCATGCATGTTTTCAATAATGAGTCCATCCTTTTAAATATAAAACAATGTCATTATTTTAGTGGCTGTATTATATAGTGCATAATATAGTACATCCATGTCATAGAGTCATATGGTGGGCTAAGCTGTTAAATATCAGTACAAGTCTTACCTCGTTTTATGACAAATGAAGAACAGTTTATGATTGATTGTTACAATGCAAAGTGCAAGAGAAGCAGGAGTAAATATCTATTGAAACCACCACACTTGTTTATAAGAGATCAGTGACTTACAATGCCTGCTTCATTGTATATTTCTGTTTCACGACAGGCTTCTTCTGTTATCTCAGCCATTGTTAATCTGTTCAGCGGAGTACCTGAAATATAAATCACATAAACAGAGTAAAGGCGTGTCTGTACATTTGAATGATTCAATATCTGATGCCTATATAGCACGTTAGTTCTAACCTGGTAACGCCTTAACGTGAACCATGCCGATGACATTGGATTTCAGCCGTCCGAACAAACTGAGAAACTTCATTTTGACTTTATTTTTTTCTTAGTTTTTGGAATAGTTTGTTTAACGTCACGTGATGGGTCAAAGTTTAGCTGCTTCACTTATTTACATATCTATTTTCAATGCAATAAACCGTGCTACTAATTTGCAAATAAATAGACAAGCAATCACACAAGGAAACCAACACAATGCGAATCATGAAATAACGCCAAACATGAATAATAAAAAATATATATCTGAATTGCTGTATCCCAGCGGTACACTACATTAAAAGGCGCCACCTAGTATTCAGCGTCATCTTACTCTGCTTATTGCGCGGCACATTACACTTCCACTTGTTTGTGGCCTAATATTTACTTTTACCGCGATGACAGCTTGAACGATCACATGAATACAGGAAGGCAGTTTCAATTCAATAGAAAGCACCGATCTGGCGGCTGTGATTTCTCGTTATTTTTGCACAGCGCCTGCTTTTGTTTACATCTGGCGGCGGCGAGCCATGCTGCATGTGTGCCCTTTCCTGGTTATAACCCCGCCCCGTTCCGCGTCTGTCCCCGCCCACGCCCCGCCCCCTCCACTACCGGCAAAATACAGCAAAGCAACATGTAAGTCATTCTTTCAATAAATGCCGATCTCCCACGTTTTCACGTCATTATACGTTTATTGTTTGCAGCAAATTGTTTTACTTGTAAGGTATCGATGGCAGGAGGGAAATAAACGGACGTGGCGCGCCAGGTTTTTAAATGACCCGCTCTGCCTGCCCCTTCGTCTACGGCGAGACTACAGGCACTTTATAAGGATGAGGCGCAAAACTCGCCGCGCCAGCTCAGTATAGCAATCGGCAGCTACCCAAGAGGAACACGTCCTGAAGCTGCTGGCACAATAAAAGGCCGACAATATTCATCCTGCACCCCAAAGCCAAGGATCATGCTCGGTATATCCAAATGAACTGACAGAAGCAGTTGGGAGTTGTTCTTTATTTATGAAGTGTAGCTTCTAAGGAGAGGATCTGTAAAGGTAAGACGTGAATCATGGCTCTTGGCTTCGCTCGCTCAAACTCGAGTCGCTCTTCTGTTTCTTTCTCTTAACAGCTGATTTAAATGCAACCTTAAAATGGTACAGGTTTTGCACGATCAGTTCACCGGGTGGGAGATGGTGTGATTTTGTGGGAAATGTTAAGAGAGCGCGTTTAGGAGAATGAGGTCTCCCTAAGCAGCTCGGCCATTTTCTGTCTGTCCGAGCCAAGAGACCGGGAAATCTAAAGTGTCTTTTTTTAAAAAATTAACATTTCTTGTAAACCATCCGATCTTTCCGAAGCTAAAATATGCTTTTTGAGGTGTTTGTGCATGGACCCAGTTAACCCTGTACGGGCTATTGTAGATGGTTTTCTTAATCTAAACCTTGTGTCCCTCTTGCATTCCCCGCGCTGCCGTCTGCCGTCTGGGCATTACGGCTTTTGTGAGGGAGGTTAGGTGGGGGTTGGGGGTGTAAGTTTTTAAACCTTTTACCATGTTGTGCTCAAAACCAGGCATTTGTCTTTGCAGGTTAACATTTCCAGTGTAAAGGATTCCCCCGAGGATACAATGCCAAGGAAAGGGTGAGTTTTCATTTTGTTTGCAGCTTTCGTGTGATTGGCGTGTTGCAAAACGAGTGTCCTTTGCTCGACCGCGGAGCCTCTCCTGATGCATGTGGTGTCTTGACGTGTTGTGTGTCTTCCAGGTTAAAGAAAGAGTTGCCCATACAGACTACTACAAGCGATGAAGTGACCAAAGAAACCATTGCCACACGCTCCAGGAAAAGAAAAGCAAATGTTGCCATTGTAAGTGCAGTTGTACCCAGGGATCTGTGCGTTTCTTTATGGTCGAGTTGAAGGCAACACAAACTGAAGTCTGTCTTTATTTCCCAGTATTTGCCGGATCCGGACGAAGATGTTCTGGAAATGACTAATAAGAAGCAATATGAAAATCAGGTAGTTAATGTAGTTACCTTTATAAAACGTCAATTTATGGCAACCCATTCTATTTCTTCTGAATGAAACTGAAAATTGCTTGGTTAGTGATGCATCAAAATAAAATCTATTGATACATTTGCAAGTAGGTAACAGCTCATTAAAGTTAGATTTATTGGTTGTATTCTACATTTTAGGAAATATACAGATGTCAAACCACCACAACTAATATCATTGCTTTATTGTGTAAACAAAACACAAATGGCATCAAAGGGTAACTCATCCAGTACTGTAGTCTGCTCCAAATCTAGTAAAAATGAAATAGGTTATTTATAATACTTATTGGGTTGTTTCCAGTTGCAATCCCATGTCACACAAATATTAACGTCTCATTTGTTGGCAAATCTATATTGGAAGTTAAGGCCAAAGATAGGTTGCCAAACCTTTCAAATATACAGATGGAGTTGGCAATGAGCTTTGCTTTTAATGTGCACATATAAAGTATAATTCACGCATGCTTGCATATACCACTATCCATCCATCTTTGGCAAAGGAATTGCCTGAGTGTTGTACACCATTGATGTATACATGAAGTACAATAGATGACGACCATAAGGTGGTAGTGTCTTCTACACAGTGATTTATTAACAAATCCTGTCTGGACAATTCCACTTCCCTGTATTAAACTTGTAATTCACCTAGCTGCTTGCAAGAATTTTACTTGTGTAGTTGTGAAAACGTAAACATATTTTTAAATGTGGTTTTACCACTTTTTCACTGTGTTTTGGGGTCTTTGGTTTTCTGTCAGTTTGATGGTAAGGTTTCTTTTCTCTCCTCAGACCGTCTGGAATCACACAAGTCCATGCAGGCTGATTCACACACCCGACAGAGAAGTAGATGAACCAGTTAAATTGGACAGTGTTGCCTGTGCGCAGTATATGTTAAAGAATATCTTTGTCACACCTACAAGATCCTCCCCACTTCCAGTCCTATGGTGAGGGCCTAGCACTAATGGCATTTGCAGTGACTTATGCATTTAATAATAGGTGAATATCCCTTGTATATTTAATGAGTAATCTCTTTGCGTTGCAGTTGGGCTAATAAAGATGACGTGTGGAACAACCTTCTGAAAAAAGACAAAACGTACCCACGGGATAATCGATTTCTGGAGAGGCATCCACACCTCCAACCAAAAATGAGGGCCATACTTCTTGACTGGCTAATGGAGGTGAATGTTTTATTTTACTTTTTCCTGTATGAAAGCAGTTTAATGTTGAAGACACTCCCTTGGCATCTATCAGAGATTAGAGGAGTGAAGGTAGCAAACCGCAGCTGACTTGAAAGGCTGGAGTTTGTAGCAAAAACCACCAGCTTTGTGGTGCTAAATCGGAGGGGTGGCAACTGGTGAGCCTTTTTGGCAGTCCTTGTTGTAGTAAAGATTTGTTGACTTTCCTCCATGGCAGGTCTGTGAGGTGTACAAGCTGCACAGAGAGACGTTTTACTTGGCACAGGATTTCTTTGACCGATTTATGGCGACACAGATGAACGTTGTCAAAACAAGATTACAACTTATTGGCATTTCCTCTCTCTTTATTGCTGCCAAGCTGGAGGTAAGAGTTTCTGAATTCCCTGTGTTGGGTGTCTTGTTGTCATTCTCATGTTTACTCTCTTTAATACCAGGCTCTATGGTATAGAGGGATGCAAATGACTAAGTTTGTCATCCTCCTTTGTTTTGCTCCTCAGGAAATCTATCCTCCCAAGCTGCACCAGTTTGCCTATGTTACAGATGGCGCTTGTACAGAGGATGAAATTCTGGATATGGAACTGATCATAATGAAGGTATACTTGTAGATGGAGTACCCTGAAACTCCGGCTAAAAAAAATTGAAATCTTCAAGAGGGATGATTGAAAAGTTTACAAAGGTTGATTTGAAGCAAATGTCTTTTAAATCAATTGCTTGTTTATTTTAGTGCCAGTAACAGCCTTAGTCAACTTAATTGTTTTCAATGTTTCTGCTTGAGGGAATAGTAGTGTCGTATTCTTACACTCTGGTTTAATTTCTCTCCCAGGAGCTGAAGTGGAGTTTGAGCCCTTTGACAACCATGTCTTGGCTAAACATTTATATGCAAGTTGCATATTTAAAGGATACCAGTGAGGTGTTGATTCCACAATATCCCCAAGCAACATTTGTACAAATTGCAGAGGTAACTTTCTTTTGTAATACTTTTTTTCTCCCTACATGCCTCCTAATTTAAAGAGTCTGAAAGGCTCATGAAAATCTTCTCAGACATTGTTCCATGGAAAATGTATTGTCATTAACTGCACAATGTTAGTTTTAGTTATCCTAATTAGTATTAGGATTTAGGATTAGGCCTACTGTAGACCAGTACAGACTTGAACGGGTAAAGATTTTATATTTTGGTGGCAGTTCTTGTTGATCTTTCAAAAATACTTAATTTTGGTAAATTGCATGTTTTTAAACTTTTTTTTTTTTTTTCCTCTTTAGCTGATAGATCTGTGCACCTTAGATGTTCGATGCCTAGACTTCTCCTATGGGGTGCTGGCCGCCTCTGCCTTATTTCACTTCTCCTCACTCGAACTGGTGCAGAAGGTTTCAGGTATAGCATTTGACTGTATTTAAGGAAATTTTAACTGATTTGTATTCTAACTTAATTCAGGGAAGTAATGGTGTGTTTTTTTTTTTTTTGTTTTGGCAGGCTTTCAGTGGCAAGACCTTGAAAAGTGTGTGAAGTGGATGGTTCCGTTCGCCGTATCCATTAGGGAAGTGGGAAGCTCAGAAATGAAGACCTTCAAGGGGATATCGGCAGATGATATGCACAACATCCAGACCCACCCGCCTTTCCTGGAGACGCTGGTAAGCATTTTTTTATTTTATTTTTATTTACTTCATGTGGGATGCCTCTCCAGCAATCTTAAACCTAAAGTTCACCGGTCTGTTTTAAAACCGATGGAACTCCGCAAATGTTTTTTCTATTGTGTATATAGTCATGCAGTTGAACTAATAAGCTTGTTGTACATGTTTCTTGTGTACTTGAACCTTGCAATACGGCTTATTTCTGAAACTAGTTCAATGATGGACATTCGCAAAAAATGTTCTAGATCCAGATTATTTTGGAGAACTAACAATCTTCTCGTTTTTCGCCCTTAGGACAAAGCTTATGCTTATCAGGCTGTAGAGTCGGAGCAGAACCAGAGGTCTCCAGTGCCTTCGGGGGTTCTCACCCCACCTCCGAGCAGTGAAAAACCAGAACCGTCAAAATCTTGAATGGTGTGGGATCCAGTTTACTCCTCAACATTAGGAAAGTTTCATTGGACATCTTGGTTGGTGTTGTGGGATGAAATTAAGCATTACTGATCACTTGATTTTTAAATGCTACATAAGGCACCTGTGTATGTGTGGAATTGAATTGCTAGGTGGAGTTTTTTTAAGTTTTTTTGTAAATTGACATTTTAGTTGAGAAGATGCCAAGTCCATTACCTGCCAAATATTGAGAGCTCTGTGTGCTCTGAATGCTGCTACATAAGGTGAGACTTGGGATAGTAAATGCCTTGACTGGGTGTTCTGCGTATGGCCCACACTGCCATTCATTGCCTTTTGGAGGCTTGATCTCCACTGCCAGATTAGACATTTGGGACCAAATGTGCGTGCTAAGGGGACCAGAGGAAAAACCAGCTTGATAAGCAAAATATTTTCACAATAAGGTATTCAACCTCTTTTTACTGCTCAGAGTATTGGTTTACCAAATTCTAAATGTTTTTAATGATACAATGCTGCTACCTTCCTGTATATCATATTTTTAAATAAAGATACTGTCTTGGACAGTTTTATGTTTTATACTGTCCTGTTCATGAATTATCTTCTCTATGGTTCTCTATGTCATGGATGCTCTTGATCAGGTGCAAGTTTTCACTGCTATGTCATCATGTAACTTGAAGGACATCTTTTACTGCTAATTTGTTTTAACGTGGAGGACTAGGGTCGGGGGTGGTCATCACGGTAATGTACTGAATTGCTTTTTATGTACCTAATAGTTAAAAGAACAATGTTTTGCTCTATATACATGGCACTATCTATATAATGTGCTGCAAAAGCATCGCCCTCTTTCCCTCATCTATCTGCCTGGCAGGAGATTAAATGTAGACGGGCCAGAGTCCTAGAACCTCTACTGCAAGCTCATTGATAACATTACTGTAATCTTAAAAGTTTGGGTGTCGACCAGCAAGTGAATGCTTTGAGCCCCCTCTTCCTGTCATGTCAATCATGGTATCATGTGATTGTTGCAAACTATATGCACTTTTGTACTATACCACATTATGATTTAATGTGTTGTTTTATCAATTAAAAGTCCTCTGTGCTTGCTGAAAAGATGTCAACATTGGGTTTTTAGGCATTGCTGACATGAGTTTGTACAGGTGTTTTCATGATTAACTTTTTACATGAGCGAACATGCTTGTACCAAATGCATACTGGAGTAGATAAAGATAACATACTTTCTTGCAACCCTTTTAGTAACCCTTTATTGAGCTTAAACATCCTTGCTCATGTGTGAAATGTATCTAATCAATACATGCAATGCAAGTAATTGAACATGGTATGAAGGTTGTGTCCACCCAAGCTCACCTATGCCACACAACAGAATATTTACAATACAAATTTGGGTTTTGAAATCATGCAAGAAATGCATAATTATTTGAGTGTTTGTGTGTGTGTGTGTGTGTGTGTGTATATATGTATATAAAAGCAGCTCCCTCCAGGAATAGGGAGTTGAATGAACATTTAACATAACTGCCTGTTGAATAAGCATAAAAAGCATTTGCGAACATAAAGCATGTACTCTGTTTTAATCTAAGGTGATATGCTATGACAGAGAAGCAGAGGGAATCTTGGTACTGTGATCTTTGATAAACAAAATGGTGTATTTTCCTTCTCCTCTATAATGGCTGTCTAACACACTGCCCTCTGGATGCAGTAGGTTTCAAGATAACATAAACATTACAATGATCCACTAGATGTCACCACTTGTGTGCCTTAAAGATGTGCATATTTATAAGGCTGCCAGCATGCAAGTAAGTATGATTTCCTTAACAGATGCTGGTGAGACAAGGGTAATTCATTACATTAAACTTTGGCTAACACTGCTGTTTCACATCTTGGCAAGCTTTTCCATTTTGTCAGTGCCATATTGCTGTTTACAAGCTGATATAGGCTTTCAGCATAGGTGTTTTTAAGTGTTTTGTTTATTTATTTAAGAAAATGTTTTGCACATATCATTTGAGGTAAACAACTGCATTGCTGTTTAAATTAAATGGTTTAAATTGAATAATTTGATGGATGTACTCAAAACACTGGGTAAATATACATCTTTCACCTGAACATAAGAATCTTTCTTCAGACGTCCAGGGAGTCTTGGAATATGCATCACGAATTGTTTAGACGTACCTGCAAACTAATTTTTTTATGTTCTAGAATCCTATGAAGAATGACAGATCTAAAGTTAGACATAACTCTTAACACAAATCTCTAAACCTAGAGGCACATTGGATGATGCCAGAAGAGAAAAAAAAAGATGTGAGATGGGAAGGAGAGAAATCTAATTAATTTTGCTACTGCTTGTATATTATTTTACTGGGTCTGTGTCCCTTCTTATTGCTATAATTCGTCATTGAAATTAAGGCACACCATGTCTCTTAAAAGGTCTATTCTCCTATCAATGGGAGGAGGCTCCCCCAACAGCCAACAGCCATGCTTGGGGAGCTGTGAGGCCCCAGCCAGGCGGCAGTAGCATGACAGCTGTTGTGTACTCAATGGCTCCTTTGTTCCCTCCGCACAGACTGTGCTGGCAGCAGCAGGTGCCCATTGGACTGGAGCACAACCAGCTACCATTAGGCACACCTGATCAAGTGAAGATCCAACAACTGCTATGCAAATCACCTGAATACCAGAACAAAAGAGGGGCAGGCTGCTACAAAGTTGTCCTTAAAATAAATGAATGAATTACAATAAATTAGTTGTTAGACAATGCATAAAATAAGATAAATACCTTAATAGTTGCTGACTTATCGGTCATACTTTTTCCACATTTCCCTCATGAATATGGAATTAAGAAATTAATTTTAATCCCACAAGTGCCCTACTTTGGATCTACCTGGTTGCTGAAAGGAACAGAAAGTTAAAACCGAACACAGTGCAATGGAACAGACTTTTGTACAGCAGCATTCATGGCTAGCATCTCAATCCCCTGCTGTATTGAGTCAATCGATCAACTGCCACATCTCCAAAGCCTTGTTAAAAAGGAGGATTAAGATGTGCATTTAATGACACCCACTCTCTCAGTTTACCCTAATTCTTACAGAAACATATTGTACTTATCTTGAACATAGAAAATAATTGGCACATTAACTGAGTTTGAATATTGCTTTGTGAATTTTATGCCTTTTAAACTGTTTTCAGTTAGCACATTGCTAAAGTATTGCACATTTTATTGCACTATTTTACTTGGCATCAGATAATCCCAATATATTTTGTTTGTGTGCATGTAAATAATTTCAGCTGTCTCTTCCATGCTTAATGGGTGTATCTTGGACCCCAGCTGTGCTTTTGGAAGTGGTGTGAAAGGATCAAATTCTATCTGAAGTGATTATCAAATCATGTCACAGATAAGTTTGTCTTTTCTTCAAATTTGACATTCATAATATATTTCTTCCAATTGTCCTGGAAGTGTTATGCTACCATATCGAAATGTATTCTGACAGGCAGCAACCCATCAAATGATTATACAATTTCCAAAAAGATATTGGCAAAAGATCCATATGTAATGGGTCTGTAGTTGCAATGGCAACAATTATCATGTAGCTACTTTCTTTAATCTCACGACTTAACTAATGACTGTCAATAAAATGCTTTTGTTCATAACCAGCCTAAGCTTTTACTTGACCATCATTTCTGATATACAAATGTTTTCCTTATAGGAATTTCCTATCAGTCATAAATTTGTTTAGCTCTGATAATGACATGGTAAATGCGGCCTCACAGTGTGTCACTTCCTACATTGGAAACCATGACGCCTTCATTGCTTGTTACTTATAGCTTCTCTACATTTGTGAGGTTCCTGTCAATCCTCCAATCCCATGGACAACTTGCTCTTATGTTTTTTCATATTAAACTCTGCCCCCTCATGCTCCTGATCACTCATGTATTTTTATCACTTTTACCTTACCACATGCCAGGAACATAACTCTATAATGCTCACACTTGTTTTCTAATTTGTACTAAGATGTATGCTATTACATTTTGTACTGATTGTATTTACTGCACTTTTTAATTTTTTCAAAATGCTTAAGCTTTCTTTAAATAAAGAAAGGTTTTCTTTGAATAAATAAATAAATACATACATAATAACGATAATAATAATAATAATAATAATCAATTTAATGGTGTATAATCAAATTAAACCACCAAACATTTTAGTGCATTATTCAATCTATACATTCTGAAAAATAAAGCATTTGTATTAGTCCTAATAAAGTGCATGATATCCTAATTGTATAGAAATGTAAAACTTGTCCTTATCTAGTAATGTATTTAAAATAATACAGTCTGTGCTCACATCCTGGGTTCATCACATTAAAAAAATGTTCCATTGCTGTAGTAAGTGTTCAGTCTTTCATCAGGTCTCTGATTCTGGCAGCTGTCATTAATAACAAAGAAAGCACACAAACAAACAGAAACAAGTAGAAATATAGTTTAGCTACCTAAATTCAGTTATCACATTTGTTTATTAAATATGATTACAAATAACTGAATACCGTGCAAAGCAAGGACAACAAAGAAACTGTGAAAATGATGCAGAAACAACAGCCTCGCTTCCTGGCTGTCAGTGTGGCTGTTAAATGCCCCACAGCTCACCCGGAACACGTGGCTACAGGCAGCATGACATTGTTTACCAATGTGACCGCGCAGACCACGCCCAGGGGCCGGGCGGGGCGGGGCTATGTCTTGGCGCACGCCCATAAGAAGCAGCAGAAAAGACATCAGGAGGAGAAACTGAAAGTTGTTGAGAAGCGGCGTTATCCGCGTATTGCAACAGGAAAACAGAGACACTTAAATATGTTAAATTCGTACAAATCAAGGGATCTCTATCACTGTGTGTCACATGGGAACGTGTTGTACATACCAGTACTAACTATAGCTACTACTAAATAATAAAAATGCATGCTATTGTGCTAATGCATGCTAATGCAAGCAACAGATGAGAATAAAATATACATTATTTCCAGTTTAATAAACAGTTAAATCATTTCCAGGTATTTTGGAGTTATCACATGTTTAGTATTATATAATAATAATAATAATAATTATTATTATTATTATTATTATTATTATTATTATTATTATTATGTATCTGAATTATATTATTCGTATGGAACAATCACCATACAATTGCGTACTATCACCTTAATATAATCAATACATTAATGTACAGCAAGTTACTTCTTTATTTAAGATCAAACGTTGTCTCCGGGACAGCTTGTATAATTGGTTCGGCTGTTCTGGATTGTATAGATGAAAATATGGACCTGGTCGGTTATTTTTTTTTCTTTTTCTTTTATTATTTTTCTGTAAAATGTAATGGAAGTAAACTAAAAAAACATCAAATATGTGCAATTATTAAATGTCATCTAATTTGCAGGGATTATTTTACAAAGGGTGTACAAATACCAATGATGAATCTTCTATGTTGTAACAGGAAGTTGGTGGGGGATGGTGTTCTGGTTTACGGTTTTGCAGCATCTTGAGTGAGATAACGAATGCAAAATCATTAAACACGCATAAGTAACTGACTCAGACAGTAATTACATACAACGTCCACATCCTTTTCCACATGGGGCAAAATATGCTGAAGTCGTGTGCTACAAAAGGAAGTAGTCTTTATCTGTTTTGACCTGGAATTGATTTATTTAATTGCATCAATACAATCATATATTTGTTCTGTTCGAATAAGTAATATATATATATATATACAGTACTGTGCAAAAGTTTTAGGCAGGTGTGAAAAAATGCTGTAAACAATGCTTTCAAAAATAGACATTTTGAAGGCAAAGGGTGGTCACACCAAATATGGATTTGATGATGATTTTTCTTTTTGTAACATGTCTATTTTTGAAAGCATTCTTACTTTACAGCATTTTTTCACACCTGCCTAAAGCTTTTGCACAGTGCTTATATATATATATATATATATATATATATATATGTGTGTGTGTGTGTGTGTGTGTGTGTATGTTTGTATGTGTGTGTGTTTATGTATGTATGTATGACATGGAAAAGGGAAGCTGTAGATCAAAGCAAGTGGAAACATCATGTGGAGGCCTTTAATCCAGTAATGGATGATACAGCATGATGATGATGATGATGTATACAGTATATATATGCTTTGCACAACTGTTCCTTCTCATATTTGAATCACAAACAACGTAATAATATTAAAATGTATTAAAATACTAACATGTTAACTAAGGTTTCTGAAGGCTGGGCATATGTATTCCAAAAAAACATGTATAGTGTAACAAAATTGTTTTATTATTTTTTGGGGCAGTTAATCAGATACTTTTATTCTTTTGGCCTGTTGCCGTATTACATTTCAAAGCATTGTAAGCATTGCTCTGTTGAAAAGAGGTGATATTGTATTGTAAAGCTCTAAATGTAAATCTTCCACCAGCTTTGGCAAATGTAATATTACTGCTCTGGCTTTGAAAAGGGACTTTGAAACTAAACTCCAGAGAGAGGTAGCTTCTTAAGACTCCCCATTTTCCTGTGCCTTCTAATTAAGAGGACATTTGGTCTCATATTTAAATTATATTACAACCCCCTTCTCTGGCTAATCTGACAGTTACAATCTGACAATCTAATCTTAATGGTATTCAGAGTATTTGAGCTCGAAAGTTAAAGAGGATTCTGTGTCTTATAGGTAACTTAAATGTTTTCATTAAAATATATAAGTGTGTGTGTGTGTGTGTGTGTGTGTGAGCGCACAAAATACTTGTATTAAAATTAATTAAAATATTAATAGTGTGCATTTCTTTTACACAACTGTAAAATATAAAGTTTGGCTAAAAAGTAGGATATTTTGAGCAGCAGACTCATGTTATCATGGAGTTGGCAGTGTCTTATGTTATAGAAAGAGCTCAGCCATGTAGGGAACTTCCTGAAATCCTTATCATATATTTCCTACTAGGAATACGTTTTTAGCAGATTGTCTGTGTTTTGTCCTTTAATTTGTCTCGCTGCTCTGCTGCTGAATAATGTCTTGTTCTTCCTCCAATTCATGTCCATCTGCATGATTTTAATGGGTTTTAGATAAGTGAAGCCGGGTCAGAGACTAACTCCAAGTTGGTTCTTTTTCGTTCCCCCAGAGTGGAATTATACCCCATTGATAGGATATTTAACCATTCAATTCAGATGTCCCAATTCAGCTGTCATAGTATGAAAGCACAGCTGTATATATGCAAAATTATATTATATACCATGGCATACCAGTGTTTTTTGTATTATTATTTTTAGATCACATATCCTATAACCACCAGTTGTTATGTGTGACATACTAACACTTTCACATTGGTACATTGGAGTATTTCAATGAAAGCTTCTGGTCATTATATTATGTTCCTCGTTTTGTATCTATTTCTAACTTAGTGCCACATCAAAAAAATACCCTTTCATATAATTATTCTATAATCCTGGTAAGAGGATATGGTAGCTTTGCAAACCAATGTTTTTTTCAATTCCCTTTTGTATGCAAATGTTAAGTCATTTGCATAGCATAATTCTCTTGCAGCTCTGTAGCTATCAGTCATTTTACAGTATTTCCCTATGACAGGCACAGCTGTTAAGCAATCTAAAGATATGAGAGTCTGATGGTGCTTAACACTGGCTCTGGAAAAAGAGACAAACCCCCAAATATTTTGAATGATGTCATGCCAACCGCATGGTGTAACATTGGCCTGAAAATCACTGCCCTATACAACATTTATTGTAAGCTCTAAAAACTAACAAAAATATGTAATATAAAATTGATTTATCATTTCTTTAGGAATACATTGATTATTTAATAATGATTATTAATTAACACCATAACCATGATTTACTTTAGTTTTACTGCAGACATTACATTTGAAATTTGGTTCCTGGTAGATATGAGATGAGAGGGATACCATATTACATTAAAATAATGGTAACTGCGATTCACACCATGCAATGCTCATATACGTTCATTTATTTGAAACTATCATTCAATGCATAGTGGTGTTTAAGTGGACTATGCTTTCCCACTTATTTTGTTGTAGGATGAAGCTAACCTTACTACACGATGTTATTCTGAGTATTTATGTTGTTTTGCAAAGTGCTAATTCTGAATTGAACACCAGCAGCAATAACAACAATTGCAACATTAAAATGAATAAACGAGACATCAGCAGGCAGTGCTTCTCTACGCACTTCCAGCTTTGTTGTGATTTGAGTCTGACTTTACCCAGAGTGCACCAGGAGAAAGACAGAGGAACATGGCGCAGACTGAGAGGCGGTGCTGAGACTTGGGAAGAGCAACACTTCAGTGGTTATTTTTGAAAAAACGGTGAAACACTAAAATGCGAGTGTGAAATGGTTTCACTCCCGAAGTCCTGGATCACAACCGCTGCTCCATTGATGAATAAAAGGAGACCAGAGGGGCTGAGAAATACCTGCAATTGCATTCATAAACATTTCTTTAGGACTCACAACCCCTGATTTGAATTTGAGATTCATAAAACTCACGCATATTCATATAAAATAACCCATGGGAAGATGGCTGAAAGAAATAAAAGGAAAAACCTCCTCCCGAAAGAAGTTTCCAGACTTCGAGAAGAACATAAAAAGGTAAAACAGGCGAAAGAAACGGACGGAACACCCGTGCGTTATAAATGGGCTGATTCCACGCGGTCCTGTTTGGCAGTCTGACCTCTATTATGCTTTACGGGTTTGTAAGCTAAAAAAAAGTGTGCATTACATTATATGTTACATGTGCAAGTAATAATGCAAAAAATGTATTTGCATGTGCACTTTTTGTGATTGTTGCAGAAGAAATGCCAAGTGAAAGTTTGCAGTGTGTTCTCGAAACTTCCTTATCACGTGTTGCAACTTGTTTACCATACGTGTATCGTCTTACTGGCCTCTTCCTATGAAGTGCACACGAAATGATTTACTGCATGCGTTTTTTTTAATGCATAAGGGTATCGATTCTCAATCATTTGCATCTGAAACGATCAATTAAGATCAGTAAAAAGCAGAGGTGACTTCAGACATGTGCAAAAGGTTTTAATCGAATTGTAGTCTGCAATAAAACGCTTTAGTGCTATGGGGGAAATACCAGAATTTAGCTAATGAACTCTGCATTAATGTAAGTTAACAACGTATTTTATAACAAGAGTCTTAATATACTGAAGTAAAGTTTTTGACAACAGGATTTTTCTAATTTACATTTCTACATTGGTTTTATAAGCCCATACATCAGACATAAAGGATTTGATGGCATTTCAACACTATTTCAATACTTCAGGCTAGTCTAAATACAGTGCCTCAGGGCTTTCTTTGTCACCTTTTCCACAAACTAGTTAGAGCCTCATCCATCTCAACTGCACTTTTCAGTGATTCAAGCAGGAAGTGACACAAGCTGTTTCATGCTCTCAATCTCCCCAGATATTTTACACTATATTTTTAGCTCTTCCTGGTTTGAATTATAGCACGTTTATCAAAATGTGCAGTCCTGCTGGCTGACTGATTTTATGTATGTATGTATTTAATAGTCTAACTTAAAGCCATGTCCCAAGCAGTTAAAGATTCTTGTGTCATGTTGGCAACATATTTATCTAACAGCCAATTTCAGTGAAGTCATTTTTATGGTGTACTTCTCTTCATCGTGCACTTTGTTGCATTGGTGTTTTATGCATAAAGATGTACAAATTATTTTCTTTGTTTTATTTTTCCCTGATCGTTCGACTTATCCCGTATTTCACTGTTGAGATCCTTCAAATTCAGATGCCTAAATAACCTGTAAGCTAATTAACCTGTACCAGCTGTTGCTGAGTGCTTTATGCTCAACACCACTGTTATATCAACACTGTGATGCAGCTTCCTATCAAGGGGGGCTTTTCAAGACGGCTTTGAAGTTGACATTGTATTGGGTTCCATCTGCAACAGTGGTGAGCAACCTACATTAATCAGTGGGCCACGAGCCCAGCAAATGCTACATTTTAATTTAAAAAGAACAATATAATGCAATACATATCAACAATGTATTAAGGGAATTAATACATTGATACAAAATAATAAGCAGTTAAGAACTTAGGAAAGTTTACAAACGAGAGGAGGCCATTCGACCCATCGTGATCGTTTGGTGTCCATTAATAACTAAATGATCCAAGGATCATGTCCAGTCTATTTTCAAATGTTCCCAAATTGTCAGCTTGAACCACATCACTGGGGAGTTTGTTCCAGATTGTAAGGACTCTCTGTGTGAAGAAGTGTCTCCTGTTTTCTGTCTTCAATGCCTTGAAGCTCAATTTCCATTTGTGTCCCTGCTGATCTGGAAAAGCTCCTCTGGTTTGATGTGGCTAATGCCTTTCATGATTTTGAAGACTTGAATCAAGTCCCCACGTAGTCTCCTCTGTTCCAGGGTGAAAAGGTTCAGGTCCCTCAGTCTCTCAGTAGGACATTCCCTTCAGACCTGGAATAAGTCTGGTTGCTCTCCTCTGAACTGCCTCTAGAGCAGCGATATCTTTCTTGAAGTGTGGAGCCCAGAACTGTACACAGTATCCAGATGAGCTCTAACTAGTGCATTGTACAGTCTGAACATTACTGCCCTGGTTTTAAATTCTACACTTTTGACAATATACCCTAACATTGTTTGCTTTTTTTTTTTGTTTCCCCACATTGTTTGGATGGGGAAAGTATTGAGTCCACATAGACTCCTAGATCTTTCTCATGTGTTATTTCATCTAGTTCTACACCTCCCATAGAGTAATTATAGTGGACATTTTTGTTACCTGCATGTAATACCTTGCATTAAATTTCATCTGCCCACACCTGAATAAGTCCCTTTGATTAACTTGTGCTGCCATGATTGTATTGTGTCATAAAATGTCGTAAATATAATACTATTATTATTATTATTTTTGGAGGTAGGGTTTTGCATGGTTGTAAGCCACAAGTGGCTGGACTTTCATCTGCAGGTGTCCACCACTGATCTACAATAATAATAATAATAATGATAACATTCAGAATTAGTTGAATATTTAGTTTTTTAAGACAAACTGTAGATTTAGTTTTACTCAAATAACTTAGGATAGATTTTTTTTCTTCTTTCTCCTGATTTTACCTCATGCCATGGTTTGGATTTTTTTTGGTCTATTTTTATTTTATGATCAAGCATAACAACAGAGAAGATAGTAGTTCTGTTTGAAAACTGGGCCTCAAATGTGTGTGTGGGGGGGTATGGTGTCCTAGAAAAGATGCTATAGTATAAAGCTATGGAATGCTGTCCATTGATCTAGCATATTCCCTATGGTGAGTAGTTCTACATTGCATCATCTTGTTTGTGGTACTAATAACTATCTAATTCCCTTTTGGGAAACATTAGTACTTGTAAACAAGCTGCTATAGTACATACATATACGCTTTGAAGTCATTGATTTTTATGTTTCAATATTTTATTAACTTGGTTCATGATAGCTATAAAAAGCAATACTTATGTTCTTATGAAAGTATTTTCCTTTTCAAGAGACTTGCTGACAATTGTAATACACATAGCCTTGATTTATTTGTTTGTCTGTTGTGTATGAACCATGGTTAGATTTTTTTTTTTCTTTGCCACAATGTAATGGTGTGACATGCAGTGTTATGAACTAATACTTTGGAAGGAAAGATAATGGAATAAGGGAGGAGTCGCATGAAGGAATGTATGGTAATCCTAATTAAAATTATGAAAATACTGGATAGTTTGTCCTTGAAATTTTACATTGCTTTGTCTCCCTCTCTTGCTTAATATAGACAACTGCATGTGAAGCAGTATCCAACAGATTGTATTAAGATGTATTATTAGGTACTGCACTGTGCTGTAGTTTACATGTATTTAAGTGATCTACATTCTAAGCAGTCAGGGAAGCCTCTGGGCATACCTAAGAATATTATAGTTGAATGTAGTGATTCAACAAGCTTTAAGTGCAGCTCACTTTTGTACTTATATTAATTTTCTTTTTTGTTTAAGCTGAAGTAGAAAGGTTTAGATTTTCATATCACACTAACATTAATCTATATCGCATCCTCTAAAGGACTAGGCCTTTGTGCTATGTGACTGTGACTACCAGCATTAATGGCTTCTCATGCTTCAGTGTCAATATTCAGATGTGTAGTATTGCTTTTTAGATTGAAGCTGTAGTTGAGCAGTTTGAGGGCAAGATGCTATTACAATTTACAGTCTATAATACTGATGTTTCTAATAAATAATTAATAACTTTTTTCCACTAATTAAAATTGCACTTAATTCTGCATGTATAAACCTTTTACTAGCAAACCATTTTCATCATACAGGTGCAATTCAATTTGTACGGAACACCCAAAAAGATGTTTATCTGTACAAAAAATAGAACCTCAGTAAAGTCCCTAAACACTTTGTTTTGAAGATTGTCCAATGCCTATACATTGTATATATATATATATATATATATATATATATATATATATGTATATATTAGACAAAAAGCAAGAATTGTCAGTCTTGTGAATTAGAATTAAGATATTTGGTGTACAGGACAAAGGACAAAGTTAGTTTCTTCACTGATTCCCTTTAAAAACTGTGTATTGCTTCTACAGTTGAACTAATCATACATTGGAAATAAATCGTTGGACTTATTAAGCAGTTTTTAAATCATAACATCTTTAACATGTAAATACTGCTGCGTTTTCCATTCAGTTTACAGTGCTCTATTGCCTCCGGCCTACAGCTTTTCTTCCGAATAATGGCCCACTAAAGAAAATATGGGATAGTTTTGATGCACAATAAAACTTAGAAGAAACGCACCTCAAAATACGATGTTCCTCACACTTTTGTGTGAAAATCATGATGAATCCTGTAATTTGATTAATTAGAGCATCAAAATGACACACTGACCAAAGCAGTTAGACATTTTGAACTTTTTAGTTTTTTGTTCTCTTATAATCTTCTGCACTTTGCATTGCATTTTTAATGTTTTTGTTCAAATATCCACTTCAGCATTAAAACACTCTTTATAACTGCATATTATGTTAGTGTTGTGAATTTGTAAATATTTGACATTTAAGCATTTTTTGTGAAAGAGGTTGACTGGTGAAATAACTTTGTACATACTACCCTCTTGTGGTTTAACACATTAATTGCAGGCCTTTGGGATTAGTTTGGGTTGAAGATCAGTGGTTTAAACATGTTAAAGTCAAAATCAAATTGAACTCTGCTGGTCCTTTGTCTCTTCTGCAAATTGAAGCAGACCTTATTTATATTTGATTTAGTGTTCTTACAGGATTTTACTACATTGTTTTGACAACCTTAAATAAATGGACTCTAAATAAATTTGCTTCTTCTGAGCTAGATCTGTGCGTTTGTGGAAAAACATTTTACCCTAGTGAAACATGCAACATTTTGTCAAGAGATATGTAATGTGTTTACATTTACTTGTTGGGCCAAGAATTACACATACTTAGATGTCTGTCTGTCTTCCTGAAAAGATTCAAAGTAACATCATTAATCTAGGATTCATTAATCTATTATAACATGTCATTGAAATTAAAACAATGCTCTTTTGGAGAGAACTGCAAGATAAATGTATGCATGGGTTTATGTACAGTTGTAGTTGGATGTATGCGCAGACTTAATTTGAAATCTGTTATTGGAATGACAATTTACTGGAATCTTTCATTAGGCTGAACCAATGTGGAACTATCAGTGTTGATGACATTATGATATGAAAAACAAAACATGAGAAATTTGCACCATTATTACAATATAGGTATGATCACAATGTAAAAACCTCTGTGTACAGCATTTTAGAAGCCATCTAAAACAAGCTGACAAAATGCATAATGTTTCTTTAAGGTTTGTTTTCTAAGAAGCGCTTGCCAATATTGGGGCCATTTTCTTTCAGTTTGTTTCCCATAACCCCCACCTCTTTCTATTGTAATTCCTTTAATTAAAGAGATTTTATTCACAGGCACACAGCTGGCATCGGGTACTTTCCATTAGGCATCAGAGTGGCCCTCATTGGTAGGAGGACCCGCTCTGGGGCTGCTTCCAAGGGAGCACAATACTATTTTCATATCCCCTCTGAGTTTGTTGTGTGTTTTGAATTTATTAATCATTGATTTTAATGTATGCTTCTCAACAGTGACAACTATCAGTGCATTAATTAACGCTTCTGTCTTGTTTTACAAAATGCCATTCAGACATTGGCGAATCTTTTATTGACCTACAAAGAGGAAGGCACTCGCCAGCTTATTAATTGATATGCACACACACACACTTATATATATATATTTGTGCAATCTGTGTTTTAAATGTAGGTGTCTTTGAGTTTTGCCAAGTTAAATGTTTGTTTTATTTACGACTTGGTCTTCTGCCATTTTCGTCTGTGTGTGCCTGGATGAAATAAAGGTGTTTGGCAATGTGGGGTGTTATTTTCTGCAACTTTGTTTTGCTTAGGAAATGTAACTATTTTCATTAGTAGTGATAATCAATGAAAAGTACTTCCTTTTAAATTTAAGCATAATATTCTTTTTAAAATTGGAAATCGTTTTCCACAGATTAATGCCAATTAACTATAGTCTAGTTCTCACATTTTATTTTTCACTATTATTATGAATAATATTTTTTCTTAAGACAACCTTAGCCAGTGAGATTTACAATTGTTACAATATTTCACAGTATATATTGTATTATTAATAATAGTAATATGCAGGGTGGGGGTTCATAACCTTATCCTTGTCCTTAATTTGATCAGTTTCGGATTGAACTATAGCAGTCCAACTAATCAAACTTCAGCAAAAAAACATTCTGAAGCTGTTTACTGAACGTACAGTGAATATTAGGCAATCACAGTGAAGGAGACTAACTCTTCATGAAATGTATTGAATAAGTACATTTTACTTGTCCTATAAAACTTTGCTTTCATTCAATTCTAGTGGAACAGGTTAGGCCCACATCTCCGACTAAACCTATGATTGTGAAATCTGTATGGATTAGGTTTTGGAAGTATTTGTGGAGAATATATATATATTTTTTTATATACATAAAAATCCATTCTTCTTTTAAAATGACTGTCTGGTCTGTGGTACAAAAGATAAAAGCTTGCACGTAATCCTTATTGACATAA
Organism: Amia ocellicauda; assembly: GCF_036373705.1. NCBI lineage: Eukaryota > Metazoa > Chordata > Actinopteri > Amiiformes > Amiidae > Amia > Amia ocellicauda. The sequence goes on along the minus strand of NC_089858.1, from coordinate 20,086,000 downwards.
GAGATGCATAAAGGCAGCTATTCCTAAGACTCACCACCTTGCCCCATGAATGCACCTCATCCTTATTCTAATAGTGTTTCTTAAACCTAAAGATTTCCTGACAGATTGCTTTCATGGGATTGATTAGCGCATGTTGTTAGTAAGCTAACTTTATAATGTGAATGGCTTGGCTGATCACATGGTTGGAAACATCCTTAAATTAAAAGGCAAACTACCATGTGACATTTTGTTTGCACTGCATATAGATTGTACTCAAAGTGTTAATGTGCTGACATAGCAAAGATAAATGTGAAACCTTGCATTCTGTTTTTGCAAAATATTAAGTCTTTATCATTTCGCAAAGTACATTAGATGAGTTTCAGATCTCCGTGGAGACTTTAATTCTTAGAGCACCAAACAATGTGTTACACATTCCCTGATGCTTTATGGCAGGTACCTGTGCCTCTGACAGTATTTTAGTAAAACTGAGTGACACACAGACTACTGTATATAAATAAAAGGTGTTTTATAGGTTTAGAAAGCAGCCCTCATAACAGAATGTGTGAATTCCCCAAGAAGTAATAAAATAAAATAATTTCTGGCTTATTCATGTGCCTCCAATTTTACAGTATAGGCCTACATCTAAAACAGACCAGGGAACTGTTTTATAGTGTATAATTACACATTTGTGGATATGGATAGTAACAGTATGAATAACTGTAGTCTATACTTTGCATACATTGTTTTGTTGATTTTGATGTGTTCAAAGCCTTAAATGCTGTTATACATACTCTTAAGAGATTTTACACCTGGAATTTTAAACAATACCCTATTATATTAACAATATAATTGTTATTAAAACATTAGATCTAATCTGATGAACATTATTATTGTTTACATAGTGGTGCATCAGTTAAAATAAAACCAATAATGTATATAAAAATATTAATTTAAACCAAGTATATGCGGTATTTGTGTTTACCTTTCCATTAGGTAATGTTTAGTGTTAATGGATAATTTAAAGCCATTGCATTGTACAATATTTACTGTGACAGATGGTCTAGTTATACTGCACAGTAACTACTTTTTGATTAAATGATGATTGTTTTGTCTTTGTTTTTCTAGCCAGATATCTTAGTGAAAACGAATGGCGGAATAACAAAAACAAAAAACTATTCAAAAATAGGGCTCATTTCATTTTTAAACATTGGTGTTAATGATGTCCTTTGCAGGTGATATTTGTTTCACAATGTGTAAACTGCAAACTTTAGGCAAATATTAAAAGGATAAAAAACAATCATTGATCAGTCGTGATCGTACGATGCTCTTTACCAATGGGGCAGCTCGTTTTCTTAATCATGTCTTTCATGCTGTGCTTACTAAGTTGCCATGGCATCCCTGCATTGATGATGGCACTTCAACCCTTTTTTAATGACTTTTTCTAATGATACTTATCAGGTTCTTATTTTTTGTTAAAACAAAATGCTGAAACTGTGGGCTGTGTCCACTGTATATATTCCTCCATAATTATTTTAAGACATTTCTTTTTCACCTCAACCAATTTCTAGATATAGAAGGAAATCCTCTTTACGTTTACAGAATTGATACCCATTTGTATTATTTTTTTGATTCAGTCATTACGTGAAACCATCTGCTTGTCTGTCAGTTCAGTGCTGGGTGTGGGATTAAACCTGATATAAATAGCTGCTATTGATTTTGCAAAAACTGCTCTGTGTGTCAGTGTGGATATAAAAAATCCCAATTTAGATTTTTAAGAAAAACTAGACTGTGCATTCATGGGCACACAAAGCCTTGTGAATTATTTTGTTAATTACTCAATTTTGGATGGTGCCAAGGCACTGCGTATGAGGATCATATTTAAATTTACAATAGCCTGGTACTAATTTAGTCATTAATTTAACTGGACCAAGCAAGATTCACACTGGTCCATGAAAATACTCACTTTTAAGGTGAAACATGACACGTAAAATACATTCCTCAAACAAATTAAATTAACCCAATGATTTCAGCTTGTGGAAGCTTCTGGAAGGCACATTTTCTATTGTCAATTATGCCAGTCTGACAATTCTGATCTTATTTTGCAACAAAGCTATTTGCTGCCTTTATCATTCATAACCAAATATGGAACAGACTTCCGTTCAACGATAATCTTTAATTTCAGCGGTCATTATTGAGAAATGCTTTGTTTATTTATTTTTGATATTGTATTTTTTTGTTTTGTTTAGGCTAACTATTTTGAGCTCTTATGTATTGTACCACATTAATTTCATATTAGGTATGTGAGAGGGGAAATTCTACAATCGTTACGTCCTCCAAAGTTAAACCTGCTTCCACCCTCACTTAATTAGTTTTATGTAATTGCACTTTTTACAGTGGATAGAGCGGATGTGTTTAATTGCACATGACTTTGAAGAGTTGACATGGAACACAGTTCCTCATATTTCCCTTTTAAATATGCAGTGAAGTACTTGAAAAATTACAGTGACTGGTATTGATTTGAAATCCAGCCAGAAATGTTTTGCAGAATGCTTCATGTTCAATTTGATCTGACCTATTGTTCCATTATAAAAAAATATATTAATAATGTACTTGGGTTTTTTGAAGGTGGGTTGAAACTGGAGGTTTATTCTGTCTTTTGATCAGAGTTAAAATTAAATTTCTATCTATACCTGTTGCTCAGAACAAATCTTCAGAGATGGAATGTGTAATGCAAGTTTCTAATGGGTACTGATTTTTGTAACGGTTCTAGTTTCCTGTATAAGGCTATGCTACTGATAATAATATTGGTTAACTTGGAAACTAGGAAGTGGAAATTAAAATTGTTCACTTCTTCTTGTGTATTTTGATATAGAATGTTTTAAATGTACAATTGTGTTCCCTTTTAGCCCCTGAGAAGAAATTATATTTAAAAATCTTTTGACTTTTCCCCCCTCTCTCTCTTTCATTGTGCTATAACTTAACTAAGGGAATATGTCTTACATTAAATGCTATGTGATTGTGTTCAGGATCAGAAAGCTTAATTAGAAGTTTGAAATGATGCATTTCCAAGCAAAACATTTTTCTCCTGACAACTTGGTCTCCAGTACAAAAGTATTGCATAGACAAAAATGTGTTCATAAGCGAAGACTGTCCTTCTGAAGAGACAGTTTTTCAGATTTAAAGGGCATTGTTTAAAAAGAAATACTGAAGAGACCTTTCATTGCTGTGCAAAGTTTTAAATACATTGTGATTCATTGCTTTGTGTACATGCATGCAACACTGAATTAAATCTCAACAATGATGCATCCTTGGGCATTTTGCATTTATGCAGTTTCACAATCATACGATACCTCTTGAGGAGGGGTGGAAGAAATATGTTCATCCTGTCAGTCTAACCATAAAAAAAAAGTTAATTTGATTTTTATAGATTTCCTTTCATCAACCAGATATACCAGAATAATTTCACTACCAAACCAGTCATATCACAGTAACATGCTGTTATCTCCGATATAGTAGCTTTTCTTTATTATCCATCTAAAAAACTGATTACCTTGTGGAGCAATCTGAGAGTGGTATAGGGAAGTTTGGAATTAATCTAAGAAAATAAATTGGACCAGTTTAAGATTTTCTTTCATCTGCATTGGATTTGGCTAGGTACCTGAGCTAGACGGTTAAGGAACTGACCATAAGTGTCATATGTGATCCTACATAAAGGCCTCTGTAGTTTAGTAGGCCATAGTTCTAATGCTGAGCATAGGAAAGTTAGGATGCACTATTATCATGGACTGTTGAAGGCTGCCAATACAAGAAACCTGGTCCTTTATCATGAAGCAGTGGGCTTCTATAGTCATATGCTTCACACCTGATTTTATTTAACTTTATCCTTGGGGGTCACCAAGTCCAGCTAAGGTTGTGAGATTCAACAAGATCAGACTCCTGAGGTGACTGCACACCATCTGCTTATTTCAATATTCATCCAAATAGAAAAACGAAACAACTGTTGTAGGGCTCGGCGGTATACCGTAAAAAACGATATACCGGTATTCATTTACGGACCGGTTTGGACTTTTACTATACCTTCATATCGGTATTTTAAAGTTTTGAATAATTTAATATTTACTGTGTCATTGAGTCATAGAATTCAGCTACCAATAAACTGGATCATGTTCGTGTATCCCAGAACGTGGTGCGCCGGCTGCTTGAGACTGCGCTGTCTGACATGAGACGCATCTGATCAAAAAATGCTGATAGTGTTCGTGTAACGTACATTTCCACAGATCTGCACAACTCCACCAATGGAGTACCACTGCAGTAACGCGCATCTCTGAGTCTCTGCGCAGAGCTGCGCTTCTCGAACGCGACCCTTGTTCTAGAATGAATGCGCCTCAGCCAGATATCGAAAATAAATTCCATGTGTATTGCGTGTTGACATAAACAAACAAACCTGATCAATGCACAATCTATGAAAACGAGATGGAGGAGAGTAGTGTGGCTGAAACTTCACAGCAAAGTGACCCTAGTGAATCTGTCCTGAATAAAGGTGCGGACGATAGTGTGGACATGATTTGGTTTCAAGACAACTGACACAGCACAGGAAACGTCATTCAATATCAGTTGTGTCCTATTATTTTTGCTTTATGAACAGTATAAAATGGACATTAAAAAATACCGTCATACCGTCACAAATGGGAAAAATACCGCGATATTGTATGTTGGGCATATCGCCCAGCCCTAAACTGTTGTGTAAAGGGAAGTCTTGCACATATGGTAGCTTTTTTGCTGAATGTATGAAGCTGTTAATCATTGTGAGATTTTTGGTTTTATTTTTGTTTATATTCAATAACAATTTGTGGACTTGTCTCGCCAACCAAGAGCCCAATAGCTTGATTTTCCCTGTTTTACTTTTTTCAATCCTTTAACATCTTTATTTTTTTTAACGTGTTTGAGTAGTTGAAAGTCGTTTTTCTTTCCCACATCATCTGATGTAAATGCACTATGTTTTGTTGTGAAAATTTCATGAGTAGATGTTTTTCTAATGACAGGTGGTCATTGGCTGCCAAGACCAAATCCAGCACTGGTAAGTATGAGCTAAATATCTATAAGTGCTCACGATCATTTATCCATTTAGAATGATTTTTGAAGAAAAAAAAAATCAATTTCGAACAAGCTTTTATCAGTCTGCATCCTTTAATCTTAAAATTGAAGTTTCCTAAAGCAATTCTGAATAATCATCAAAAAAACTGCCTTGGTGGTATAAGGTATAAAAAGGTCAAATTAAATAAAGCTTAATAGCAGTGTAAATGGTACTGTAAGTGCCCATATTCTTTGTATGAAAAACTGAATGCTATAAATTGCTCTTACATTCATTCTGCTACAATACCAGCAAATAGATAGTATTCATATTAACATGCTGATTGTAATGCTTATTTTAGAATTTTAAGAAAATGTAATAAAATTGTGGCGATTCCTACATTGTCTGGGTCACTCAGTAATTCAGACAATTTCTTCTCAGTCTGTCAGCATATTTCTTTTTTTGTTCGTGTGTGTGTAGTTTACATAGCCTAAATCTGTTTTTGTAGAAATATGGGTATAACTAAAATGTGAAAAGTAAAATAAATAAAAACACCTGGCATTTTGAAATGAATTGTATTTTTAAGTAATTCTTGTATTGATGCCTATTTTAACAGGAACAAGGTAGATAGTGACTATGAAGCACTTCAGCAGAGGCTTACTACATTGCCTGACAAACTTTCGTATGATATAATGGTAAGTCTCAGTTGGCTGTAGTAAGTATGTCTTTGCTTTATTTGATGTAAGGATTTGACTTGTACATTTATATTAGGTTGTACCAGTTTTGGGCAATATTTTTGAAATGTAAATTGAGATAAAACATCTATTACCATTTCTGACCCCATGAATTGCCATTTCTATGTATTTGTTGATTTTGTTGTTCTTTAGAATTAAAGAAACTGAATGTATTTAATTGTAATGATTAGGTGTTTATTGTACTTTAAAATGGTCAGTGGTTCCAATGCATTGAATATTTGATTATCTGCTGTACACTGAATAAATGTTCAAAACTAGTTTCAGTGCCTATTAATTTTTTAGTGCTTCAATTTAAAATATGTGGCTCTGAAATTACATAAAATACAATGAAGTGCCCCAAAATAGAAAATGACCTATTGGATGCATGTTATCTGGGGACAATTCAGTTTATAAAGTACTATATGAACTTGTATGCAGTATCTTGTGAACTTTTGTGAATGTTCTCACTTAAATGTTTTGGTGTTTTGAATAAAATGTTTGAATAAAATCTTCCAGTTTAATAATTGCTTTTAAGATAGTTTTTTTTTTTAATTTCAAGGTGGAAGTAATCCAGTGTCTTTGCATTCTTTGCCCTATCTCAGTTGTTTCTGACATCTCATTTTTTGTGACAGGTACCATTTGGCCCTCTTGCCTTTATGCCAGGAAAACTTGTTCATACGAATGAGGTCACCGTTCTGTTGGGTGACAACTGGTTTGCAAAATGTTCAACAAAGCAGGCCATTAATCTGGTGGAGCACAGGAAGAAACGTAAGTCACGTGTAATGTGAACAAAACCACATCCTATATAGACACAATCTTATTCACAGGTGTGCCCAAGTTCATTATTTTCCGTTTTGTCCAATGCAAAAAAATACATTAAAATGACCTGTACTTATCCAACCGTAAATGCTGACATCAATAAAGTGTAGGACTATTCTTTGTAGTAAGTACTAATTCTAGCCAAATAAAAATAATTGTAAGTAAATTACAGTTATGAAGAATTAAAAAAAAAAAAAGAGGGATTCCCTTTGAAACATGTCAGAAAACACTTATGTAGATGAAGCCTGGCAAAGCTCTATTAGAAGCTTCCTTTATTCATTGCGTGGCTCCACCGAATGAAAGTTTAGCTTGTTCCTCTAATACTGTTGACACTTGCACCTGTGGGAAGATAGGTGTATGTGACTCAGGAGAGTAGTCTAATTATAAAAGGTGACATTGTGTCTGTGAATTATCTAGGCTAAAAGTCTTATTAAGTGTTAAGGAGATTCAGAGGTGTCAAACCTTAGGGACGATTAATATCAACTTGAAATCTTTTTTTCCATGCTTATATTTGAACTACTCCTCACAAGTTCCACCCAATTTAAAGTGGAGAATCTGTGTATATGATTTAAAATGCACTGTATGAATGACACAATACTACCTAATGTGTTAGCACTAGCCTCACATCATAATGAATATTGCCAGAGAT